>NC_133156.1:152549941-153191095 GCF_040802235.1 Manis javanica
CTGGACTTCCTTGGGAAGACTTAATGGGAATGATGATGATGATGATGACAGAATATTTGTTTATATCAACTGTTACCACAAATGACTGTAAGTCACAGAAATAATTTACCTTTTTATTTAACAATGTCAAAGTACACTCAACCCTTGAACAACATGGGTTTGAACTGTACAGGTCCACACATATATGGATTATTTTCAATAAACATATACTGGAAAATATTTTGGAGATTTGCAACAATTTGAAAAAATATTCTCTTTTCTCTAGCTTACTTTATTGTAAGAATACAGGATTTAATACATATGACATGCAAAATATGTGTTAATCAACTGTTTGTTATTGGTAAAGGCTTCTGGTCACCAGTAGACTATTAGTAGTTAAGTTCTCGAGGAGTCAAAAGTTATATTCAGCTTTTCAACTGCACAGTGGTCAGTGTTCCCCATCCCCACATTGTTCACAGGTCAACTATGTATATCATATACCATGCCAGAGGGTGGCAAACTATGGCCTGCAGGCCAAATCTGATCATTGCCTGTTTTTCATAATGAAGTCTTACTAGAACAGAGGCATGCTCATTCACTTACTTATTGCTTATAGCTGCTTTTGCACTATAATATCAGAGTTGAGTAATTGCAACAGAGACGATATGACCCACAGAACCCAAAATATTTACTATCGCATCCACAACAGAAAATATTTGCTGACCCCTAATCTATGAAAAAATTAACCATAAAAAGGATTCTGCTACCTAGTGCCAAAGAATTTCTCCCAAAGTCTTTCACTTTGGACACACTAGGTCATAATTTTAATTATCAATAGGTTCAACCAGTTAATAATGCACATATCCACGACAATCAACATGCACTCATGGAAACACATGCAAAATTATTAAGCATTATACAAACCTAAGTGATAGGTATTAGTAACAAAGTGCCTTTGCTAGCAATTAAAGAAAGCCTTCTCAAAAAAAAGAGTGCTAGATTGAGATTTTGATGAAAAATAATCTCTCCAGGGATAAAGCAGGCTTTCAGGCACAGTAAGTCAAGGTCACACTCCAATTGTGGGAGACCACAAATGAATTCAGGGAAGCCGAAGAGTTAAATTAAGTGGGAAATAAGGTCCCTAGTTACCACTACCAAGAATAAAGGTTATAGCAAGTAGTGACTAGAGAACATCAAAACCAGAAACAGACAAAAACACACACATATCTAAGGAATCTCAGGAGGCAAATTACCTCTGAGTCTGAGTTTAGTTACATTTTAGAATCCATAACATTTTCCAGCACAACATTTTAATTCTTAAAGTGATTGGGTTTACCACAATTTTGTTCATCTACTGCTCCTACCCACACAAACACTTACATAATCATTCTCCTGTCCCACTTCAACATATTCCTTCACCTCATTCAGTCAAAAACTGGCAAAGTGAAGTAAAAATAAATACAACTCACAAAATATTTCTGTTATGCAATGCTATTATCAAGTGCTGACTAAATTATACCACATATACAGATAAAAAATTACAGTGCAGTATGGTATCAGTCTACACTCACAAGACTATGAGCAATGTGAAAGCTTCCTTCTTATACTGCCTGGCAAATAACAGACATCAAGAAAATTAATGTTAAATAAGCAGTGGTGTGTAATAGCAGTTACAAGAAGCACTCTGCTAGAAATCAATGCCCTGAGGTCCTCAGGTTTCATTTGCTTGTTTTTAAATCTGGTAATTACTCTCTTATTTGTAAAAAATTCAACTTGACAAACATTTCAGCTGGTTGCCAGAATAGATGATGAGAGACCAAGACCTAAAGAGTACTATGCTTATATTTCAAAGTGATTTAAAACAAAGATGACAAAGTTAATCAAAATTTTCTCTAGCTAGAATATGTCTAAGACTTTGACTTCTAAATTGTTAAATATAAACCATATACATATACACAAATATATATATGTATATACACACATATAGTTCTAAGAATGTCTTATAATCTAACATGTATTAAAATAGATCTTACCTGTTTTTTTAAGTTATCATTCAATTCTTTCAATGCATCAAAAGAGGACCTTAGCCTCTTGCTTTCTTTATTTCTCTCCTTAAGAACTTCAGTTAAGTGCTCAACTTCTGCATTGTGTTGCTAGGAAGGGAAAAAAAATCTGATCTAAAAATTAGGTAAGGATTCCAAGTCACTAATGCTACAGAATATAAATTAATTAAAAATCAGAACCTCTTGAATCACAGGACTTTACAGTGTACTTAAGCATATACATAACTAATACTGCAAAACATTTATAAAAACTGTGTAATTAACCAAAGTAGTAATAAAGCATTAAAATCATTTGTTGAATACTTATTAAAACATATCATTGAAATTAAGTAGCAATAAGTCAATTTTCTGCTTCTTATCAGAAAATCCACCATAGAACTCACTGAAATAATTTCTATCTGACATCATGGAATGATAAAACAATGAAGGATCCTTAGGAAAATATTAGGTAACTACTCACAACTTTATAGATTAAAGCTTAAGGTTTAGGTTACCCTTGAGGGGAAAATATTCCATAGACAGAATAAACTAATTCCTTTGTCTCACAAAATAACTAAAACTGTTTACACCTCAAAAAATTTACATACATAATAAAATTTCTCTGAGACCCAAACTATGTCTCTCCTTAATCAGTTTTATAAGTCAATTCAATTTTCCATCTTACTAGATTTAAATGAAATAGGACCTCTTAAGGTGTGAATGCTTACAGTTTCTTTTATCTTGTATTCTCACTTTATTCATAATGTATTAAAAAAGTTTCTACAGAAAATCAGGAAATTGAATTAATTTCCTTCCTCTAAGTAATCACATAGTAACCATTAAAGTGAAGCAGCTCCTTTATACATAATAAGAATACCAGACAGGTAACTCTAAAGAGAAAAAATAAAAAATAAAACCAGGATGCAGGGTTCTGAGAATCCAAGCATTCCTTCTTTTCCGCTGTTTAATAATCCAATCAACTGAGAAAATTAGCTTATATATTTTTTATTATATTAGATGATTGCTTAAATAACTTAAGGTGAGGAAGAGCCAAGATGGCGGCGTGAGTAGAGCAGCAGAAATCTCCTCCCAAAACCATATATATTTTTGAAAATACAACAAATACAACCATCCCTAAAAGAGAGACCAGAAGACACAGGACAACAGCCAGACTACATCTACACCTGCAAGAACCCAGCACCTCGCAAAGGGGGTAAGATACAAGTCACTGCCCGGTGGGACCTGAGTGCCCCTCACCCCAGCTCGCTGGTGGGAGGAGAGGAGTTGGAGTGGGAAGAGAGAGGGAGCCCAGGACTGCTAAATACCCAGCCCTAGCCATCCGCACCGGAAGCGCAGACACACAGTGTATGGGGTGCTGGATACTGGAATGGGACAATAAAACCTGCGAGCAGGTCCCCGCAGCCAGTGCCCCTGGGACAAAGAAAAGCAAGTGCTTTTTGAAAGACTTAAAGGGACAGGGACACAATAGCTGAACAGAGGCATCCCGGCACACTCAGCCCAGCAGCTGGGAATCCCGGGGAGCTCTGGGCGCCCTAACTCCCTGGGTGGCAGCGCAGCTTGGAGGCCCCTTCTGGCGATGAACAGACTCCCATTGGTTCGCTCTCCAGAGCAGCCTCGCCATAGCAGAGCAGCAGCCTGAGGCAGGCCACACCCACAGCAACCACGTGGAGATTCCTTCACAGTGGCAGGGCAAGAATCAGAGACCCCGTCTGCGCACAGCTGCCTAGCACAAGCCGCTAGCGGTCACCGTTCCCCCAGGAGAGGAAGGCCACAAACTAGCAAGAAGGGATGTTCTTCCAGCTGACACATGTGCCAAATCCCCACAACTACCTCTATCGCCATGAAAAGGCAGAAGAATTTGATACAGACCAGACTAACCCAGATATCCTCCCCTGAGAAGGAATCTGGGGAGATAGACCTAACCAATCCCCCTGAAAAAGAATTCAAAATAAAGGTCATAACCATGCTGATGGAGCTACAGAGAAAAATGCAAGAGCTAACTGACACAGGAGGGAGGGAGACTACAGAAATAAAACAATCTCTGGAAGGACTTAAAAGCAGAATGGACGAGATGCAAGAGGCCATTAATGGAATAGAAAACCAGAGAAAAGGAACGCACAGAAACTGATGCAGAGAGAGAGAAGAGGATCTCCAGGAATGAAAGAATATTAAGAGAACTGTGTGACCAATCCAAACGGAACAATATTCACGTTATAGGGGTACCAGAGGAAGAAGAGAGAGAAAAAGGGATAGAAAGTGTCTTTGAAGAAATAATTGCTGAAAACTTCCCCAAACTGGGGGAGGAAATAGTCTCTCACAGCATGGAAGCCCACAGAACTACCAACAGAAGGGATCCAAGGAGGACAACACCAAGACACATAATAATTAAAATGGCAAAGATCAAAGACAAGGACAGAGTACAAAAGGCAGCCAGTGGGACAAAAAAGATCACCTGCAAAGGAAAACCCATCAGGCTATCATCAGACTTCTCAACAGAAACCTTAGAGGCCAGAAGAGAATGGCATGATATATTTAATGCAATGAAACACAAGGGCCTTGAACCAAGAATACTGTATCCAGCATGATTATCACTTAGATATGAAGGAGATTTAAACAATTTTGAGACAAGCAAAAGTTGAGGGAATTTGCCTCCCACAAACCACCTCTACAGGATATTTTAAAGGGACTGCTCTAGATGGGAGCACTCCTAAGGCTAAATAGATGTCAACAGAGAAAATAAAATTACAACAAAGACAGCAGACCAACTAAACACTAATTAAGGTAAAAATAAATCATCTACTCACAAAAGCAGTCAAAGGAAACACAGAATTGTACAGAATAAAACACCTAACATATAAAAACAGGAAGAGGAGGAATAAGAAGAGAGAGAAATAAAGAATCATCAGACTGTGTTTATAATAGCTTAATAAGATAAGTTAGATGGTTAGATAGTAAAGAAGCTACCCTTGAGCCTTTGGTAACCACAAATCTAAAGCCTGCAATGTCAATAAGTCAATATTGACATTAAGACAATAATCATCCTAAATGTAAATGGACTGAATGCACCAATCAAAAGACAGAGTAATAGAATGGATAAGAAAGCAAGACCCATCTATGTGCTGCTTACAAGAGACTCACCTCAAACCCAAAGACATACACAGACTAAAAGTCAAGGGATGGAAAAAGCTATTTCATGCAAACAATAGCGAGAAAAAAGCAGGTGTTCCAGTACTTGTATCAGACAAAATAGACTTCAAAACAAAGAAAGAAACAAGAGATAAAGAAGCACATTACATAATGATAAAGGGCTCAGTCCAACAAGAGGATGTAACCATTATTAATATATATGCACCCAACACAGGAGCACCAACATTTGTGAAACAAATACTAACAGAATTAAATGAGGAAACAGAATGCAATGCATTTGTTCTAGGAGACTTCAACACACCACTCACTCCAAAGGACAGATCCACCAGGAAGAAGATAAGTAAGGACACAAAGGCACTGAACAACACACTAGAACAGATGGACTTAACAAACATCTACAGAACTCTACACCCAAAAGCAGCAGGATAAACATTCTTCTCAAGTGCACATAGAACATTTTCCAGAATAGACCACATACTAGGCCACAAAAACAGCCTCAGTAAATTCAAAAAGATTGAAATTCTACCAACCAACTTCTCATACCACAAAGGCATAAAACTAGAAATAAATTGTACAAAGAAAAAAAAGGCTCACAAACACACCTGGAGGCATAACAACATGCTCCTAAATAATCAATGGATCAATGACCAAATTAAATCAGGGATCAAGCAATACATGGAGACAAATGACAACAACAGCACAAAGCCCCAACTTCTGTGGGATGCAGTGAAGGCAGTTCTAAGAGGAAAGTATATAGCAATCTAGGCATATTTAAAGAAGGAAGAACAATCCCAAATGAATAGTCTAAAGTCACAATTATTGAAATTGGAAAAAGAAGAACAAATGAGGCCCAAAGTAAGCAGAAGGAGAGACATAATAAAGATCAGAGAAGAAATAAAGAAAATTGAGAAGAATAAAACAATAGAAAAAATCAATGAAACCAAGAGCTGGTTCTTTGAGAAAAATAAACAAAATAGACAAGCCCCTAGCCAGACTTCTTAAGAGAAAAAGAGAATCTACACACATCAAAAGAATCAGAAATGAGAAAGGAAAAATCACGACGGACCCCACAGAAATACAAAGAATTGTTAGAGAATACTATGAAAATCTGTATGCTAACAAGGTGTAAAACCTAGAAGAAATAGACAACTTCCTAGAAAAATACAACCGGCCAAGACTGACCCAGGAAGAAACAGAAAATCTAAACAGACCAATTACCAGCAATGAAATTGAATCAGTAATTGAAAAACTATCCCAGAACAAAACCCCTGGGCCAGATAGATTCACCGCTGAATTTTATCAGACATATAGAGAAGATATAATAAACATTCTCCTTAAAGTTTTCCAAAAAATAGAAGAGGAGGGAATACTTCCAGACTCATTCTGTAGAATCTAAGCATTAAAAGAGAATAGAAATAGGTTAGCATAAGGTTAGCCATCTTAAGAGCCTATAAGCCATTTTCTGAGTATGTGACTTAGAAAGAAAAACTGAAACTGGGTAAGGCCTTGAAAAACAAGTTAATCATGAACACCAGGTGGTGGGCAGCTGTAGCCTTTAGTCAACTAACCTTGGTCAGCTAATCTTACATACCAAGCTTATCGTGCAGAACCTCCCTGACAATTGAGGAGTGGTCTTATCTTGCTCTCGCCTAACCCCAGGATGTATGTCTTGCAAGAATAATGTGAGGCTGTGGAAAATTACTATGAGTTAAGTGTTTTGAAAATGCCATATAAACCCTTGGCTTTGAGTGCTCGGGGTCCTTGTTGAGACCCGCTGCGTCAGGCTGACACTTGGACCCCAGCTACTTGGTTCCTGAATAAATTCCTCTTGCTTGTTGCATCAAGAGACGCCTTCCGTGAGTGATTTGGGGCGGCGTCCTCCTCTGGGAGAATCCAACAATTCTATGAAGCCAGCATCACTCTAATACCAAAACCAGGCAAAGACCCCACAAAAAAAGAAAGTTACACACCAATATCCCTGATGAACATGTAAAATACGCAACAAAACATTAGCAAACTGAAATCAAAAATACATCAAGAGGATCATACGGGATGACCAAGTGGGATTCATCTCAGGGATGCAAGGATGGTACAATATTCGAAAATCCACCAACATCATCCACCACATCAACAAAAAGAAGGACAAAAACCACATAATCATTTCCAGAGATGCTGAAAAAGCATTTGACAAAATTCAACATCCATTCATGATAAAAACTCACAACAAAGTGAGTATACAGGGCAAGTACCTCAACATAATAAAGGCCATATACAACAGACCCACAGCCAACATCATACTTAACAGCAAGAAGCTGAAAACTTTTCCTGTAAGACAGGGATGCCCACTCTCCCCACTGTTATTCAATATAGTACTGGAGGTCCTGGGCACAGCAGTCAGACAAAAGAAAGAAATACAAGGCATCCAGATTGGTAAAGAAGAAGTCAAACTGTCACTATTTGCAGATGACAGGATATTGTATATAAAAAACCCTAAAGAAAAAAAAAACCCTAAAGACTCCACTCTTAAACTACTAGAACTAATATCTGAATTCAGCAAAGTACAGGATACAAATTAATACACAGAAATCTGTTGCCTTCCTATACACTAACGATGAACTAACAGAAAGAGAAATCAGGAAAACAATTCCATTCACAATTGCATCAAAAAGAATAAATGCCTAGGAATAAACCTAACCAATGATGTGACAGTCCTTTACCCTGAAAACTACAAGACACTCTTAAGAGAAATTAAAGAGGACACTAGCAAATGCAAACTCATCCCATACTCTTGGCTAGGAAGAATTAATATTGTCAAAATGGCCATCCTGCCTAAAGCAATCAACAGATTCAATGCAATGCCTATCAAAATACCAACAGCGTTCTTCAATGAACTGAAACAAACAGTTTTAAAATTCATGTGGAACCACCAAAGGCCACGAATAGCCAAAGCAATCCTGAGAAGAAAAAATAAAGCAGGGGGGAATCTCGCTACCCAACTTCAAGCTCTACTACAAAGCCACAGTAATCAAGACAATTTGGTACTGGCACAAGAACAGACCCACAGACCAGTGGAACAGAATAGAGAGTCCAGATATTAACCCAAACATATATGGTCAATTAATATATGATAAAGGAGCCATGGACATACAATGGGGAAATGACAGCCTCTTCAATAGCTGGTGTTGGCAAAACTGGACAGCTGCATGAAAGAGAATGAAACTGGATCACTGTCTAACCCCATACACAAAAGTAAATTCAAAATGCATCAAAGACCTGAATGTAAGCCACGAAACCATAAAACTATTAGAAAAAAACATAGGCAAAAATAAAAATCTCTTGGACATAAACATTAGCGACTTCTTCATGAACATATCTCTCCAGGCAAGGGAAACAAAAGCAAAAATGAATAAGTGGGACTACATCAAACTGAAAAGCTTCTATACAGCAAAGGATACCCTCAGTAGAACAGTAAGGTATCCTACAGTATGGGAGAATATATATTCATAAATGACAGATCCAATATAGAGTTGACATCCAAAATATATAAAGAGCTCATTCACCTCAACAAACAAAAAGCAAATAATCCAATTAAAAAATGGGTAGAGGAGCTGGACAGTTCTCCAAAGAAGAAATTCAGATGGCCAACAGACATATGAAAAGATGCTCCACATCAGAGAAATGCAAATTAAAACCACAATGAGATATCACCTCACACCAGTAAGGATTGCCACCATCCAAAAGACAAACAACAAATGTTGGCGAGAATGTGGAGAAAGGGGAACCCTCCTACACTGCTGGTGGGAATGTAAATTCGTTCAACCATTGTGGAAAGCAGTATGGAGGTTCCTCAAAAAGCTCAAAATAGCAATACCATCTGATCCTGGAATTCCACTTCTAGGAATTTACCCTAAGAATGCGGCAGCCCAGTCTGAAAAAGACATATGCACCCCTATGTTTATCACAGCACTATTCACAAAAACCAAGAAATGGAAGCAACCTAAGTGTCCATCACTGTATGAATGGATAAAGAAGATGTAGTACATATACACAATGGAGTATTATTCATAAGAAGTAAATAAATCCTACCATTTGCAAAAACTTGGATGGAACTAGAGGGTATTATGCTCAGTGAAATAAGCCAGGCAGACAAAGACAAGTATCAAATGATTTCACTCATCTGTGGAGTATAAGAACAAAGAAAACACTGAAGGAACAAAACAGCAGAAGACTCACAGAACCCAAGAATGGACTAACAGTTACTAAAGGGAAAGAGACTGGGGAGGGAGGGATAAGGGGAGGGGGTAGAAAGGGGGCATTCCTATTAGCATGTATAATGATGGGGAGGGGCACAGGGAGGGCAGTACAACACAGAGAAGACAAGTAGTGATTCTACAACATCTTACAATGCTGATGGACAGTGGCTGCAATGGGTAGGGTATGTGGGGGAGACTTGGTGATGGGGGGAGTCTAGTAAACACAATGTTCCCCATGTAATTGTAGATTAATGATACCAAAATAAAAAATTAATTTAATTAAATTAGGAAAAAAAACATATGAGATGACTGCCATTTCTAGCATGCCAGGATAAGCCCACAGCACTCTACTTCTCTTACCGATTACAATTAAATCTGAAAAAAGTAAGCAGAAACAGGACTGTAGAAAGGAGTGAGAAGCCACACTCAGCAGGGTGAAGCTCCCTGAGGTCATACCAACAAGATAAGATCACAGTTGTAAATATCCATGTACCCAACATAGAAGCACCTAAATATATAAAGTAAATACTAACAGACATAAAGGTAGAAATGAACAGTACTACAACAAGAGACTTTTAACACTCTACTTACATCAATGGAGAGATCATCCAGTCAGAAAATCAGTATGGAAACAGTGGCTTTGGATAACACATTAGACCAAATGGATATCCAAAAAATTTATATAGAACTCATACAACTCAACACACAAAAACAATCCAATTAAAAAATGGGTAGAGGACCTGAATAGACATGCTCCACATCACTAACCATCAGGGAAATGCAAATCAAAACCAAACTGAGATATCACCTCACACCAGTCAGAACAGGCACTATCCAAAAGACAAGAAATAACAAGTGTTGGCAAGGATGTGGAGAACAGGGAGCCCTCCTACACTGCTAGTGGGAATATAAATTGGTGCAGCCACTATGGAAAACAATATGGATGTTACTCAAAAACTAAAAATAGAAATACTATGTGACCCAGTAATTTCACTTCTAGGAATTGACCTGAAGAAAACAAAATTCCTGATTCAAAAAGATAAATGCTCCCCTGTTTATTGCTGCATTATTTAAGATAGCCAAGATTCAGAAGCAACCTGAGTGTCCAGCAGTAGATGAACAGATAATGAAGAGGTGGTACATATACACCACGAAATATTATTCAGCCATGAAAAAGAATAAATCTAGTCTTTTGTAGCTACATGGATAGACTGAGAGGGTATTATGCTAGGTAAAATAAGTCAATCATATCATTTCACTTATCTGTGGAATCTATATAATAAATGAACAAACAAAATGAAACAGAAAAGACTCATAAGCACAGAGAACAAACTGGTAATTCTGCCATAGGCAAGAGGGATAGGATGCCAAATACATGAAGGGAATTAAGAAGCACAAACTTCCAGTTATAAAATAAATATATCATGGGGATGTAAAGTACAGCATAAGAAATATAGTTAATAATATAATAACTTTGTATAACAGATGGTAACTATAATTATCATGGTATCTCAACATACATAAATTTTAAATCACTATGTTGTACACATAAAACCAGTATGTTATCATATATCAAGTATACTTCAATAAATAAATAAATGATTGGGTTGCCTAAAAACAGAAATAACATGAACATTCTCCAGACAATTATAACAGGATCCAGAATCTGTATAACACAATAGTCAAAAGATCCTGAATACAATTTACAAGTCACAGACATACAAAGAATGAGAAAGGGTAACTGAGTCTCAAGAAAAATGCCCATCCTTAGATGATCCAGATGTTGGATATTTAACTATGTTCCATGAGGTAAATGTAAATGAATGAAAAAGGAAAGATAAAAATTCTCATGAGAAAAATTAAAAAGTTTCAAAAAGAACATAACTGGAAATTTCAGAACTTTAAAAGACCAGAATAAAAAATTCTCTGGATGAGCTCAATAGCAACAAGGAATGAAAGAAGAAACGCTGAACTTACAGATCAACAGACATCACCAAATCTGGGAACAAAGAAAAAGATGAAAAAGGAACAGAGCCTAAGGAATCTGTGGAGTAACAGCAAAAGGCTAACACATGTGTCAATGGAGACCCAAAAGGAAAGGAGAGAACAACTGGAACATGAAAATATTTGAACAAATATTGGATGAAAACTTCCCAAATTTGGTGAAAGACATAAATCTCCAAATCCAAGGTGAACCCCAAACAGGATAAACTCAAAGAAAAGCATGCAGAAATACACTGTAATTGAATTGCTGCTGAAAAGCAAAGATAAACAAAAATAATGAAATGGTTCTATTTACTTGACATTCTGGGAAAGGCAGACTACAGGGACAGAAAGTAGGTCAGTGGATTTTAGGGGTGAGACTGGGGAAGGGGCAACTACAAAGGAGCATAAAGAAACTCTGGGGTGCTAAAATTATTATTTTCCAAATAGAATGAATTTTGTCCTACCTAAGTTATACACAGAGTAATGTATCTCTTGATGTGAAACAAAGAAGTATACACAACCACCTATATTATACTCTTGACATAAACATTCAATCTGAATATAATCATTAGGCAAACAATCAAGAAAATATGATATACTCTCTAGGACAGCTGCCCTGGAGTACTCAAAGCAAACTGTCATAAAACACAAAAGATGGTGAAGTTGACTATTTAAGACTCAAAGAAACCAAAAAGATATAAAAATCAAATATAAGGCATGAATTTTGTCTAGTTCCCTGATTAGAAAATGAAACAAAAAAAGCAGTAGAAGACATTTTGGGGACCAATTGGGAGAGTGAATGTGAGCTTATTAAATTAAATTATTAAATTAGCATTAACTTCCTAAGTGATGGTATCATGAAGAATGTCCTTATTCTTAGGAGATACATGCATAGGAGTAAGTCTCTCCCAAGAATACGTATTCATAATACCAAGGAAGCACTTAGGGGTGCTGTGTCATGATTTTTGCAAGTTACTTTCAAATGGTCAGGAAAAAATGTATGTGGGGAAGAGTAAAATAAAGCAAATGTGGCAAAGTGATAATAACTAATGAACCTCAATTAAGAGGAAAAAGAGAAATCATATTTGTTATAGTTACCTCCTTTAAAATTTGAAATCTTGTAAGAACTTCTTCTTCAACACCTTTAATTTTATTCAAGGCAGTTTCATGTCTGAAAAGCAGCTGTTCTCTTTCTACTAAAAAATGTTCTCGCTTTTGAAGTTCCTCAGCAAATTCTTGTTGTGCTGCAGTTTCACACTGTATCAAAATATCAGATATAAGGGTTTTTAACAAGTATGTTCACAAATTTTACAGGTTCTATTTTTATTTATAAAGATTGTAGCTTAGTCAAATGGTATTTAGAACAAGGATACCAAGTAATAGCTAGACTAATAGAGAAGAGTAAATTTTCACAGAAATTCTATCCTATTGCAAAATGAGGGGATACTATAGTGAAATTCCACTATGATGACTCAAGAGAATTTGGGGCCCTAAGTGATCAGTACTATACAGAATCAATACCCTGTGCAGCTCCAGCTCCATGCCCCAAGCCAACTTCACAGCTCGCTCTGACCTACACACTGCAAGCCCTTACCTTGTCTTTCATCACCTAGGGTTGAAAGGCCACAGCCCTGCGTTAAAGCACTAGCCAATGCTACCCCACTAAAAACCAGTGTAGAAAAATTACACACCATGAAAAGTAGTACTATTGTAAATTCATGGTCTCAAACTCTACTGGGTTCTCAATGCAGTCCAGAAATCTTTTTATATTTTCATGGTTGGCTCTCTCTTTCCCACTCTTCACCGTGTCTAATCCAAACCTTCTCCCCTCTTGACTTTGAACACATCACCTCCTACATCATTCTGAAGACAGTTTCATTGGAAAAAAAATTGGAGATAGCAGATAGCAACCTCCTGCCCTCAAGGCACACACATTTCTCCTACCCTCCCATTACAAAGGCAGGCTCAGAAACTCACCACTGCTTTCTACCGTCCTGCAGAGACTTATCTGCTGATTATCCCTCTAACATCTTCAATATCTCCCATCTCATCTGAAATGAATTCTCCATAGACCCTGCCTACTTACCACCTCCCTTGCACAGCTTCTTTACAACTCCGTCTACGTTTGCTGAGCCCTCTTTACCTCCCAATCACTCCTCAATTTACTTCAACCAGTTGTCAGCCCATGCCACCTTACTGAAATGGCTTATCTATTACTAAATCTGAGGGTCACTTTTCAATCCTAATTTTATTGAGCCTTCGGCAGCACTTTATACTACTGTTCCTTGTTCAACTAACATACTCTCTTTTACTGACACCACTCTCTCTTGGCTTTCCAGCTCCCTCATGGCTCTGTCTTGTCAATCTCCTCTGTAGGCTCTGCTTCCTCAACTGTCCTCAGGATTTTGGCTTAAGCCACTTCTTTTCTCATTCTTCACACTCTTCTCTGTTTGGTACCATCCACTCAATGGCTGGAGTTACCATGGATGTGATAACTGTTTCGAACCTACAATTGTTCAGCTCTTTCTCCCAAGCTCCAAACTCAAGTTTAAACTGCCTATTTAGCATCTTCACCTGCGTGCTTTCAGCACAAACTGAACATGTCCAAAACTGAATTAAATTCACCATCAGGGAAATGCAAATCAAATCCATGATGAGATACCACTTCACACCCACTAAGATGGCTAGAATAAAAAAGATAACAATAAGTGTTGTCAAAGATGGAGAGAAACTGGAACCCTCATACACTGCTGGTAGGAATACAAAATGGTGCATTTTGAAAAACAGGCTGACAAGTCTCAAAAATGTTAAACACAGAGCTACTATATGACACAGCAGTTCCACTCTGAGGTATACACCCAAGAGAGATGAATAGCGTACATCCACACAAAACTTAAATGAATGTTCACAGTAGCATTAGTCATAATAGCCAAAAAGAGGAAACAACCCAAATGTCCATCAATTGATGAATGGATAAAGAAATGTGGTACATGCATATAATGGAGTATTCAGTAATAAAAAGGAACTAAGTACTGATACATGCTCGTACATGAATTAGCCTTGGCAACATCATGCTAAGTGGAAGGAGCCAGACACTTCACATATGCTACACATTATATGATTCCATTTGTTTGGAAAGTCCAGAATAGGCAAATCTAAAGACAGAAAATAGACTAGTGGTTGCTAGAGCTGAGGGGAGGTGTGGGGGGGAAAAAGAGGAGAGATATCTAATGGGTGTGGGTTTCTTACTGGGATAATGAAAATACTCTAAAATTGGCTGTGGTGATGATAGCATGACTCCTTAAATATACTGAAAATAACTGAATTGTACACTTCTAAAAAAATTAAAAGAGGCCCTTCCAACATGTGAAGACACAACAAAAAGATGGCTGTCTATGAGCCAGGAACTGGGCTCTTGCCAGACTGAAACTGCCAGGGCCTTGTTCTTGGACTCCCAGCCTACAGAACTACTTGATGTGTGTTCACTGTTTCCTTTGGTAATTGGCAGGCCACTGTGAAGGTACATGACCTTTTCTTTTTTCAGAGATGGCTCAGGGGGCAGAAGACCTATTTTCTGATTATCAGTTTTGGCTGTGGACCTCCACTTTGGAAACCCAACAAGACACCTGCCTTCACCTGCCTCAGTCCCAGCAATTTCTGAGGAAGGTATATGAAGCCTTGAAAGATGGACTCCAACACAAGCATTGAAAGTCACCCACTGTTGACAAAAATTGGCCGTAATTCTTTTATTTTGGCACATAATGGAAGCCAAACTATCCTACTATGGTGCTGTGTTACTTAACAAAGACAGAATCTGGAGAATCAAAGCCCATCTCCTGGACACAGGGTTGTTATCTCATATACTCTAAGCATTCAGATTTGATACAAAATAAATCGTCTTCTTCATTCAAGGTCCTGGGCATGCACCCACAGATTACTATCCTGGTTCCCTTAAAAATATGGTTTTATCATTCGTGTCTGAAATGAGAATCATATTAATGGATTTAACACTCAAAGGCAGAAGCACCAGGAGGCACCCATCAGACTGTGGGGTAAGTAAAGAGAGCTCCAGGGTGTTGCTGATAGGAACGTACCCTTCTATTATTTCTTCTTAGCAGTTAAGGATACTTAAACAGAACTGAAGTAAATAAATAAAGTAACGGTGGTTTATTTATAGGCTGGAAAGCTACAGGGCAGTTAAAATGAATGACACAGATCTGCATCTTCCAAATACATAAAGCTTAAAAATATAACAATGAATTGTCAAGGAAGTTGCAAAAAGATATCCACAGTATGTCATTACTTATGTAAAAATTTAAAACACTCAAAAGAATACATATATATGAATATGTAAAAGTGTTACAACATAAAAGTTTTAACAGTAAAGGTTCTAAAAGACAGTAATCTATACCAACTTCAGGGGAGTGCTAAATCCTGGGAATGGGAAGAGTTAATGGGATGGGAAAAGGATTTTTCAAATGGAATAGAAACATTTTATGTCTTCAAAAATATCAAATAGAAATATTAATGTTAGCACTGTAAAATATGGGCAGTGCGTACACAGTTGATGTAATAATTCTCTGTAAAATGCCAAAAATGAAAAGATAATGTTCACAATAAGGAATTATTTCCTGAAAAAGAAAAACTAAAGAGTAATGAGTTTTGGAAAACAGAATCAATCCCTTCCTCCTCCAGTCTTGTTCCCTACCTCAGCAAAAAGCAGCATCCCGTAGCCAAAAAAAACCCTATTATTTTACCCATGGCTAAAACCCTACTGTACACTTCCCACATCAAAACAATCTCCAAAACCTACTGATCCCACCTCTTAAATATGTGTCGAATCCATCCACTTCTTCTCTCTATCCCTAAGGCTCTCTGACTGCCAGGCTGATTTGTTTAGCTACTGACATTTTATCTCCATAACTCTCAAACCTAATCGATGCCAAACTAAAATCTTGAACTTTTTCTCCCTAAATCCATTTTTCCTCCTACTTTTACAAACCAAAAATGTGGGAATCATCCTAGACACCTTATTCCCTTATAGCACAGCCAATTCATTACACCAAGGCTAGGAGATTTTACCTCCAAAACAAATGTCTAATTTACTCACTTCTACTTCTCTGCCACCACTCAATCCAAGGTACCTTTACCTCTCAGCTGTATTATTGCAGAATATCCCGTCTGGTCTCCCAGGTTCCATAGCTGGCCCCCTCTAATCCACAAATTTACATCAGATTATATAGCTACCCTGCTCTAAAAATCCTCAGAGTTATCTGCTACATTTTCCTCCAATGAATATTTTTTCAGACCTCAGGAGCTTCTAGTATCAGAGCATCTCAGTCTAGAATGTATCCCTTTCTCTAGACAGACCCATACTTATCCTTCAGGGTTTAAGTGAAATGTTATGTTCTTAGAAAAACCCTACCTGACTTCTCAATCTATCCCAATCAGGTATTCATATTATTAACTATATTATTCACTTAAATTTATAATTGTAACTATATGGGTACTCACAATTTGCTTCTAATAAGCTACATGTAGCAAGGACTGTATCTATTTACATCTGTATTCTCAGCACTGAGCATGCAAACGCCTATTAAAAGGTGTTCAGATATTTGTTGAATGAATGAAATCACACTGTATGACAAAACATATACACTTAATAACTAACACAACAGAAGACCACAGTAATTTTTAAAGTCAGATTCAACTAAATAGGATTAATTAAATCAGATTAAACCACTGTACTTCATTCTTAAATTTAAATACTTGTATTTTTATTGTATTTGCTGTGATAGATATATCCTTAATACCCTGCTTATTCTTTTTTATTCTGTAAAGTATTATTAAAGGAATCTTCCTAATGCACTATTTTTTAACCCATTACTCCCTTGTTTAAAACCTGTAATAGCCAGCATTTATTTTCATTATTATAATCTGAATTACTTGGACAAAATTTTTTTTGGACATACATTTTTTTTTAATGTTTTAAAAATTATTTCACATATACCAAAACAAAGCATTTCCAACTAGGAAAATTTCAAACAGAAACAGTGCATGAAGCCGACTTTTGTGCCTCTTACTGCCACTTAGTGGATACACCTGACAAATACATGAATTACATCCCTTAGAAACAAAAATCCCAAAGAAGGTAGGTAACAGCCAATACTCTCAAATGAATTTTGGTGAGAGCTGACAAAAGGACTTCTTACATAAAGATATTTAAAACAATGAATTAGAACACCTATTTCAAAAAACAGTTTACCAGATTCTATTTCTTAAACAAGGATGGAATGAAAACAGAAGACAGTCTGAAATCTAAGAAACACACCTACAAACAAAAACACCACTGTTCGTAATTTTCTCTCAGCTGTACAATTTTCCCTCCAGTAGTTTCAATAAATTGTTCACTTCCAACATTGTCTTGACATGCTTATTTAAAATAATTAAAATGAAACACCTTATATTCAGACTGTATAAATGTTTAGTGCTTAGAACAGAAATATTTCTGAATTCTCAGTTCAGTAGTTCTTACCTGCAGTTTCTGGTGTATTTGAAATAATTCATCATATATCTGATTAATCTGATGTGGAAGTAAACTCTGCTTGTTTGATGATTTAGATGTTGAAAAGCTAACACATTTCAAAGGAGAGTCATTTGCATCATTGCAATATTCAGTCCAATTTCTTGAATTTGAGGCCAAATTAGTTGGCCGGGCAACTGCTAAGAAAATGAAATGTTAATTATAAACTTCACTAATTTACAGTATTAAATATTCTCAGATGGAGTAATCTTTAGGAAGTTACTTTAAATATGACTTATAGTATTGTTAAAAAGTTTCAAGTATTATATGCAAAGAGAAAGAATGATGAAGCAAATGTGTATAAGACATTAACATTTAGAAAATATGGGTGAAGGCTACATAGGAATTCTTTGTGTTGTTTCTATAACTTCTCTAAAAGTCGTAAGTTATTTCAAAACATGTTATTTTAAAATGAGTAAGAACTGTCATGTATTAACTGCCTAGGCCAGAAAATGGAAAATTATCTCAGAAACCCTTAATCACATTCCCATGTCTCTTCCCTAAACCAAATTAACCACTAACCCAATACAGTGTTAATTGCTTTACTTCTTTTTAACCTTCACTACTTGTATATTAAAAAATAAAAGGCCTTATCTGTTTTGCCTTTAAAGTTTACATAAAGTCTGTAATAATATGAATTAATTAATAATAATGGGGTTATGTAATTTCTACAAACTCCTTTAAATATGTTATTGTGTTAATGACAGAATCAGGTTCACAAATCTTCACTGCTTTACGATTCATAATTTTATATGCCAACATTCTACTACTGGTTGATATTTGAGCTGGTTTGGCAATACAAATGCTGTCTTGCACATGGTTTCTTGTACATATGTCCAAGAGTATCTCTAGGATATATACTTCATAGCAAAGCTGCTGGATCATAGGGTAAATGCAAGTTCAATCTTACAACTGATGCTGAATTGTTTCCCAAAGAGCTGAATTAGTTTTCTCTCCCAAGAGCAGGGGATGAGCAAGTTCCTCTTGCTTCATTTGACAATATTGTATTGTCAGAATTTATTTTCTGCTAATACAACTGACCTCTGAAAAACACAGGTCCGAACGGTGCAGGTCCACATATATGCAGGGTTTTTTTCAATAAATATACAGAAAAAAAATTTGGAGATGTACAACAATTTGATAACCATTTTATTATAATAATTTTAAGAATACAGTACATGATATAACATACAAAATATGTGTTAATTGACTATGTTTCAGTAAGGCTTCTAGGCAACAGTAGGCTATTAGCAGTATTCAGATTTCTTCTGGGGATGGGGGGTTATCGAAAGTTGTACATTGATTTTCAACTCCATAGGGGGTTGTACTTCTAATTCCCGCGTTGTTCAAGGGTCAACTGTAGACAGCAGTGGTTTTAACTTGCATTAGCCTTCCTGGGAACCCCAGCTTTAAGGAGAGAGTCTCCTATTACACTCCCCACCTTGGACACACCCCAAGGAACTGAAATTAAAAACAGCACCACTGTTTAACAAAGTAAAAGTTTTCCTCTTAATTCAGCAAATGCCCCTTCAATGCTCTGCCTGCCTCTGCAGATTCTCATTGTGCCAATCTCAGGCCTGAATATCCCTTAATTTCGTTAACTTTTAAATACACTCAACACTTTTTAGTAGATTACCCCTTTTTTCCTATTGTTTTCAGTGGGGAAATACACTATGGAGCAAAAAACACAACTCCAGGCAGATTGTTTTTCATCTTCCTCAAGTGCTGAGATGAACGGGACCAAGAACAGCAGGGAGGAGTGGATGTGTGTTGTGCATGGACAATGTGTCCCAAGAGGAGAGACGTACCACGGTTCTCACAGGTGCAACAATGCTCTCAAAGTCCTGCAGCCCAGCGTGGGAGGGGAACGTGTGCGATCTCTGGTTGCCTCTTTCTCTGAAATCCTGACAAAACTATAATATGGAGCCGGTTCACACAGAGTAACTACCAGGTCAGTGCCTAAGGGAGTGATACCTCAAGTAACCGCAGGTATATCCTTAAGATATCTAAGGATTAGACAAATACTACCACAATCTTGACTCACTTCTGAAAAACTACTGATGTGAAAAAGAACTGAAGAAATTATAAAATGTACCCAGTTTATCAATAACACGAGTCAGATGGGTCTGTTGATTCCCCAGTGCACATAAAAGTTATGTTTACACTATACTGTAGTCTATTAGGTGTGCAATAACAGTAAGTCTGAAAAACAATATACATGCCTTAATTAAAAAATACTTTATTGTGGGAGGAGCCAAGATGGCAGCATGAGTAGTACAGTGGAAATCTCCTCCCGAAAACATACATATTTCTAAAATACAACAAATACAACTATTCCTAAAAGAGAGACAAGAAGATACAGGACAATAGCCAGGCTACGTTTACACCTGCGAGAAACCAGCACGTCACGAAGGAGGTAAGATACGAGCCACGGCCCGGCAGGACCTGAGCGAAACCCTTACCCCAGCTCCTGGCAGGATGAGGAGTCAGAGCAGGGAGAGAGAGGGGACCCAGGACTGCTAAATACCCAGCCCTAGCCATCTGCACCGGAGCACAGATACACAGTGCATGGTGTGCTGGATACTAGGGAAACGGGACAGTAAAACCTGTGAGCGGATACCCCCAGGCAGCGCCCCTGGGACAAAGAAAAGCGAGTGCTTTTTGAAAGTCTAAAAGGGACAGGTACCTCACAACTGGACGGAAGCATCCCGGGACACTTAGCCCAGCAGCTGGGAATCCCAGGGAACTCCGGGCGCCCTAACCCCCTGGGTGGCAGCACAGCTCTGAGGCCCCTCACAGCAATAAACAGACTCCTGCCCGTTCCCTCTCCAGCGCGGCCCTGCCATAGCAGAGCAGCAGCCTGAGATTGGCCATGCACACAAAAACCACAGAGTTTAACTCCAGAGCAGTCAGGCAAGAATCAGAGACACCGTTGGAGCGCAGCTGCCCAGCACAAGCTGCTAGGGGTCACATTTCTCCTAGAAGAGGAATGTGAGGAGCAAGCAGGAAGGGATTTTGTTCTCCCAGCTGACACATGCGCCATCTGCCCATCACCATGAAAAGGCAGAACAATTTGATTCAGACCAGAATCACATAGACATCCCCTTAGAGGGAACCTGGGGAGATACACCTAACCAATCTTCCTGAAAAAGAATTCAAAATAAAGGTCGTAACCATGCTGATGGACTTGCAGAGAAATATGCAAGAGCTAAGGAGGGAGAATACAGAAATAAAACAATCTCTGGAAGGACTTAAAAGCAGAATGGACATGATGCAAGAGGCCATTGATGGAATAGAAATCAGAGAACAGCAACACAGAGAAGCTGATGCAGAGAGAGATAAAAGGATCTCCAAGAATGAAAGAATATTGAGAACTGTGTGACCAATCCAAGAGGAACAATATCCGCATTATAGGGGAACCAGAAGAAGAAGAGAGAGAAAAAGGGATAGAAAGTGTCTTTGAAGAAATAATTGCTGAAAACTTCCCCAAACTCAGGGAGGAAACAGCCTCTCAGACCACAGAGGCACACAGAACTCCCAACAGAAGGGATCCAAGGAGGACAAGACCAAGACACATAATAATTAAAATGGCAAAGATCAAGGACAAGGACAGAGTATTAAAGGCAGCCAGAGAGAGAAAAAAAGTCACCTACAAAGGAAAACCCATCAGGCTATCATCAGACTTCTCAACAGAAACCTTACAGCCCAGAAGAGAGTGGCATGATATATTTAATGCAATGAAACAGAAGGGCCTTGAACCAAGGATACTGTATCCAGCACAATTATCATTTAAATATGAAGGAGGGATTAAACAATTCCCAGACAAGCAAAAGTTGAGGGAATTTGCCTCCCACAAACTACCTCTACAGGGTATTTTAGAGGGACTGCTCTAGATGGAAGCACTCCTAAGGCTAAACAGATGTCACCAGAGAAAATAAAATCACAGCAAAGAAAGCAGAACAATCAAATACTAACTACAGGCAAAAAATAAAATCAACTACCCACAAAAACAGTCAAAGGAAACACAAAAGAGCATACACACACACACACAAAAAACACCTAACTAAAAAGAATGGAGGAGGAGGAATGAGAAGGGAGAGAAACAAAGAATCATCAAACTGTGTTTATAATAGCTCAATAAGTGAGTTAAGTCAGACAGTAAGAGAGTAAAGAAGCTGACCTTGAACCTTTGGTAACCACGAACCTAAAGCCTGCAATGGCAATAAGTACATATCTATCGATAATCACCCTAAATGTAAATGGACTGAATGTACCAATCAAAAGACACAGAGTAACAGAATGGATAAAAAAGCAAGACCCGTCTATATGCTGCTTACAAGAGACTCAACTCAAACCCAAAGACATGCACAGACTAAAAGTCAAGGGATGGAAAAAGATATTTCACGCAAACAACAAGGAGAAAAAAGCAGGTGTTGCAGTACTAGTATCAGACTAAATAGACTTCAAAACAAAGAAAGTAACAAGAGATAAAGAAGGACTTAATATAATGATAAAGGACTCAATCCAACAAGAGGATATAACCATTATAAATGTATATGCACCCAATACAGGAGCACCAATATATGTGAAACAAATACTAACAGAATTAAAGGAGGAAATAGAATGCAATGCATTCATTTTAGGAGACTTCAACACACCACTCACTCCAAAGGAGAGATCCACCAGATAGAAAATAAGTAAGGACACAGAGGCACTGAACAACACACTAGAACAGATGGACCTAATAGACATCTATAGAACTCTACACCCAAAAGCAACAAGATACACATTCTTCTCAAGTGCACATGGAACACTCTCCAGAACAGACCACATACTAGGCCACAAAAAGAGCCTCAGTAAATTCAAAAAGACTGAAATGCTACCAACCAACTTCTCAGACCACAAAGATACAAAACTAGAAATAAATTGTACAAAGAAAGCAAAAAGGCTCACAAACACATGGAGGCTTAACAACATGCTCCTAAATAATCAATGGATCAAAGACCAAATCAAAATAGAGATCAAGAAATATATGGAAACAAATGACAACAACACAAAGCCCCAACTTCTGTGGGATGCAGCAAAAGCAGTCTTAAGAGGAAAGTATATAGCAATACAGGCATATTTAAAGAAGGAAGAACAATCCCAAATCCAGGCATATTTAAAGAAGGAAGAACAACCCCATACTCTTAACACACAATTATCGAAATTGGAAAAAGAAGAACAAATGAGGCCCAAAGTCAGCAGAAGGAGGGACATAATAAAGATCAGAGAAGAAATAAAGAAAATTGAGAAGAATAAAACAATAGAAAAAATCAGTGAAAACAAGAGCTGGTTCTTTGAGAAAATAAACAAAATAGATAAGCCCCTACCCAGACTTATAAAAAGAAAAAGAGAATCTACACACATCAAAAGAATCAGAAATGAGAAAGGAAAAATCATGACGGATCCCACAGAAATACAAAGAATTATTAGAGAATACTATGAGAATCTGTATGCTAACAAGCTGGAAAGCCTACAAGAAATGGACAACTTCCTAGAAAAATACAACCTTCCAAGACTGACACAGAAAGAAACAGAAAATCTAAACAAACCAATTACCAGCAAAGAAATTGAAGCGGTAATCAAAAAACTTCACAAGAGCAAAACTCCCATGCCAGATGGATTTACTGCAGAGTTTTATCAGCCATACAGAGAAGACATAATACCCATTCTCCTTAAAGTTTTCCAAAAAATAGAAGAAGAGAGAATACTTCCAAACTCATTCTATAAAGCCAGCATCACCTTAATACAAAACCTGGCAAAGACCCCACCAAAAAAGAAAATTACAAACCAATATCCCTGATGAACATAGATGCAAAAATACTCAACAAAATATTAGCAAACCGAATTAAAAAATACATCAAGAGGATCGTACACCATGATCAAGTGGGATTGATCTCAGGGATGCAAGGATGGTACAACATTAGAAAATCCATCAACATCATCCACCACATAAATAAAAAGAAGGACAAAAATCACATGATGATCTCCATAGATGCTCAAAAAGCATTCGACAAAATTCAACATCCATTCATGATAAAAACTCTCAGCAAAATGGGTATAGAGGGCAAGTACCTCAACATAATAAAGGCCATATATGATAAACCCACAGCCAACATCATACTGAACAGTGAGAAGCTGAAAGCATTTCCTCTAAGATTGGGAACAAGACAGGGATGCCCACTCTCCCCACTGTTATTCAACATAGTATGGAGGTCCTCGGCATGGCAGTCAGACAAAACAAAGAAATACAAGGCATACAGATTGGTAAACAAGAAGTCAAACTGTCACTATTTGCAGATGACAGGATATTGTACATAAAAAACCCTAAAGATTCCACCCCAAAACTACTAGAACTAATATCTGAATTCAGCAAAGTTGCAGGATACAAAATTAATACACAGAAATCTGAGGCTTTCCTATACACTAACAATGAACTAATAAAGAGAAACCAGGAAAATAATTCTATTCACAATTGCATGAAAAAGAATAAAATACCTAGGAATAAACCTAACCAAGGTAGTGAAAAACCTATACCCCGAAAACTACAAGAAATTCTTAAGAGAAATTAAAGAGGACACTAACAAATGGAAACTCATTCCATGCTCTTGGCTAGGAAGAATAATGTCAAAATGGCCATCTTGCCCAAAGTAATCTACATATTTAATGCAATTCCTATCAAATTACCAACAGCATTCTTCAATGAACTGGAAAAAACAGTTCTAAAATTCATATGGAATCACCAAACACCCTGAATAGCCAAAGCAATCCTGAGAAGGAAGAATAAAGTGGGAGGGATCTTGCACCCCAACTTCAAGCTCTACTACAAAGCCACAGTAATCAAGACAATTTGGTACTGGCACAAGAACAGACCCACAGACCAGTAGAACAGACCAGAGAGTCCAGATATTAACCCAAACATGTATGGTCAATTAATATATGATAAAGGAGCCATGGACATACAATGGGGAAATGACAGCCTCTTCAACAGCTGGTGTTGGCAAAACTGGACAGCTACATGTAAGAGAATGAAACTGGATCACTGTCTAACCCCATACACAAAAGTAAATTCGAAATGTATCAAAGACCTGAATGTAAGCCATGAAACCATAAAACTCTTAGAAAAAAACATAGGCAAAAATCTCTTGGACATAAACATGAGCAACTTCTTCATGAACATATCTCTCCGGGCAAGGGAAACAAAAGCAAAAATGAACAAATGGGACTACATCAAGCTGAAAAGCTTCTGTACAGCAAAGGACACCCTCAGTAGAACAATAAGGTATCCTACAGTATGCGAGAATATATTAATAAATGACAGATCCAATAAAGGGTTGACATCCAAAATATATAAAGAGCTCACGCACCTCAACAAAGAAAGAGCAAATAATCCAATTAAATAATGGGCAGAGGAGGTGAACAGACAGTTCTCCAAAGAAGAAATTCAGATGGCCAACAGACACATGAAAAGATGCTCCGCATCGCTAATCATCAGAGAAATGCAAATTAAAACCACAATGAGATATCACCTCACACCAGAAAGGATGGCCACCATCCAAAAGACAAACAACAGCAAATGTTGGTGAGGTTGTGGAGAAAGGGGAACCCTCCTACACTGCTGGTAGGAATGTAAATTAGTTCAACCATGTGGAAAGCAGTATGGAGGTTCCTCAAAAAGGTCAAAATAGAAATACCATCTGATCCAGAAATCCCACTTCTAGGAATTTACCCTAAGAATGCAGCAGCCTAATTTGGAAAAGACAGATGCACCCCTATGTTTATCGCAGCACTATTTACAATAGCCAAGAAATGGAAGCAACCTAAGTGTCCATCAGTAGATGAATGGAAAAAGAAGAACTGGTACATATACACAATGGAATATTATTCAGCTATAAGAAGTAAACAAATCCTACCATTTGCAACAACATGGATGGACCTACTGGGTATTTTGCTCAGTGAAATAAGCCAGGTGGAGAAAGACAAGTACCAAATGATTTCACTCATCTGTGGAGTATAAGAACAAAGGAAAAACTGAAGGAACAAAACAGCAACAGAACCCAAGAAATTACTAACAGTTACCAAAGGGAAAGGGACTGAGGAGGGTGGGTGGGAAGTGAGGGTGAAGGGGGGGAAGTAGAAAGGGGGCCTTACGATTAGCGTGTATAGTGGGGGGGAGGGCATGGGGAGGGCTGTGCAACCCAGAGAAGACAAGTAGTGATTTTACAGCATCTCACTACACTGATGGACAGTGATTAATGCGGTATGTGAGGGGGACTTGGTGAAGGAGGAAGTCTAGTAAACATAATCTTCCTCATGTAATTGTAGATTAATAATACCAAAAAAAAAATACACTGTAATTCTCATTAAAAAATAAAAATCTGGGGGAAAAAATGCCCATCAAGAGGGTAATGTGGTAAATGAATTATAATATATATCTTAACAATAAAAAGGAACAGTCTATTGATACATGCAACAATGTGGATGAATCTCAAAATAATTATCCTCAATGGAAGAAGTGAGGCAAATATATGTGTGTGTATATATATATATATATATATATATATATATATATATATACTTTATTGCTAAGAAATGCTAACCATCATCTGAGCTTTCAGCGAATCTTAATCACTGAACACTGATCACCATAACAAATAAAATCATAATGAAAGAGATTAAAATATTACATGAATTACCAAAATGTGACACACAGACATCAGAGGCACAGATTTTGTTGGAAAAATGGCCCTGACAAGACTTGCTCCATGTAGGGTTGCCCAAACCTCCAATTTGTAAAAAAATGCAGTTATCTGCAAAGCACAATAAAGCGAAGCATAAAAAAACAAGGTATGTCTGTAATAAGCACAGTAACTATCTCATAGTAACTTAACAAAAACTCAGACCACACAGACCACACAGACACATGAGGACCAGTGTTATCACTCTGAGGTAAGTCTTACACGCTCTACTTGACAAAGTTATCATTCAGATGATTGTTCTAAAGGGAGTATTTCTTTTACCTTTTTCCTTTTCTTTAAAAGACTGCTTGGTTACTTTGGAGCTACTAACTGTATGATCCTTCTCAATTAACTCTTCTGTTTCCTGTTGCTTCAAATCTCGAAAAGAATCCAGTTCATCTAGGCTTTAAAAAAAATTCTATCACAGCATTCTGAAAATTTTCTGTAGCATTTAAAAAAGATAAAACTGCTTTTCAAATAAACAGCATAACTGAGAAAAATGCAACACATAAACATTTTCTAAATACAAAAAGTAAAAATATAAAGGTAACAGCCATTCATCCTGAAACTCATTACAATTATCTTTCCACCTATTCAAATGGCTGAATTTAAAACTGCATATACCTGTGGAATGCTCTACAACTGTCAAACTCTTTCTTTGGATTCCCAATACTTCTGTGTGTTAGATGTAACAGGTATTGTTATCTATAATTCTGGTTAAAAGAATCAATGTTTAACATGAGGAAACTGGACCTTAAAGAACTTAAAGAAGTGACAGGTGACATAACTCGTAAAAGGTGGAGCAGAACTAAACTTGCAGGTATTCTCTTCAAAAAGATGACCTCAAAGGTGACTTTTCTAGGGCAGTGCTATTCAAAAGCAATACAAAGTAACATAAGGTAATTTAAATCTTCGACTAGTCATGTTAAAACATAAGAAGACATGAAATTTTAACAATGCATTATATTTAACTCAGTATATCTAAAACATTATCATTTTATCATATAATCAATACAAAAATTAAGATATTTTACATTCCTTTATCCCTCTTTGAAATCCAGTATGTGCTTTACACTTAACAAATCTCAATTCAGACCAGCCACATTTCAAGTGCTTAATAGCCACGAGTGGCCAGACACTAATTCTAAGCCAGATCATAACTAGGGATTGCAAAAATACTGTCCAATGTTATGAAATATTCACAGATCAAAAGTTCCAAATTATAATTTGAAATTATACCCAGATCACATACAAAAATAAAAGAGTAAAACTATCAGTTAAATATAAGAAAATAATTTCCTTAAATTCATAATTATCTTAAGTGATTTTCCCTTTCCTTCCTCTGCCTTCAATCTGCCGCAGTCCAAACCTCAAATCCTATCCTACTTTGGGAGTGCCAGATCAAACAGTACTGACGACAACCATGCAGATGGCATATTTGTGCACTAAATGCTTTTACATGGATTAAATCATTTGTCAAGAATGAAGCAATTACATAAAAAATTCAAGTCCCAAATATCAGTTACATTAATACAGATATCTGAGGTAAAACTATCTTTTTTTTCCTCTCCATAATTATCTCAACATCTCATTTTGCTTATGTATGTATCTCTATGGTTAACATTATTCCAAAATGTTTACTCTTTACTGATACCCATTGATAGCACTTTCTTCTGCCATGTATTTTTGGCATTTAACAACACTCAATTTAGAACTTAATTTCATCTTAGCATCTACTGTTTTTATACTGGTTTTACTCATGAGAAAATCTCCACAGAACTGCTAACGACACACAGCCCAGCACTATATCATACATATATTGTAGTTACCATTCCCCCAGACTGACTTCTTCAATCTCTCTCTCAGCAACCTAAAGTATGAGGCTGTTTACTGAGTTAAATATTGCTGTTTAACAAACCTGTATTCATTTTTATCCTAGTAGTTACTTTTCATAAAAAAATTTTTAAAAGAAAAAGAGAGGGTGCAGGGTCTTCATTTTGGATGATTAACCATAAAAATATTTCATCTTTCATACCATGTAAATAACTTTCCTTTCCATTATGCCACTAAACATAATGCAAGATTTATGCTTTTATCACAGAGCTTCTCAGTAAAAATTAATGAGTCTCTTCAACTCTTCAGCAGGCTCCAGACTGCTTATACTTCCTCACAGAGAAAAGCAAACACATAAACAATCTACCCTTTACCCTTTCTTAGTTCTCTGAGGTACTGAGGGGAGAGAGTAAGTACTGAGAGTACTGTACCAATTCATATTTAAGTGCTTGAATGAACCACAAAATGGTATTGTACAATGCTTTCTTCCTTCAGAATAACATCTTAATGATGAACCAACTTTATCTCCAGATAAGTAGATATCCAAATCATCTGTTAACAAAAAAGAAAAAGAGCAGAGATTGCTAAAATCAGATGCTAATGATCTCATTCTAGGTTCCTAAGGGTAAGACAACAAAACTACTTAATATTTCTTAACTGTATGTCTCCCTAGTGCAATTCAAAAAGAGGCATCAAAGCATATTTATACAGCACTTTACTGATCACAAAATGCTTTTTCATTCATTATCTTATTTGACTCTAGCAACAACCCTGTGAAGTAAGCAGAACAGGAGTCCTTACCCCTATTCCAATGGTTAGGAACCTAGGGACCAGAGAAGTTATGGGAATTTTTCCAAGGAACAAAACCAGCAAGTAGAAAGACTAAAATTCAGAATCCAGCCTTCTTTCTGCCTAATTATGATACCTCATCAATCAACCATTAAACATTCTTTAATTTTATGTATTTTAATCATTAAACATTTGTTTAATAAACTGTCAGCCTATATCTAAATTCAGTGACTAAAAAGAAAAAGAGCTGCTTCTGATAAGAAATTTAGAAAAACTTTTAAATGTATGCACTCTTCTCTAACACATATTTTTACTCCGTCAGAAAATTTGATGAGCTCTATTTTTGTTATGTTTTGGAAGGTTGGAAGTTTTAGGGCAAATTTCAAACCTTAAATACAATCTTAATTTAAGATTTTTTAAGTTACCAGACTCAGTAAAAAACTGGAATTGTTTTTCATATTGAAAGAATGTTTCAGAACAGTGTTTGCACAATTTCAAAATTAAGCTTGGATAGAAAATGAAATTCCCTAATCTACAATCTGATGAAGCTTTTAAAGATTTGAACGGCTGTTTCAGTTGAATCATCTCAAGAGTTCAGTGATTATGCTTACTAGTAAAGGCACTCCCTACGAAGTACCAACAAACAGTTACAGATTGATGCTCCAACCCACGCAACCCCACAGTGTAATTATCTTTAGCACATTTATTTGATAAATTCATCCAATGCAAAAATTATTATCCTAATAACTTGGAAAAGTTTATGGTTAAAAAATAGCAACTAGTTGCTTTACCCAATCAATATACCGTTTAATTTTGAGCATTTTTTCAGGAAGAAATACTGTAATTGAAACACCAAAAAAATTTGTTCTATTTGATTTTAAAGAGATTTTACACACTTATCCCCCAAACCTTGATCACTATTAGTTCATTACCAGAGGAAAAAAGGTTAGTATCACAAGGTAACTGTCATAGAAGGTCTAAACAAGCATTAAAAAAAAGCCTTTTCTCTCCAGTTAAATTTGGTACGACCCCCATATGCATAAAATACGGTATTGGCCTACCTGGAGATGAAAGAGATCTTCTGTTACATTTAGCCTGATCAAAATTTGAAAAATCATACTAAAAAAAAAAAAAAGGCATATTTAATTTGTATTCTAAAAATCAACTTGAAGTCTCAAAATAGTTCCCCATGTTAGGTATTAAAAGGTATATTACAAAGGTTAGAGTGGAGAAATCTGATAGACACCACCTTAACCAAGTGATCAAAATGAACATCACCAAAAATGCTACAAAGCAACATTATTTGTCTCCTGATAATAATAGCGCAAATCACACATCACTCAGGCAGCGCTCCTGTCAAAAATGCATAACCAGCTTGTGGTCCTGAGGTATCCGTCAGAGAAAACCCAAACTGGGGGGGCATTCCAGTAAATAACTGTCCTATACTCTTCAAAAATATCAATATTACAAAAGACTTGAGAATTTGTTCCAGATTAAAGGCAACAGAAGAGATAAACAAATGCAATGCTCATTTTTAAAGCGATCTGCCTGTAACCTTCTTTGCCTTTGAAGTACTTTGTTGTCATTGTAGTTAATTAGATAAGTATTGCTTCATAGCAACCTATAATCCTATTTAAGCAAGTGCCTTAAAACTTTTAACAACTTCCCAAAATCAAATTCAAAAAAGTGCTTTTACCTCTAGTTAACTCTGATATTTTCCAGAGGGCCCCTGGAACATGTCAGAAAAACTTTTTCTCATTGGAGGAAGTATTTAGATAATTTAGCTTATTTATCTGATAAATAATTACCTGCTTAATTGCCTGGAGGGCACTGTCAAAAGGAATGATGCTGAACTTTGTTACTGAATGTTTTGTGTTACAGAAATATCAGAATTTCCTTATGTCAACTGTCTTACAGTAAGCTCTCATCAGATCTTTAACCATTGTCATTTGTAAGTCTTTTATTATTTATAGTCACTGTTTTATTACTCTTAAGCTAGTAAAAAACTAAATTACAGCAGAACAAATATTAGTTACATAGGATTAAGTAAACTAAAGAAGATGATTTTGTGGCTTTTTGTTTCAAATGTTGTTGATAAAGTGTTTTAAGCTTTTTCTCTTAAGCTGACAACAGTTTAGTAAATGACTGCCTTTATAAGCAGAATTAAAACTTTATCTCTCTCTACGTGATCTCTCCAGAATTTAAAAACTCTCAGTAACTATTTTTATATTTCATGGCAGTATATTTATTTGCACAAGTTCAATAAGAATCTGCTTTCCTTGTAAGAGAACCAATTAAAATCACTGGTTATATTACCAAGGCTTTGACTGGAACGTCATACTTGAGAGACACGTGTGTAAACTCAGATATGAACAGACAGCTTTAAAGAACTAAGATTGACTTTATAAAGCCAACAAAGCCCCTTAAAAGAACTGGCCTGGTACCTTGCTTACAAAGTTCCCAGCAGCCTTACCAAGTGAGTAAAAAAAGTCACTGCCTGGCAGATGCAAGAACCTCAAGAATGTTTTGGGAACCTCAGAGAAGAGAAATATTCACCCAAATGTACAGGTACTGCAGGCACAACCTGATGGCAAGTCTGGCTTAGCTTTCTGGCCTCAAAAAGCCCTTAAAAGTTCAATCTGAAATTCCTTACAAAAAGTTCCAGCAAAGCATATTTAAAAGATCCTATGTAATTAATTGCTCTTACTGCACTTATGCAAATAATCAAGCCAACTGTTAATTATTTTCTTAATCTAGCTACTTCTAATAAAAATAAGGGTGATTTTAGAGAAAAATACTGTTTCAATAATGCAGTCTTATCTATACTAAATCCTAATACTAGTCATTGAGATGTAAACTCAATCCAGAATTCCAGTCCCCCATAATAGCCTGGCTAATGCCCTTACTGGGCCCCTTAATAACAGTTGGTAGTTTACTCTTAGTTGCCCCTTGTGTCCTCAAGTTCCTCCAACAGCAGCTAACCCAGATGACCCGAGTCGCCACCAATCAGATGTTAACTTCACCCTTAATGCACCTCTTTCCACTGAACCCCCTCCTTCAGCCTAATACCAGCCTCAAACCCCCATGACGCCCCTTGTCAGCAGGAAGTAGCCAGATTGAGTTGTCGCCCATTATGACCAAAACGATGGAATGTTAGGCTGGAGAAAGGAAAAACAAGGACATGCAAACAGAACAGAGAGATGCCATAGGGGGAGAATAGATCAGACCCCAAAGTCCGTGCTGCCTATATGGAAAGGGGACAGCTCTCCCTGAATTCCATCCTGATGTGCCAACTAAGACCCAGATGTCAGCCTCCTCCCTCTTGGAAGGAGAAAAAGTTTCTAGTTGTCTATTACATCACCTTTAGCCAATCATACCTCTCCACACCCCCTAAAATAGCTTGCCCACTCCTCCCCCTCCTAATCCCTTATAGGCCCCCCACCTCCCCAACCAGGTGTGACTTCTCTGGCCTGTGACAAGAAGGCCACAGAACCTCACCTGGGGGTATTTAAATAAATTACCTGGCCCTTTGTTGCCTCTCTTTGCCTGCTTATTTCGGCCAGAATTTCTTACACTGCCCCATGGCATTACTGAGAAAACTGATGAAATCTAAGAATGCACTGTACATTGCATATTTCTGTATCAATGTTAGGTTTCCTATATTACTGTGGTTAGGTAAGAGTATGTTCCTATGCCTAGGAAAAAACAATTAATTAATTATACTTGGGGGTAGAGTCCCGATGCCTGCAAATTACTCTCAAAAGGTTCAGGAAAAAATGTGTAAGGAAAGGAGGTCAAAGAGGGCCGGAAAATGGTAAAGCCACAGTGGAAAATGGCAGCTGGTGGCTCCAAGGAGGGGTACAAAGAGTTCTTTGCATTGTTCTTGCAACTTTTTAAAGTCTGAAATTGTTTCATGGCGAGAAGCTCCAACGGAGTTAACTGCTGTGCACCCCCGCCGGCGCCCTGTACTAACGCCGGTCGCCCACGTGGGACGCGGGGACATAGGCCCCGCGGTCCGGGCAGGCGGCCGGCAGGCCTCACCTCAGCGCGGAGGCCACCCCCTAGTCCGTAGCGGCTTTTGAGGCGCTCCACCACCAAATCCTGCCCGGGCGGCTTGACCACCCGCGGCTCCATGGCCGGCCTAGGCGCCGTCGTCTCCCCGGGAACCGCACTCACACCAGCGGCCGGCGCAAGGGCGGGACGCGCAGCGGAAGTGCGCCTGACGCGTAGGACCCTGGGGTCGCAGCCGACGATGTAGCTCGCGGACGCGCCGCCAGGCCGAATCCACGATGAGGGCGGGGCGGGAGCATGGGGGCGAGGCAGAGGCGGTGCCTGAGGGCGGGGCGAGGCCAAGGCGGGGGTAGGGCTGGGGCCGAGTCTGGCTCCAGTTCGGGGTGCGCGCCTGCTGAGGGGAGGAGACACCTCAAGTGGCAAGGGGGACGGTCGGCTTTGGAACACGGGTCATTCTATGTGTATTAGAACCGTCCTCGAGTCACGGATTTTTTTCCTACCGATTTAACGACTAATTCCTTTACTAGTGTGTTATTTGGACTGATAGTGTCTAAAAAAATTTTTTTCTACTTGTTTTACCCCGTCGTATCCAAAGCACCCAAAGCACTATGACACCAGGTCGCACCTTTACAGACGTGGCGCTCACCCACTGTCCACGAGATGGTCACCAGCAGGATCCCAGACCGATTGGGCCCCCGCCTACACGCTCATACTTGGTGTGTGCTTACACATGCCCAAATACACCCGTTTTTTTAAACTCGAGTGCCCTTTGCTAACTTACAAATGGAAGAAAAAAACAAGAATGTATCATACTGCCAGGCATTGAAATTTCAAAAAGGATTACCTCACTTTCCCTGCCACTGGTCTGTTACAGGACTATAAAAAGCAGTATTATAGAGGAGGCGGGAGCCAAGATGGCGGCGTGAGTAGAGCAGTGGAAATCTCCTCCCAAAAACACATAGAGCTATGAAAATATAACAAAGAAAAATCTTCCTAAAATAGAGACCACAGGACACAGGACAACATCCAGACCACATCCACACCTGCAAGAACCCAGCGCCTTGTGAAGGGGGTAAGATACAAGCCCCAGCCCGGCGGGACCCGAGCGCCCCTCCCCCCGGCTCCCGGCGGGTGGAGAGAAACCGGAGCAGTTTTTTTTTTTTTTGGCGAGCGCTTTTTGGAAGCCTTAGAGGGACGGGCCCCCGTTGCTGGGGAGGCAGGGTGGCGGGACCGGTGAGGAGGTGCCTGGGAACGGCGCCGGAGGACAAAGAATATCCCGCGTTTCTCCCTGCGAGACCTGGGGGCGGGTGCCTGAGACCGGTGCCTGAGGACGGAGGAGGTCGCGCGTTTTTCCCCTTTTTTTTTTTTCTCTTTATGGCAAGCGCTTTTTGGAAGCCTTGAAGGGACGGGGACCCCAGTGCTAGGGAGGCACGGTGGCGGGACTGGTGAGCGGGTGGCTGGGACCGGCGCCTGAGGGCAAAGAATATCCCCCGTTTTTCCCTGCGGGACCGGTGGGCGGGTGCCTGAGACCGGCACTTGAGGACAGAGGAAATCGCGCGTTTTTCCCCTTTTATTTTTCTCTTTTCTGCGAGTGCTTTTTGGAAGCCTAAAAGGGACAGGGACCCCGGTGCTAGGGAGGCAGGGCGGCGGGACTGGTGAGCGGGTGCCTGGGACCGGCAACTGAGGACAAAGAATATCCCGCATTTTTCCCTGTGGGACCGGTGGGTGGGTGCCTGAGACCAGCACCTGAGGACGGAAGAAATCGCGCGTTTTTCCCCTTTTTTTTCTCTCTTTTTGCCAAGTGCTTTTTGGAAGCCTTGAAGGGACAGGGACCCCGGTGCTAGGGAGGCAGGGCGGCAGGACTGGTGAGCGGGTGCGTGGGACCAGTGCCTGAGGACAAAGAATATTGAGCGTTCCTTCCCTGCGGGACCGGTGGGTGGGTGCTTTTTGGAAGCCTTGAAAGGACAGGGACCCTGGTGCTAGGGAGACAGGGCAGCAGGACCAGTGCGCGGGTGCCTGGGACCGGCACCTGAGGAAAAAAAAAAAAAAAATCGCGTGTTTTTTCTTTTTTTTTTCCTTTCTGTTCCCTCTCTCATTGTTGCTGTTGTTGTTTTGGTTTGGAGAGTGCTTTTTGGAAATCTTAAAGGGGCAGGACAGGTCACTTAGACCAGAAGCAGGGAATCTGGGGATCTCTGGGCACTCTAACCCCCTGGGCAGCAGGGAGCACAGAGGCCCCTTACGGAGATAAATAGTCTCCTGGCTGCTCCCCCTCTAACGGGGCTCCACCATTTTGGAGGAACAGCCCCAGCCAGGCCAAGCCCACAGCAACAGTGGAGATAAACCCCAAAGCAACTGGGCAGGAAGCAGAAGCCCTGTCTGCGCACAGCTGCCCAGCACAAGCCACTAGAGGTCGCTATTCTCCCAGGAAAAGGCTACAAACCAACAAGAAGGGAAGCTCTTCCAGCGGTCACTTGTACCAGCTCTGCAGACTATCTCTATCACCATGAAAAGGCAAAACTACAGGCAGACAAAGATCACAGAGACAACACCTGAGAAGGAGACAGACCTAACTAGTCCTCCTGAAAAAGAATTCAAAATAAAAATCATGAACATGCTGACAGAGATGCAGAAAAAAATGCAAGAGCAATGGGATGAGATGCAGAGAAAAATGCAAGAGCAGTGGGATGAGATGCAGAGAAAAATGCAAGAGCAGTGGGATGAAGTCCGGAAGGAGATCACAGATGTCAGGAAAGAGATCACAGAAGTGAAACAATCCCTGGAAGGATTTATAAGCAGAATGGATAAGATGCAAGAGGCCATTGAAGGAATAGAAGCCAGAGAACAGGAACGTATAGAAGCTGACATAGAGAGAGATAAAAGGATCTCCAGGAATGAAACAACACTAAGAGAAATATGTGACCAATACAAAAGGAAAAACATTCGTATTATAGGGATACCAGAAGAGGAAGAAAGAGGAAAAGGGATAGAAAGGGTCTTTGAAGAAATAATTGCTGAAAACTTCCCCAAACTGGGGGAGGAAATAATCGAACAGACCATGGAATTATACAGAACCCCCAACAGAAAGGATCCAAGGAGGACAACACCAAGACACATAATAATTAAAATGGCAAGGATCAAGGACAAGGAAAGAGTTTTAAAGGCAGCTAGAGAGAAAAAGGTCACCTATAAAGGAAAACCAATCAGGCTAACATCAGACTTCTCAACAGAAACCCTACAGGCCAGAAGAGAATGGCATGATATACTTAATGCAATGAAACAGAAGGGCCTTGAACCAAGGATACTGTATCCAGCACGACTATCATTTAAATATGATGGTGGGATCAAACAATTCCCAGACAAGCAAAAGCTGAGGGAATTTGCTTCCCACAAACCACCTCTACAGGGCATCCTACAGGGACTGCTCTAGATGGGAGCACCCCTAAAAAGAGCACAGAACAAAACACACAACATATGAAGAAGGGAGGAGGAGGAATAAGAAGGGAGAGAAGAAAAGACTCTCCAGACAGTGTATATAACAGCTCAATAAGCGAGCTAAGTTAGGCAGTAAGATACTAAAGAAGCTAACCTTGAACCTTTGGTAACCATGAATCTAAAGCCTGCAATGGCAATAAGTACATATCTTTCAATAGTCACCCTAAATGTAAATGGACTTAATGCACCAATCAAAAGACATAGAGTAATAGAATGGATAAAAAAGCAAGACCCATCTATATGCTGCTTACAAGAAACTCACCTTAAACCCAAAGATAAGCATAGACTAAAAGTCAAGGGATGGAAAAACATATTTCAGGCAAACAACAGTGAGAAGAAAGCAGGGGTTGCAGTACTAATATCAGACAAAATAGACTTCAAAACAAAGAAAGTAACAAGAGATAAAGAAGGCCACTACATAATGATAAAGGGCTTAGTCCAACAAGAGGATATAACCATTCTAAATATATATGCACCCAATACAGGAGCACCAGCATATGTGAAGCAAATACTAACAGAACTAAAGAGGGAAATAGACTGCAATGCATTCATTGTAGGAGACTTCAACACACCACTCACCCCAAAGGATAGATCCACCGGGCAGAAAATAAGTAAAGACACACAGGCACTGAACAACACACTAGAACAGATGGACCTAATAGACATCTATAGAACTTTACATCCAAAAGCAACAGGATATACATTCTTCTCAAGTGCACATGGAACATTCTCTAGAATAGACCACATACTAGCTCACAAAAAGAGCCTCAGTAAATTCCACAATATTGAAATTCTACCAACCAATTTTTCAGACCACAAAGGTATGAAAGTAGAAATAAATTCTACAAAGAAAACAAAAAGGCTCACAAACACATGGAGGCTTAACAACATGCTACTAAATAATCAATGGATCAATGAACAAATCAAAATAGAGATCAAGGAATATATAGAAACAAATGACAACAACAACACTAAGCCCCAACTTCTGTGGGATGCAGCGAAAGCAGTCTTAAGAGGAAAGTATATAGCAATCCAGGCACACTTGAAGAAGGAAGAACAATCCCAAATGAATAGTCTAACATCACAATTATTAAAACTGGAAAAAGAAGAACAAATGAGGCCTAAAGTCAGCAGAAGGAGGGACATAATAAAGATCAGAGAAGAAATAAACAAAATTGAGAAGAATAAAACAATAGCAAAAATCAACGAAACCAAGAGCTGGTTCTTTGAGAAAATAAACAAAATAGATAAGCCTCTAGCCCAACTTATTAAGAGAAAAAGAGAGTCAACACAAATCAACATAATCAGAAATGAGAATGGAAAAATCACGACAGACTCCACAGAAATACAAAGAATTATTAAAGACTACTATGAAAACCTATATGCCAACAAGCTGGAAAACCTAGAAGAAATGGACAACTTCCTAGAAAAATACAACCTCCCAAGACTGACCAAGGAAGAAACACAAAAGTTAAACAAACCAATTACAAGCAAAGAAATTGAAACAGTAATCAAAAAACTACCCAAGAACAAAACCCCGGGGCCGGACGGATTTACCTCGGAATTTTATCAGACACACAGAGAAGACATAATACCCATTCTCCTTAAAGTGTTCCACAAAATAGAAGAAGAGGGAATACTCCCAAACTCATTCTATGAAGCCAACATCACCCTAATACCAAAACCAGGCAAAGACCCCACCAAAAAAGAAAATTACAGACCAATATCCCTGATGAACGTAGATGCAAAAATACTCAATAAAATATTAGCAAACAGAATTCAACAGTATATCAAAAGGATCATACACCATGACCAAGTGGGGTTCATCCCAGGGATGCAAGGATGGTACAACATTCGAAAATCCATCAACATCATCCACCACATCAACAAAAAGAAAGACAAAAACCACATGATCATCTCCATAGATGCTGAAAAAGCATTTGACAAAATTCAACATCCATTCATGATAAAAACTCTCAGCAAAATGGGAATAGAGGGCAAGTACCTCAACATAATAAAGGCCATATATGATAAACCCACAGCCAGCATTATACTGAACAGCGAGAAGCTGAAAGCATTTCCACTGAGATCGGGAACCAGACAGGGATGCCCACTCTCCCCACTGTTATTTAACATAGTACTGGAGGTCCTAGCCACGGCAATCAGACAAAACAAAGAAATACAAGGAATCCAGATTGGTAAAGAAGAAGTTAAACTGTCACTATTTGCAGATGATATGATACTGTACATAAAAAACCCTAAAGACTCCACTCCAAAACTACTAGAACTGATATCGGAATACAGCAAAGTTGCAGGATACAAAATCAACACACAGAAATCTGTAGCTTTCCTATACACTAACAACGAATCAATAGAAAGAGAAATCAGGAAAACAATTCCATTCACCATTGCATCAAAAAGAATAAAATACCTAGGAATAAACCTAACCAAGGAAGTGAAAGACTTATACTCTGAAAACTACAAGTCACTCTTAAGAGAAATTAAAGGGGACACTAATAAATGGAAACTCATCCCATGCTCATGGCTAGGAAGAATTAATATCGTCAAAATGGCCATCCTGCCAAAAGCAATATACAAATTTGATGCAATCCCTCTCAAATTACCAGCAACATTCTTCAATGAATTGGAACAAATAATTCAAAAATTCATATGGAAACACCAAAGACCCCGAATAGCCAAAGCAATCCTGAAAAAGAAGAATAAAGTAGGGGGGATCTCACTCCCCAACTTCAAGCTCTACTACAAAGCCATAGTAATCAAGACAATTTGGTACTGGCACAAGAACAGAGCCACAGACCAGTGGAACAGATTAGAGACCCCAGAAATTAACCCAAACATATATGGTCAATTAATATTTGATAAAGGAGCCATGGACATACAATGGCAAAATGACAGTCTCTTCAACAGATGGTGCTGGCAAAACTGGACAGCTACATGTAGGAGAATGAAACTGGACCATTGTCTAACCCCATATACAAAGGTAAACTCAAAATGGATCAAAGACCTGAATGTAAGTCACGAAACCATTAAACTCTTGGAAAAAAACATAGGCAAAAACCTCTTAGACATAAACATGAGTGATCTCTTCTTGAACATATCTCCCCGGGCAAGGAAAACAACAGCAAAAATGAGCAAGTGGGACTACATTAAGCTGAAAAGCTTCTGTACAGCGAAAGACACCATCAATAGAACAAAAAGGAACCCTACAGTATGGGAGAATATATTTGAAAATGACAGATCTGATAAAGGCTTGACGTCCAGAATATATAAAGAGCTCACACGCCTCAACAAACAAAAAACAAATAACCCAATTAAAAAATGGGCAGAGGAACTGAACAGACAGTTCTCCAAAAAAGAAATACAGATGGCCAAGAGACACATGAAAAGATGCTCCACATCGCTAATTATCAGAGAAATGCAAATTAAAACTACAATGAGGTATCACCTCACACCAGTAAGGATAGCTGCCATCCAAAAGACAAACAACCACAAATGTTGGCGAGGCTGTGGAGAAAGGGGAACCCTCCTACACTGCTGGTGGGAATGTAAATTAGTTCAACCATTGTGGAAAGCAGTATGGAGGTGCATCAAAATGCTCAAAACAGACCTACCATTTGACCCAGGAATTCCACTCCTAGGAATTTACCCTAAGAACGCAGCAATCAAGTTTGAGAAAGACAGATGCACTCCTATGTTTATCGCAGCACTATTTACAATAGCCAAGAATTGGAAGCAACCTAAATGTCCATCTGTAGATGAATGGATAAAGAAGATGTGGTACATATACACAATGGAATACTACTCAGCCATAAGAAGTGGAAAAATCCAACCATTTGCAGCAACATGGATGGAGCTGGAGAGTATTATGCTCAGTGAAATAAGCCAAGCGGAGAAAGAGAAATACCAAATGATTTCACTCATCTGAGGAGTATAGGAACAAAGGAAAAACTGAAGGAACAAAACAGCAGCAGAATTACAGAACCCAAAAATGGACTAACAGGTACCAAAGGGAAAGGAACTGGGGAGGATGGGTGGGCAGGGAGGGATAAGGGGGGGGAAGAAGAAGGGGGGTATTAAGATTAGCATGCATGGGGGGGAGGGAGAAAGGGGAGGGTGGGCTGCACAACACAGAGAGGACAAGTAGTGACTCTACAACATTTTGCTAAGCTGATGGACAGTAACCGTAATGTGGTTGTTAGGGGGGACCTGATATAGGGGAGAGCATAGTAAACATAGTATTCTTCAGGTAAGTGTAGATTAAAAATTTAAAAAAAAAAAAAAAAAGAAAGAAAGAAAGAAAAGGGGGATTACTCCTTAACAGGATAAAACTATTGGTAAATCAAAGATCAACGCATGCTTTAAATATCCTTAATGTTGATCACTTAAAGGGTGTCAGATGATCAGCTATGGAGGTACTCTTTTCTGATAATATTCCTTTCTCTTAATTAAAAAAAAAAAAAAAAAAGCAGTTACTGTGTGCTGACCTCCAATGAGTTCTGCACAGTGGTATAGAGGGCATGTCAAAGTGTGGGCAAAGGGTCTGTTTGTTTCTACGCAGAAGATCAAGGCCTAGCTTGGATACCCAGAAAATGAACTAAGATACGATATGAGGAGGAGCTTCCGGCATCAGCACTCTCTGGAGGACTCGTGCCGGGGGATGATCATCAAAAAGCCTCCACAGGGATCCGGACGATGCTGCGGTTGTGGCTGCATCCAGCCCACCATCTCCTGGACTTGCCATGAGAAGGAGGAGGGAGATGTCTAGGCTGGCATGTGCATACAGTGAGACAACGAATTTGACTGGATCTGTACTGTTGGAACTCAACCAGGAGTTGGGAGGGGTGCAAGTTGTAGCACCCCAAAATCTCATGACTATAGACTATCTATGGTTAAAAGAACATATGGGATGTGAACAGATCCCAGAAATGGGCTGCTTTAATTTGTCTGATGGTTCAAGTACAGTTGGAAAATATCCATCATATCATAGATAAATTTTCACAAATGCCTAGGGTGCCTAAATGGTTTTCTTGGCTTCACTGGAGATGGTTGGTAATTATAGATTTGCTTTGTTTATGTCACCATATTCCTATTATGTCAATATGTGTGTGCAAATTAGTTAGTAGTTTAAAACCTATACATACTTAAGGTACTATACAAGAAGATATGTCAAAGAAATAATCAATCCTCCCAAGTTTCCTTCATATGCTACATCTATAGCTTTTCTTCTTCCTTCCTAATTACAAACTTTAAATAGAATTCGTGCCTCATATCGAATTTACCGAGTATCATAATTCCTCCAGGTGGTAAAGATACCTCGAGACAAGTGCTGGGCATAGAAGCCACAGGGCATAAATCTGCAAAGAAGTAAAAAGCTAACCTTTGCAAACAATATGGCTTCTCTCTCACTTACCAACTTTACATTTCCCTGTATGGCCCCGGAAGATGACTGGTTAGCCAGAGACGGGTAAGATTCCTCAAGGGAGGAACAACCTAAGACAGGCACAGTCGCAGGGGGGCCATCAGGTGAGAATTTGGGGATCAACAGAGGTGAGGCTCAGAACCTCACCCCCCCTGCTTTGAGAGAAATCTTCTGCATCCGTGGATGTTTTGCTGCCCTTGTCTAGCCTGGATTAATACTTAGTCCATAGGCACACACCTGATCATCTGATCATCTACATTTGCCTTCTTACAGCACTAAACTATGTTTTCTACCTTTATCTTGCATCTACCTACCACTTCAGCATTTTATTAAAAATAAAAATAATAATAATAATAGGAGAAATGTGGGATCAACATATAAATCAAGTACAAAAATCAAATGAATATTCATATTTGACCTGATGGTTTATAGGTCATATTGCATGATCAAAACCGAAAGTTTCTGTGATGACTGCCCTTGTACTGTTCACCATGTAAGAATTTATTCACTCTGTAAGAATTCGTTCACCATGTAAGAACTTGTTCGTTATGCTTCAGAAGATTGGAGACTGACGAGAATTAGGCTTGAGATGGATTAATGATTGTACATTGAGCATTGACCCCCCTATACTGAATTTTATTGTTGTTAACAACCATTTGATCAATAAATATGAGAGATGCCCTCTCAAAAAAAAAAAAAAAAAAAAAAAAAAAAAGCAGTATTAGAATGTTAAGCTCCCTGAGAGCATGTACTGTTTGAGACAGTTTTTCCCAGTGCCTCTGTCCGGCATACAGTAGGTGCTCAATTTTTACTGCCATTGTATATTAACCTAAATCCTACATTAAACCGACACTGACAGAGGGAGATAAATGAATAACCACTTAATTTATCTCATTAATACAATTACCCTAGTGTAATCTTTACTTTTCTAATCTTTATTTTTTCAACAGCACATCTGGACTAACAACTCCTAGATTCTCTGGATTATCTTTAAAAGTTCCTCAAATACCAAAAGTTTATAGGATCAACAGGAGCTATAATCTAAAAATTAAACCAACACTTTTTGCCATGAAGTATTAAAGCACAAATGATGAATTTCTTTATATTCTATCTTTAAGCAGATTTTAATGAGACAACATAAAGTTGTTTAAGTATGTATCATACTGAATTTATACCATACCAGCAATTAAATAACAAAGTGAAATCAGGAAGTCTCTTCCTGAAATGTAACACATTGTGTTTCTTATAAATGCCTCAAGCCTTTAATCAGTGTGCAACTCATTTCTCTAAACAAGTTACTAAAGTGCACTTGCCTTTACTTGAAAATTATTATAAACTTATGACAAAGGTTAAGAGCTGTACCAGGTGAAAAACTACAACATGCACCAAGTTAACATGTATAGATTTCCAAAGAAGCCAGTTCTAAATACTAAATGTGCATACACATAATTCAGCGTTCTCTGTAAGTTTCAGGTAAGTTCAAGCGATACATTGGGGTAAGTTTATTTCCGTTATCTGGCTTTGTGGCCACGTGGATTTAGTGATAAGTACTCCACCATTCATTACTCATACAGACCACACATGACCTCCCTCCCCTCCCTTTGCTGTTGAATAGGTACTTATTACAGGACAGTTTATTTCCAAATCCCCAACCAATGGAATGAATACCACTATCTTTCACTGAACAAAATGAGGTGATTTTATTGGGAAGAAGGAGGATGGAAGGCAGTCACTCTTAGAGACTGGAATATACAAAGTTTTATGCTCTAAGTAGATTCTTTGTAATTCTATACTGAGTAGGCTTATGAGAACAGCCCTCCTCCCCTTTTTAGCAAGTTGCCTAACTTTTGATATTAACCATTTCCAAATAAATTCTCAGTGTGTATGAAACTTTAAAGAGTCACTGGATAATCTGTGGCTGTTTGAATTTACAGTCCTTTAAATGTCCTCCTTACTTTGGTTCTAGAATGAACAAACAACTAGATGCACAAGTAATGAGTTTTTTAAATGTCATGGCTGTCAACAATTGTCACTTTATTTTTGCTACAAAATTCACCAGAAAAAGGTACTGCAACAATCTAGTATAAAGTAAATCTTTAACCAAAGAACACAGTATAGACCTTTTAAAAATATTCATACTTTATCACAATAACTGCAAGGAGAAATTCAAGTTCTATCAGAACCAACTGCAGCTTGAGGTAGCAGAAACAGGTGACAGAAAAATTATTTAAAAAAAAAAGAAATAGTCAACTTGTTTAAAATGTAAAAATTAATTTAATACCCTTGAAAGGGCACAGGACGCTACATACCATTTTAAGAAAAGAAGGTACTACTCTACTTAAAAGTTAATTTAACTATACAGGAGGTGCAAGGATTATAGAAGAGCACTTTGGTTAAGTCCCTACCCTTCTGTGGCTCTACCCAATTGGAAGTGTGTCTCTATGCATAAATGAGCACACCAATAATTAAAATTTTTACCAAATATATTTCCAATCTAAAATAAACATATCCAAGTTGTGGTCCCTTTATTCAAACAATAAGTAATCCATGCAGTAAGTCCAATACCTTAAAAGGAATTAAAATTAAATTGCATATATCATATTCCTTCAATAGTTTTAGAAGGTCTATTGCTTTTAACAAGATTAGTATTATTCCATTTTAATACAGATATGTCAGGAGTACATAAACACAAGTACACCTGAAATACACCAGTGTTTAAACTTTTATTTCACACCATGCAAAGTCAATTGTAACACATTAAAAAGTGACAACAGCTATAAGCTGCAATTTTACATTTATACATTGGAAATGTCCATTTTCAAAAGCTGAACATAATTACCATATTGTCATAACAGGTAAGCTTCAATTCAACTATTTATACAGGTTTTACTATTAAAAACAGTATTTTACATCTGTCCGCATTCTGTGATGCTAATTCTTCGACTAACAGACCCCTTAGGAGAACCAAATGATTCAATCTTTTTCACAGTATCCATGCCATCCTTAACAAATCCAAATACTACATGCTTAAAGTCTAAATGTTCTGCTTTCTTCAGTGTTATAAAAAATTGAGAATTATTGGTATCCCGGCCTCGATTCGCCATCGATAGCAAGCCAGGACCAGTATGTTTCACATCAAAATTTTCATCTTCGAATTTATCTCCATAAATGGACCGTCCTCCTGTTCCATCGTGTTTGGTAATATCTCCCCCCTAAAAAAATATTTCAGTTAATGGAATCCTGAATAAAATTAAAATACACACAGAACTAACCACTACATGGTAGTCCTAACACCCAGCTTCCTTGAGAATGTGGTTTGAAAACTAAGTAACATCTATTTTTGAAAGAAGACAAATATGAAAAGATCTTTTCCCCGTACTCAATTTCTACCAGGTTTCAAGGCATTGCAATCTGAACCATTTTATTAGGCTTTTATGCGGGAAGTTTTTACACGGTGGAAATACCAACTAATGTATGGAAAAGCTAAAGAAATCTTAAGAAAATTACAGGTGAGGAGAAACACTCAAAGTTCCCAAGTTAGTGTGGGTGCACCTGTCTGTCTGGACTTCAATTGTGATACATGGTTAATACTTACTTGGCAAACAAAATCTGGAATTACTCTGTGAAAAATGGAGTTCTTGAAACCAAAGCCTTTCTCTCCAGTGCAGAGCGCTCTGAAATTCTCAGCAGTTTGAGGAACAATATTTGAAAATAATTCCATGGTTATACGTCCTAGAGGTTCACCATCTGCGCAAACATCAAAGAACACTACAGGATTGGTCTCCTTTGAGAACTCTGCTGTCAGGGACACTTGTCCTCTTTGCAGCTTCAGTAAATTCTGTTGACATTCTTCAAATTTTTTCTTAAAACAATCAGCCATTTCTTTAGTTTTAAATCTCACTGCAAGCTGTTCCACTCTGGCTTCTCCATCTATTAAACAACAATACAATACAGTGACCTTAATATTAAAATAACTATTAAAAATTGTCTTATGTGTTTGTTACAGATTTTAGTAAAGCCCAAAAAATATAAAGTGCACTTGAATGTAGACTCACCAGAATAATCTGAGGCAGTCCAAACTAAAGCATTGTTGGAAACATTTAAGGGTTTTAATTCCATTGTTTTGGTAATAACATGGTTTGCACACACTTTAAAGACCTGGTCTCTTCTCATTAGGATCCGATAGTAATTCTTCATCGTATGCCAAAGAATCTTTATATCTCCAACACCACGCTCCTTCCACTGACTGACATCTCGATCCCATCTATAAAGTTTGGCTCTCTCTTTAAATAAAATTTCTTCATCTTCTTCTCCAGACTTTACTTCTACCTATGATAGCAGATAAAGTTATCTTTTCACATAGTCCATAACAAATTCCAAAGATCCAAATTCCTTAAGATACTGTGCTTGTAATGACATTAACAAAGTTTATAGTATCAAGATAAATAGTAATAACTTAGGGCTAGGAACACATATCATTGAATGAGACAGTTAAGCCCTGATTTGTCATGAAATATTTTTCTCATATGTAGTATTCTTCCTCTTCTTGGAAACGAAATACATTCTTTTATAAGATAGAAAAGGTTCCAGAAAGTGCTTATTGTTCAAGAGAAATATTAACTACTGACTGAGGCTGAAAACTGACAAAGTAATATGCCTAAAACAACATTTTGTCCAGGAAAATGTGGCATTTGCTTTTTATTGGAAAGAAATAGGGAGTGTGAGGTTAGATATGTTTTTTGACCCCAGAATTATGTTATGAAAACAAACATGATTATTTTAACAACATATGCAGAGCAGAAATTTAGTTCCCAATAATTTCAGGTAGAATTAACCGAACAATACTTACATATAATTTTTAAAAAGAAGATAATTTATACTTACAGGCTACTTCTAATAAGTAGCTTCCATTTGAAATTGTAAACATTCTGAAAGAAATGCAAAGAAAGCTAGCCCTACAAATCAAACCTATGTCTTTTTAAACTTAAAACATGAAGTAAGTTATTACTAAGATTTTCATTTCTTAATACTTACCTCTGGTAATGACACTATTGGCTCAAAATGGATGTCTTCATTATGAACTATTTCTTCATCACTACCATCTTCATCTTCACCAACTTTACTGGTTGACTGTGTTCCAAACACAGTTGCTCCAGTATTTGCCCACTGGAAATTTTTATCTGAAGAATAAATAAGGATATTTAAACAGTGGTATCTATTTTTGGAAGCTTTTAATCCCTGACAGACTACTTTTATCAATACATCTAATTTCCAGTGATATGCCATATACTTCCAGGAATTAAATTATACTTCTAATGTTTTAAATTATTTATTCTGGCAAGTTTAGCTCATGCAGTGAGCACACATACAATAGTTAGTACTGTTTATGACTGTGGATACAAAGATAAGATCATCTGAGCCTTAAGGTTAACTTCATGATATCAAACTACACAAGAACTTTCAGTAATGAAGCACATTCTTAAAAGTATGTATCTTGAAACTTTGAAAACTGAGTTCCAAAGGTAGTTTATTTCATAAACATTTATCCCATGAGAAAAATAACCTTTAAACCTAAAAATGTCCTCGAAGAAGCCAAATCTTGTACTTCCAAGTTAGCTAAAGCAGTCTATTGTATACCTTCTCTACCTCAATTTTTTTCTTAAGTAACTGGTGTGGAAGCCGAGATTTCTTGGTCAGATGGTAGATGGCAGCTTGAGAGAAGCTCACTGATTCCAACTGTTCTCAAGATATACTAGATTGCTAGGGTTGCAAAGGCTCCCCTTCCCATGCAGAGTGGAGATGGTGAAAACTAAAAGTTTCATCCCATCTCAGCTGAGATAACCCAGCGTGCTAGTAGTACATTCTGCACTATTTTAGTGGAAATAAAACACCTCAAACTTCTCATTTGCTGATGAAATCACTGCCTTAGAGAACCTGACATCTGGTGCTAAAAACCCCTAAAGCAAAAATGTCACAGACCACTTAAAAAGTAACTCAGCACCTTGAAGAAAGAACAAAATGAATAACTAAAACAGTAATTTCTTCTAAGCTAGATTTAGCGGAGAGAAAAAATACAGAAAAAAATGCAGAAGAATGCTCTGAAAACAAGAAAAGTACAACTTTAGATGTGTAGGACTCAGAAACTCCCAGGCAGAGAAATGTTTTAAATTATCGCAAATACTTTGGGGACTGGAGGAAGGGGGAGCAGAAGTTTTCAAAATTCCTCCAAATCAGTGGTTCTCAACACTGGGTGCATATTAGAATCAATCACAAGAACTTCTGTATATTACCAGTGTCAGAGGTGCCATACCCAGACACATCAATGTAACTATCAGGTGTGTGTGTGTTTTTTTTAAACAGCTCCCAGGAAATTCTAATATGAAGCCAAGAGTTGAAAACCACAACCCTAAAGGGACTAGGAAGAAGAATTTTTACAGTAAAAATATAAAGATGCACATGTCAATAATCAGTATCATTTTCACAAGAACATTTCTAAGTAATATACCCAGGAGGCTTCCACTGTGTGTCTAGGCTCAATGTAAATGTTACAAAATCTGAAGGAAATATGATAGAATGCCAGTCGCTCACAACACAGTAGGTAGGTGAACAGGTAGTCATTGTTATCTTAGTTTCTATATGAAATATTACACAGGAGGCATAGAATAATTGGTAGACTTTGAAATGAACAGGACTGTCCGAAGATAAATAGAAAAAAAGGAACAAAAGGAAACAAAAGAAAAAGGAAACAAACTGAAAAAATGAACAAATAAAAAACTAATCATCACATAAATAGGTAAAGAGTAGAGGAAAACAAGATTCCTCTGAGCTTACAATAAACCAAAACAAAAAGTTTAAGATTAAAGAGGTTCGTTCAAGAAAGAGAGAGGGAGGGAGGGAGGGAGGAAGGATGAGTGAGAGAAATTTATGAAAGTGTAAAGATTCCTTTTGAAAACCTATAATTCCAGGAGATTTACAGTTTTAAACACTATTATGTGCTCACTAGTACAACCCAAATAAAGCATTAAACACATAACAATTTCAAGTAATGACATAATCTGACAATAAATAAAATATATGAACAAAAGGACAAAACTGATAAAATAAAAAGCTACTTCTTTGAAAAGACAGAAAATTCCTGTCAGATCTAAGAATGGAACATAGTTAAGAACTATAGTTTTAAAAGGTTGGTGAATAATTTCACTGCAAAATGACAAATGGTGGCAAGAAGTCAATGTCAGTGATAAGACTTAATCCTCCCTCAGGTTTGAGTCTTTTCTACCTCACAGTTGACTGTAAAATACCGTAGAGTATCTAAAAAGGTTACATTGTGTAACAAGCAACCTAAAACATCAATTTTTATTTGGTACTTTTTGTGGATAAGGGTACCCACTATAGTATTTCCTGACTTATTATCCTGTGACTACAGACTCCTTAATGAAGTAAAATAAAAGTAAGCAACTTCACATCAGTGAATCTATGAAGTCCAACATAAAATAATGTGAAGGTTAATTTCTAAAAGTTTTATATGTGTTTCCATAAGTGGCAGGGGCTGTAAGAAGAACACTACTTTGAATTAGATCAGTCATATAAGTATACATCTTCAATAAAATATATGCCATAAACCAAATATCATATATAAGAACAATTTAGATGGTGCTAAAATCATTTATATGAAAGACATTATAAGAATGAGAAAATATAATATGCCAATAAACTTGAAACAATCAAGGAAATGGATTATTTTCTACAAATGACACCAAAATGGAATAAAAATAGAAAACACAAAGGAAAAGATGGGAAACCTCACCAATTATAAATTTACAACAATAAATTAGCAAAACCCTTACAGTAAAATCCAAGCATGATACAGGGAAAGCAGAAAACTACAAAATCATCTCCTTAAAGAATACAAATGATGAATCTTGAAAACATTAACAAATCAAATCTAAAAGATTACCAGAAGAACAATGTACCAAAAGCAAGGTTCTCCTAAAACTGGAAAGGTGATTCTGCATTTCAGGATGGGAGGACTATCAGCATGACTTATACTGAACTAAGAAAAATTCTTATGGATATATTAATACATGTTAAAAATGAAGGTAAAATATAGAAGCCTTCCTTATTAACATTTAACAAACCGGAGGGTGGGGATGAAGGAAGAAACATCCAACTTAGTTACAACACTGTGGCAAAGGGTTATTTCTCTCAGTCATGCTGGACCCTATAACATGATCACAAAAATCTCTCCTTCTGACCTTACCTTTGGTACCAAAAGCAAAATCTCCAGAATTACTGGAAGCCAAGTCTGCGAATGACAGACTGGTGCTACTTCCAAATCCAAACGAAACTGCTGTGCTTTCCACTGGCAAAAGGAAAACAGCAATTTAGTATTCATTTAATATATACTGAACATCAAAGCTTTACCCAAGACCCAGAGAGAATGGTGGGCAAGACTTTTTCTACTACTGAGGGGGTTAAGGGTGGGATGTAGGGCATTTATCTTCTGGTTAATTCTCTAAAGAAAAATTACAAAACACATCCAATTCTGACCTTCAGTACTGTTAAGTTTGCAGGTACTATTCTCAATGAACACTCTACAAAAAGCATGCCAGAAATCTTTTTTAAAAATGAGATTTCTTTCTACACTAAGGCAAATACAGAACAAACACAGACAATTTCTGCTTAATACAGTCTCCTATAATCTAAAACAAGCATTCATTCAAAGGCAAGATTTTAGGAAACATCTGCATAAAGGTTTTTTTGTGCTATTATAAATAATAAGATCATAAAAATGAATGTCTTATTTATATTTGATCACCACAAATTTTGGGTGTCTTAATTCTTATTTCTGACATTATATAGCTGTATGATCTCTTAAAGCCCTACAAGTTATTTTCATCATCTGAAAACATGGGATTTTAGGTCAAAAATTACCTTCTTCAATATTATGCCTGAAATACCTATAAATCCTAATATCTGAGAATTATTCAGGACTACTGAAAAAAATTAGGTAATACAGACAAGCTACTCATAAAGCAATACAATTTAGAAAGAGTCCTACCTAAAATCAATTGAAATGAAAACACACAGGGGAAAATACTGTCAAATGTTAATTACTGTAACTGGATACTTAATTTAATGAAGCAAGTACAGAAAAAGACATTTAAGTAATACCAAAAATTTAATACCCTCTTGTAATATTTCCTGTAATTACTTCATATGAACTTTAATATAATTCAAACCAGTATTTAAATGAGAATACTGTCAAAAAGGACATTTCCATGTGAGCAAGCATTGCTGTTTAATCTCAGGTAGACAGGTGAGAGGATGCTTTGTATTCCTTAACTACAACTCTAACAATACAAACACATTTACAATAGATTATCCCGGAAATAGTCATGAAAGATTTCTCTGAGCTCTGCCGTCTGATTGTGACAACAACTTGAAGCTTATAGATCCCACTTCTGTTGCAGTTGCAGCTGCATTCATCCTGGCGATTCCTGGACCTCTCAGTGGAATGCAAAATGAAATACCTAAATTAGCCTGTTTTAAACATTAAAAAAAAAAAAAAAACCTGGGCTTCAGGAGATGCTCAAGATGATGGTGTGAGTAGGGCAGTGAAACTCCTCTCCCAAAACCATCTATACTTTGAAAATACAGCAAATACAACTATTCCTAAAAGAGAGACCAAAAGGTACAACACAACAGTCAGGCTACATCAACATCTGCGAGAACTCAGCATCTCATGAAAAGGGTAAGATACAAAGCCATGACCTGGCAGGATCGGAGCAATCCTCCCACTCCAGGTCACCGGCAGGAGGAAAAGAACTAGAGTGGGGAGGGAGTGGAAGCACAGGACTGCTAAATAACCAGCCCTAGTAACCTGCACCGAGAGCAGAGACACACATAGCATGGGGTACTGGTTATTAGAGAAAAGGAAAAGTAAAATCCGAGATGGAGACTGAGAGTGGGTCCTCACAGCCGGCTCCCCTGGAACAAAAGAAAAGCTGGTGCTTTAAAAGACATAAAGGGACAACAGTTTAACAGGTGGACAAAATTGTCCCGGCACAATCAGCCCAGCAGGCTGGGAATCTTATGGAACTTCAGGTGCCTTAACCCCCTGGGTGGCAATGCAGCTCCGAAGCCCCTCACTGCAATAAGCAGCCTGCCGTTGTTTTCCCACCGCTGGCACAGCAAGCAAAATGGGCAAAGCAAGCAAACCGGCTGACCCACCACTGCTGCAGACCAGCCAGGGAGCAGTGTTGCCCACAGGAACCACACGGAGTCTTCTCCCAGCACGTAGCTGCCCGGAAAAGACAGACAAAGCCAGTGCAAAGTCCGGAAGGCAGGAAGGGGTGCCGTTCTCACAGGAGAACAAAACCAGCACATCTGCGACACCCTGCAGTGCCCTAGGCTATCCCGAGGACGGCCTCACACACGGCAGCTCAGAGGATTAACCAAGACACTGCACCCTGTGTGCGGTAACTGGCACAGGAAGCAGAGAAGGGCAAGGCGACCAGCAAGCAGGAATGGACCTTGTTCTCTCAACTACCACACACACCACCTGCCGTCGATCACTTCCATCGCCATGAAAAGGCAGAAGAACCTGGTCCACTCAAAAATCACCCAAACAACCCCAGAGAGAGGGCCAGGTGAGACAGATATAACCAATCTTCCTGAAAAAGAATTCAAACTTAAAGTCATAACCATGCGGCTGGACCTGCACAGAAACATGCAAGAGCTAAGGAATCAAGTCTGGAGGGAGATAACAGAAATGAAAACAATCAATAGAAGGACTTAAGACCAGACTGGATGAGGGAGAAGAGACTGTTACTGAAATAAAAATCAGAGAACAGGAATACAGAGAAGCTGAGGCACAGAGAGATAAAAGGATCTCCAGGAATGAAAGAATATTAAGAGAACTGTGTGACCAATACATAAAGGAACAATATTTGCATTACAGGGGTACCAGATGAAGAAGAGAGAGAAAAAGGGATAGAAAGTGTCTTTGAGGAGGCAATTGCTGAAAACTTCCCCAAGCTGCAGGAGGAAATAGACCATGAAAGCCCACAAATCTCCAAACACAAGGGACCCAAGGAGGAAAACACCAAAACATATAATTAAAATGGCAAAGATCAAAGACAAGGACAGGGTATTAAAGGCAGCCAGAGAGAGAAAAAAGATCACCTACAAAGGAAAACCCATCAGGCTATCAGACTTCTCAACAGAAACCTTACAGGCCAGAAGAGAATGTCAAGACATACTTAAAGCAATGAAACAGAAGGGCCTTGAACCAAGAATACTGTATGTAGCACGATTATCATTAAAATTGGAAGAAGTGATTAAACTATTTCCAGACAAACAAAAGTTGAGGGAATTTGCCTCCCACAAACCACCTCTACAGGATATTTTAAAGGAACTACTCTAGATGGAAGTACTCCTAAGGGTAAATAGATGTCACCAGAGAAAATAAAATCACAACAAAGAAAGCAGACCAACCAAATACTCACTAAAAGCAAAAAATAAAATCAGCTATCCACAAAAGTACTTAAGCGAAACAAGAGTACAGAATAAAACACCTAACATATAAAGAGAGGAGGAGGAAGAATAAGAAGGGAGACAAATAAAGAATCATCACACAGTGTTTATAATATTATAATAAGTGAGTTAAAGTTAGACAGTTAGATAAGAAGCTACCCTTGAACCTCTGGTAACCACGAATCAAAAGCCTGCAATGGCAATAAGTACATATCTTTCGATAATCACCCTAAATGTAAATGGACTGAATGCACCCATCAAAAGACTAAGAGTAACAGAATGGATAAAAAAGCAAGACCCATCTATATGCTGCCTACAAGAGACTCACCTCAAACCCAAAGACATACACAGACTAAAAGTGAAGGGATGGAAAAAGGTATTAGATGCAAACAATAGAGAGAAAAAAACAGGTGTTGCAGTACTTGTATCACACAAAATTGACTTCAAAAAAGAGAAAGTAACAAGAGATAAAGAAGGGCATTACATAATGATAAAGGAGTCAGTCCAACAAGAGGATATAACCATTATAAATATCTATCCACCCAACACAGGAGCACCACATATTTGAAACAAATACTAACAGAATTAAAGGAGGAAATAAAATGTAATGCATTCATTTTAGGAGACTACAACACACCACTCACTCCAAAGGGAAGATCAACCAGACAGAAAATAAGTAAGGACACAGAGGCACTGAACAACACACTAGAACAGATGGACCTAACAGACATCTACAGAACTCTGTACCCACAAGCAGCAGGACACACATTCTTCTCAAGTGCACATGGAACATTCTCCAGAATAGACCACATACTAAGCTACAAAAAGACCCCCAGTAAATTCAAAAAGATTGAAATTCTACCAACCAACTTCTCAGACCCAAAGGTGTAAAACTAGAAATAAATTGTACAAAGAAAACAAAAAGGCTCACAAACACATGGAGGCATAACAACGTGCTCCTAAATTATCAATGGATCGATTTCCAAATTAAAAAAGACATCAAGCAATATATTGAGACAAATGACAACACCACCACAAAGCCCCAACTTCTGTGGGATGCAGCGAAGGCAGTTCTAAAAGGAAAGTATATACCAACCCAGGCCTATTTAAAGAAGGAAGAACAATCCCAAATGAAAAGTCTAAAGTCACAATTATTGAAACTGGAAAAAGAAGAACAAATGAGGCCTAAATTCAGCAGAAGGAGGGACATAATAAAGATCATGGAAGAAATAAAATTGAGAACAATAAAACAATAGAAAAAAAATCAATGAAACCAAGAGCTGGTTCTTTGAGAAAATAAACAAACTAGATAAGCCCCTAGCCAGACCTGTTAAGAGAAACAGAGAATCTACACACATCAACAGAATCAAAAGTGAGAAAGGAAAAATCATGACGGACCCCACAGAAATACAAAGAATTAGAGAATATTATGAAAATTTATATGCTAATAAGCTGGAAAACCAAGAAGAAATCAACAACTTCCTAGAAAAATACAACCTTCTAAAGACTGACCAAAGAAGAAACAGAAAATCTAAACCAATTACCAGCAATGAAATTGAAGCGGTAATCAAAAAACTACCCAAGAACAAAACCTCCGGGCCAGAAGGATTCACCGCTGAATTTTATCAGACATATAGAGAGGACATAATACCCATTCTCCTTAAAGTTTTCGAAAGCATAGAAGAGAACGGAATACTTCCAAACTCATTCTGTGAAACCAGCATCACTCTAATACCAAAATCAGGCAAAGACCCCACCAAAAAAGAAAACTACAGACCCATATCCCTGATGAACATAGATGCAAAAATACTCACCAAATTTTAGCAAACTGAATTAAAAAATACATCAAGAGGATCATACACCATGATCAAGTGGGATTCACCTCAGGGATGCAAGGATGGTGGTACAACATTCGAAAATCCATCAACATCATCCACCACATAAACAAAAAGGACAAAAACCACATCCACATGATCATCTCCATAGATGCTGAAAAAGCATTCGACAAAATTCAACATCCATTCATGATAAAACCTCTCAGCAAAATGGGCACAGAGGGCAAGTACCTCAACATAATAAAGGCCATATATGACAAACCCACAGCCAACATCATACTGAACAGCGAGAAGCTGAAAGCTTTTCCTCTAAGATCGGAAACAAGACAGGGATGCCCACTCTCTGCACTGTTATTCAACATAGTACTAGAGGTCCTAGCCACAGCAGTATCAGACAAAACAAAGAAATACAAGGCATCCAGATTGGTAAAGAAGAAGTCAAACTGTCACTATTTGCAGATGGCATGATATTGTACATAAAAAACCCTAAAAACTCCACTCCAAAACTACTGGAACTCATACAGGAATTCAGTAAAGTTGAAGGATACAAAATTAATACACAGAAATCTGTTGCTTTCTTTTACACTAACAATGAACTAGCAGAAAGAGGAATCAGGAAAACAATTCCATTCACAATTACATGAAAAAGAATAAAATACCTAGGAATAAACCTAACCAAGGAAGTGAAAGACCTATACCCTGAAAACTCTAAGTCACTCTTAAGAGAAATTAAAGAGGACACTAACAAATGGAAACTCATTCCATGCTCTTGGCTAGGAAGAAGTAATATTGTCAAAATGGTCATCCTCCCTAAAAGCAATCTACAGATTCAATGCAATCCCTATAAAAATACCAACAGCATTCTTCAAAAAACTGTTAACAAATAGTTTTAAAATTCATATGGAACCACAAAAGACCCCGAATAGCCAAAGCAATCCTGGGAAGGAAGAATAAAGTGGGGGGGATCTTGCTTACCAACTTCAAGCTCCACTACAAAGCCACAGTAATCAAGACAATTTGGTACTGGCACAAGAACAGATCCACAGACCAGTGGAATAGAATGGAGAGTCCAGATATTAACCCAAACATGTATGGTCAATTAATATATGATAAAGGAGCCATGGACATACAATGGGGAAATGACAGCCTCTTCAACAGCTGGTGTTGGCAAAACTGGACAGCTACATGTAAGAGAATGAAACTGGATCACTGTCTAACCCCATACACAAAAGTAAATTCAAAATGGATCAAAGACCTGAATGTAAGTCACAAAAACATAAAACTCCTAAAAAAAAAACAAAGGCAAAAATCTCTTGGACATAAACATGAGCAACTTCTTCATGTATATATCTCCCCAGGCAAGGGAAACAAAAGCAAAAATGAAAAAGTGGGACTATATCAAACTAAAAAGCTTCTGTACAGCAAAGGGCACCACCAATAGAACAAAAAAACATCCTACAGTATGAGAGAATATATTCATAAATGACAGATCTGATAAAGGGTTGACATCCAAAATATATAAAGAGCTCATGCACCTAAACAATCAAAAAGCAAATAAACCAATTAAAAAATGGGCAGAGGCTGACCAGACACTTCTCCAAAGAATAAATTCAGATGGCCAACAGACACATGAAAAGATGCTCCACATCACTAGTCATCAGAGAAATGCAAATTAAAACCACAATAAGATATCACCTCACACCAGTAAGGATGGCCGCCAAAAGACAGACAACAACAAACGTTGACGAGGATGTGGAGAAAGGGGAACCCTCCTACACTGCTGTTGGGAATATAAATTAGTTCAACCATTGTGGAAAGCAGTATGGAGGTTCCTCAAAAAACTCATAATAGAAATACCATCTGACCCAGGAATTCCACTCCTAGAAATTTACCCTAAGAATGCAGCAGTCCAGTTTGAAAAAGATAGATGCACCCCTATATTTATCGCAGCACTATTTACAATAGCCAAGAAATGGAAGCTACCTAACTGTCCATCAGTAGATGAATGGATAAAGAAGACGTGGTACATATTATACACAATGAAATATTATTCAGCCATAAGACATAAACAAATCCTACCATTTGCAACAACATGGATGGAGCTAGAGGGTAGTGTGCTCAGTGAAATAAGCCAGGTGGAAGAAGACAAGTACCAAATGATTTCACTCACCTGTGGAGTATAAGAACAAAGAAAAAAACTGAAGGAAGAAAACGGCAGCAGACTCACAGAACCCAAGAATGGACTAACAGTTACCAAAGGGAAAAGGACTGGGGAGGATGGGTGGGAAGGAAGGGAGAAGGGGGGGAAAAGGGGCATTACGATTAGCAGAAATAATGTACAAGGGGGCATGGGGAAGGCTGTACAACAGAGAAGACAAGTAGTGACTCTATAGCATCTTACTATGCTGCTGGACCTTGGCTGTAATGGGGTATGTGGTGGGGACTTGATAATGGGGGAGTCTAGTAACCGTAATGTTGCTCAGGTAATTGCAGATTAATGATACCAAAATTAAAAAAACACACGTTTATTACCTTTGTTGACAAAGTAGTGTAATTTTCTTAACATGATTATAAATATATTATGTTCCTTTATACATATCAAAATTTAAGCAAGAGAATTTTTAGGATTTAAAAGTCTACTTTCCCAATCATACAGGATTAATAGCACAAATAAAACATGTCTAGAAGCTTTGTGTAAATGTATCGAATTTTACCTTGGGTTGTTGAATCCGCATCATTTTCCTTCCTAGTAGACAAATCCACAGGTTTGTCCACAGTTCCAGAAGAAACAGGTAATGAGCTAACAGATTTGGTAATGAAATCAGGTTCTTCAGATCTACATAATGGTGCAGCCTCTTTATTCCCATCTGAACACATATTGTCCACCATATTAGTTATTTCTTCATTCCGGGATTTCTGCAAAGAAGTAACAAATAACTATGACACTTAAACACAGATTGACAAAAAAGGGTCATATACCCTGTTTTAAAAGAAATTGAGGACATGGAGTTCTAGACAAAATGGAGCACAGTTCCCCTTATCTCTCCCATTCCACACTCCGTCGTATCTCCAGCACCTAACACCTGAACTGGACTGAAACAGATAAAGTAACTGTAAGAATCCTCCAAAAGGCAGATGAAAGCATGATGAAGAATACCAGGACTTGAGAGAGAATCTGGCAGTGAGAACCCTGTGGTGTTTTCTCTGCTCCCAGCCCCCACCCCAGAGCAGCCCGGGTGCTAGAGCAGAGCCCAAAGACCTTGAGTTGCCAATGGCACTGATGGAAAATGTCCCAAGAAAATCCAACTCTCTCCAGCCAGGGGGTGGGGATGTCATGATTATCCACATGCAGGAAAAAGACTTTAAAGAAGTTATAACAATGCTCTAGGAAATAAGAACAAATACTCTTAAAACAAGTGAAAAGAGTAATTCTCAGCAAAAAGTAGAAGGTATAAAAAAGAACCAAATGGGAATTTTACACCTGAAAAAAAAATTTTTTTATTGTTACAGAATATTTCATCTAACAGCAGCAGAATACACTCTTCTCAAGCTCACATGGAACATTTACCAAGGACACCACATTCTGAGCCATAAAACACCACAATACATTCAAAAGAACAAAAAATCACACAAAGAATACTCTCAGTCCATGATGGAATTAAACTAGAAATCATTTAGAGAAATATAGCTGGAAAAATATCCCAAAATACTGTGGATTGTATGTGGAGATTCAACATACTTTTAAGAATACACATCAAAAACTCTCATGACAAATTATGTTGAACTAAATAAAAATAAACATATGGTTTATCAAAATTTATAGATGCAGCAAAAAAGCAAGAAGAGAGAATTTTTATAGTACTAAATTCATATATTAAGATCTAAAATCAATAAATTTCCATCTTAAGAAACTAAAGAACAACAATATAACCTAATGCAAGTAGGAAATCAATAAAACAGGAAATCAACACAGAAATAAACCTTGAAACAAAATCAAAAGCTGATTCTTTGAAAAGGTCATTTAAGTCAATAAACCTCTAATCAGGCTAACCCAAGAAAACAAGAAGATACAAATCACTAGTATCAGAAACTAGAATCAGGAGCCTTTTGCTACCCCCTCTTAATTCATGCACATTAAAAAGGTAATAAATTTTAATGAATTTCCTCCTAACTTCACAAGTAGCATGATGCCCAACAGATGAAACAGACCAATTCTTTGAAACACACAAACTACCAAAACTCACAGAGGAAGAAACAGATCATGAAGAGGCCTATATTTATTAAAGGAAGTGTATCATCAATTAATATCCTTCCAACATGGAACTGCCAGGCCCAGATGGTTACAGTGGTGAGCTCTATCAATCACTTACGGAAGAAATGATACCAATTCCCACAATGTCCTCCAGAAGATTGAAGCAGAGGGAACACCTCCTAACAGAGCCCATGAAGCAAAACTGATAGGAGAAATAGATAAATCCATAATTATAACTCTGAATCAAAAGAGCATGCAGACAAAAATCAGCAAGAATATATTACACTTGGACAAACACAGTGTCAACTAATTTGATCTGACATTTATAGAACACTACACCCCAACACAGTAGACAACACATTTCTCTCAATTGCACAGTAAACATTCACCAAGACAGCCTTCATCGAGAAATGAAATTACAGAAAATATGTTCACAGACAACAATGGAATTAAACAAGAAATAATAGAATGATATGGAATATCACCAACTACTTGGATGCAACATACTACTATCTAATACATATTATCAAAAAGAGCATCTCAAAGAAGATATTTTCAACTGAATGAAAATATCACATATCCGAACTTGAGGGATGGAACTAAGCAGTTCTTAAAGAGAACCTTAAACAGCATTAAATATTTATATTAGAAATGAATAATGGTCTTAAATCATTAAGATGCTTCCACTCAAGAAACTAGAAAAAGAACAAAAAGAAACAGTATCCCACCTTCAATGGACTAACGAATATACTGTGGCACATCCACACAACTCAGTAATATAAAGGAACACTATGTTGGGCAACTACACAGTAACTTGGGCAAATCTCAAGGCCATTATGTTGAGTGATAAGAGACAAAGATTACATACTGTTATAATTCATGTTAACTTGGGAAAGGCAAAAATATAGAAAGAGAAAACAGATCAGTAGTTGCCAGAAGCTATGGGTCAGGGAGGATCTGAATTCAAAGGAACATGAAGGAATTCTTTGGTTGACTGGATTTGTTTTATATCCTGTCTGTGGTGAGGATTATAAGAATCCAGGCATGTGTAAGAATTCATAAAGAAAAAACACATACATACCCATAAAAGTGTATTCACTTATGCAAATTAAAAAATTAATTAAAAATGAAAAACTCTATGTCTTAATGTACTGAAGCACAAGGAAAAGATAATTTATTCTATGCCTGTGTCAAATGTTTCAGGCTATCATAGCAGTATTATTCATAATAGCCAAAAAGTACAAACAACCCAGATGGCCACCAACAGATAAGTAAATATGTGATATAACAGATAAGTAAATATGTGATATATCCTTACAATGGAATATTACTCAGCCATAAAAAGAAATGAAATACTGTAATGTGGATAGACCTCAAAAACATTAAGTGAAAGAAGCCAGACACAAAGGGCCACAAATGATTCATTTATAGGAAATGCCCAGAATAGGTAAATCTTATAGAGACCAAAAGTACCTCAGTGGTTTCTAGAGCTAGAGGAGTTGGTGGAAATGGGAAAGGGCAATGACTGCTAAAGGTTACTGGTTTTCTTCTGGGGATGATGAAAATGTTCTGAAATGTGTGTGGTGATGGTTGCACAACCATGTGAATATACTAAAAACCACTAAATTGTACATATTAAAATGGGCTAATTGTATGGTATGTGAACTCTACTGCAATAAATGTTACCCAAGAAAAGTAACCTACATTACTTGGGGGAGGGGGGTATTTTTTAATTCAGCTCATAATACATCCTCCCCTTCCCTGAATGGAAAACTCCATGCAGACATACCAAATTACTTCTGTTCTGTTCAATAACAGATCCCCAATCTTCAGCACAGTGCTAGCTCAGAGTACATGCTTATAAATACAGTATATACAGTATACTTAGGCATTTTATGAAAGGGATACATATCTGAAAACCTTTTCATAATACAAGATGAATTAAATTAAATACAACAGAGAGACAATGCATTTTAAGAGGGTATAAATTAACGAGTACAACATACTTCAGCTTTAATGGTTTTTCTGTCTCATCTCTGTGTATCGAAGGGTGCTGTCCTCCAAAATTTACAATTTGTTGTATTTTTTTCAACCTTTATAGTGATTTCTCACACCTTCCTTCCATATCAAACGTATTTTGGGACAGCCTTTAGTATTAATATTCAATGAACATTATGATAGTATTCTAGGATATTTTGCAAAAAGATTTTAAGCTGTAACAATGATGAAGGCTTTAAAATAACACCTCAAACAAGATATTTCAACACCTACAAAAGCATGGTTCACAAAATACTGACCAAAGGTACAAAATTCTTGCATATCAACTATAGTGACACCACAAGACAGGAAAAGAACAAATGATGTACGATTCGGTCTTGAGCATCAGCAATGAAATTGTTTCAGTTTTAAAATAAATTTTAAATACGTAAGTTAAATATTAAGTTTTTACACATTAAAGAGTGGGGCCATATGTAAATCACATTGTTTTAATTTTCATAATCCAAACATATTAATACAACTGTACTCTATTTGCTGAATGAATATTGCATGATGAAGCCTCTGGTAGTGAGCAATTAGAGGAGATGAACTGAAATTACACACTGTGCTGCAGTGACTTCAGGCAAACTACTGAGTGATTCAACACTTTAGATTTAGCACTGTGAGGGTACTAACGCCAAAGCTTCAGGTAAGACTTCCACAAATCAATCTATTCCATTACAAATCAGAAAATGATGTCATTGCATCAGCTGACAGCTGTTAGCTACCTGTGCACTGCTGGCTTAAACCTACTGACTCACTGGCCCATGCTAGGTGGACGGCTAGAAAAAGCAGTCCTGCTGGATTACTCAGAGTCAGATAGACTATGAAGGACAGTAAATTTCTTAACAGCCTCAAACCATGTGTTGGACCATGTGTTATCAGACCAAGGGCAGCCACATATCCTTTAAATAAACCATTGCATTCATAACTAATCCCAGGACTCTTTTTTATTTTAACTACCTAACCATAAAAAAGAGTATTACTTGTAGGGAGCAAGGAACCATTACTAGACAGGGACCTTGTCCTCTAGCTTCTGTGGAATACAAATTAAGGTACCAAGGTGTTGAGAGCTATTAAAATTACCACTACATTTGAGCTTAAAAAAGTAATCAAATCATGAAATTACTGACAAAGCAAGGTGTAGGCCAAGCAACTGGTTTCAAATGCTACTTCCTACCTACTCTGCCCACCTTAGTTAGAATAAACTAACTTGCATGAGAAACAAACTACTTATTACCATTCTTGGTACTGTGGCAGACATTCTTAAGGAATCCTAACAGTCATCTTATCCCCACCCCCACAACCCATCATACATATAGGAGTGAACCACTGCAGTCCTCTATGTACATCAAACCTCCTTCTCTGGCCATAGCTGACTGTTAGATGCCTAATCCATTTGCCAGATGCAACCCATTATTACCCTTTAGTAAGAACATCAACAAAGGCAACTGCACCAGACAAAAAACAATGGAAATGCTCTTACTTGAGCTTCCTGAACCTTCTGAAGTTCAGACTGAAAGTCTTCCCCATTTCCATTGTCCTCATCAGTATCACTGCAGACTCCACAAAAAAATGTAGGTGGAAGCTTTAACGTATCTGCTCTTGCCTTCTCTTCAACTGTTGGTTTCTTTTCCCAAACAATAACACATTCTTTCTCATCTGAAAATCCAGTACAACACAAGCCAAATGAAGTTAAAAGTAGTTGAAGCTCCATTTCTCTCTAAGGATGGTCCTCAACACAATCTACAGATTAGAGACTACAGACCCAGACGAGACCATAAGAGCAACAGTGTTTTTCACTTCATATAATTTTTAAGTATTTTAAATCACCATGGCCATAATACCTAATTAACATACTTCTGTTAATTACAGAAATGGTCAGACTGGGATATTTTAATAATTCTTTTAAATGGAAGATTTTATAAAAACATTAGTGATTATTAATTTTAATTAACCCTTAGTAATTTTAACTTAACATACCTGTTAGATTTTCATCTGATGGTTGACATTTTCCTGAGTCATCCAGGTATAGTTTTCCATTAAGTTTCTTGACAGCTGTTTCAAAATCTTCATCTTAAACAATAATTCATTTTATTAAATAAAGAGAACTTAAATTTCAGGGGTTTTCCTAAGCCAGAAATCCAGGAATTATTTCCAACTTCACATTTTCCCTTATTCCCTGTATCCAAACAGCAAACAATTTTGCCAATTCTATATCCCTAATGTCTCCCCTACTGTTATATCTTTCCTTTAGGCTTTCCTCTTGTTAGAGCTATCATTTAGTTCATCTTCTGGTCTCCACGACCCATAATCCAATCCTCTACCACTAGAGCCAGTTGGTCCTACTGAAATTTTTCTGAACATGTAACTTCCCAGCTTAACATTCTGATACAGCACACAAGCTTTTCCATATTCAGATCCCTGCCTACCTCATTACTCTTCCATCCAAACGGACAAGGGCAATTATAATTGCTTTCAATTATCTGAGAGCAAAGTGCCTGCCTGCTCATGGTAATCATCCAAAAACCACCTTAATAAAGGAGTGCAGTTCTTTTGATCATTCCACCCACTGACTGTTTACATTCAGGGTAAAGCATCTACCTTCAAGGACAGGAGTGAAGGGTTCTAGGAAGCAGGCTTAAAATAACTGACCCATACCCCCAATTACTAACATTAGCATCAACAGAATGCTTTTAAAATAAGACTTACCATCCTCTTCTTCTTCACTAACATAATCTGGTCTATTCTTATAGCAGAAGAAAGTTGGGGGAAGTCTAAGTTTGCTTGCAAGAGCTTTTTGCTCAGGGGTAGGGGTCAGCTCATATATGACAAGAACATCATCATCTGAGGGAGGATCTGCAGGCATTTTCTTCTCTTTTGCTGTAACACAAGTCAAAACCAGGGACAAAGGCAAGGCGTTTAAGTATTAACATCAATACTCTAACTGAAAGTAAAACCACTGGACCTATCTTTAGTTAAAACAGCATACTGATAAAAACACACAAACTTAGATATGAACAGAGTTCTATAATAATCATCATTTAGAATTAGAAGCCTGATTTAATGTTCTACCAAAAACCCTCGGGAAGCACAGACTCTAGTTAAAACTAAAGAAAGTCCTGCTTTTATTCACTGTTCATTGAAAAGAACTACTATATGCTAATGGCTATAACTTAAAAAGGCATTTAAGTAGTACCACTATAATCATACCTGGCATACTAAACAACAGTTCAGCAAAATACCCAAGCATTTACAAAACTAAAAGCAAATTAGAGAAATGATAAGCAAAGATTAGTAAAAATATGAGACCAGTGCAAAGCCAACCCTGATTAGTCCCCACAAGGAAAGTTAACAATTACTAAGGATTGGGGTGATTAGAGTTACATTTAGTTTTGCATATTTCCAAACATGATAATTGATAAAATTAAATAAAAACTGTGATCTTATGGATAATACTTTAAGAGTCTAAAACAATTTCTATAGCTAAAAAATAACAAAAAAGGCAAAAGTAGAAAAAAAAGAAGTCTTGATACAATCTGCTCTAGTCTATAAAGAATTTCAGGCTAGATCATGAACTTACTATGCACCTAGCCACAGGAGGCTACTAGACACCTGAAATGTGGCTAGACCAAATTGAGTTGTGCTGCAGGAGTAAATTACACACTGGACTTTAATGACTTGGTATTGTAAAAAAAAAAAAAAAAAAAAAAAAGGCAAAATATCTCATTAATTTTTTATACTGACTAGAGGTTGAATGGCATTTAAGATAAATTGGGTTAAATAGTTTCATCTGTTTTCTTTTTCACCTATTTGTTTTTATTTTTTAATGGCTATTAGAAAATTTTAAATTACACAGGTCATACTGGATGCTGATCTAGAGAACCTGAACCCTTTTACAATGTTAAACGTGCCATTTACCCTCCTTTAGAAAAACTCAGTACTGACTGAGTGATAAATTTCACATAATTTCCACCCTGAAGAATGAAGGTTAAGAGCTGCTTTAGCTAGTAATATGTCTGGTATACTTTAACCCTGAAAGCCCCAGCAATCAAGGTTTTTTCATTCTATCATTGTATCATTGTACCTGTTTGGCAACCTATGACGCAGTTGGACTGCTCAAGATACGTTATTAGACACTAAAGGTGAGTTCATCTACCTAACCTTGCTCTTCAAGGTCTTTTAACAGATCCTGCTTCCTAGTATTCCACTCTAGCACCAACACTTGCTTTTACAAATGATCTGCACTACATATGTAACATACCAGGTATATAATGGTGGCTGTTAGAAATGGGGTCTACTTTCAAACACAGTATTTTTTAGACCACGTAAAAGAGGGGAGCCCAAAAGGGACCCTCTGTTCCCCGTGTATACATGCTGTTGCCATCAAATGTTTGGATACTGGCAGACAGCAGAAATTAGTGGGTAGAGATAAAGGTTAGATAAAACGTTGGCTTTCTTTGAGCAGAGTCAAAATAATAGATTAACAAAAAACAAAGCAGCCAAAGGTGAAGACCACATGTATTTACCTCAAAATAATGTTGTGTGATAGTGAAAAAACAGGACATCCAAGTATATAACAAAATAGCATTAAAGGGTTTCATACAACCAGTCAAAAGGTAGTTGTCTAAAAATTGGCACTTTCACATGCACACTACCGTGTTAAGTACTTAAGGTCGCAGCCACAGTTACTTTGCTAAGGACTACCAGCTGCTACAAAAACTGGTGCCATCTCACACTGAGAATACTAGCTCTATACCTTCGTTCTCAGGCTGTGAGGAAGGGGTGCTGGTCCAAAAAGCCATTGGATTAGATTTAAAAAGGCTAAAGTTAAATCCTAGAAAATAAAGAGTAATTAATTTTTGAACATTATGAGAATCACTGCAAGTATGACTTTACTCAATTTATACCAATTTGGCTCTTATGTATTCATTTACCCTAGTTGTTTTACTCCTTACTCATTTAATAGTAGAAAGAATACCACATATAAAATTTGAACATCCCAGTACAATGTTTTCTGGGTGACAGGATAATAAACTGAAGAATAATAATACTTAATATACTGAAAATAGGAAGAAACTAAAGAATGAACACTGTTGAAAAAAAAGACTCAAGTTAACATGCACGATTCAAGTACATGAGTCACTAAACTTTAGTACTGTAGTAGTAGGTTCCTGTGATTTTTAAGCAGGATATAAACATCCTTCAGTCATCAAAATCACCTAAATAACTTACACACATACTTTCTGTTGCTGTTTTGAACACTCACAGGTAAATTTGGTTTAGGGAGAAAAAAATCTGCACAAATATTTGTCTATTCCCAAAACACTATGTTTATAATTCAACTTTTATTAAAACAGTAGTATCCTACAAAGAGTCTGTATCAAGAAAAAGATTAAAAGTTAAAAAAAAATTCTGCTTAAGCTAAAGACTTAATTAGTGCTTACCCTTTTTTGGTGTTTTAAATGTATAATTAGTTGAGGATTCTTCCTTTGGTAAAGAAGCAGGGAGACTTTTCACTTTGCCATCTGAAGACTGTTTGGTATCAGAGTTCTTTGACTCTTCACAATTATTAGCTTCCACTTTTCCTTCAGATCTACTCTGGACTACGGGACTAGTTTCACTGTTGTTATTTTTCAAAGGTGCATTAAAACTAAACCCAAACAAAGACCCCGTAGCTGAACTGTTGCCAAATGCAAATGGTTTTGATTTCTCACTACTGAAAATGCTTTTAACAGACTCTGAGCCAAACACAAACTTTGGAGGAGAAACCACTGCTTTTGTTGTTTCAGATGCACCAGCCACTTCTCCCTCTTCTGAAATTGCATGGGCTACATCATCACCCTGAATTAAATCTGACCTCTCTCTTGTGGTTTCTTCTAATACAGCTACAGCCATTTTGCCACATGGTGATTCTCTGGGAGGGGTCGAACGAGAAACATTTGGGGTTATCAAAGAATCTTTTTCTTGGGCTGTTTTTGCTTCATCAAATATTTTCTTAAAGGAGTCTGCAACATCCTGAAGTTTAAAACGGACAGCTAAATGCTCTATTTTTCTTTCTCCATCTGCAAAATCACACGCAGTCCACACCCACACTCTCTCTGTCCCTTTCATATTTTGCAAAGTCATGTCTGGAGTTATTCTGTGATTGGCACAAAGTTTTAATACCTGATCCCTTCTCATCACTATGCGAACTTGCTTATTATCATAATTCTGTAAAATCTTTATATCACCAATGCCTCTTTCTTTCCACTGACCAACATCTTTAGCATACCTATAGAGTTTTGCTCTGTGACTAAAAACAACTTGTTCATTTTCCTCACCACTGGACACTTCAACTAGGTCAGGTAAAGGTACAACTGGTTCAAAGTACTGTCCATCTCTCTCTTCTTCCTGAGTAACATCAGATTCTTCATCAGTGCCAACAGAGGTCCCACTCTGATTCAACTTGGTAGGAGACTTTGATGGGCTCAAAGCAGATTTAAAACTGAAGTTAAATCCTGTTGTTGACTCACCAAAGCGGAAGAGATTTTTTCTCACAGGGCTACTTGCCCGTGGAGAAGCCTGTACCGAGCTACTGCTCATGCTACTATCCAAAGCTTCCTCCCTTAAATCATAGTTGTCCCACTCTAAGGTGGGTCCAGTGCCTTCAGGATTTGGCCTGGAGGTTGTGTCTGACGCACAGACAGCAGCTGCATCTGAACTCTTACTCTCTTCATCAGTGACTTTTGTTTGATCATTTGTCAAGAACGTTTTGAAATCTTTTAGTCCACTCTTCATTTCTTCAGCTCTCTGTATTAACTTGGCAGCTCTGCCAGTATCTACAAGTTTATGGGGGGTCTGAAGAGGTATATCTAATAGAAGTCGCTGGCATTCCTCAAATTTCTGCTTGAATTCTTCAGCCAGCTCTGGCGTTTTGAATTTTGCTGCCAGCTGCTCTAGTTTGGCATCACCATCAGAAAAGTCACTAGCTAGCCACATCCACGCTCTATCTGACCCAGAGAGAGGCTTCAGGTTCATTGTAGTCGTTATCCAATGGTTGGCACAAACTTTCAGTACCTGTTCTCTTCGCATCAGCATTCTCAGTTTGCCGTTGACTTCATTTTTGAGAATTTTTAAGTTCCCCAAGCCCCTTTCTTTCCACTGACTTATCTCAGCATCAAATCTAAATAGTTTTACCCGCTGTGAATAAAGAACTTTTTCATCCTCTTCTCCTGTTACAAGTTCCACTTTTTCAGGCATTTGGACTACAGGTTCAAAATGGATGTCATCACTGTCCTCAGTCTTATAGGCATCATCATCTTTCTCAAGATCAGCAGAAGTGTCAGCTTTATCAGCCATTTTACCACTTTGTGATGAGAATAATTTCTCTCCAGCACCTGAAAATCCCTTGAAATTAGGGTCTTTTTTCCCAAACTGAAATCCTTCTCCTGAAGTTGATTTTGCAAGATCTGCAAAAGTACAGGTGCTCCCAGTCTGACCAAACAACACACCAGCACCACTCTTCTCGCTCCCCACATCCTGAGCCTGAGGGCCAGTGTCATTTTCAAGGGCCTTTTCACTCTTCTCTTCATGTCCTGGCTCCTGAATGCCAAATTTGAACCCATCAGCAGACACAGGGATAGAAAAACTAAATCCTTCTTTTCCTGCCTTACAGTCTGTATTAGAAGAACCCTGAAATGTAAAAGAAGATGTATCTTCCTGATCCACATGCCCAAATTTAAATCCTTGCTCTGCACTGCCAAATTTAAAAGCCTTCTCTGAAAAGTTACTTTTAAATCCTGTTTCCACCTGACTTCCAGAAGAGTCATTTAACTTAGTTTTTGAACCCAATGTGAAAGCTGAAGGAGTTTCTGCAGTAGGTTCGTAAGTTGGCTTGGAGGCCTCACAGGTCACACATTTTAAGGAAGAACTCTCATTTGGCACAGAGCAAACACTACAATCCCACTGTCCTTCCTTCTTGGGGAGTGTTCCTTCAAATTCACCCTTGGGAGCTTTGCTTGTATCTGATGAGGCAGGTGCTGAAACAGCAGAAGTAAGCTGATTTTGTTTCCTTGGATTCTGACAGGCAATACACATGGCAGCGCTTGCTTGGTTGGGCACTAAGCAAAAACTGCAATCCCACTGTCCTTCCTTCTTGGTGAAAACACCTTCAAATCCACCCTTTGTAGTCTTGCTTGTCTCTGAAGTTCCAAACTTAAAAGAAGCAGGTGCTGGAACGGCAGAAGTAGACAGGCTTGGTTCACCTGGATTCTGACGAGCAACACATTTTGTAGCATTTGATTCATTTTGTATTAAGCATGTGCTGCAATCCCACTGTCCCTCCTTCTTTGCAAACAGGTCCTCAAATCCACTCTTTGGAGTTTTACTCGTCTCTGAAGTTCCAAACTTAAAAGAAGCAGGTGTTGGAACAGAAGAAGCAGGTAAACTCTGTTTTCTTGGATTCTGACAAGCAACACATTTTGAAGAGCTGCCTTCATTTTGTACCAGGCATGCGCTGCAATCCCACTGTCCTTCCTTTGCAGAAAAGACGGATCTAAAATCACTATTAACAGCCTTAGGCAGATCTCCTTGGCCAAATTTAAAGGAAGCTTGCTGAACAAATGAAGATTCACTTTTGGTAGCAGACTTTGTATTCTGGCATGCAATACATCTAGAGACAGTAGGTTCATCTCTTACTAAGCAAACACTGCAATCCCAGCGACCTTCATTCTTTGAAGTCACTGATGCAAATCTATCCGGAGTATTTTCTGGGCCAACTTTAACAGTAACAGTTTCAACTAATGGTGGGCCAGGGAGCTCTTTAGTGCACGGGTTTAGATTCTGGCATGATACACATTTCTTAGCAGTTGCAGCATTCTTTAATGAGCAGCTGTTACAATGCCACCAAGACCCTTCTTTCTTTGCAACTTGAAATTCAAAATTCACTTTTCCAGCATCAGATTTACAAACATCCTTGCTATCACGACTTGCGGGTTCTTTTACAATTCTCATAGCCTGGTTTGTTGTTGGGGCTACATTAGCTCCTAAGGCTTTTAAAATGCCCTGGGCCTCTCCAAACTTGCACTTAAAAAGAGCTGCTTCCTCAGGTGTTTTGAATCTAACAGCAAGTTGCTCTGGTTTTGGTAACTCATCTGCATAATCCAGAGCATGCCAAACAAAAGACCTGTCTGAGCCAGCATTTGGTGTCAGTTTCATATCTGGACTGATGTAATGGTTTGCACAGATTTTCAATACCTGCTCTCGTCTCATTAGAAGGCGAATTTTTCCAGATATTTTATGTCTTAGTATTTTTACATTGCCAATTCCACGTTCCTTCCATTCTTTGGATTCTGTGTCAAAACGAAACAATTTTGCACGATTGCAAAAGAATTCTTCCTCATCCTCTTCACCAGTTTTTACTTCAATCTTATCAGGAAGAGGTACCACTGGCTCAAAGTGAGGGCCATCATCATCATCATCACCGTGAGTGCTGCCCCCATCTGCTTCATGACTCTTGCTGGCCAGCTCTGGAACAGGCGCTCCAAACACTGACTTCCCAGGACTGTGAAAAGTAAACATATCCTCACTTCTACGAAAACCAGAATTCTTTTGCTGACTTGGGCCCATGTTTTCGGTAAATGAAATTCCAGGCACATTTTTGCCTCCAAAATTGAATGTATTTCGAGGCCCAACAGTTTGGCTAGCTTTTGGTCCACTGTAGCCATCTCCTTGCAAAGGTTTATCTGAAGTCAGGAGACCTAACAGGCTTTCACTATTATTGTAAGCAGTAGAAGGGGGCTGTGTCACAATCTGTGGCGAGGAAAATGTGAAATCACCATCATTTGATTTGAAATTTGAGTTAAATTTAAAAGGAGTTGGCTGTGTTACATGTGTAGGAGCTGTCAAAGATGGCCTTATTCCTTCAGCTGGTACTGGCTGAACAAAGTTTGTTTTTCCAAATTCTATAACCTTAGATTCTGCGGATCTTGAAGCATGAGCTGCAACTGGAGGTTTTGTGAAATAACCTGGTTCTGGCAAAGGTGGGTTCGTGCTTGTCTGCTGAACGTTGTAATTAAAGTAATCATCACCCCTGGGTGATAGAATTCCTGTTGCAGGAGACTCAAAACGCAGTGGAGGACCATACATCTCTTGTGAGAACATACAAGCAGATGAGCTTTGCACAGGTGGTGTGTGCATCTGTTGTGAATAGGCATAAATATGCTGCTGTGGTGGAAGCCTATTCATACCATAAACTGGACCCTAGAAGAAGAAAAAAGTTAAATGTTTTTGTAGGTTGCCTACAAAACTACAGAAAACTATTCTCACAAAACATGAGTATCATAAGGTAAAGATATTATTAGAGCATTGAGCACACCATTAAGAGAAGACAACATTACTTACAGAGATACTTACAGTTAGAGCCCTTCTTGGCATACAACAAAAACTGCCTTAACTAATGACAGCATCTTAGAAACTAACTTTCCTACAATAAATGCATAGCATAAATATATTGTTCATTCCTAGACAATGTGTCAAATGATGTTCACAATAATGATGATGATGATGAAGACTAACATTTATTGAGCATTTATTAATGTGCCAACTGGGCAATGTTCTAAGTATTTTACATGTATCATCTCATTTTAGTATCCTCAAAAAACCCTATGAATAAGGCATTATTATCCTCATTTTACATATGAGGCAATTAATACATAAAGAAGTTAAGAAACTTGCCCAAGGTCACAGTGAGCAGAAGAGCTAGGGTCTAAAGGCACTAAGCCCTCTGTCTTCAAAGGTTAGTGTTGTGATCCTGGGTCTTAATCCAAAGTTACATAGCCACTTCAGGCTTGGAAGTATTTACACCACACAGTGGTTTGGCAAGGACATTCTAATTTTATTTCTGCCAAAATAGAATTATCAAGGACCCACCACCACCACCACCCGCATTTAAAAAATATTTTATATGTTCACATTTATTGTAACACAAAAAAAAGATAGTGACTAAGAAGCATAATTTCTGTATCTGGAGAGAAATTTAAAATCTTTATCTGTGGGACACAAGTTTTAATGCTGAACTACTTCTTGAATTTCTTTGAAGGAACCCTGAACAATTAAAAAGGAGATATTTATAAATGTATAAATTATTCCTTTGTTACCTTTGTGGGAGTAACATTAGCTGCTGGTCTGAGAAGATACTGGGAATTATATGCTGGTGACTGACTATAATATACTGAAGGGCCAGTAGTTGCAACTAAAAAAAAAAATAAAAAAAAGAAAGAAAGAAAACACTGTTAAAGTCTATCTACAGTTAAGACTATCTAGGCAAGAACTATAAATACAAAAGCAATAGAAATCAAAGAAAGATTTAACTACATAGATTTTTTTTTTAATTTGTATACATCAACACATACCATAAAGAAGATTATCAAATGACAAACTAGGAAAAACCCCTAAATATGACACATGAGGAAAAAGAGAGCAGCCCCACAGTGGTCAACAAGAACAAGTGCCATACAACAAGCATCAAAAAAGGAGCCAAGAGGAAAGTGTTTGGTCCATTTTCTAAGAAAGATTGGCATGATCGACAAGCACAGTCTGTGTTCAACATCAGAAATATTGGGAATACACTAATCACAGGAAGGATTTAAGGAATCAAAATGCATCTACTGGCCTCAGGGTCATGTTTCTGAAGTGAGCCTTGAAAATGTACAGAATGATTAAGGTGGCCTTTTATAAACTCAAGCTGAGAATGTTCTGGTCAAAATATCACCTGACAAATTCATGGAAAGCATCTCACAAGTAACACAAAATGTGTCCCTTCACTTTAAAAAAGGCCCATCATGACTGACACTCATGTTGATATCCAAACCATGCGCTCCATTTGTTTTGTGTGAATTTTACTAGGACCCCAAAAACTATAAGACACTCAGGGTGATGGCAGAACTACCAACAGTCATTTGCTTGATCTGATTTGTGAAATTATACAAGAGAACAAAACTTAAAGACCATTTATGCCTTACATGGAAGAAATGGAAATTGTGACACAAGAGATGCTAAACAACTGATTCTAGAAAGCCCTGAAAAAGATCTAGAAAAAGCTAGCCAGTCTATTTATCTTCTCTATATATAGTTACTACAAAAATAAAAAATTGCTGAAGAAGCCCAAGTCTGATTTTGGAAAACTAATGAACTGCCTGGTGAAGATGGCTATTTTAGAAATATTCTGGCAGAAAACATGCATAGAACATAGAACAAGCTAAAGGATATGGGCCAAGAATCATAAAGTCTGAAATTTGGTGATTTTATCAGTAACCAATGACTCTTTTAATAGTTGGGGGAGGGGAGGTGGAACGGTTGTTATAAACCTACTAAAAAAAATCTAATAGAAAAAAGCACCAAATGAACAGATAACTCAGGAAATATAAAAGATTATAAAGTATTGATCATGCCAAGTATAAAAAATAAAAACTAACTCTACTTTTGTTTTTAAAAATCGGCAAAGATTTTTGTATGTGGATAATAGTTGGAACTAAGCAAGAGTGCAAAGCGATGGACACGATCAGATACTGGTGATAAGTAAAAACTGGGGTAGCTTTTCTGGAAAGCAATTTCCCAACACAAAATAATTTTTAAAATACCCTACAATCCTAGGAATGTGTCCACAGCATTATTTATATAGCAAAAGCTTGAAATAACAAAAATAAGGGAATTAAATTTGCAGTATTTCCACCATTAATAGTATTTTCAAAAAACACTAGAAAAATGCTCAGAACTTAAAGTACTATTTTAAAAACAGGCTTACTCATCTACCTATAACCTAATAGTATGATAAAAACCTCATAAAGAATTCTTTACTTATACAAACACAAAGGACCAGAAGAAAATGTTCCAAAATGTTAACCGAACTCTATGTAATTGTTAGTTTATGTTTTCTTTACATTGTTCAGTACTTCTGAATACTTCCTATAAGCTTATCATCAGTTTGAATCATTTTATTTAAAAACCATCTTAGTGTATTTTTACTTTCATTAAGAAACACAGAATGGGAGCAGATCGGCACACCCCTCCTTTAGGGGCCACAGAGCTGCTCTGTGACCTTGTCAATCAGCCACTGGGGGCCTTTTCTCTCAGCTGTAAAATGAGGATGTACCGCTCCTGTGCCTTCCATAGGGCGATTCAAGAGTAAAATGAGACAACGTGATGCTTTTGTGTCTAACAACCAGAACACTGTTCATGCCCATACACAGAAGAAATGGAAACTGACCCAAGAAGACAGCACTAGCTAGGCCCTAATTAACCTCTCTATATGAGACTCTGCAGAGCACACAAGGTCTTTAAGTGAGTAATGTTTGAACATATATTTATCTATGACTTAATGACATTTAGGAAGTCTGACTTCACAAATATTTTCTTTCTATGATTTTGCCTGCATTTTTCTAAATGTCACACTGTCACAAAAGGATAGTGGGTCTGCCTTGAGTGTTACCTGTGGAACACCACACAAATGTACTAAACTAGGTCACAATATTCTAAATCTTTCGTGGGTTAAAACCAGTAAGAAAAACACATACCCTGCTACCATTTTAGGAATCTATTACCTATAAAAGAAACTTATTTTTATCATCATTTCTGGCTACCTGAATCATACCGGTAATGTATCATACTGGCAAGTAGCTTTAAATTTAGACCACTGGAGTCTGAATAGTAACTAGCTGTACAATAATGGATAAGTCACATAGCCTTTCTACAAACCCATTTCCTCATCTACGCAACTGGGCTTAATAATGGCACCTACATCTCCAGTGACTATAATTAAATTAAATTACATACATAAAGCACTTTGCACAAACAATCCACAGGAAGCACTATTTGTACCTTCTAGTTTGTTAAGTGTTTACTATATACTATAAGTAAATGTCTAATACATGTGTAATGCTCACCATAATCATGTGAGGCAAATATTATCTCCACATTTCAAACAAACTAGCTCAGAGAGGCATATGATAGAGCATAATTTTGAAATCCAATGGTCCAGCTCCAAACTCCTTCCTTTCATGTCTGACCACAGTATTTCAAAATAAACAAGATTTCTTATGAATGTCATACCTCTCAGTATACCATCAAACTAATTTCCAAGTTTAAGTTCTAATTAGGCATCTCTTGATACAAAATTATATGTTAATATTTATCAATTGTTACAGAACACCTCCACCTCAGACTCAGTTCCTCTGAGATGTGCATTAAAGGATTCTCTAAGCCTTCAGATACACAGGATTAGAGAAAGCTTACTTTGTTTTTGCCTGGAGTTATAAAAAAATCTCAGTAATACCAAATACAACTTAAATAACATGTAAGCAGACATATATAGACATGTATATAAACAAATGTGTAAAGACAGGGTGATTTCACAAGTTACCTATTTAAAGGAGGGGGGATACAGTGATTTTATTAATATCTAGAATTATCCAGTTGCCAACTCACCTGTTAGTGGAGCCCCATGAAAAGTCTGTGACCCCTGATATCCATCAGGCACTGAATCTGGTCCATAATTTTCTGTAGGCCAACGATGTGGGGATGCTGAGTTACTGCTATTTAGTTTCAATTCCTGCATTTCTTTCTGTTGGAAGAACAAAAATAATTTTTAAGCAATTATGTCATGCCAGAAATAGTGCTAAAGCAAACTTACACATTTTAAATTGAAATACTTGATGATGCCTTTTAAGAGATTCTATATTCCAGGAATGATCTGAGTACCAGGTGATTTCAGAACATGATCATTATTGTTATAACACATTTGCCCCTCTTCCTTCTTTGCTTAGTAGCATTACCTAATTCACTCACTCCAGATTAGTTAGCACTAACTTAAACGAGTAACCTAAACATCCTCATCTCCATTTCCATCCTACAGTTGCCTAAATTAATCTTTCTAAAGTTCCGCTCTAGCCAAGACACTTCCCTGCTGAAAGCAGTAAGTACTCACACATTAAACTTTCTGACATTCACAGTCCTCATGGTATTACCTCAAACATCCTTCCAGCATCTCCTTTCCACACTCCTTTACCCTTCAGTCCATCTGGACCAATCAACATTCCAAATTCCCTTACGTACATCTGAGGTAACAAATACTACTAATCCTTCACAGGAAGGCTCAAATGCTCCATTAGGAAAGGAAAAACAACTAATATTTGCTCAGAATATATTATGTTTGTAATAATATATTCCAGGTACTTTATTAAAGTTCTTAATCCTTACACAGTTAAAAAAACAGTATTAGAACACACCTTAAAATGAGAAAAGATGCAGAAAATAATATAGCTAGAATTCAAACCAGATTTTACTTCAAAAATGTTTTCAGGACACCACCCTACTGCCTAGACAAACCAGCAGACATGCTGCTTTTCAGTGGCAGCTCTGTGGGTAGGTATCAGCTCTGTCATTTTAGAGACAACTAAATAACAACACTTTTCCCAACCCCAGAACTTAAGGAAATGTTCCATACAAAACAGGCACTTATCAAGAAACTATGTCCTATTCCAAATGAACTACAGTGGTATCAGACAAAAGATCACTTTTGGAAACCTACCAAATATCTCTATATGGAGCTAAGTGTCTGACCAGTTATAATAAGTGAGGTTAGAGACAGATCCATCATGTCTGCTTTCTTCTTCTAGGACTGTTTCCAAATAGAAATTTCCCAAAAGCTGTAACTGCTGAGGTTAAAAATATTTTGAATTTTCAAGCTAAGTAAAGTTTTTTTAGTCTGAGAAATGAACTCACAGACCAAGGTATGATTGATATATTTCGCTAATTCAGTTCAACAGACCCTTTTCTTTGCCAGGAATGATGCTAAGGTTTGGGTAAACATCTCTATCTTTGACAAACGGGAATCTGGAGGAAGACACAGACACATAAGTAATTTCAAAACTGGCAGGTGTCAAGATGGAGGTACATAAGACCTAGTCTGGTTCTGCAGTAGCATGGCAAGGGACATCTGAACAGCTTTAGAAAGAAGCAGGACAGTGGTCAAGGAAATAATTTTGAATAAGGCAGAATTTAGAGAAACTAAGTGATATACCTTAATGGCCTCTACTTGTTGACAGATCATTTTCAGTAAAGAATTTTGATCTTCTGCCCATCGAGGTGGTGTTCTGGGAGAATACTAAAAAAAAAATAACAAAACAGTACTTAAAACATTTAGAAGAGAAACATTCTACAATGGGTAATTCACTTGTTTCTCACTGACCTTGTAACTTTTATTTGGTGATAGGGAGTATTTCGTAGGAGATGGCGTAGAATGTTTTATTTCTGAATCTGCATTTCGCAAAGAACCATTTTTATAAAGAGGACCTCCTTCGCTATAGTCATCGAGTTCCTGCATGACGGAATTAAGCATCTCCTTTACAGACTCCAGGGACACCGGTAACTTAAAAAAAAAAGAACCAAGAGCCTTAATTTGCAGAAATACCAAAGAAAGAACTATGCAATAAATACAAAGATTTTATCTTACTAATTTACTTACATTTCTCTCATTGTTATGTAACAAGCACTTTATACTTTACACACATGAAACTGCTATGCAATTTAGAGTCATCTTCTGACTATAAGGACTATGTTGTTCCCTTTTCCTTTGGTCAGCCGTAATAATGGTAGAGGAATGTTAAGTTGGGAAGATTTTCCACACAAACAAAATAAGTTACTGATTTTTGTTAGTTGATTTTGAATGGAAAGAGAAACATAGATGCTAGAATTCACCAGACAACACAAATCCTAATCAAAGAGCTGCAACACAAATTAATCAACAAAATCTTGGAAGGCTGAATATAACTGAAGTTAATACCATCATGACAGTCTCAAACTGGATAGCTGGAAAGAAGACAGTCCATAGCAGATGATGAAGATGAGAAGAAATGCTCTGAAGTTGTCAGCAACTACTTTTAATTTCAGTAAAATGTTTAACTGCCAAATTCATTAGAACTACTCCTCAGATGGCAGTATTTGCTTTGCTTACATTGCCAAGATAACAAAAATAAATGTCTTGCCTTAAAAAACCTCTTCTAAATCCCCAAAGAATATTTTTGTGAGAGTATAAATCAAATGGTTAAGACTCAGAAAAGAAACACCAAACCTACCCCAAAGCAGTGCTAATTAAACATTTATACACACACACACGCCTTCTGTGCATTAATAACCAGGCATTAGTGAGCACTTCTGAAATTACCAAAATATAACACCAAGACAAAAATACTTATCACTCAGTTATCAATAAAAAAGTACAAACAACCTACAACTTACTTTCTTGGCCACTGAAAGATTTGAATCACTGTCATCTAAAATCTTTATTAGGTAGTCCCTGGTCTTTCTCAGATAGTTTTTGCATTCTTCTTGCTCTTCAGGAGAAAGGGCATCATTTTCAATGTCTTCTGCCTTTCTGTGAAAAATCTATACAAAAAATGCTTTCATGAAACAATTAGGCCTTTAAAGCAAAAAATTTTTAAGTCAAGTACATCTACTTACCAGTGCAAGATTCCAGTAAGAAACAACATTCTTTATAGATTCAAAAGCAGTCATAGCATCGTCTATATTTCCATTAACTGCGTCCAAGATAGCAAATGTTATATGTGCTTCTTCTTCATATTCACCAATTTCAGATGTCTAAACACAATTAGTAATTTTGAGTCAACTGTTTCTACCCAAAATAGCAAACCTAAATGATTTCCCAAAAATTTTATATGATCTAGTGAGAGTAACATCTGAGTACTCTTTTCTGCCATGTTTTACTGTGACTGCTAGTGGATTCAGAAAACAGGACTACCACTAAATAGGCAAGCAATTCATTTAAGAATTCATACCTCCATTTCTTTGTTTATAAACCAGAAATCCAAATCTCTTGCTAATTCACAAATGGATCCTCCATTACCTGAATGTCAGCACTATGAAAATGTTTAAACAGAGGGTCTGTAGGTTCAGGAATACTGCTCTTCTTTTTGATTGTCTTCAACAATGGCAAAACCTTCTTCCAATAATGAACACTTCTGCCTATATATTCCCGTTGATCATAAAAAGAATTAAGACCGCTGCCCTAAAATAGAAAATTAGAAGCACAAAACCTAAGAAACACAAGTGATAAGATCTAAAGTTCACTTATAAATGTTCTGAACAATTGGTTAAAATATCAAATCAAAGCAAAACAGAATCTCAAAAGTCATATGCCTAATTTGCCAAATATTAAGCACCTTATTAATACCAGTGATCATATTCTAGGCCCTACTTTTTAACACTTTTTACGATACTACCTAATGAGGCAGCCCAATCTATTTTCTTTTAGTTGACATTTTTAGATAGCCAAACTCTGCAGCTCTGTCGCAGCATTTGGTCAGAATTAAACATCTGCACCCATTCTTGCAGCAAGAACAGATTTCAAATATTTAAGAAGATCTATAATGCCCTTACCTACAAAGCCTTATATAACCTAACATGTAAAAAATGTGCCAAGCTGGACAATAACTTAACAGTTAATGTTTATGTAACATTTACTGTGCCAGACACTGTTTCAAGTGCTTACATATTAACTGCTCTGTGGGAAGATTAAAAAAATACATTTCACTAGCATAATATGAACAAGCTGCTATTTTTAGAACTAAACACTTTCAGTGAAAAGTTTATGATTTTTAAAAATCAAGGTAATGCTCTTGGAAACACACTTTACTTAAATGAACTCACCGTTTTCTGAAGGCATTTTGCCCAATGTACAAGAAGAGCAGGTTGAAGACCATGTTTTTCTTGGCCCCTTAGAGTATTTATATCATGCTGAACTAGAAGTCGCAATTTTGCTGAAGTTCCAGGTCTAAAAATGGTTTATTTAATAAAATTGATTTATAAACATAAAGTTCAATGGTTACATGTATGTTAATCATCACATGAGTTAAATTAAATCTTTATATGAGAATTAGGCTAAATCCCTAGGCAGTATGTTTTTAAACTAAATAGGTTTTTAAATTTAAAACCTAGGCATTATCTTCCAGAGGAATTTTTGATTGATTACTTACACTGCTTTTCTGTGAACCAGATTACAAACTGCATCCCACCAGGATCTCTGCCTTTCCGTACACAGCTGTTTACACACAGGAAGTGGCAAGCACAGCGGCTGATAGAAGCTGTAGTGAGAATTACATTTCTCCTTTAATTGTAAGTGGCTGGTATATATAACTCCAAGTAAAAATACCTGTTTTATTTGAAGAAAAATCATTATGTTAGAAAAGAACTAAACCAAACTCAAAATATTTAATTTGCTAAAATCTTTTCTTACTTCAAGATCTAAAATACATATTGATTCAGGTGCATTTGTTTCAAGTCTTGAGGTTTCCTGGGGCAAATGATGAAAAAGCTGTTTTAGCCACTTTCTAATTGCAGGTAGGGTAGGCAACGAATTCCACTGTAAGCCAAGCCAGGTAAGGTGCTGAAGACTACCGTTACGTGCTCGAATGGCACCTGAAATAAAGGGAAGAAACTGGCCTGAGGTTTTGGAAATTTTTTGTACGCCACCAGTTTTGTCAACATAACCAATTGACTCATGTTATCTTAACTTTATGATTGCTTTTCTGTACCAGAGTTAGGGGACATTCTATGATAAGCAAAGTCTGATGCTGTTATTAAAGGTATTTATACTTTATATCTAGGAATTTTAATAAAAACAGGTAGAATGGAGAGCAAGTTCTTTCAAGTCCATCTAAGGGAAAAAAGACCCACCAGAACTCAAAACAAAATCTGACAGGCCAAATAAAGAATGGCCACCCAGGAAGAAATCTTGTAATAGTGCGTTTTCCTTTCACTAAAGAGTCACTGAAACAATGGGATATCATGACATTAATCCATGAGAATAATAAAGATCTTTTCTTCTGTAAGAAATTTAATACTGAAAAAGTTATTTCTGGAAGCATAAAAAGATAAAATCTTTCTAGCAAAAGGCAATTTGCAAGAAACTCAAACAGGCTCATCAACTTTGTTCCAGTTACTATGTTTTTAAAAATCAATGGAAAAAATCTGAAATGAAGACACTTCAAGGTTTTCATCACAGTATTATTTTTAATAATGGAAAAAACTGGAAACATCTTAGATGCCCAAATATAAATGTGACAAGCAAATAACTAATTCATAAAGCAGATTACATGTCATTAAAAATGATTGTTTACAGACATACAATGGGACAGAATTCATGAAAGAAAAATCATATATATGTACAGTATAAACAACTATTTAGATGAAAAACGTATGCCACCATTACCACAACCAACCCCTCACACCACCGCAACCCCTCAAAAAACCTGAAAAGAATTCAGGAAAACACTAAGTCATTATTTCTGGGTAAAAAGATAATGAGTAATTTAATTTCCCCTTTTTGCTTTGATTTTTCTTCTAATATAAAAGGATTAAGATGCAAAATGTTTCCTTTGAAAGACAGAACTTACCAATATCATATCTAGCCAAATCATCAGTATCTGGTGCCTGCACATCAATGTTTCCTATATCATCACTGGCAAGGAAAGATCTATCCTTAGGTGACTGATTAGAAAACAGAGCATCATATAGAGTAGACTGCCCACTTTTGTTGGCAAACGACTCTACAACCTCTTTTAAAAAATCTTGCTTGTCACGACTTAAGTTTAGCAGCATGTGCCCTGAAAAACAAATTATTTCCATCATTTAAACAATACAGATTATTTTTTTTACTCATATCTCTCAATAGGTCCATTCATATATCCTAGGGGGAAATAACATGATTATCTCAGACGTAACCTTCCAACCCTACAACCACAACTGTATAACAAAAGGGATGCTTATGCAGAAAAGAAATGAATATAGATTACCTGGTAGCATAAAAGGAAATGAAAAACAGAAGACTGGAATGTGTATGAAAAATGCCAAAAGTATTCATATTTTACACATAAAAGTGTGGGATTTAAGCAGCCATAGAAGAGAAGGGCCACGCTCAAATTCTCTGATCTGATATACTGATTTCTAAACCTGTCTGGTCAGAATCATCCTCTACTAAGCTTTTTTAAAAAGTATTTCCAGGTCCCATTCCCAGAGATTCTGATTCCAGAGATTTGGGGTGAGCAATCTATTTAAAAACACTCCTCAGATGAAGTTCTAGTACATACTACAACATAGATGAACCTTGAAAACATTATGCTAAGTCAAAGAAGCCAGTCACAAAGCACACATATCTATCGTGTGATTCAATTTATATGAAATGTATAGAACACAGAAACCAGAAGAGGTAGAAAATTAGTGGCTACACAGGACTGGGAGTTCAGGTTTAGAGGAAAATGGGGAGTGACTACTAACAGGCACGGGGTTTCCTCCTGAAGTGATGAAAACATTCTAAAACTGTGGTGATGGCTGTGTATCTGTGAGCATACTAAAACCAGTGAGTTGTACACTCTAATTATATGTGAATCATATGTATGTGAATTTAAGCTGAAGCTGTTTTAAAATAAACAACAACAAGAAACACTGTTTGAAATAATTCTGCTGGTCAGTCAGGTTTGGCCACTCCTAGGCTATTATCTCTCCAAAAATCAGCAGAGACAAGCTCAAGAATGTCCAGATCAAGGACATGAAAGCACAGTTCATTTTCCTAACTGCCACTCTGCATAGGCATCTAGGATAGCCTTACAAAGGTAGAAGGGAGACATCAGAAAAAAAGAACTGAAAGCCACTTTTCAAAGACTGAAAGTAGTCTATCACTCACAAAAAAGCAGGCTGTGAGATAGGGGGTAATACAAGTTTTGACCAACAGCCTAACTACTGGCCAAAGCTTACAGCAACTCTGACTTAATACTACTTCTTGCTCTTTACAAAGTTCATTCAATTTTGTATCACACTGCTTCCTACAGAAAGTATGTTTCTTTGGTTCACAGCTTGATTCACTGGCTACATGAATACCTTGAAGTTTTTGCTTTAGCAAACCGGATAAATGTACAGACCTTTAGGATCCGTCCCAAATAGTCAAAAGTGGAAATAAATCTACAAATTTCAAGAACCTACCTAATAGAATGTGAGTATCTATTGTCTATGTGCCTTACTATGTTGTCAGTTCCTTAAGAGTTAAGTCTGTGCCTTCGTCGTCTTATACCCTGCCCCCCACAGCAGTGTCTTGCAAGCAGCTGAGGGCAAACCAGTGGTCAGTCTGGACTCAGGAGATGCCTCAGCACAGAGCTAAAGGAGGCTCAAGGAGCCTCTCCGTATGGGAGCAAACCATATCAAATACCTGTTCCTTTTAAAGAATATACCTTTTATTTTAATTCTTTCTGTATCTTTTGCCCTAATCCAATATGGCAAAGAGAAAAAAATGACAAATTATGTCCTGGATAGATAGATATTCATCATAGGATGTGCTCTAACAGAGAAATTTTCCTCATTTCTTTTTAAAATAAAATCAATTATACATTAATATTACCTGACTGGCTCAGACGATCATAGGCCATCAATTCCAGCAGATTCTGTCCAGCTTCTCCTTTTACTAATTTAATCTTTGGTCTTGGAACCTGATTAATTTTAGAATAAAGTATTTAGTGATTTGAACTTCAAATACTTCTAATAATAAGTTGTTCCTTTCTATTACACTGTGCTTTTTCTGGGTAATGAACAAACAGTTATCCAATGGTTAAACTGAGTTGGAAACCAACTGCAAAAATGGAGGACCAAAGAATTTAGATAATCTATAAAATGCCTACAGAGGCCACTTCTGAGAAATTACTTTCCACTAAAAGCACATTCAAATTACATTTGGGGAAATGGAGTGTTTAGTTAGTGAACTTTTTATCTTGTATAAACAGAACTACAGCAGTAGAAACGATGACAGCCCTACTTTACATAGAACTGGTGGGACCGTACTTGGAGATGCCATACTGTGGACAGCACATTTTCATAGAGTTTGGCTATCTGTGATACCACTGGGATAAGCTGAGAAAACCTCGAGAGTAAAAGGACTCCAAGCTCTATCCTACAAAGAAGAACTGAAAAGTGATGAATAGATAAAGTGGTGAAGAGAAAAGATGATACCTGCCTTCAGATATTAAGAGAATTATCTTGTAAAAGAAGGTTCAGACTTTTTCAAAAGCCCTAAAAGAAAAACCACCACCAGTGGGTAACAGATTGAAAATATTTTTACTCCATATAAGGAAGCTCCAAGAAACAAATTAACCAAAAATGAAATAGCAATCTTGAAAATTATTCAATGTCCATCACTGAAAATGTCCAGTCACAGGCAATAACCACTCACTGGAGATATACTAAAAGTATATCCTTAGTGGCTAAGTAACTTCTATGAATCTCTAAGGATGTTCTTAATTGGTAGTGGCACTGTAATTTGGTGCAATGTCTATGAGGTTGGAAATTTGGGAAAAGCTCTAAATACAAATGCACAGATCTTGGACTCTCCTTTCAGGAATTTATTCTACCCATAAATTTTCACATGTGAAATGGAATAGGTTATTCACTGCAGAATTATCTGAAAAGTAGCACAGCAAAAAATATAAAAGTAACCTAATGTCTTGGTTTTAGGGCACTGGTTTAGAAAACCCAAAACTGATGTATCCATAAGATGGAATATGCAACCATCAAAACAAATGAGGATGCTATACTTTCTATGATATGCTTTCTACACTGATATGGAAATATTACCAAGATGTATTTTATGGAAATAAAGAAAACAAATAGAATGTACATAATGCTTTCTATTTGTTTTTGTTTTTTTTAAGGTGAGTGGGAGAGGGAGGCATGTTGGAAGAGAGAGAGTGGGGGATAGAGAGGAAGTTAATGAGTGTGTGTGTGTGTGTGTGTGTGTCTGCTTACATATGCATAGAACATTTCTTGAAGAACTCACAAGAAATTAATAACGTTAGCTCCTCCAAGGCAGAGAAGTAAATGACTAAGGAACAGAAGTCAGAAAGGCTTTTCATGGTATACTCATACACACCACTAGAATTTTAAACCAGGTAAATATAATCACCTTTGCAAACGTAACTAGTTTTTCAAAATATATTCCTTATAAACCCAAAAGCTTCTGGTTTTGAATTTTTGAAACATTAGTTGGACCTATGGTTTAACCCAGAAGTTTTCTAAATATGAGGCCAAACTATGTCATCTATAGATGTGGAAGAACACACAAGGAAGCAAAACATGACACCCTTTTTGCTTTCAAACTGACCTCAACTCACAAAACTGGCCCTTTTTTACAAAATTATTCAACAGCTATCATTTGTGACTAGTCAGTCATGAAACCACTTAGTCACATCATCTCAAGTCAATATTTCCTCATCTTAATTAAAAGTTTCAAGACTTTAATGCCCAGCTGAAATGAAGATATTTCTACTAGAACCACAGTGTTCCCCTGATTAAGAGTCTGAAAACTCAACTATTAAAGAAGTTAGCTTGACATGATTCCTTAAGTCCTATGCTAGTCCACACTTCCCTCGTATCCTTGTATAATCATTTGATAATTAGGCTTTACAGCAAATGATAATACAAAATCCAAGCATCTAAGAGGTTTCCATTACACATCCATTCAATGGAAATATGTAGAAGGTCAAGAGAAACAGAAAGAGAGGGAGGGAGGCTGAGGGAGATTTCTATGTTTAGAAATTGAACAATGGGAAAACAGTGAAGAAAGCGAGGTATTCAACAGTAGATAAAGCACTCCTCCACTGAGGCAAAACAGTTTCTAAAAGTTGAGAAAGGGTGTATTATACGCTTGCATATGCAGAAAAATTCTTGAATACCCAAGAAACTGGTAACAGTGGTTGATTTCCAGGAAAGGAGATTTTAGTGAATGTGTTAAAAGAGAGATTTAGTTTTTACTATTAAGAATAGGTAAAAGTTTAAAATAGCTGACTATTAACTTTAAAAACATATGTATTTTTAGTATCTTCTAGTTTCCATTAAAAATAACTATCAGCTGAGAATTCTATAAAAGTACTCATCATAAGAAACTTTTAGTGCTTATGTAAATTACAAATAGCAAACTTCAGTAAATTCACTAATTTTTACTAATAAATATATTCCTCATGAACCTAAATGCTTCTGCTGAACAAATAGAATTTAACATTGTGGGATAAATATCAACAGTGTTTTTTAAAAAAATCTATATACTATGTGAACTAGACAAGAAGCCTTCTCTAAAAGTAATTCTACAAGGAATCCTTTTTTCTCCCTCAAACAAAAGATAGGTCTCTAAAAATAACAATGATTTTTATAAGCTGCCTTCATGCATTCTTGGGCAGACAGCTTATTTCTCTTCATTTCAGAATTAACGCAAGCTCATGGAGAAAACATTAATTAAAACTACTAAAATGGGTTGCACAAGGGATAATAGCCGGCATCCCTTCACCTAAATGGTCATTAACATTTTGGCATATTTCCTTCATGTCATGTTCTACGTACAAGGAAAGACTTTATGTTCCCAAAGATAAATAAATATACTGCCATATTATACTGTCATTAATGTTATATACATATTACATGCTTTTCAATTAACATGTTAAAATGCTCATGAACATATTCTTCTATCCCAGCTTACATAACCATATCCCAAAATTTATTTAGTTAGGCTTCTGTCCCAGTTGCGTATATCTTCTGAATCAAGTTTTATCCACATTTGAGATTATTTCCTTATTACAGGTTCCCAGAAACGGCAGAGTAAAAAGATCAAACTCTTCAAATGGGTCTTCCAGTAAGTGATAGCAATGTGGACTGCACCAGCAATGCATTCATGTACCTGTTTTACCAGCCTCACCAGTACTGCATAAATCTTATTTATCACCAAATTATTTCATTTTAACTTTGATTCTATGAGTTTATTCATATTTTCATCATATACCAGGATACAGCTCCATGTGAAATAACAAGTCTCAGTGAAATTTAGACTGCACCCAAACTGGAAAAGGCTTACCTGAAAAGCTTTGAGATAACACAATGCTGCCAGCTCAGACAGAGCGCGCCACTGCACATCACTGTGCTGACCCATCTTCAAGAGCAGAGAACCAGCATGCATGTAGAAATGTCCTCTCATCTCTAAGAAAGTAGCTGAAAGTTCATCATTTCCACCCACACAAGATCTCACAGACTGAAGAGCACTATCAAAGCTGTAATAGTAACATTAATTAAACAGATATTAAACACATTGCATTGTGAATAATCATGGTTCATTTTTTTAATTAAAAAAAATTAATGAAAAGATTTACTTCATGCTTCATGTTCCACATTCAAACTCCTAATAATTCTTTTTCTACTTTATCAATTATTAATCTACTGCATATTTTCATTCCACATCCTTTCTATACTTCAAGCTTAAATTCTAGAATAATGTCTTATTCCAAAGAAGTTATTCCCAGCCCTCCAATCATTGAAAAGATACAAATCAAATGATAAGATTACTGATTATGGTTTATGTTTCATAATAAACCAGAATAAAACTGGGAAAATATATTTTTTCTGGTTTCCTCTCTATCATAGGTTTCATTATTTTATTCAAAGTTGGAATCTCTCAAATTAGACATGCTATTTTTAAATTGCAGTACTGATATTTGGGTTACCAATGCCACAATTGTTCTTACAACATAGGTAAATACAGCCTTAAATAAATTACATTTCTCTCTAATTGGTTTTGTTCTGCTTTGATTTTTAGAGAACTGTATCGTTCAGGCTTGATTAAATTATTAGTATAGTTACATATCCAGTTTTGGCATACTTAACAAATAGGCAGTTCTAAAAATGAATGCTCTAATTGCTATTCTGTATTTTTATTAAAAGAAATGACATCTTGAGTGAAAAATCAGAATCTATGTACTAATTAGTGCTTCTAAATCCTAATGGTCTTCAGAATCTTCATTTTTAAGAAAAGCAAGAGCTTAAAATGCAAAGCATGCTTTTAAAGTAGGTTAAAATAAGAAACTTGAGCAACAAGTATTTCTTCTGGTGAGTTTCAGGGACCTCTAGAAGTTCTCAAGACCCCTTCAGAGTACCCATGAGGGTAAAATTATTATTTTTGTAGTACTACTAAGAAATTATTTGCCTTTTTCACCCTCATTTTCTAATGTGACCAAAAATTGTTAGGTATAGAAGCCATACAAAAGAAAATATCCTAAATATTTTCTAAAATAATCTGGAAGCTCAAGTCAGTTTTTTTGGACACTACCCTTAACTCCATCTTAGGACACTAAAAAGTTCTTCAAGAAAACTACCTACCCTCTATATGTCAGTGAAAAGAACTGCTTTCCATATGCCAGATGCAGAACAAGAATTACTTTCCAAACAAATGGACAGTCTAACCAGGGACCGTCAAGCTTTTTCTATAAAGACCACGTGCTAATTTGGCTTTGCAAGCATACAACCACTGTCAAACTGCTCAACTCCACCACTGCAGCGTGAAAATTGCCACAGAGAACACGTAACGAAGAAGCATAGCAGTGTTCCAATGAAACTTCAATTCATAAAATCAGGCAGTGGGCCGTAATTTGCCCACAAACTCCAGGCAACCTCTGCTTCAAACTAACATCCTCATAAAATACAAGTGATGTTTTGTTCAATGAATTTATTTTAATGAAGTGGAGATAAGGTTCTCCACATCATACTTAGGAAAAGAGAAAAATCATGTATCATACATTAGCTATCTTGTTTCCAAGCTAAATATTTTAAGTGTTTTCTGAAGTACTAACGATGCTAACTGCTTATTCTTGAACATCTGACAGATGGAGCTGATTCTGATTTTTCACTCAAGATGTCATTTCTTTTAATAAAAATACGGAATAGCAATTAGAGCATTCATTTTTAGAACTGCCTATTTGTTAAGTATGCCAAAACTGGATATGTAACTATACTAATAATTTAATCAAGCCTGAACGATACAGTTCTCTAAAAATCAAAGCAGAACAAAACCAATTATAACATCCCCACAAAAGAAGTACGACTGCTTCCAAGTGCTTCACTGTATTAACTATTAGCCCTGGGTATGTTACAGAATGAAGAAAACGGCAACGATGCTTAAACAAAAGACTGAACTCCTACAGAATGTATACTAAAGCACCCCCTTACATCAACATACCTTTCCAGTAATTCTCTACTTTCTTGCACACTTCTAGTGGACAGTGTAAGAAGCGTAAGATTTGCATAGGCCAAGAGTAAATCTTTGTTGGTTGCTTGCCAGTTACTTTTGTCAGACTCCAAACACTGTAAAGATTCCAGATATTCCTGTTTTGTAGAAAAAGCATTACATCACAAAACTTAATCAAGTGTTACAAAACTGATTTTATGCCTACAAATTTCTTTGCCCTTTCCTATATTTCTAAAACCACACTGATTTTCAGAGCAGTGTGTAACAACGAAAGTATAGGTATTTGTTTTATTTACTTCTCCATTCCACCCATTATTGACTGAAAATATCCTAGTAAAAATTTTCATTTTACTATATACAAATAAAATAAATTTAAGTCTTGGAGGGCGTTGCTTTAAACACAAAGGAAGGTACAGTAATTGCCTATGTAGAAATGTAGAGACTCATGAGTTTTTACCTACCTTAAGGGTCTTTACAACACACGAATTCCATTCTAAACTTGTGTGCAAAGCTATATTTTTCCCTGCCTCATGGCAGTGAGCCACAGCATCCTTCAACCTTTTATTTGAACGATACAGCTCCACCAGTCGGATGTTCACATGCACATCATCAGGTCTTGCATAAAGTTCTGACTGAATCAAGTCAAAAAGTTTATTCCATCCATCTTCACCTTTACAATCCAAAAGCTGCTCCTATTAAAAAAAAATCAGGGAAACACTTGTGCAATCTTAAACACATCACGACTCCTGTGAGTACCACTCCACTATGTCCACATTCTCAGTACACTGCGCCTACCATCGTACATACCGCAGTAGCCCCTTCAGAGAGTTGCTGCCAGCCCAGAAGCTAAACCTTCAGAAATATATGTGGAGAAACATCTGGGATTACACAGCAACAGTGGCTGGCTAGACTGACCTCAGAGACTGCCACAACCACTGTCCCATATCCAAAAGCTCTAGTCACCACGAAAAGCCTGGGCCTCCCAGTCAAGCCTCTTATCAGAGTCCTTATCCTTAAACTACTCTGCATCTACCTGAATCTGACTCAATCCCCTACTCCCTCCCATTCCTTCTGGAGCTCTTACTGTTCCACTATTTTCTCAGTCTTCTCCTTCTGGCCTTAATTAAATGGAGCATCAACTTGAGATAGCCCCCATCATTTCCCTGCCATGGTAGCTTTTTCTCTATTAGCCTATATCCAAGTAGTGGAAATGGGGTTTGTCACCTACTTATTCACAATGACACCTCCAAATCACATCTCCCCTGACACCTATTTTAATCCTCTTTTCTAAAGGATATGCATGCTATCCATCTCCTCCAACTATCCATTCCTCCTCATTAGCAACTGGAATAGAACCTACTTCCTTCATTTCTAACATCTGTCACCAGAACTGGCAACTGAAAGATGTACAAAATATACAATAGCCTGGCTACTGAGTTCTTTAATTAGTTGATCTCTATGGTCCGGTTCTTAGCCATCCATTTGGCACTGACAAAGGCCTTCCAAATCTGTATTTTGGTCATACTACTCAGACCACCACACCCTCTTATTCTTCCCTCTCTAGGGGATCCCATGCCCTCACTGCCACATAAATTTGCCTCTACCACATGGAAAGCTCTCTTTGATACACTCACACCAAGTTTTAAATTTTCATTAGACAGACAGACACACACACACACTTTCCTTCTCTGTCAAGCTGAAATGCCAAAATTCTTAATACCAATAATTACTGGCTAATTGCTTACAGAGTCCCTCAATTTACTTCCCTCTATCTGGCCTTAAAAGAACCCTACCATCTGTTTTCTCTGAGCCTACACACCAACAGTCGAACAATGAAGGGTAGTGTATTTGGGAAATCACAACCAGGCTTACTGACTGATTTTCAAGACCTCAAACTCCAAACCAGTAATGCCTCACAGAAAACCCTATTTTATCTCTACTAGACTCACTTTCTCTGCTCCCTTTAGAGGTCACCTCATACTCCTCTCTTCCAATTTCCCATACTTTCCCACAACCCTCAATTTCAACTTAGGATCACCATTCATCCTTCACTGAGAAAACCAAGCCATCACGCTCAAACCCCCTGCACCCACCCTGCAGGCACATGTCCTCCCTGCTCCCTCCACCTAGTGAGGGCCATGCCTCCCTGAGCAGCACTGCTTCAGTGCTCTCCTGCCTTCACTCGTCTCTCTCCTTCTTCTGGATCATTTCCATTAAGCTTATACTACACCTTTTTGTATCTGCAAAAAAGTCCTAGACTTCTATGATCTGTTTAAAAACAAACATATCTAAGTGAAAGATCAACACCATTATGAGTGCTTTACGAAAATTCTACTCTTCATACTCAAGAAAAAAAGGCCCTCTACTAATATTTTCATTCATTAAACAAATGTCAAAAAGCTATTTAAGTAAACCTTAAATTTAAGGAGAAATAGTATTACTGGTAACTACTACAAACCTCATGGATTTCAATTGCAAAAATTAGAAAAAAATCTGATATAAGAGGTTTAGCTCTAGACAACAATGTCTTTAAAGTTACTGAAGAAAATAAGAATGCTTCAAAAGACTTTTATTACACTGCAAGAATAATAATCCCCTACTATTATATGTGTTCCTTAATGTCACTGCCATCAAACAGACTCGACTGTCACAGCCAGTAAGGGAATTGTTTGAAACATAACACAAAGATAAGAAACATACACACTTGGACTTAACATTTTAGATTAATATTTAAAACCCAGCTGTTTATCATAGGGAGAGAAGAACTTAAATGTTACTAATACTTGTATTTAGGAATTTTTTTAAATGTCATATTTTAAAATCTGTACAATTCTTCATATAACAGCCAAAAGCTGGTAAACAACCAAAATGTCCCTCAAAAAGACACATTCATACCGTGAAATATCCCTCAGCAATAAAAAGAGCAAATTAGTAATACACACAATTTGGATGGCTCTCAAGAGCATTCTGCTGAATGAGAGATGCCAACCTCGAAGGTCTACACTGCATGACATTTACATAACACTTTGAAAGTACAAAATTATAAAGACAGAGAACTTAGTAGTTGTCAAAGCTTTTGGGAGATGGGAAGGAGGGGTAGGAATAACTATAAAGAAGTAGCACAGCAATCTTTGTGATGATGGGACAGTTCTGTATCTTGATTACAGAAGTGGTTACACTTGCCTACTCACATGCTAAAGTGAAAAAACTATATACACACTATAGCAGGTCAAATCCCTGATTTGGGTGTTGTACTACAGCTACTCAAGATGTGCCCACTAGGGAAAGCTGGATGAAATATACACAGGACCTTTCTGTACAGTCTTTGTAACTTTTATGCAAAATCTTTACTTCAAAATAAAGAGCTTAAAAATTCCTATCAAACCTGTATAGTGGAGTTAGGAGACAGCTGTTATAAACAATATACATTTAAAATTGTTTGTCTAGCACACCTGGGAAGACTTTCTCCAAAAAATCTACTCAGTAAACTGTATTTTACTCAGTAAAAAAAAAAATGGTTAATACATTAGCAACAACCCCTATGATTTTTAGTAACAACCTGTGACATACTAGAGAAACTTACATCTTTCCCTTGAAAACCTCACCATCCCATAAGAATCCTTTACATTTTTAGATAACAGTTCTTTAAAAACTTTATAGTAACCACAAAATAGTCATCCTATGGGTAATTTTCACCCAATGATGCAAAAATTTTCTATCAGACAGAGCTCAATTTAAATCTTAGCTCCACCATCTAGCTATAAAACTGTAAAATCCCTAAAATACTAATCATTCCCTAAGGGAAATGAGATAGCATTTGTAAATCATGATAGTGTATAATGAGCATTTGTAAATCATGATAGTGTATAATGAGACAGCATATGCTCAGCAATGTTTCAAAGAAAAAATTTTGTTTTGCTATTATAGTTTATAGATGCAGTTGATACATATCATTGTATTTGTTTAAGGTATACAACAAAATGACTTGATACATGTATAAAATAAAAAATTATTTCCACAATAAGTCTAGTTAACATCCATCAACTCACATAGTTACAAACCATTTTTTGTTGTGGTGAGAACTTTTAAGATCTATTCTCTTAGCAACTTTTAAACATACAACGAAGGAGAGAAGGTAAAAAGCAGACAGTGGAGTAGGAAGGCAAGGCAGGAACCTCCTCCCACCCACACAAGGAACAACTACAGCAAATACGACTAACCCCAAAAATGACCTGAAGACTGCAGGACAAACCACCTACACCTGGGGAAGAACACAAAGAAAAGGGTCAAGTGGCAGAGGCACAATCAAGCAGGACCAACCTCCTTCCCCCATCCCAGCCCCCAGGCAGAAGAAGAATGGAGCAGGGAGGGTTAAGTACCCAGAAACCCTGCACACCTGGCCCTCCAGATCTTCTCTGGGAGCACAAGTCCACAATGCATTAGGTTCGGATGATTAGCAGGGCTGGACACCAGGAAGAGTTGGAGCACTCTGGGAGACTGAGACTTGGGCCACTTGTGGAGGACAGGCACACTCTATCTGTCCTGCTGAGACCCAAAAGAGAGGTGGCAGTTTGAAAGATCTGCCAGAAGCAGAAGAGGTGCCAGAGGGACAAGCGGCTGATGGAGCTCTCTCCACAGAAGGGCAGGTGGACTATGTTTCCCCATCGTGCCCTCAGGCAAAGTAGACAGACATGCATGGGAGCCTAAAATGCTCCATTCCCCTCACTGGCGGCTCAGCCCTGAGGCACTTCCCTGCGCACTGCCAGCCTGCTGGGCCCAGCATCATCAGACTTTGCTGCCTGGCAGGCAGAGGGAGACTGCTGCCTGGTAGAAAAAAGGAGGCATTCCTAGCTTTCTTGGCCCTATCTCATTGGAACTGTGGAGGCACCCACACAGCTGCCCCCCACCAACAATGATCCCAGTAGAAACCCTGAGGCTCTGCTAATAAAGGGCCAGGAGAGGTGAACTGCCCTCCACAGCAGACTGACAGACCACAGCTGACAGAGAGACACAAAGGGGACCCTGCCCAGAGCCCACCAACAGCAACTGGGGCTGTACCACAAAGGAGAATCAGGCACTATTGAGCAAAGAGTCTTGATCTTCCAGCACCACAGGATGCCTTCTTCATAAAGTCAGTACTCTCTAGGCCAGAAATACAGAAGATTCACCTAATACAAAGGAATAAACACAGAAACACTGACAAAATGAGAAGAGGAATTTGATCCAAACAAAACTACAGAATAAGACACCAGAGAAGGGCTAAATGAAATGCTCACTGATATACACAAAAGTATTGAAGATCTCAGAGAGGACTTCAACAAAAGGATAGAAAAGTTGAAAAAGAGACACTCAGACCTGAAGAATTCAGTAACTGAAATGAAATATACAATGGAGGGAATGATAGATTGCTGCAAGTAGAGGAGACAGTCAATGAGATGGAAATTAGAGAAGAGGAACACAACAAAGCTGAGGAAAGAGAGAAAAAAGGAGCTCTAGGAATGAAAGAATGGTAAGAGGTGTATAACAACTCCAAATGAAACAATATTTTGCATAATAGGAGTACCAGGCGGAGAAGGACAAAGGGATAGAATAGAAAGTCTCTTTGAGGAAATAATTGTTGACAATTTCCCCAATGTGGGGAAGGAAATAGACACTCAAGTCCCATAAGTGCTAAAAGCCCCTAACAACAGGAACCCATGAAGACAACACCAAGACATATAATGAAACAACTAAGAATGAAGGAGAGTACTGAAAGCAGCCAGAGAGAAAAAACATTACTTATAAGAGAAACCCCATTAGCCTATCAGCAGATTCTCAGGAGAACTTTTACAAACCAGAAGAGTGGCATGAAATATTTAATGTTTTAAAACAGAAGGACCTTCAACCAAGAATCCTCTACCCAGCAAATTATCATTCAGATTTCAAGGGGGGATTAAAAATTTCCCAGATAAACAAAGGCTGAAGGAATTTATAACCACTAAACTGGCATTAAAGGATATGTTAAAAGGACTTCCATAGATGGAAATGTTCTTAAACCGAAACAGTTTTCACCAGTGAAAATAAACCCACAGGAAGGCAGTATACCAATGGAGAAGACAATATAGCACCTTACTACGCTGATGGACAGTGATTGCAGTGTGTGTGTGGTGGGGGAGGGGGGGGAGTTAATAATATGGGTGAATGTTGAAACCACAATGTTGCTCATGTGAAAACTTCATAAGATTGTATATCAATACCTTATTTTAAAAAAAAAAGAAACCAACAGTAAAGGTAGTAGACGGGTTAGTTACCAAGCAAGTATGAAATTAAGATAAAACAACAGTAGTAAAAGAAACTATACACAGTATCAGTCAAGGAATACACAAAAAATGCTGCTTATGACATCTACATAAAGTGTGGAGGAGGAGGAAAAATTTTCTTAAAAAGTACTTTTAGATTTTGTTTGAAATACAGCAATCATCAACTTAACATACACTATTATGTAATTAGGAAGCTAGCCATGGACCTTACAGCAATCACAAACCCAAAGCCAATGATACACAAAAATTAAGAGAAATCTACTCCCAACACTAAAGAAAACCTTAAAATAACAAGAGTATAAGTGAGGAAGAAATGAACATAGAGAAACTACAGAAACAACCAGAAAAAATAAAATAGCATTAAGCACATACCTATAATTATTTTAAATGTAGATTGAATACACCATTCAAAAGACAGAGACAGAATAGATTAAAAAACAAGATCCATCTATATGCTGCTTAAAAGAGACTTATTTCACACCCAAAGACTGAAAGAGGTGGAAAAAGGTATTTCACGCAAATAAGGGAGAGAAAAAAGGAGTAGCAGTACTTATGCCACACAATATAGATTCCAAAACAAAGACAGTTGACGAGATAAACAATGCCATTACATAACAATAAAGGGGTCAGTCCAACAAGAATATTTACCATTATAACAATCCATGCACAAAACATAGGATCACCTAAATATGTAAAACAAATACTAACATAATTAAAGGGGGAAACAGATTGTAACACCTTGGTTTTAGGAGACTTTAACACACCATGCAGATTAGTAGATCAAAAATAAGGAAACAGAGGCACTGAATGAAGACATTAGATCAGATGGACTACACAAGTATCTACAGAATGTTCCACCCAAAAGCAGGAGGATACACATTTTTCTGAAGTGTACATTGAACGTTGTCAAGAACAGATCACATACAAGGACACAAGAAAAGCCTCAATAAACTCAAAAAGATTATATAAAGCATCTTTTAAGACAGCAATGGTATGAAACTAGAAATAAATTACACAAAGAAAATGAAAAAAACATACAAACACATGGAGACAAAAAGTCATGCTTCCTAATAATTAATGGATGAATGAAGAAATTAAAATAGAAATCAAGCAATACAAGGAAATGAATGAAAACAAAAATACACCAGTCCAAAACTTGTGGGACACCATAAAAGTGGTTGTAAGAGGGAAGTACACAGCAATACAGGACTACCTCAAAAACAAGAATAATCCCAAATAAACAGTCCAAACTCACAACCACCAAAGAAACTAGAAGAACAAATGAAACCCAAAGTTAGTAGGAGGAGGGACATAATAAATATTAGAGTAGAAAGAAACAAAACAGAGACTAAAACAATAGAAAAAAATTAAAAAATCAATGAAACCAGGAGCTGGTACTTTGAGAAAACAAACAAAATAGATAAACCCCAGGAAGACCTACCAAGAAAAAAGACAGTGTACACACATAAACAGAATCAGAAATGAAGAAGGAATAATCACAACAAATAACTACAGAAATACAAATTATTAGAGAACACTATGAAAAATTACATGTCAAAAACTTAAGACAACCTACAAGTGGACAACTTCCTAGAAAAATAAAACCTCCCAAGACTGACCCATGAAGAAATAGAAAATCTGAAAAGACTTACAAGTGATATCAACTGATAATCAGAAAATCCAAAAATACGTATGTCCAGGTACAGATGCCTTCACAGCTGAATTCTACCAAACATTTAAAGAGGAGCTAATAACCATCCTAAAGTATTCCAAAAAGAAGAAAAGGAGGAAACACTTCCAAACACATTTTGAGGTCAGCATCACCCTAATACCAACACAAAATGGAAAACTACAAACCAATTATCACTGAAGAACACAAATGCAAAAATCCTAAACAAAATATTAGCAAACTGAATCAAAAAATACATCAAAAAGATCATCCATCATAAACAAGTGGGATTTATATTATACCAGGGATACAAGAATGGTATATGATATTCGTAAATCAGTATCATTAACCACATTAACAAAAAGGATAAAAATCACATGATCATCTCAATAGATGCTGAAAAGGCATTTGACAAAATTCAACATGCATTCATGAAAACTCTCAACAAAATGGGTATAGAGGATATGTACCTCAACATAATAAAAGGCCATTTATGACAAACCCATAGCCAACATGGTTTTTAACAGCAAAAAGCTGAAAGCTTTTTCTCTAAGATCAGAAGAAGACAAGGATGTCCAGTCTCACCACTTTTACTCAACATGGTACTGGAGGGCCTAACCACTGCATTCAGACAACACAAGGAGATAAAAGGCATCCAGATTGGTAAGGAAGAAGTGAAACTCCTACTGTTTGCAGATGACATGACATTATACACAGAAAATCCTAAAGAATCCAACAAAAAACTATTGGAACTAATAACTGAATTCAGCAAAGTTGCAGGATACAAAATCAAAACAGATACAAAACACAAAAACAAAATAAAAAAAATGTTGCATTCCTATATAGTAACAACAAACTAGCAGAAAGAGAAATCAGGAAAACTCCATTTACAACTGCATCAAAAAGAATAAAATACCTAGGAATAAACCTAACCAAGGAGGTGAAAGACCTACACTCTGAAAACTACAACACTAATGAGGGAAATTAAAGAAGACACCAATAAATGGAAACCTATCCCGTGCTTATGGATAGGAGGAATTAATATTGTCAAAGTGGCCATGCGGTCCAAGGCAATTTACAGATTCAGTTCAATCCCTATCAAAATACCAACAGCATTCTTCAATGAACTAGAACAAATAGTACTAAAATTCATATGAAACCACAAAAGACCCCAAATAGCCAAAGCAATGCTGAGAAAGAAAAACAAACCTGGGGGGGGGGGGGATTATGCACCCTGACTTCAAGCTCTCTACTACAAAGCTACAGTAATGAAAACAATTTGGTACTGGCACAAGAACAGACCCATAGACCTGTGGAGCAGAACAGACAGCCCAGATATAAACCCTATAAACACATGAATATACAGGCAATTAATATACGATAAAGAAGCCATGGACATACAATGGGGAAATGGCAGCTCCTACAACAACTGGTGTTGGCAAAACTGGACAGCTACATGTAAGAGAATGAAACTGGATTGTTCTAACTCCATACACAAAAGTAAACTCAAAATGGATCAAAGACCTTAATATAAGTCATGAAACAATAACACTCAGAAAATAACATAAGTAAAAATCTCTTGAATATAAACATGAGCAACTTTTTCCTGGACACACCTACTCGGGAAAGGGAAACAAAATAAAAAATCAGTAAAAGGGACTATATCACACTAAAAAGCTCTGTACAGCAAAGGACACCACCAGCAGAACAAAAAGGTAACCTATAGTGTGGGAGAATATATTCATAAACAAGTCATCTGATACGCAGTTAACATCCAAAAATAACTAACATGCCTCAACACCCAAAAATCAAATAACCCTATCAAAAAATGGGCAGAGAACCTGAACACATATTTCTCCAAAGGAGAAAGTCAGATGGCCAACAGGCACATGAAAAGATGCTCCACATGGTTAATTATCAGGGAAATGCAAATTAAAACCACAATAAGGTATCATCTCAAACCAGTTAGGATGGCCACTATCCAAAAGGCAAGAAAAAACAAATGCTGGCAAAGATGCAGAGAAAGGGGGACCCTCCTACACTGTTGCTGAGAATGGAAACTGGTGCAGCCACTGTGGAAAGAAGTATGGAGAGGTTCCTTAAAAACTAAACCTAGAAATACAATTTGAGTCAGTAATTCCACCTACTAGGAATTTACCCAAAGAAAACAAAATCCCTGATTCGAAAAGACATATGCTCCGCTGTGTTTATTGCAGCACTATTTACAATAGCCAAGACATGGAAGCAACCTAAGTGTCCATCAATAAAGGAATGAAAAAAGAAGAGGTGGTACGTGTTATTCAGCCATAAAAAGAAAAGAAATTCTGCCATTTGCAACAACATGGATGGATCTAGAGGGTATTATGCTTGGTGAAATAAGCCAGGAGGAGAAAGACAAATACCATACTATTTCACTTATCTGTGGAATATAACAACACAAAACAGAAGGAACAAAACAGCAGTAAACTCAAAGACACTGAAAAGTGATTAGTGGTTGCCAAAGGGAAGGGGCTAAGACAGGTATAAGGGATACCAAGAGGGGAATAAAAGGGCACAAGAATTCACAGTCACAATATAAGTTATCATACAGACTGCTGAACCACAGTGATGTACATTTGAAACAAATTTAAGATTGTTGTATATTAACCACACTCTAATAAAAATTTAAAAACAAAAAGAAAAAGAAAACTATAAACTCCCAAGACTGACACAAGAAGAAACAAAAAATATGAACAGACCAATAACCAGTAATGAAATTGAGATGGTAATCAAAAAATCCCAGGAGGAAAGGACTTTCTTCTCCCAGCTGACATACCCGCAACCTACATACAGCCACTGCTATCACCATGAAAAGGCAAAAAAATCTGGTCCAGTCCAAGATAGTTACACCTGAGAAAGGATCTGCAGAGGCAGACCTAACGAGTCTTTCTGAAAAAGAATTCAAAATAAAAATCATAAACATGCTGACAGAGCTGCAGAGAAATAGGTAAGAACTAAAGAATGAAGTCCTGAGGGAGATTACAGACGTCCGGAGGAAGATTACAGACGTCCGGAGGGAGATTACAGAAGCAAAAAAAACTCTGGAAGGATTTATAAGCAGAATGGATAAGATGCAAGAGGCCATTGATGGAAGAGAAACCAGAGAACAGGAACACACAGAAGCTGATGCAGAGAGAGATAAAAGAATCTCCAGGAATGAAACAATATTAAAGAGAACTGTGTGACCAATCCAAAAGGAACAATATCCGCATTATAGGGGTACCAGAAGAAGAGAGAGAAAAAGGAATAGAAAGTGTCTTTGAAAAAATAATTGCTGAGAACTTCCCCAAACTGGGGGAGGAAATAATTGCTCAGACTACGGAGGCACACAGAACTACCGAGAGACGGGATCCAAAGAGAACAACACCAAGACACATAATAATTAAAATGGAAAAGATCAGAGACAGGGACAGAGTACTAAAGGCAGCCAGAGAGAATAAAAAGGTCACCTACAAAGGAAAAACCCATCAGGCTACCATCAGACATCTCAACAGAAACCTTACAGGCAAGAAGAGAATGGCATGATATATTTAATGCAATGAAACAGAAGGGCCTTGAACCAAGGATACTGTATCCTGCATGATTATTATTTAAATAACAAGGAGGGATTAAACAATTCCCAGACAAGCAAAAGGTGAGGTAATTTGCCTACCACAAACCACCTGTACAGGGTATCTTAGAGGGACTGCTCTAGATGGGAGCACTCCTAAAAAGAGCACAGAACAAAACACACAACATATGAAGAATGGAGGAGGAGGAATAAGAAGGGAGACAAACAATCATCAGACTGTGTTTATAATAGCTCAATAAGTGAGTTAAGTTAGACATTAAGGTAGTAAACAAGCTAACCTTGAACCTTTGGTAACCACGAATCTAAAGCCTGCAATGGCAATAAGTACGTATCTTTCAATAATCACCCTAAATGTAAATGGACTGAATGCACCAATCAAAAGACACAGAGTAACAGAATGGATAAAAAGCAAGATCCATCCACACGCCGCTTACAAGAGACTCACCTCAAACCCAAAGACATGCACAGACTTAAAGTTAAGGGATGGAAAAAGATATTTCATGCAAACAACAGAGAGAAAAAAGCAGGTGTTGAGATACTAGTATCAGACAAAATAGACTTCAAAATAAAGAGAGAAACAAGAGATAAAGAAGGACATTACATAATGATAAAGGGCTCAGTCCAACAAGAGGCTTTAACCATTATAAACATATATGCACCCAATACAGGAGCACCAATATATGTGAAACAAATACTAACAGAATGAAAGGAGGAAATAGAACGCTATACATTCATTTTGGGAGACTTTAACACACCACTCACTCCAAAGGACAGATCCACCAGAGAGAAAAGAAGTAAGGACACAGAGGCACTGAACAACACACTAGAACAGATGCACCTAATAGACATCTATAGAACTCTACATCCAAAACAACAGGATACACAGTCTTCTCAAGTGCACATGAAAAGATGCTCCACATCACTAATCATCAGAGAAATGCAAATTAAAACCACAATGAGATAACACCTCAGACCAGTAAGGATCTCCATCATCAAAAAGACAAAGAACAATAAATGTTGGCGAGGTTGTGGAGAAAGGGGAACCCTCCTACACTGCTGGTGGGAATGTAAACTAGTTCAACCATTGTGGAAAGCAGTATGGCGGTTCCTCAAAATGCTCAAAATAGAAATACCATTTGACCCAGGAATTCTACTTCTAGGAATTTACCCTAAGAATGCAGCACTCCAGTTTGAAAAAGACAGATGCACCCCTATGTTTATCGCTGCACTATTTACAATAGCCAAGATATGGAAGCAACCTAAATGTCCATCAGTAGATGAATGGATAAAGAAGATGTGTTACATATACACAATGGAATATTACTCAGCTATAAGAAAAAAACAGATCCTACCATTTGCAACAACATGGATGGAGCTAGAGGGTATTATGCTCAGGGAAATAAGCCAGCTGGAGAAAGACAAGTACCAAATGATTTCACTCATATGTGGAGTATAAGAACAAAAGAAAACTGAAGGAACAAAACAGCAGCAGAAGCACAGAACCCAAGAATGGACTAACAGTTACCAAAGGGAAAGGGACTGGGGAGGATGGGTGGGAAGGGAAGGATAAGGGCAGGGAAAAAAGAAAGGGGGCATTACAATTAACATGTATAGTGGCGGGGGGCACGGGGAGGGCTGTGCAACACAGAGAAGACAAGTAGTGATTTTACAGCATCTTACTATGTTGATGGACAGTGACTGTGAATGGGTATGTGGGGGGGAGTTAGTGAGGGGGGAAGCCTAGTGAACATAATGTCCTTCATGTAATTGTAGAGTAATGATACCGAAATAAAATTCGAAAAAAAAAAACTTAAAAAAAAAACTTTAAAAAAAAAAGAACAGACCCCATAGATCAATGGAATAGAATTAGAAAGCCCAGATATAAACCCATTCATATATGGTCAATTATTATATGGTAAAGAAGCCATGAATATACAACAGGGAAAAGACAGCCTCTCCAACAACTGATGTCAGTACAATTGGGCAGCTACATGTAAGAGAATGAACCTGGATTGCTGTCTAACTCTATACACAAAAGTATACTTGAAATGGATCAGAGACCTGAATGTAAGACATGAATCCATTAAACTCTTGAAAGAGAACAGTCTAAATTGTCATGAACATAAGCATGAACAATGTTTTTCCTGGACACATGTCCTCAGGCAAGGAAAACAAAATCAAAATTGAACAAGTGGGACTACATCAAGCTAAAATGCTTCTGTACAGAAAAGGACACCATGAGCAGAACAAAAAGGTAACCTAAAGTGTGGGAGAATATATTCATAAACAACTCACCTGATATGGGGTCAACATCCAAAATACGTAAGGATCTCATACAACTCAACTCCCAAAAAACAAATAACCCGATCAAAAAATGGACCTTAACACATAGTTCTCCAAGAAGAAATACAAATGGCCAAAAGACATATGAAAAGTTGCTAATCATCAGGGAACGTGGATGGAGCTAGTCATCAGGGAAACACAAATCAAAACCAGTGAGATACCACCTCACACCAATTAGAATGGCCACTATCCAAAAGGCAAGAAATAGCAACTGATAGCAAGGATGTAGAGAAAGGGGAACCCTCCTACACTGTTGGTGGGAATGTAAATTGGTAAAGCCACAGTGGAAAGCAACATGGAAGTTCCTCAAAAAACTAAAAATAGAGGTATCATTTGACCCAGTAATTCCACTTATAGGAATTTACCCAAAGAAAACAAAATCCCTACCTCAACTGATATATATGCACATTATAAACCATACGTTTATCATATTTTTCACAATAGCGAAGATATGGAAGCAACTACTGCCCATCAATAGATGAATGGATAAAGATGTGGCACATAAACCCAGCAGAATATTATTAAACAATAAAAAAAAAGAAATCCTGACATTACCAACAAAATGGATGGACCTTAGGGATACTATGCTCAATGATATAAGCCAGGCAGAGAAAGACAAATACCATGATTTCAGTTATCTGTAGAATATAAAAACAAAACAAATTGAACAAAGTAACAGTAGACTCACAGACACTGAGAAGTGACTGGTGGCTTCTATGGGGAAAGGGTTGAGGTGGGCAGGTGGGGAGGATAAGGGGGCACAAAAATTCTCATTCATAATACAAGTTGGTCAAGGGGATGGTAGTACAGCATGGAGAATATAGCTAATGATTCTGTAACATCTTCCTATGCTGACAGATATAAACTGTGCTACTGGGGGTGATGATTTAGTAATATGGGAAGTGTTTAACCACTGTGCTGTTATACTTGCATGCAGTGTAAGACTGTATATCAACACTTCAACAAAAAATAAACAATAATTAAATAAAAATACAAAATACAATTCAAAAAGATTGAAATTGCACAGTCGCAGGGGGGCCATCAGGTGAGAATTTGGGGATCAACAGAGGTGAGGCTCAGAACCTCACCCCCCCTGCTTTGAGAGAAATCTTCTGCATCCGTGGATGTCTTGCTGCCCTTGTCTAGCCTGGATTAATACTTAGTCCATAGGCACACACCTGATCATCTGATCATCTACATTTGCCTTCTTACAGCACTAAACTATGTTTTCTACCTTTATCTTGCATCTACCTACCACTTCAGCATTTTATTAAAAATAAAAATAATAATAACAATAGGAGAAATGTGGGATCAACATATAAATCAAGTACAAAAATCAAACGAATATTCATATTTGACCTGATTGTTTATAGGTCATAATGCATGATCAAAACCGAAAGTTTCTGTGATGAATGCCCTTGTACTGTTCACCATGTAAGAATTTATTCACTATGTAAGAATTCGTTCACCATGTAAGAACTTGTTCGTTATGCTTCAGAAGATTGGAGACTGACGAGAATTAGGCTTGAGATGGATTAATGATTGTACATTGAGCGTTGACCCCCCCTATACTGAATTTTATTGTTGTTAACAACCATTTGATCAATAAATATGAGAGATGCCCTCTCAAAAAAAAAAAAGATTGAAATTGTACCAACCAGTTTCTCAGACCACAAAGGTATGAAACTACAAATAAATTACACAAAGAAAACAAAAAAGCCCACAAACACATGGAGGCTTAACAACATGCTCCTAAATAATCAAATGGATCTATGACCAAATAAACACAGACATCAAGCAATATATGGAGACAAATGACAACAATAATTCAACACTGCAAACTCTGTGGGACACAGCAAAGGCCATGCTAAGAGGGAAGCATATTGCAATACAGGCCTGCCTCAGCAAAGAACAGTACCAAATGAACAGTCTAAACTCACAATTAATGAAACTAGAAACTAGAAAAAGAACAATAAATGAGGCCCAAAGTCAGTAGGACAGGGGACATATAAAGATTAGAGTACAAATAAATAAAATTGAGAACAAAATAATAGAAAGAATCAATGAAAGGAAGAGCTGCTTCGTTGAGAAAATAAAACAAAATAGATAAACCCCTAGCCAGACCTTTGAAGAAAAAAAGAGTCTACATATATAAACAGAATCAGAAATGAGAAAACGGAAAAATCACTACAGACACCACAGAAATACAAAGAATGATGAGAGAACACTATGAAAAATTATATGCTAACAAACTGGATAACCTAGAAGAAATGGACAACTTTCTATAAAAACACAACCTTCCAAGACTGACCCATGAAGAAACAGAAAATCTGAATAAACCAATTACCAGCAGGGAAATTGAATTGGTAATCAAAAAACTACCTGTTAACAAAACTCCTGGACAGATGGTTTCACTGCTGAATTCTATCAAGCATTTAATGAAGACCTAATACCCATCCTCCTTTAAAGTTTTCCAAAAAGCAGAAGAGGAGGGAATATTCCCAAACACATTCCACAAGGCCAGCATCACTCTAATATCAAAACCAGGCAAAGACACCACAAAAAAAGAAAATTCCAGACAAATACACCTGATGAACATAGATGCAAAAATACTCAACAAAATATTAGCAAACCAAATTCAAAAATACATAAAAAAGATCATCCATCATGATCAAGTAGGATTTATTCCAGGGATGCAAGGATGATACAACATTAGCAAATCCATCAACGTCATCCACATCAACAAAAAGAAGGACAAAAATCACATGATCATCTCCATAGATGATGAAAAAGCATTCAACAAAATTCAACATCCATTCATGATAAAAACTCAACAAAATGGGTATAGAGGGCAAGTATCTCAGCATAATAAAGGCCATATATGACAAACTCACAGCCAACATCATACTTAACAGTGAGAAGCTGAAAGCTTTTCCTTTAAGATCAGGAATAAGACAGGGATGCCCACTCTCTCAACTTTTATTCAACATAGTTCTGATGGTCCTGGCCACAGCAATCAGACAACACAAAGAAATAAAGGGCATCCAGACTGGTGAAGAAGAAATTAAACTGTCACTGTTTGCAGATGACATGACACTGTAAACAAAAAACCATAAAGAATCCACTCCAAAACTACGAGATCTAAAATCTAAATTCAGGAAAATTGCAGGATATAAAATTAATACACAGAAATCTGTTGCATTTCTATACACTAAGGATAAGCTAGCAGAAAGAGAAATCAGGAAAACAATTCCATTCACAACTGCATCAAAAAGAATAAAATACCTAGGAATAAACCTAACCAAGGAAGAGAAAGACCTATACTTTGAAAACTACAACACACTCATCAGAGAATTAAAGAAGATACCAAAAAATGGAAACACATTCCACGGTCATGGATAAGAAGAATTAATATTGTCAAAATGGCCATACTGCCTAAAGCAATCTACAGATTCAATGCAATCCCTATCAAAATACCAACAGCACTCTTTAATGAACTAGAGCAAATAGTTCTAAAATTCATATGGAACCACAAAGACCCTGAATAGCCAAAGCAATAAACCTGGGGGGATTTACACTCCCTGACTTCAAGCTCTACTACAAAGCCACAGTAATGAAGATAATTTGGTACTGGCACAAGAACAGACCCATAGACCAATGGAACAGACTAGAGAGCCCACATATAAATCCAAGCATATATGGTCAATTAATATACGGGAGCTATGGACATATGATGGGGAAATGACAGCCTCTTCAACAACTGGTGTTCTCAAAACTAGACAGCTACATGCAAGGGAATGAGGCTGTATTATTGTCTAACCCCATACACAAAAGTAAACTCAAATGGATCAAAGACCTGAATGTAAGTCATGAAACCATAAAACTCTTAGAAGAAAACAGGCAAAAATCTCTTGAATAGAAACATGAGCAATTTTTCCTGAATGCATCTCCTTGGGCAAGGGAAACAAAATAAAAATGAACAAATGGTACTACATCATGCTAAAAAGCTTCTGTACAGCAAAGGACGCCATCCGCAGAAAATAAAGGCATCCCACAGTGTGGGAGAATATATTTGTAAATGACATATCTGACAAGGGGTTAACATCCAAAATATAAAGAACTCACATGTGTCAACATCCAAAAAGCAAATAACCCGATTAAAAAATGGGCAGAGGATAAGAACTGACAGTTCTCCAAAGAAGAAATTCAGATGGCCAACAGGCACATGAAAAGATGATCCACATCACTAAGTATGAGGGAAATGCAAATTAAAACCACAACAAGATACCACCTCACATGAGTTTGGATGGCCAACATAGAAAAGAATACAAACAACAAATGCTGGCGAGGATGCGGAGAAAGGGGAACCCTCCTACAAAGCTGGTGGGAATGTAAAGTAGTTCAACCACTGTGGAAAGCAATACGGAGGTTCCTCAAAACACTAAAAATAGGAATACCATCTGACCCAGAATTCCACTCTTAGGAATTTACCCTAAAATGCAGGATCCCAGTTTCAAAAAGACATATGCACCTCTACGTTTATCGCAGCACTATTTATAATAGCCAAGAAATGGAAGCAACCTCAGTGTCCATCAGTAGATGAGTGGATAAAGAAGAGGTGGTATATATACACAATGGAGTATTATTCAGCCATAAGAAGAAAACAAATCCTAACACTTGCAACAACATGGTTAGAGCTATAGGGTATTATGCTCAGTGAAATAAGCCAGATGGAGAAAGACAAGTACCAAATGATTTCACTCATTTGTGGAGTATAAGAACAAAGCAAAAACTGAAGGAACAAAACAGCAGCAGATTCCCAGAACCCAAGAATGGACTAACAGCTACCAAAGGGAAAGAGACTGGGGAGGCTGGATGGGAAGGGAAGGAGAAGGGGAATAAGGGGCATTAGAATTAGCATACATCATGTTGGGGGGGCATGAGGGGCACGGGGAGGGCAGTATAGCACAGAGAAGACAAGTAGTGACTCTATAGCATCTTACAATGCTGATGGACAGTGACTGTAATGGGGTATGTGGTGGGGACTTGATAATGGGGGGAGTCTAGTAACCACAATGTTGCCCATGTGATTTTATATTGATACCAAAAGAAAAAAAATACAAAATAAATACATAAATAAATAAAATACTGTTAACAATAGTCACCATGCTCTACATTACACCCCCATGACTTACTTATAACTGGAAATTTGTACCTTCTGACCTTCTTTACCCATTTTCTACCAACTGCCCACCTCCACTGGTTTCAGGTTTGCTACTGAAAAGTTATTCAAATGCCAAATACTGGAAATGGTTGTGTCTTAAGTTTTCCCCAACTAATTCTGCTATATTGTTTTGTTCAGTTTTTTACCTTTAGTTTATAAATTGCAGGACTTCCTGGGAAAAGTTTAGCTGCTCTTTCAACCCAATATTTTGCTCTTCCATCAGTAATGTCATTTTTACAAAGCAGTTCTGCAATCTTCAACACAAGATCTTTCTGTGTTGGGTTTAATTCCACGGAACGCTGTTATCAGAAAAGAAATAATAAATTAGTAGGATTCCTGAAGTACATACACTCATATATAAAATCTAAAAATATATCACTGCCCCCATTAAAAACTCTATTCCTCAATGACCACATGTTATTTCAAAGTTGTTAAAATTAAGGTATCCTGGAATTTTTCTGAAGATGAATTAAAGGAAAATTATGATTTTATTATATAAATGCCACCCTCCCTCCAAAAAAAGAGAAAGAAAACTGTATGCATAACAGCATTTATCACTGTTAGACTTATTACTTTTAGGTATTAATCTTTCTTTTACAAGTGCTAACCTCTTAAGGATAAATTATAGCATACTCTGTACCAAATAACTCAAAACTTGTTCCAAGCTGCGTCTCTAGAAATGCTATGATACCAAGGCTTGTTTTTATACATCCACAATATATATTTTAATTATTATTTAAATTATTATGGGCATTATGTTTTTGTGCAAAGGGCTGTATTTTAACATTATGTGGTTTACCTTATAACATTCAACAGCTTTGTCTATGTTTTCCTCCACTTCATAAAGAAGACCAAGAAATCTGTGAGCTTTGGGATCTCTTTCTTGCACATTAATATATGTAGATATGTATCTGTTTAAAAACAGTAATACAAAAATAATCTTCAAATTATCACATTTATAACTGTATTTAAATGCTAACTGAAGAGTACATCTTAAACCAAAGAAACCACTAAACTAAATTACATCATTACTCTAATTTGACTACCACTATTTACTCTAATATATAGATAACTCAAAGTATCCACAGAAAAACATGGATAACACTTGAACACAAACACACATACAAAGTTGACAACATAACCATTTTACCATAAAATGCTACATATACCAAATATTTCTTCCAGTACTACTCACACAAAAAATGAAAACATAAATTACTTTTTCTTCCTGATTACATTTGGTAAACCACTGAAGAGTTTTGTACAGAAATCAGAAAGTGATTAAATATTTTTAAAGTTATAAACTACTAAAGATTGCCAATTTCTGAAGTAACAATAGAATGTATTGACCTTTTTAAATAAAAGAATATGTAACAGTACTGAGTTGAAATTAGAGCAGAGAAAAAAATTACTAAATACATTACCAAATGCTGATAATTTCCATTTCTTAAATCAAGTAACTAAAAAGTAAGCATCTTGTAGGTTCAGTGAGTGAACATAAGAGAAATGACACCAAAAACCAAAACTGGAGGAAAAAATGTCCCATTAATAAGGAATAAGGGTTAACAGCCCATTGTTGTTAGTTAAATAAAGGCGCTACCATTTTCCTTACTTATCAGCATTTCTATTTTCCTATCTATGCCTTTAATCTGCCTCCCTTCTAATTTCCTGCTTTAAACCACTCCACACCAGGAAATCAGATCACCAAATTCTTGGCCCTATAGGTGAGACAAAACCTGAGTATCACCTGTTGAGTCAATTAAATATCATTTACACAATACTGTCTCCTTTCCAGGAATCACAGTTTAATTTTGTATTCATTTCTATTTCCAGCTGAAAGACAGGTAAAGTGACAGGTATATAACCAGGAAGAAATTAAGATATAAATTTGGTTCTCTTTTTTTTCTAACCCAGGACAATCTTTAGAAAAAGTGTTTCAAGCCAAACAATTTCTTGCCCTAGGTACAAGCAAGCAGAAAGCATGCAGAAAATACTTATTCTAGAGTCAATCTACATGAAATCAAAGCTAGTCCTTAACATCAGTCTGAAATGAATTCCCTCATTTCAAGGACACACTTAGGAAGAACTGCCAAAAAATATTCACCCATTTCAAAGAAGAACATGAGGTAAAGGCACTGATTTTAGAAACCTACTGCAAGTTCAGAGTTTGGTACTTACTTTTTAGCAAGATCATATTCTTTAGCTTCATAGTACAGTTTTGCAAAATAGAATCCCTTCATTGACTTCTAAAAAAAAAAAATTTAAGAGTTCTTTTACTTTTCACATTATGAATTTGGCAAATTTTTCACAAGAACTAAAAATCTGTCCTAACAAGGTTATCATTAATAATTTGATTTTGTTCACTTAACAAGTTAAAAAAAATTGCCTGTAGAAATGGATGGTCTAAAATGTCATAATACCAGGGAAATGACAGCCTCTTCAATAACTGGTGTTAGCAAAATTGGACAGCTACATGCAAGAGAATGAAATTGGATCATTGTCTAAACCCATACACAAAAGTAAACTCAAAATGGATCAAAGACCTGAACATAAGTCATGAAACTATAAAACCCTTACAAGAAAACATACGCAAAACTCTCTTGAATATAAACATGAGCAACTTCTTCCTGAACATTTCTCGAGCAAGGAAAACAAAAGCAAAAATGAACACACGGGACTACATCAAACTAAAAAGCTTCTGTATGGCAAAGGACACCATCAACAGAACAAAAAGGCATCCTTCAGTATGGGAGAATATATCTGTATATCTGTATGTATTCTGAATATATATATTCTGAATATAACTGTAAACCACATATCCAACAATGGGTAACATCCAAAATATATAAAGAACTCACATGCCTCTACAACCAAAAAGTAAATAACCCAATTTAAAAAATGGGCAGAGGATATGAACAGACACTTCTCCAAAGAAGAAATTCAGATGGCCAACAGGCACATGAAAAGATGCTCCACATCACTAATTATCAGGGAAATGGAAATTAAAACCACAATGAGATATCACCTCACACCAGTAAGAATGGCCAATATAGAAAAGAACAGGAACAACAAATGCTGACAAGGATGCAGAGAAAGGGGAACCCTCCTACACTGCTGGTGGGAATGTAAGCTAGTTTAACCATTGTGCAAAGCAGTATGGAGGTTCCTCAAAAAACTCAAGATAGAAATACCATTTGACCCCGGAATCCCACTCCTTGGAATTTACCCAAAGAATACAACTTCTCAGATTCAAAAAGATAATATGCACCCCTATGTTTACCGCAGCATTATTTACAATAGCCAAGATATGGAAGCAACTAAGTGTCCATCAGAAGATGGATGGATAAAGAAGATGTGGCACATATACACAATGTAATACTATTCAGCCATAAGAAAGAAACAAATCCTACCGTTTGCAACAACATGGATGGAGCTGGAGGATATTATGCTCAGTGAAATAAGCCAGGCAAAGAAGGACAAGTACCAAATGATTTCCCTGATTTTTGGAGTATAGCAATGAAGCAAAACTGAAGGAACAAAACAGTAGCAGACTCACAGACTCCAAGAAGGGACTAGCAGTTACCAAAGGGGGGGAGAGGGGAAGGGTGGGTGGGAAGGTAGGGAGAAGGAGATTGAGGGGTATTATGTTCAGTACACATGGTGTGGGGGGTCACGGGGAAGACAGTGTAGCACAGAGAAGGCAAATAGTGACTCTGTGGCATCTCACTACACTGATGGACAGTGACTGCAATGGGGTATGTGGAGGACCTTGATAATATGGGTGAATGTAGTAACCACATTTTTTTTTCATGTGAAACCTTCATAAGAGTGTACATCAATAATACCTTAATAAAAAAATAAATGGATGAAATACACAGCATGGTGTTTACAGTCAATAATACCATCTTACATATTTACAAACAGCTGAGAATAAATCTTTAAAGTTCTCATCACAAGAAAAAAATTCTGTACCTGCGATGGTGATAAATGTTAACTAGACTTATTGTTGGTGATCATTACTACATTATTTATATATACATATATGTAATTATATTGTATGCCCAACACTAATGTAAATTATGCATACATACATAAATGTAAATTACTGGAGAAAGATATACGAACCTAACACTAATCAAAAGAAAGCAAGAGTTTCAGCAAGTTATCAGGGTTAAAGAGGAACGTACATGTAATATATGAGGTCAATTCTCCTAGGAGAAATAAAATCCTTAACGTGGTACGTGTCTAAAAAACACAGCATTACAATATGTAAGGCAAAACTGATAAAGCTGCAAAGAGAAATAGATAAGTCCACTATTAGAGTTGGAGATTTCAATACCCCTCCACCAGAAATAATAGATCCAGCAGGTAGAAAATCAGTAAGGACACAGATGAACTAAACATCATCATCAATCAAGTGGATATATTTAACATCTATAGACTACAGGCAATACCAGAATACACATTCTTCCTAACCTCACATGGAACATTCATGAAGATAGACCACATCTGGACTATGAAACACACTTGGACAAATTTAAACAACTATAAATCCCACAATGTACGTTCTCAAACCACACTGGAATTAAATTAGAAATCAGTAACAGAAAGACTGCTAGGATAGTCCCAAAATACTTAGAAATTAAATAACAAACCACAAAATAATATATGGCTCAAAGATATCTGAAGAAAAATTTCAAAATATTTTAAACTACACACAATTTACCAAAACTTGTGGGATACAACAAAAGCACTGCACAGAAATTTGTAACAACTAATGAATATATTAGAAAAGATCTAAAATCAATCAACTAAGCTTCCACCTTAGGAAACTATAAAAAGAGCAAATGAAATTCAAAATAAGCAGGAGAAAAGACGTAAGAATTAGAGCAAAATTCAATGCAACTGAAAATAGGAAATAGAGAAAACTCAACAAGACCAAAGGCTGAGTCTTTGAAAAGATCAATTAAATCAATAAACATCTCATCAGGGTAACTTAAAAAAGACAGAGGACACAAATTACTAATATCAGAAATGAAAGAGGGGATCACTATAGACACCATGATTAGAAGGATAATAAACGAAGACTGTTAACTCAATGCTCACAAATTTGATAATCTAGTTGAAATGGACCAATTCCTTAAAATACAATCACCAGAACTCATACTAGAAGAAACAGATCATGTATATAGGTCTATATCAAAGAATCGATAATTAATAACCTTCCAAAAGAGAAAACACCAAGGCAAGATGGGTTCACTGGTGAATTCTACCAAACAGTAGGGAAAAATTATACAATTCTCAACCCCTTTCAGAGGATTAAAAACAAGAGAATATCTCACAATTCATTCTATGAGGCTAGCATTACCTTAACACAAAAAACGAGACAGAAAAGTAATTGTAGACCAACATCACTCATGAACATAGATTCAAAACTCCTTAACAAAGTATCAGCAGACCATACACAACAATGTATTAGAATTATACATACTACAACAAAGTGGGATTTATCCCAGGTCTGCAAGGCTGGTTCAGCATTCGAAAATCAATTAATGTAATTCATCACATCAACAAACTAAAAGGAAGAAAAAATCGCATTATCATATCAATAAATGTAGAAAAGTATGTGACAAAATTCAACACCCATTCATGATAAAACCTCTCAGTTAACTAGGAATAGAAGAGAACTTCCTCAACTAGAACGAGTATCTACCCCCAAAAAAACCTACAGCTAACATCAGACTTAATGGTAAGGAACTCAAAGTTTTCTTACTAAGATCAGGAACAAGATAAGGAAGTTCTCTCTCAACGCTATGTCACATAATCAAAAATGGAAGTCCTAGCTAATACAATACTACAAGAAAAGGAAGTAAGAGGTATACAGATTGGGAAGGAAGAACTAAAACTGTCTTTGCAGACAACTTGACTCTACACAGAAAATCTGAAAGAACCAGGGAAGAAAACATCTGGAAATAATAAGCAATTACAGCAAGTTTGCAGGATATAAGGTTAATACAAAAAGTCAGTTGTTTTCTTATATACACGCAATGAACGAGTGAAATTTGAAGTTAAAAACACAGTATCATTTATATTAACACCAAAAAAATGAGTTACAAACCTAACAAAATATGTGTAAGGTCTGTATGAGGAAAACTACAAACCTCTAATGAATGAAATCAAGTAACTAAATAAGTGGAGAGATGTTTCACGTTCTTCAATAGGAAGTCTCTGAAAGTAACATCCTTTGTTAAGACACTACCTTTTCTCCACTATATTGATTTTCCTGAAGATCAAGTTGACTATATGTGGCTCTATTTCTGGATTCTCTATTCTATCCCATTTTACTATTTTAACTTATGCTAATACCACACTGTCTTGACAACTATAGCCTTATAGTGTCAGTCCTCCAACTTTTCCTTCTCTAATACTATGTTCGGTATTCTGTGTCTTTTTTGTCTTTACATACACTTTAGAATCAGGTTTATTGATATCCACAGAATAACTTGCTGTACTTTTGCTTGTGATTGCATTAAATCTATAGATGAAATTAGGGAAAAAAATCTCTGTACCTTCTGCACAATTTTGCTGGGTACCTAAGACTCCAGTTAAAGTCTAATAAAAAAATTTAACTCTTAATTCTCAACCAAAAACCCTCAGCAAAGTGAATTCAACAGCACATTAAAAATATTATACACCATGACCAAATGGGATTTATCGCAGGAACACAAGAGTAGTTCAATATAAGAACATGAATCAAATAAAAATACATACAATAACAGAACAGAGGGTGGGGGGGAGTATGATCCTCTCAATTACTGCCAAAACAAAAAAGCATTTGACAAAATCCAACACCCATTCTTGATAAAAACTCTCAGAAAACTAATATAAGGATTCTCTCAGAAAACAAAGAATATCCTTACATGGTAATCAAGGTCATAATGAAAGGCCACAGCTAACATTATACTCAACGATGAGAGACTGAAGACTCTCCCCAAGATAAGGAACAGCTTTCACCATTTCCAGCATTGCATTGGAAGTTAGTGAGAGCAATTAGACAAGAAAAAGAAAAAAAAAGCGTCCAAATTTTAATTGAAAAAATTAAAAATATATCGTTATCCACAGAAATATGATCCTATATACAGAAAAATCTGAAGAATCTGTAAGAAAACTTAGAGCTAAAAAGTAATTCAGCAACATTACAGAATACAAGATCAACACACAAAAGTGGGCTGAGCTTCTATACATCAGCAACGAACATTCAGAAAAAGGAATTAAGGAAGCAATTCATTTACAAAAGCACCTAAAAGAGTACCTGGGTATAAATGCACAAAGGAGGTGAACAACTTGTACACTGAAAATTACAAAACACTGTTGAAAGAAATTAAAGACCTAAACAAATGAAGATATGTGTTCAAGAACAGGATGACCTAATATTGTCAACATGTCTAATACCACCAAAGCAATTTACGAATTCAATGCAATCCCAATGAAAATTCCAATAGCCTTTTCTACAGAAATGGAAAATTCTCAAATTCATATGGAACTACAAGGGACTCCAAATAGACAAATATTCTTGAAAAAGAACAAAGTTGGTGGACTCACTACTTTCCAATTTCAAAATTTACTACAAAGCTACAGCAGTCAAGATAGTGTGGTACTGACATAAGGACAGATATACAGAACAATGAAATAGAATTTAGAGTTGAGAAATAAACCCGTAAGTCTATGGGCAACCAATTTCTGGCCAGGATGCTAAGTTCATTCTAGTACCAGGTGCAAAAGAATGAAACCGTACTCTTTCCTCACAACACATGCAAAAACTAACTCAAAATGGATCAACAACTTAAATACAAGAACTAAAAACCATAAAACATTAAGAAAACAGGCAAATCTTCATAATTTTGGATTTGGTAATATATTCTTAGACGTGACACCAAAAGCACAAAAAGCAAAAGAAAAAATAGTTAAACTGAAATTCATCAAGATTATAAACTTTTGTGCATCAACTGACATTACAGAGACTAAAATGGTAACCTACAGAAAGAGAGCAAGTATTTGGAAATCATATCCAAAATATTTAAAGAATTTCTAGAACTCAATGGCAGAAAAGACAATTACTCAACTAAGAAATCTAAGGCAAAGGACTTGAGTAGACATTTCTCCAAAGTAGATATGCAAATGACCCATAAACCAGGAAGATCCTCAACATTATTAGTAATTAGGAAAATGCAAATCAAAACCACAATGAAAAGCCACTTCACACCTATATGATGGCTACAATAAAAAATAATAAAGAAAAAAAAAGAGTGTTGGCAAGGATGTGAAGTAACATTGCAGACAGGGATGAAAAATTGTGTGGCCACTATGGAAAACTTTGGCAATTCCTCAAAAACTAAACATAGAATATGACCCAGCAATTCCACTCTTTAGTTCTTCCCAAAAGAACTAAAAACAAGGTCTCAAACAGATTATTTGTACACCAATGTTCACAGCAGCATGATTCATGATAATCAAAAGGTGGAAACAACTTAAGTGTTGTTTAAACAAAATATGATTATATACATACTACAACAGACTATTGTTCAGCTGTAAAACAGAATCAAGTTTTGATATATGATATAATGTGGATGAATCTTTAAAATATGCTAAGTGAAATAAGCCATAAACAAAAGGACAAATACTGTATGTTCTTACATGAAATCTCTAAAATTGGCAAACTCATAGAGAAAGTAGATTAAAGGTGTACCTAGGAACTATTTGGAAGGGGAACCTGGGTAGTTATTGCTTAATGGTTGCAAAGTTTCTGTTTGGGATGATGGGAAGTTTTGGAAACAGCGGTGATGGTTGAACAACATTATGAGTGTAATTAATACAACTGAACTGTACTTAAAATTGGTTAAAATGGCTTTTTAGTATAAGTATTTTACTTCAATTTAAAACAGGTTATACACCAAAACTCACTGAATTGTATACTTTAAATGCGTGAATTATATGGTAGGTGAATTACATTTCAACAAAGCTGTAAAAATATACTCTAATTTTATGTCAAAAGGGTGACACTCAAAATTTTGAGTGACACTCAAAATTATTTCAAGTTATCTTTGTATGACAGTACTGAGTGTGTACCCTTAACAGAATGTAGTCTAAACCTAAAGTACAGGCTACCTTAAATTTCATTCAGTATTCTTACCTGAGAAAACTGCTCAGGAAGGACAGAACTGCAGCTAATCATTAAAAGCAAATAAGCAATATACCAAAATGGGGCCACACAGCACTTACCCCATCTGTGAACTCATAAATGCAAGAGACAAAACAAAGTTTATGACAATAACACACAACAGTGAAGATAGCACTAAAAGCAACAGAGCTTTCGTCCCCCTTTTTCAAAGAGCAGGTTCCCAAAAGTTACAATGTCAATGGATAATAGAAAAGTCAACTGCATTACCTATTTTGCTCCCAACCATCTCCTTAGAACTATCAAGATAATTAAACAACAGTTATTAAAGACTATTATACTGGACAACAAAATCTTGGGGAAATTTAATAATATTTTGTCCCTAATCTGCTCATTTTACAGGAAAACTGAAGCCCAGGGGCGTTAAGTGTCTTGATTAAGGATACATAACCAGGAAGGGGTGGAGCCCGTGTTATATAACAGGACAATCCATAATTCAGTCAATGCTCCTTTGCATGACACCTTATGCCACTGTAAACAAACACATGAATTCACTTAAGCTTCTAAGTATCAAGAACTGATGTGGGCCTGAAAACAGGAACATTCAGACCTGGAAGATGCCCCATTACCCTTATCTTGCACAGACAACTGACTCCCCAACTCCCCCACAACAAGCTGAAGCAAACGTATTTGTTCTCAGTATAAACTGATGGGCTCCAAACTGTGGAGTCCTGACAAGGGTGATAAGAGGGGTTATAAAGGAGGACAAACAAAGTCTACGTAATGTTCAGTGAGTTCCCTAATCCCCTTCAGATTAAAGGAATCTCTCAAAAACAGCACAGAAGACACAAATAAGGATCAAACTGGAACTAATTTTTACTTAATAAAAACACCAGAGAGAAACAAAGAGAGAGAGGAAATGCTCAAACAAGTAATACAAGAAATGTCCCAGAACTTAAAACAAGTTTGCCAACTGAAAGGGAACTTCCAGGGAACCTATGAACTATCAAGAACAAAAATCACATCAGACTTCTAACAGCACAAGCATAAAATAAAGCAATGCTCTGAAAATTGAGAAAAAAATTTATCCAAACCTAGAATTTGATAACCAGATTATCAACTAAATTAGCTAAAATCTTTTTCAGACACACAATGTTAAAAAAATTTACCATCTATTCCTTCTCAAAGCAAACTGGAGACTGTGCAGCACCAAAACAGACAAAGTAAGTCAAAAGGACATGAGTTACAAGAAATCAAGAGTCTAACACAGAAAAGGGAATTATCAACATGATGATAAAGTAAAATCACTGGAACAGAACTGTGTAGCAGAGAGAAGCATAAACTAGTCCAGGTAGAGCAGTGAGACAAGAGTGCTCCACAAGAAAACCTCTGAAACTGAGGGATTATGTAACCTGCCTGATCACACGAGTTAAATTGAGCCTGAGTAAAGAATTAGTAATACACAATAGAAAACTAAACAAACCAAAAAATAAAGCAATTAACTCCAGTAAAAACAAAACTACACAATAAAGATGACTCACATGCAAAAATATTTACTTTATCATAATTATATGAACACTAAATATTTATTCAACTAAAAATTACAGTAACAGAACTGGGAGAATTAGGAAGGAAATACCATCTGCGGAGAGAAGTCTGGAGGAACAGAGTTGAAAGCCAGTACAAATTGTCTGAAATGTGGATAAGAAGATCAAGAAATAAAAGTATATATGCATGAAGTACAGATGTAAATGGAAGAACAAACAACTAAGTGCTGTCAAATTGCCACTGAGGAGTAGGAATTAGAGGTAGGGAATGGGAAACCAACTAGTCGGAAATCTAGGAAAACTAAATAGAAATCATCTGGGAAAAAAATTAAAGAAACAGGTGGCATTTTCAACAAGGGCAAAGCAGGTGTGTAGTATTAGAAAATGGAACACAAGAAATAAACAAATGAAAGCACAGTGGAAGCCTGGGAACATATGAGCATATAGACAGACCCACTACCGCGCTCCAGAACATGGGCATCCCAGAAAGTATGGTCAGTTCACACAGGCCAGTCTCTGCCAAACTCGGAGCCAAGTATATACTAATTCTTCACAACTGCTGTCCCTGTTCCTTCCACCACCTCCCTTCCAAGCTACCGAAGCACCGTTTTGTCCTTTCGCTTAGACCTACATTTATAGAATATCTTCATGTTCCAAAGTTTCTCTTTGTTTGAAGAAAAACATCTGACTAAAATAATTTACTGACTAAAATTACATTTACTCTGTAAATGTAAAAGAAAGGTGGCCACAATGACCAATCCTTTGAATTTTAACCACACCTCTTTATTTGATGGGAAAGTCAGGTAGTTCAAAGAACGTTCTGACTTCTGTCTAGACCAGTGGTTCTTAATCCTTCGGGAGACATGGTCCTAAGAATCTCACTAAAGCTCTAAACATTTTTTTTAAGTCCTATAAATTTTAGGGGTACACAAACCCTCAACAAGGTTCTGTTTTATTAGTCTGGCACCAAATTTGTACTTATGAGTATACTGGCAATTTGAAATTACAATCTGTAGGTAGGTACATACAGGAGAGGAATAGGTTGTAACCTGCCTACTCCACTAGTCCTAAAAGAAACTACATCAGACCCACTACGAAAATCCTGCTGAGTCACCTAAGTGACCCTAAATAAATCTTTAATCTCTCCAGGTCTCTATCCACAGGACTGTTGGGAGAACAAAGTTAAGACAACGTATGACTAACACATGACAAGAGATACAACTATGTTGTTATTACAATCATGATCGTCCCTGGTTTTCTTTTTAAAATTTCCTCATTTACCTTTATTCTCATAGACCCTTGACCAGAAGGGACCTTGAATGACCGTCCTAAACATCAACACTTACTAAGTACTCACTATGCGCCACGCATTACCCTAATTTTTTTTAATGGATCACTACATACTATCAATACAGTCACTCCATCCTATTGATGAAGTAAGTTCAGCTTGCCTCAAATCCCAGTTTATGAACGACAGAGGTGTGATTTAACACAGCCAAAATGACTCAAAATCCTGCGCACGCCAACCCTTAGTGCCTTTTTCTCAACCTCCACATCAAGTCCCTAAAGTTCTGTTGAATCCTGAAAGTATCAAGCACATTATTTTAAAAGAAAAAAAAAACGCCACAAAAATTACTTAAGTAAAAGCACGTTGTCGAAAAGGTTACAAATTTTAAGGCACAGTAAACAATGCCCGGTAGGAAATGTAGAATTCACAAGATTCCGTTAAAAGAATAAAGAAGCAAACAAAAGAAGCTTCCAGAGTGCTGGGAGTGGGGGAGTGCTGAGAAATAGGTGCGGAATCGTTATAAACGCACGGCGACAGACGCCTCGTAACAGGGACACTCGCAGTACTATCTGCGCCGTCCGGCAGCTGCAATGTGGCTGCCACTTCCCGGGTCCGAGGAAAGCCCCGGCCGGTCCCCCGCCGCGAGAGCAAGTGCCCACCGGAGCTGCTCCAGTCCGCGCGGCCTTGCCCGCCTCCACCGCCGCGGGGCAACGTCCAGGAGGGGTAGAACCCGCCGGATACGAAGGCGCCCAGGCCCAGGAGGAGCGGCGCGAGCGCGGCCGTGCGCCCACGGACAGGGCAAACCGCGAGGCAGGGCCGCCGGGAGCAGGCCAGCAGGAAGAGGAAGCGCGGGCGCCAACGGCCCCCGCCCCCGGCCCCGAGGTCGCAACCGCCGGCCGGCGCCTCCACGGAATGCGCCAGCGGCGCCACGAACCATGACGCCGCGCGGCGGGGGCCGCCCGCCTCCCCAGGCCCGCTCACCTCTCGGGGTGTTGCGGCGGAGCCCTGTACTGAGGCGATGTAGCGTTCCACGTCGGCCTTGCTGCGCCGCATCGTGACGCCGACCGGACTCCCAGGGCGCGGGAGGCCAGCGCGGGGCCCACGGCGGTAACCACCTCCAAGATCGAAGCGCCTGAAAGCCCGTGACGCAGCGCCGTCGCCGTTGGAAGGGCAGTCCGGCGCGTACGTGTGGCGTCAGCACTGTGCGCCACGCAGCGGCGACGGCGCGGGGCAGGCCGGCTGGATCCGCTTCCGAGGGTCAGGGCGCAAGGCCGAGCGCCGCGCAGGGGCTGACTGGGGACTTGAATAGCTGGAGCAGGTGCTGCTCCAAGGTTCTCAGAAGTTTGGGTTTAGTTACAATTACGCGGTGCTGTGGAGGTAAACGCGCTCTCAGCCATTTTTGGTGAGCTTGTAAATGGGAACACTCTGAAGGCGATTCGGTAAATTACCTTTGGACACGTGTGAACACGAAACATACGTGTTGAAATTTATATTTTTTAAAAGAACATATGAGAAAAGTGAATAAAGACCACAGATACTGGTTTTGGACAATCATAATTATATATACATATATAGGAATAATAGCCCCACATTTATATATATTTCAATAGCAGAATAGGAAATACCTAAATGTTAACAGTAATTATCTCTAGATGAGTCATCTTATTTTCTGAACCTTCAAAAATGTTTGCTTTTGGAACTTGAATTTTAAAATCTTAGTTTAAAGCAAGTTTTGTAAAGTGTTTTCAATAAAGACTTTTCAGGTTTAAGAAGAGCACATCATGTATGCAGTAGTCTTAATTATCTTGGAAAGTATCAAACAAATGGATTAACTGGAAGTTTAGGATGTTATGGTTATGGATAATATTTATCTTTTTTTAAAAATGTAGACGAAATACAATTTTATCCAATCACCTAGAATTAGTCTGGCCTCTTACAGGCTATCTCTCCAGTCTATCCTTTCTGATTTTTCCAAATTTTCCAAATTTCTGCTGATAAGAAAAATATTCAACACAGCCATCAAGGTCAGCAAACCGCTTTTTTCCTTCAGTTGGCAAAGCACATCAGCTCATCCACCTAAGAAAAACTGCACTAGAAGCCCTCCTCAAAAAGCCATACTACATCAGCCAGTTGCCAGCATTATTAAGCTGAGCAATAAGTGAGCAGAGCATGACTTGTGCCAGAAATAATGCTCAGTCTGCACCATGACCCATGCCAGGTGTCCAAAGAACAGGAGTTGCCCCTTTGAAAACCTTGAGATAGACTTCACAGCTGTCCAGCTAGGCAGAGGACTCAAATACCTTATAATGAAAGTATGTACATACTCTGGGTGGGTCAAAGCCTTCCCAACCAGGACAAAAAGCCAGGAGATAGCCAAAGTCCTCCAGAGAAAAACTGTGCCCCAGACTGGCCTGCCATCTACAATTCACAGTGACAATGAACCTGCCTTTGTAGCAGATGCAATACAGATTTTAACTAAATCTCTCAACATTACGTGGAAACCCCACATTACCTACAGACCACAAAGTTCAAGGAAAGTGGAGCGAATGAATCACACCCTCAGAAGAACCCTAGCTAAGTTTTGCCAAGAAACTGGCCTCCTGTGGCGAGACCTACTGCCCGTGGCTCTCCTGCGTGCTAACTGCACACCTGGGACTCAAGGCTTTTCCCTTGTGAATTAGTGTATAGATGCCCTCCCCCATGTCTAGAAAGCCTCCCAGGGAACCTACACCATATGGGAGATAACAGAGCAAGAGAACAGCTCCAAGCCTTGGGAGCCACCCTAAATAAGCTGCAGCAATACACCATAGAAAGAGCCCTAATCTCCTTAGGGGCCCCAGGACATTCCTTCCAGGCTGGGGACTCAGTCTGTGTCAGAAATTGAAAAAGGGACCTCCTCAAACCTCAGTGGACTGGCCCCCACATTGTTGTTCTAACCACTCCTACTGCCCTCAAAGTTACAGGGATCACTCCATGGGACCATCATTCCAGAGTGAAAAGGGCCCATAATCCAGACAAAGAAATATATCAGTGGAAGGCCCAGCCAGACCTCCAGATCCTCTCTGTCTCCGCATCTGACGATTACCCTCTGACTATGAACACCTGCACGCCATGGATCCTGGCCCTCGCCGGAATGGAATCTCTCATCCTAGGCATTAAACTATCTGCTGCTGCCCCCTCTGACTAATCTGTTCCTCAAAAAGTTGCCCTTTCTATTGTCTATTAGGTAATCGTTAAGTTGTTTTGCTGTGCTTACCTGTCTCTCCCAGCTGAACTCAAGTCTCAGCCTGCATTTCCAAAGTACCTCTGTACAAAAGTTCTAAAGTGCATGGTCATCACCCAAGGGAGCTGCCCTCAGTGGCCCTACACCTTTAGCACCTCCTCTCAAACCCAAGCCAGCCTGAGTGTAATGCTCAGCTGCATAAAAATAAATTAGGACCGAGAAAAACTGCATTTTTGGTTAAGCACAAGCTTATCAGGAGTCTAAAAGACTCATTTCAACTTGTACAGACAAGGCCCATACAGACAAATGCATAAAAACATAATCATTTTTGTTCTTCACGAAGTACTCAGGATTTAAACGAAAAAGTCACAAGGAAAAAATCCTAGCTCAAAGCAATTAAAAGTATAAATACAAGCCATTATGCCATTATGACCCTATCATAAACCAAGGAGGTGATGTTCCCTAAAACGAAGTGTTTAATGGGGCATCAGAGGGCATCAGAGGGGGGACTGATAAGGAAAATATTCAACACAGCCATCCGCAAGGTCAGCAAACCGCTTTTTTCCTCCAGTTGGCAAAGCACTCCCAGCTCCCCCTTCCCCTCCTCCAGGCTCCCCTTTTGCCCTGCGCATGCCAAAATGCCACATAGCAAAATAATATAAATTGCTCCCCTTGCGTGTTCTCAGGGCTCAGACCTTGGGAGATTACTCCACTCTGGGTCCGCTGGTGTAAAATAAAACCTCAGACTCCAAGACCTCCGAGTGCTGCTTGGTTCTTCTGTCAGCGATCCAGTACAGGTTTTCCAGTATTTTCCATAACACTGCAGTGAGCAAGTATTGATTTTTTAAAGAGGAAAAACAGCTTGGGTTTTGTTTTATCTCAGTCACATTGGACATAAATAAGAGAAAGGGAAATGATTCTGATTTACTAATTGACTTACACTAAGAAATAACGTAAAGGAATCTGCTTTGGGGTGGAAGATCCTATTTTAGATAGTGGATTTATTCACTTGACGTGTCATTTATATATCCAAGTGCAGATGCCTGGTATGTAGGTGCAGTAAGTAAGATGAAGATCTGTGATGGATCTGGAAGTCATAAGCCTCAGGTGACAGTTGAAACCATGAGTTTGCCTTGGAAAGAGTGTGAGTAAAATAATAGTCATAGTGAACAAGTATGCACTTGCCTATTCCATGTCCTTTTCTTAGCACTTAACATGTATTAACTCATTTAATTCTCCCAAAAACTTTGTGAGAATACTATCATTTACTATTATCCTCAGTTTTACAGATAAGGAAACTGAGGGAGTGAGAAGTAAAGCAACTTTCCCAAGCATACCTACCTGGTAAAATTATTACCATTAATTTGTTTTAGTTGAACATGCCAAAACAGAGTGGGCCAACAAAAAGAGCCTCAGTAAATTCAAAAAGATTGAAATTCTACCAACCAACTTCTCAGACCACAAAGGTATAAAACTAGAAATAAATTGTACAAAGAAAGCAAAAAAGCTCACAAACACATGGAGGCTTAACAACATGCTCCTAATTAATCAATGGATCAATGATCAAATAAAAATAGAGATCAAGCAATATATGGAAACAAATGACAACAACAATACAAAGCCCCAACTTCTGTGGGACACAGTGAAAGCAGTTTTAAGAGGAAAGAATATATAGCAATCCAGGCATATTTAAAGAAGGAAGAACAATCCCAAATGAATAGTCTAAAGACACAATTATTGAAATTGGAAAAAGAAGAACAAATGAGGCCTAAAGTCAGCAGAAGGAGGGACATAATAAAGATCAGAGAAGAAATAAATAAAATTGAGAAGAATAAAACAATAGAAAAAATCAATGAAAACAAGAGCTGGTTCTTTGAGAAAATAAACAAAACAGATAAGCCCCTAGCCAGACTTATAAAAAGAAAGAGAATCTACACACATCAACAGAATCAGAAATGAGAAAGGAAAAATCACAACAGACCCCACAGAAATACAAAAAATTATTAGAGAATACTATGAAAATCTATACGTAACAAGCTGGAAAACCTGCAAGAAATGGAAAACTTCCTAGAAAAATACAAACTTCCAAGACTGACCAAGGAAGAAACAGAAAATCTAAACTGACCAATAACCAGCAAAGAAATTGAATTGGTAATCAAAAAATTACCCAAGAGCAAAACTCCTGGGCCACATGGATTTACGGCAGAGTTTTGTCACACATACAGAGAAGACATAATACCCATTCTCCTTAATGTTTTCTAAAAAATAGAAGAAGAGGGAATACTTCCAGACTCATTCTATGAAGCCAGCATCACCCTAATACCAAAACCAGGCAAAGACCCCACCAAAAAAGAAAACTACAGATCAATTTACCTGATGAATGTAGATGCAAAAATACTCAACAAAATATTAGCAAACCAAATTCAAAAATACATCAAAAGAATCATACACCATGACCAAGTGGGATTCATCCCAGGGATTGCAAGGATGGTACAACATTCGAAAATTCATCAACATCATCCACCACATAAACAAAAAGAAAGACAAAAACCACATGATCATCTCCATAGATGCTGAAAAAGCATTTGACAAAGTTCAACATCCATTCATGATAAAAACTCTCAACAAAATGGGTATAGAGGGCAAGTACCTCAACATAATAAAGGCCATATATGATAAACCCACAGCCAACATCATACTGAACAGCGAGAAGCTGAAAGCTTTTCCTCTGAGATCGGGAACAAAACAGAGATGCCCACTCTCCCCGCTGTTATTCAACATAGTACTGGAGGTCCTAGCCATAGCAATTAGACAAAACAAAGAAATACAAGGCATCCACATTGGTAAAGAAGAAGTTAAACTGTTACTATTTGCAGATGACCTAATATTGTACATAAAAAACCCTAAAGACTCCACTCCAAAACTACTAGAACTGATATTGGAATACAGCAAAGTTGCAGGATACAAAATTAACATACAGAAATCTGTGGCATTCCTATACACTAACAATGAACTAATAGGAAGAGAAATCAGGAAAACAATTCCATTCACAACTGCATCAAAAAGAATAAAATACTTAGGAATAAACCTAACCAAGGAAGTGAACGACCTATACTCTGAAATCTACAAGACGCTAATGAGAGAAATTAAAGAAGATACCAATAAATGGAAACACACCCCGTACTCATGGATCAGAAGAATTAATATTGTCAAAATGGCCATCCTGCCTAAAGCAATCCACAGATTCAATGAAATTCCTATCAAAATACCAACAGCATTCTTCAATGAACTAGAGCAAATTGTTCTAAAATTCATATGGAACCACAAAAAACCCCGAATAGCCAAAGCAATCCTGAGAAGGAAGAATAAAGCTGGGGGAATTATGCTCCCCAACTTCAAGCTCTACTACAAAAACACACTAATCAAGACAATTTGGTACTGGCACAAGAACAGACCCATAGACCAGTGGAACACACTACAGAGCCAACATATAAACCCAACCATATGTGGTCAAAGCAGCCATTGACATACAGTGGGAAAATGACAGCCTCTTCAACAGCTGGTGTTGGCAAAACTGGACAGCTACATGCAAGAGAATGAAACTGGATCATTGTCTAACCCCATACACAAAAGTAAATTCGAAATGGATCAAAGACCTGAATGTAAGTCATGAAACCATAATACTCTTATGAGACACCATAGGCAAAAATCTCCTGAATATAAGCATGAGCAACTTCCTGTCGCATCTCCTCAAGCAAGGGTATCAAAACTAAAAATGAACTCATGGTACTACATTAAACTAAAAAGTTTCTGTACAGCAAAGGACACCACCAATAGAACAAAAATGCATCCTACAGTATGGGAGAATATATTTTTTTTAAATGTCATATCCAACAAGGTGTTAACATCCAAAATACATAAAGAACTTACACGCCTCATCACCCAAAAGCAAATAACCCGATTAACAAATGGGGAGAGGATATGAAGAGACAGTTCTCCAAAGAAGAAATTCAGATGACCAACAGGCACATGAAAAGATGCTCCACATCACTAATCATCAGGGAAATGGAAATTAAAACCACAATGAGATATCACCTCACACCAGTAAGGATGTCCAGCATCGAAAAGACTAAGAACAACAAATGCTGGCAAGGATGCAGAGAAAGGGGAATCCTCCTACGCTGCTGGTGGGAACGTAAGCTGTTTCAACCATGTGCAAAGCAATATGCAGGTTTCTCAAAAAACTAAAAGTAGAAATACCATTTGACTCAGGAATTCCACTCCTAGGAATTTACCCAAAGAATACAAGTTCTCAGATATGAAGACAATAGCCAAGATATGGAAGCAACCTAAGTGTCCATCAGTAGATGAATGGATAAAGAAGAGGTGGTACATATACACAATGGAATACTATTCAGCCATAAGAAAGAAACAAATCCTACCATTTGCAACAACATGGATGGAGCTGGAGGATAGTATGCTAGGAGAAATAAACCAAGCGGAGAAAGACAAATGCCAAATGATTTCCGTCATTTGTGGTGTATAACAACGACGCAAAACTGAAGGAACAAAACACCAGGAGACTCACAGACTCCAAAAAGGTGGGGGTTGTGGGAGGGTGGCTAGAGAGGGAGGGAGAAGGGGATTGAGGGGTATTATGTTTAATACACATGGTGTGAGGGGTCACGGGGAAGGCAGTGTAGCACAGAGAAGGCAAACAGTGACTCTGTAGCATCTTACTACACTGATGGACAGTGACTGCTTTGGGGTATGGGGCGGACTTGATAATATGGGTGAGTGTAGTGACCACATTGTTTTTTCATGTGAAACCTTCATAAGAGTGTATATCAATAATACTTTAATAAAAAAATTTTTTAAATTGGAATCATGTCATATTTGTCCTTTTGTGTCTGCTTCTTTGACTTAACATGTTTTCAAAGTTCATCCACGGTAATAGCATTTTCAGAATTTTAAGATTTCTTTATGGCTGAATGTATATCAAGCTTTTATATACTACTTGATTCAATTTGCTAATTTTTGTTGAGGACTTTACATCAAATTCATAAGTGATACTGGTCCAGCAACTCCATTTCTGTGTCAATATACGAAAGAATTGACAGCAGAATCTCGGACTGATATTTCCACACACGTTCCTAACAGCACTATTCACAACAGCCAAGAGGTAGAAGCAAACCACACATCCATCAACAGATGAATCGTTAAACAAAGTGTAGTTTTACACACAATGGAATATTACTCAACCTTAAAAGGGGAGGAAATCCTATCTCATACTACACAGTGGATAGAAGTTGAGGACAATGTGCTACAGGAAATAAGCCTGTGACCGAAAGACAAATGATTGCATTATACAAGGTATCTAAAGTAGTCAAATTCATAAAACAGCAAGTCCAATGGTGGTGACCAGGGGTGGGAGAAGGAGGAAATGGGGAGTTGTTTAATGTACATAGTGTTTTAGTTTTGCAAAATGAAATAGTCCTGGTGGTCTGCTAAACAACAGTGCAAATATACTTAATACTACTGAACTGTACACCTAAAAATGGTTAAGAAGGTAAATTTTATGGATTTCTTACCACAACTAAATTTTTAAAAATTATTTAAAAGAAAACAACAGAGAAAATCAACAAAACCAAAAGTTGGCTCTTTGAAAAGACTTTAAAAACTGAGAAACTTTTAGTTAGGTGGACCAAAAGTTTAGATTTAACTGAACTCAAGGATTAAAGAAGAGATATTAGTACTGACTTAAAAAAATTAAAAGGATTGTAAGGGAGTGCTTTGAACAATTGTATGCTTATATATTTGATAACTTAGATGAAATGGATAAATTCCCAGAAAGAAAAAATTACCAAAAGTGACTCAAGAAAGAATAGGAAATTTGAATAGACCTATATCAAGAGATTGAGTTGGTGGTAATCAAAAACTTCCAACAATGAAAATTCCAGAACCAAATGGCTTCACTGGTGAATTCTGCCAAATTTTAATGAAGAATTAATGCCAGTCTTTCTCAAACTCTGAAAAATCAGAATAGGATGGAACACTTCTAACTAAATCTGTGATGAAAGTATGACTCTGATTCTAAAGCCAGAAAAAAGGCAACAAAGGAAAACTCAGACCAATATCTTTTATGAATATGCATGCAAAAACTCTCAGCAAAATTGTAGCAAACTGAATCCAGCAGCATATAAATGAATTACACACCATGACCAGGGACTTACCCAGGAACACAAAGTTGGTTCACATATAAAAATCAATGTATTACAAAATATTAATAGAATTAAAGGACAAACCTACATGATCATCTCAATAGATTTGAAAAAGGCATTTAACAAGCCCCACCCCCCTTTCATGATAGAAATGCTAAACAAACTAAAAGAGAATTTTCTCACCTGGTAAAGGTCATCTACAAAACCCCACAACCTTTCCTCACCTGGTAAAGGTCATCTACAAAACCCCACAGCCAACACCATACTTAATAGCAAAAGATTGGGAGCATTCCCCTTAAGATCAGGGACAAGACAAGTATGTCCTCTTTCGTTACTTCTATTCAGAATTGTTCTGGAAGTTCTAGCCAGGGAAATTAGGCAATAACAACAAAAGTCATCATGCAGGAATGGAAGAAATAAAAATGTCTCTATTCATAGATGACACGTTCTTATATATAGAAAACCCCGAAGAATCCACAAAGGAAACCTATTAAAGCTGATAAATGAGCTCAGCAGGGCTGCATGATACAAGGTTAATAAACAGTTGTCTTCTAGAGAATAACTGAAACATGTGAAATGATATTTTTTTTAAATTCCATTACTATAGCATAAAAAGGAATAAAATACTTATGAAGAAATTTAACCAAAGAAGTGTATGATTTGAAGAATTAAAACTATACAATATTTTTAAAAGGAATTAAGACCACCTAAATAAATGGAAAGACATCTTGTATTCATGAATTGAATGAAAATCTGTACACAAATAGCACCATTATTCATAACTGCCAAAGATGGAGACAACCAAAATGTCCATCACCTGCAAATTTATAAACAATATGTTGTATGCACGTATAATAGAACATTTGGTGAAAAGGAATGAAATACTGATATGCTGCAACATGAGTGAACCTTGAAAACATGCGAAGTGAAAGAAGCCTGTCACAAAGACCACATATTATGTGGTTCCATTTATATGAAATACCCAGAATAGGCAAATTCATAAACACAGGAAGTAGGGTAGAGGTTGCCAGAGGATAGGAAGACGGGAAATTTGGAGTAACTGTGAGCATGTGTGGGGTCTTTGATGGGGTAATGGAAAAATGTCCTGGAATCAAATCATGGGGATGGCTGCATAACATTGTAAATATACTTTTTTTAAAAAATTACTCAATTGGATTAAATTAGATCCTCTGGTGCATTCAGGTTCCAAGCACAAGTCCCAGCTCCCCTTCTGTGGTCTGTGGTTCCACAGTCCCACTTCCAGAGTGTTGACAGGGCTATTCAGTCTGTCCCACTTGTATTCCAGTTCATAAACAACTTAATGGGGTCATTTCCCTGTGCAAGTCTCTCTCAGCAATTTCCCTGTTAGTTTCCTATCCTTGGGCTTCTCATCTTAGTCTTCTAATAAAAAAAATGAGCCTTTACTTAATCAACTCTGCCATGTGATAAGGAAAAATTCTGCGGTGTCCTAAAAGTAAGTGACACAAGGGCCAGAGAATGGGAAAGAAAGAGAAGGGAGCATAATCAGTTAATAGCTGTGGGCCATAGCTAATCAGACAGTCCATGTTCCTGGATGAAGTCATTTTGATAGTCATCCAAAAGGTCCTCGGAACCACCACATCCCTCTTGTGCACGGGGAGTGTCTGACCATCACTGACAACCAATGTGCGTGCTTTCTCTCTGGACTAACCACCTATCCCCAGACTTTCCCAACTTTTAAGTTAGTCCACCATCCTTATCTGTAGCCCACGTAAATCTAGAGAACTTTTTTTTCCTTGAGACCCTTTATGAATGTGCCTTGTTTCTTGAGTTTGGTGAGCAAGTTGTTGATGTGAACTGGCATTGCTGCTGGTGAAGCGAAAACTGCCTGTCCCAGGATTCAGTCCTTTTTCTGACTCCATCTGTAAAGACTACATAAACCCTTTTATTTCAGAGGCTTTTTGGTCTCTAGAGTGTTTTTTTTTTGAGAGGGCATCTCTCATATTAACTGATCAAATTGTTGTTAACAACAATAAAATTCTGTATATAGGACTCAATGCACAATCATTAATCAACTCCAAGCCTAATCCTCAACAGTCTCCAATCTTCTGAAGCATAACGAACAAGTTCTTACATGGTGAACAAGTTCTTACATAGTGAATAAGTTCTTACATGGTGAACAGTGCAAGGGCAGTCATATCACAGAAACTTTCAGTTTTGATCACTCATCATGAACTATAAATAATCAAGTCAGATATGATTATTCATTTATTTTTATACTTGATGTATACGTGAATACCACATTTCTCCCTTATTATTATTTTTTTAAATAAAATGCTGAAGTGGTAGGTAGATGCAAGATAAAGGTAGAAAACATATTTTGGTGCTGTAAGAGGGCAAATGTAGATGATCAGGTCTGTGCCTATAGACTAAGTATTAATCCAAGCTAGACAAGGGCAACAAAACATCCATGGATGCAGAAGATTTCTCTCAAAACAGGGTGGGGGGTGAGGTTCTAAGCCTCACCTCTGTTGATCCCCAATTTCTCACCTGATGGCCCCCCTGCGACTGTGCCTGTCTTAGGTTGTTCCTCCCTTGAGGAATCTTACCCGTCTCTGGTTAACCAGTCATCTTCCGGGGCCATACAGGGAAATGTAAAGTTGGTGAGAGAGAAGCAATATTCTTTGAAAAGGTTAGCTTTTTACTTCTTTGCAGATTTATGCCCTGTGGCTTCTATGCCCAGCATTTGTCTTGAGGAATCTTTACCACTTGGAAGAATTATGATACTCAGTAATTTTTTATATGAGGGACAAATTCTACTAAAGGGTTGTAATTAGGAAGGAAGAAGAAAAGCTATAGAAGTAGCAGATGGAAGAAAACATGGGAAGATTGATTATTTCTTTGACATATCTTCTTGTAGAGTAACTAAACATGTATAGGTTTTAAACTACTAATTAAATTGCATACACACATTAACATAATAGGAATACAGCTACATAATAACAAAAGCAGACCTACAATTACCAGCCATATCCAGTGAAACCAAGAAAACCAGTTAGGTACCCTAGGCATTTGTGAAAACTTATCAATGATATGATGGATATTGTCTAACTGAATTTGAATAGTTTAAGAAAAATCAGACAAATTAAAACAACACATTCCTGGGAACTGTTCACAACCATATGTTCTCTTAACAGTAGATAGTCTGTAGTCGCACGATTTTGGAGCACTGCTAGTTGCACTTCTAATTCTTGGTTGAGTTCCAACAGTAGAGATCCAGTCAAATTTGTTGTTTTACTGTATGCACAGGCCAGCTTAGATATCTCCTTCTTCATTCCAATGGCAAGTCCAGGAACCAGTGGGATGAATGCAGCTACAACTGCAACAGCACCAGGATCTCTGTTGAAGTTTTTTGATGATCATCTTCTGGAATGACTCTTCCAGAGGATGTTGATGTTGGAAGTTCTTCTTCATATTGTATCTTAATTCGTTTTCTGTGTGCCAAATTAGGCTTTGATCCTCTGTATAAACACAAACAAACCCTTTGCCCACACTTTCATATGACCTTTATACCATTGAGAAGAACCTATTGGAGATCACCACACAGGAACTGCTTTTTTTTTAAAGAGAAAGGAATATTATCAGAAAAATGTACTTCCATAGCTGATCATCTGACACCCTTTAAAGATGAAAATTAAGGATATGTAAAGCATGCATTAATTGTTGATTTGCAGTTAGTTTTATCCTATCAGGGAGTAATCCCCCATTTCTTTCTCTCTTTATTTGTTATCATTAATCTACAATTACATGAAGAATATTATGTTTACTAGGCTCTCCCCTATACCAAGTCCCCCCCACAAACCCCATTACAGTCACTGTCCATCAGCATAGCAAAATGTTGTAGAATCACTACATGTCTTCTCTGTGTTGCACAGCCCTCCCCTTTCTCCCACCCCCCACATTATGCATGCTAATCATAATACCCCCTTTCTTCTCCCACCCTTATCCCTACCTACCCAACCCATCCTCCCCAGTCCCTTTCCCTTAGGTACCTGTTAGTCCATTCTTGGGTTCAGTGATTCTGCTGCTGTTTTGCTCCTTCAGTTTTCCTTTGTTCTTATACTCCACATATGAGTGAAATCATTTGGTACTTGTCCTTCTCCACTTGGCTTAGTTCACTGAGCATAATACCCTCTAGCTCCATCCATGTTGTTGCAAATGGTAGGATCTGTTTTTTTCTTATGGCTGCATAATATTCCATTATGTATATGTACCACATCTTCTTTATCCATTCATCTGCTGATGGACATTTAGGTTGCTTCCATATCTTGGCTATTGTAAACAGTGCAGTGATAAACATAGGGGTGCATCTGTCTTTTTCAAACTGGAGTGCTGCATTCTTAGGGTAAATTCCTAGAAGTGGAATTCCTGGGTCAAATGGTATTTCTATTTTGAGCATTCTGAGGAACCTCCATACTGCTTTCCACAATGGTTGAACTAGTTTACATTCCCACCAGCAGTGTAGGAAGGTTCCCCTTTCTCCACAACCTCACCAACGTTTGTTGTTGTTTGCCTTTTGGATGGTAGCCATCATTACTGGTGTGAGGTGATATCTCATTGTGGTTTTAATTTGCATTTCTCTGATAATTAGCGATGTGGAGCATATTTTCATGTGTCTGTTGGCCATCTGAATTTCTTTTTTGGAGAACTGTTCAGTTCCTCTGCCCATTTTTTAATTGGATTATTTGTTTTTTGTTGAGGTGGGTGAGCTCTTTATATATTTTGGATGTCAAGCCTTTATCAGATCTGTCATTTTAATATATTCTTCCATACTGTAGGATACCTTTTTGTTCTATTGATGGTGTCCTTTGCTGTACAGAAGCTTTTTAGCTTGATATAGTCCCACTTGTACATTTTTGCTTTTGTTTCCCTTGCCCAGGGGAGATATGTACATGAAGAAGTCACTCATGTTTATGTCCATGAGATTTTTGCCTATGTATTTTTCTAAGAGTTTTATGGTTTCATGACTTACATTCAGGTCTTTGATCCATTTCAAATTTACATTTGTGTATGGGGTTAGACAGTGGTCCAGTTTCATTCTCTTACATGTAGCTGTCCAGTTTTGCCAGCACCATCTGTTGAAGAGACTGTCATTTCCCCATTGTATGTCCATGGCTCCTTTATCAAATATTAATTGACCATATATGATTGGGTTAATTTCTGGAGTCTCTAATCTGTTCCACTGGTCTGTGGCTCTGTTCTTGTGCCAGTACCAAATTATCTTGATTATTATGACTTTGTAGTAGAGCTTGAAGTTGGGGAGTGAGACCCCCCCCACTTTATTCTTCTTTCTCAGGGTTGCTTTGGCTATTTGGGGTCTTTGATGTTTCCATATGAATTTTTGAATTATTTGTTCCAGTTCGTTGAAGAATGTTGCTGGTAATTTGATAGGGATTGCATCAAATCTGTATATTGCTTTGGGCAGGATGGACATTTTGATGATATTAATTCTTCCTAGCCAAGAGCATGGGATATGATTCCATTTGTTAGTGTCCCCTTTAATTTCTCTTAAGAGTGTCTTGTAGTTTTTGGGGTATAGGTCTTTCACTTCTTTGGTTAGGTTTATTCCTAGGTATTTTATTCTTTTTGATGCAGTTGTGAATGGAGTTGTTTTCCTGATTTCTCTTTCTATTGGTACATTGTTAGTGTATAGGAAAGCCACAGATTTCCGTGTGTTGATTTGGTATCCTGCAACTTTGCTGAATTCCGATATCAGTTCTAGTAGTTTTGGGGTGGAGTCTTTAGGGTTTTTTATGTACAATATCATGTCATCTGCAAATAGTGACAGTTTAACTTCTTCTTTACCAATCTGGATTCCTTGTATTTCTTTGTTTTGTCTAATTGCCATGGCTAGGACCTCCAGTACTATGTTGAATAACAGCGGGGAGAGTGGGCATCCCTGTCTTGTTCCCGATCTCATAGGAAAAGCTTTCAGCTTCTCACTGTTAAGTATGATGTTGGCTGTGGGTTTATCATATATGGCCTTTATTATGTTGAGGTACTTGCCCCCTATGCCCATTTTGATGAGAGTTTTTATCAAGAATGGATGTTGAATTTTGTCAAATGCTTTTCAGCATCTATGGAGATGATCATGTGGTTTTGGTCCTTCTTTTTGTTGATGTGGTGGATGATGTTGATGGATTTTGAAATGTAACATCCTTGCATCCCTGGGATGAATCCCACTTGGTCATGGTGTATGATCCTTTTGATATATTTTTGAATTCAGTTTGCTAATATTTTATTGAGTATTTTTGCATCTGCATTCATCAGGGATATTGGTCTGTAATTTTCTTTTTTGGTGGGGTCTTTGCCTGGTTTTGGTATTAGGGAGATGTTGGCTTCATAGAATGAGTTTGGGAGTATTCCCTCCTCTTCTATTTTTTGGAACACTTTAAGGAGAATGGGTATTATGTCTTCTCTGTGTGTCTGATAAAATTCTGAGGTAAATCCGTCAGGCCCTGGGGTTTTGCTCGTGGGTAGTTTTTTGATCACCATTTCAATTTCTTTGCTTGTAATTGGTTTGTTTAACTTTTGTGTTTCTTCCTTGGTCAGTCTTGGGAGGTTGTATTTTTCTAGGAAGTTGTCCATTTCTTCTAGGATTTCCAGCTTATCATTATGTAATGTCCTTCTTTATCTCTTGTTACTTTCTTTGTTTTGAAGTCTATTTTGTCTGATACTAGCACTGCAACCCCTGCTTTCTTCTCTCTGTTGTTTGCCTGAAATATGTTTTTCCATCCCTTGACTTTTAGTCTGTGCATGTCTTTGGGCTTGAGGTGAGTTTCTTGTAAGCAGCATATAGATGGGTCTTGCGTTTTTATCCATTCTATTACTCTGTGTCTTTTGATTGGTGTATTCAGTCCTTTTACATTTAGGGTGACTATTGAAAAATATGTACTTACTGCCATTGCAGGCTTTAAATTCGTGGTTACCTAAGGTTCAAGGTTAGCTTCTTTAGTGTCTTACCGCCTACCTTAGCTCACTTATTGAGATGTTATATACACTGTCTGGAGATTCTTTTCTTCTCTCCCTTCTTATTCCTCCTCCTCCATTCTTTATATGTTGGTTGTTTTATTCTGTGATCTTTCGTGTTTCCTTTAACTGCTTTTAGTGTGTAGTTGATTTTATTTTTTGCCTTTAGTTAGTATTTGGTTGGTCTGCTTTCTTTGCTGTGATTTTATTTTCTCTGGTGACATCTGTTTAGTCTTAGGAGTGCTCCATCTAGAACAGTCCCTCTAAAACAGCCTGTAGAGGTGGTTTGTGGGAAGCAAATTCCCTCAACTTTTGCTTGTCTGGGAATTGTTTAATTCCTCCTTCATATTTAAATGATAATCGTGCTGGATACAGTATCCTTGGTTCAAGGCCCTTCTGTTTCATTGCATTAAATATATCATGCCATTCTCTGTAAGGTTTCTGTTGAGAAGTCTGATGATAGCCTGATGGGTTTTCCTTTATAGGTGACCTTTTTCTCTCTAGCTGCCTTTAAAACTCTTTTCTTGTCCTTGATCTTTGCCATTTTAATTATTATGATTATTATGTGTGTTGGTGTTATCCTCCTTGGGTCCTTTCTGTTGGGAGTTCTGTGTACTTTCGTCGTCTGTTTGATTATTTCCTCCCCCAGTTTGGGGAAGTTTTCAGCAATTATTTCTTCAAAGACACTTTCTATCCCTTTTTCTCTCTCTTCTTCTTCTGGTACCCCTATAATGTGGATATTGTTCCTTTTGGATTGGTCACACAGTTCTCTTAATATTGTTTCATTCCTGGAGATCCTTTTCTCTCTCTGTGTGTTAGCTTCTATGCGTTCCTATTCTCTGGTTTCTATTCCATCAATGGCCTCTTGCATCTTATCCATTCTGTTTATAAATCCTTCCAGAGTTTGTTTCACTTCTGTAATCTCCTTCCGGACGTCTGTAATCTCCCTCTGGTCTTTATCCCTTAGCTCTTGTATATTTCTCTGCATCTCTGTCAGCATGTTTATGATTTTTATTTTGAATTCTTTTTCAGGAAGACTAGTTAGGTCTGTCTCCTTCTCAGGTGTTGTCTCTGTTATCTTGGTCTACCTGAAATTTTGCCTTTTCATGGTGATAGAGATAGTTTGCAGAGCTGGCACAAGTGACGGCTGGAAGAACTTCCCTTCTTGTTGGTTTGTGGCCTTCCTCCCCCTGGAGAACAGCGACCTCTAGTGCCTTGTGCTGGGCAGCTGTGCTCAGACAGGGCCTCTGATTCTTGCCCAGCCACTATGGAGTTTATCTCTGCTGTTGCTGTGGGCCTTGCCTGTCTCAGGCTGCGGCTCCAATATGGTGGAGCTGCGTTGGAGGGGGAACGGCCCGGAGGCTATTTATCTCCATGAGGGCCCTCCGTGCTCCCTGCTGCCCAGGGGGTTAGAGTGCCCAGAGTTCCCCAGATTCCCTGCTGCTGGACTAAGTGTCCTAGGATGCTCTGTTGGCTGTGGGGTCCCTGTCCCTTTAAGACTTCCAAAAAGCTCTCACTTTTCTGTGTCCCAAGGGTGTTGGCTGTGGGGACTCGCTCACAGGTCTCACTGTCCTGTTTCCCTAGTATCCAGGACCCCACACATGCACTGTGTCTGCGCTCTGGTGTGGAGGGCTAGGGCTGGCTATTTAGCAGTCTTGGGCTCCCTCTCCCTCCCCACTCTGACTCCTCTCCTCCCACCCAGAGCTGGGGTGTGGGGCGTTCGGGTCCCGCTGGGCCGGGGCTTGTATCTTACCCCCTCCATGAGGTGCTGGGTTCTCACAGGTGTGGATGTGGTCTGGATGTTGTCCTGTGTCTTCTGGTCTCTCTTTTAGGAAGAGTTGTCTTTGTTGTATTTTCAAAAATATATGTGGTTTTGAGAGGGGATTTCTGCTGCTCTACTCAGGCTGTCATCTTGGCTCCACCTCTGGTCTCTAGAGTTTTCGATTGGTCATGTGGTGGCAGTAGTGGGACCCAATCTTCAGGAGTGGAAAAGGACACCTTTCCCTCGAAATCAAAGTGCAGATGCCCATAGGTGGTCCCTGTGTGACCCATCAAATCATGGTGACTCCCTCCTTTTCTTCTCAGCCCCTCCAAAGCTTTGGACTATGCACCCACAATTTGTACTGGTTGCATTCTGGCTGTATTGGGCTCCTCTGTTCTGCCCACCTGTAAGGGGCATCCTGGATGCTGCGGCATGTGGCTAATCTGGAGCTGGTGAGCTTGAGGGGACACCCTCAAACTGGTTTTGTTGTTCTGTGGCAGCAACTGTTTATCTAGATATATTTGTTCCAACTCTTTGTTTACCTAGAGATATTCTGATTCTTTTGGTTACTTTATCTAACAGAGTTGAGCTCATGTAGTGATATTTTGGCCATTTAGTGCAATTTCAATTTGGATTTTATCTACTCTTACTTGATCAAATACCCCTAGCTCTCAAGTCAGTGAGTGAGGGTGAACTCCCCCTGAGGATGAGATAACTGCCTCTCCAGCCCTCCCAGGGGTGTTTCTAGGAGATGAGAAAACTGCAAAGTGTTGGGCTTTGGTCCATGATGTGTAGCCATCCCACAGGGCTCCCTACAGACGAACATACCTCGTTCCTGGGTTAGAAGGAACATCTTACTGGCTCATGTGGACAGTGTACTGTAAGGGTTTGGTCCCCCAGCATTTGAGCAAGCCTCAATGTCATGTGCTATCCAAGACCTGCAACACAGAGCGCTGACAACCCGCTGCTTGGACTCCGGGGAGTGGTGCTCAGAGCAGCACATGGATCCAGAACACAGGGTCAGCTGACAGTAGCTGTCTAATCATGGGAAGTCAAATTCCAGAACTTCCCCTGGCCCCCTTTCAGGAACACTGGCCAATGCTATGCAAAAGAAACCATGCATGTTTTTATCTAAATGGGTTAACCTTACTAAGCATGCTACGTCACTGAAATTCCACAATGGGGCACTTTAGATTTAGCAAAATCAGTCTTCTTGCTCTCTACATTTTCTTGTTTTGTGAAAAGGCTTTAGCTAAGGGATCCTTTAAATTCTATAGTGTTAAGCATGCCACCTTCCATCACTAAAAACTATGGTCTGGAAGCTGTGAATACCTACTAAAAATGGTAAAATATGACCAAGCTTGTTTTGTGTCCTGAGAGGCTGGTTTAATAACCATCAGGTTGGAGGCCCTGTGATCAGACAGAAATGTGAGTTACACCCCATTTGCAGCCAGATGTGGTTGGGCAGAAATGTGGGTAAAAACTCCATTTACAACTAGGATCCTACTGAACGGCTGCCAGCCCTTGGAGGAACTAAAACTGAGATAACTATGGCCTGGCAGTACCTATACAACTATAGAATAATTATGAGGAATGTTCCAACTAGACAAAGTCATTTAAGAAATGCACTTAAAAGCAAAATCTTCAAATTTCCAGAATAGTTTCATTACAAAAAGCTAATGAGAAATTAGAGACATGAGGTACCTAAAACAGAAGAAAAAGACTGTAGGACTGAATGTAACTCCAGTTGCACTGAGGTTATTCCCTTAAACAGCCAAGGGGACACTCTGTTAGGGATCAGAGTCTGCTAAAAAAAACTGGTGGAAGCCCACAGAGGGTGAAAGTTCTATCAGAAGCAGGTCTTCCAAATCTCTGTGGTGTGCAATGGAGAGGGGAAAATAAAATGTCATGTTGTCCCTTCTTTTCCAGACCCAGGGCCATTCGTTACTAACACTCTATTTCCTGGTGCTAGCTAGTGCCTTCCTGTCTCATAAGAGTCATCATAAGAAATGAGCTGGCTTCCTGCCTTCCTGGGACATAGAGGTTACTTCTCTCTTTTGCCTGCCTTTGGGAGTGGCTTGGGCCTTTGGGAAGTGGGGCTCTTGCACCTTTGGGGTTTCCCTCTTATGCTCAAGGATGTTATCCAATACAGCCAAAAATATTTGTGGTTTGTTTCTGATGGAAACTGATTTGATATTTAAAAGAATGTTTTAGTAGCCCTGTAGTCCAAGTGGCCAGATTGGAAGCTGATATTTAGAACCTGATAGGAATTTTTTGAAGTCCTTCTTCCCTAAGGCAAAATTAGAACTATGTATACAGAGGCAAAGAAGCAAACTGAGGATAATGTAGGTGGTTAAATCTATGATGTCATTTAAATTACAACCCAATTCTTTGAGGAATTGGGAGCAACTGTCCTTATCTTACAAATCTTGACAAAACCAGAAATACAACTCTAGAAACAAGTCTGTAACTCTAGATTATCCTCAATTCCTAAGACTGAAGAAAAAATGGAAAAAGAAGCCTTTAAAAAAATACAAATGGCTATAGAAGCACCACAACCTTGCCCAAAATGTAGCCCACAGCTTCCATGAAGGTAGTTGTCACAGACAAATAAAAAGTTTAGGTGCTCTGCACAAATACCAGTAACTAAAATGTCTCTGTTCAGGTGTGTCTACATGTATGTGTTGTAGATGTGAGATTTTTCTGCCTCTAATGGTACTGCCAAAATTGATTTGTGCAGAGATCTATTTAATTGGTTAAAAATAAGCACTTATGATGGTTCAGACACGCTCAGCTTTCCCCTGTCACCTCACAGGAAAGTGGTTCAGACTCATCATTGTTTTACCCCTTGCAGGAAAGTAAGGATTTTCAAAGGCTGTCACATCAGTCATGTTCTGCCAACTTTATCACCAAAGACAGAACAACAATCAGTAAATTCTAGAAACTCTCCGTGTACTTACATCATGTTTAATCGCAGTGAAATGATTTGGAGTTTCTAAGTCACTAGGCTTCAGTCACACACAGCCCTTGCCAGAAAGCCCCTTCACCTGAACACACAAAGTAAAACTTCAGGGTTTGCAATCCATATTTGGAACCCTTGAAGGTTCAGAGGAGAGCCAGAGAGAAGAAAATATCTGGAGAAAATGCTGAAGGACTAGCAGGTAGGAGTTAGTTTGTAGGTTAGAGAAGTGAAAGGTTATTAGACCTAAGGTATAAGCAGCTCTTGCTGATCTTTACACCAAAAGAACCAGAGCGAATACTCTCAGTCATTCGACACAAGGATGCTTTCGGACAGAACACTTAGATGATCATGTGATGTTGTGAAATCTCTTCCTCTGGCTTCATTAATAATAAAATAAATCATGTCTGGAAAAAAATAAATAAATAAGCACTTATAAATTAAGCATTTATAAATCTCAGATATATAATTGGAACTAGCCAAAATGTTTTTCAAGTTTGTGTGATCTAGGATAATTTTTGGGAAATATAAGCTAGCTTAAGTTTATTAGTTTAATAAAAATTGATACATCTTTAGAGTTATTAACATGAAGTATACTTTTATTCTACCTTGGTTTACTAAGAATAAGTTCATAATGCCTTTATTACAAAATTTATCAAGAAAAATGTCTGACTCTGCCTAATGCTTAATGAAGTTTTTTAAATAGGTAATCTAAACATAATTAAGAACAAGTAAATTGTATAGACATAAGTAAAATCAAGGTTTATAAATGAAAGCAGCATTTATGTTTTATGGTATGTTCACTTAAATAGTTCCCCAACATCTTTTTGATAATTTCCACCTTTAGAATTTTTGAATTAAATGAAGGGAATTCATTGAATATCAAGATCATTTCCAAATAAGGTAAAATCCTGAAACCTTAATTGCTAAGCAAGCCTAAACAATTCTTTTAACAGAGAAACTAAAGATAAAATTGGATCTGTTAGTAAACATATTATATGCTTTATTGGAAGATTGTACTATGAAGAAACACATTTCTAGAAATTATGAAATGTATTCATAAAATTGCCAATGTAGAAGAATGCTTGTGTAACAGTTTACAATTGCTTACTACCCTTTTTCACTAGAAATTGAAGTTTCTGAAAGTTAGGGTTCTAATAAGTGTAGTTAATATCACTATACATAAAGGGAAACATCTCTGTTAGCAGGATGTGTGATTTCAGTAAAAGAAGGTATGAGGAATGGAAATGTGTTTTTTTTTTAATGACAAGGTATATGGTCTGGGACATTTTAACTTCTTCATCTCATTTGTTTATGCACACAGTGTTGTGGTGATTCTCAAACTCAGTAAGAAAAATAATAACTGGATGAATTAATAGATTCCATCAGCCACAAACTGGTTTTATTGGTTTTGCTAGGCTGGTCATGTGGGTGTCCATACAAGGGAGCCCTGGGTGGTGCTTTCAGCCATTTCTTCTGTAGTTTCACTGGTAACAGTACAAACAAGTGTGGTCTGAGGGGGGCCACCTGCATCACAACTACCTGGGTGTGAAAAGGGCAAGTTCCTGGCCTCTGGAAATATGTTTTATTGAGGGAAAAGACAGTAATTTTGTTCTAAAAGTGGAGACTGATTATTTAAAGAGGGAAAACTCAGGACAAAATCTAAATGTAGAAAAGAAAATTATATCAAGTCTATGAAAAGGAATCTTGGGAAAATGATTTTAATGTGTAATTAAGCTGGCTAAGTTTTAAATGAATTTATTTTAAAATGGTTTTAATATCAAAAGTAAGCTAGTATGAAATTAAAATTTAGTATTTTCTCTGCTAAAAAGACCACATTCCCTTGGACTATTGGTCTGCTTGTGGTAATAAGAGCCTGTGAAGGGTTTTGCTTTGTCTTTGAAGTGATTGCTCAGAAAACAAAATTCTGTGCATGATAATAACGTTGTCATCAAGTCTTTGATTAGTTAAGAAAACAGAATCTTAATATTAAAAGAGTCAAATTTTACTAGCAACTATGTACCCATCTCTATTTGGTTGTGAAGTCTTTACTTGTCACATTGGTGACAAAGATAATTATCACTTCACAGTGACTTATGATCCTATATGACCAAGTGGTTTTTTTAAATTTATTTTTTATCAAAGTATCATGGATATACAATCTTATATTGATTTTAAATGTACAACATAGTGGTTTGACAGTTACCCGTATTATTAAATCCTCACCCCCACTAGTGTGGCTACTGTCTGTTTGGCCAAATGCTTTATAAAGAAAAAGAAAAAAAGCCACAATAAAACTATTCTTGATATATATTTTTTGGTATCATTAATCTACAATTACATGAGGAACATTATGTTTGCTAGACTCCCACCATCACCAAGTCCCCCCCACATACCCCTTCACAGTCACTGTCCATCAGCATAGTAAGATGCTGTAGAATCACTACTTGTCTTCTCTGTGTAGTACAGCCCTCCCTGTGCCCCTCCCTATATTATTCATGCTAATCTTAATGCCCCCTTTCTTTCCCTCCCACCCTTGTCCCTCCCTTCCCTCCTGTTCTTCCCAGTCCCTTTCTCTTTGGTAACTGTTAGTCCACTCTTGGGTTCTGTGATTCTGCTGCTGTTTTGTTCCTTCAGTTTTTTCTTTGTTCTTATATTCCACAGATGAGTGAAATCATTTGATACTTGTCTTTCTCTGCCTGGCTTATTTCACTGAGCATAATACCCTCTAACTCCATCCATGTTGTTGCAAATGTTTCTTTTCTTCTTATGGCTGAATAATATTCCATTGTGTATATGTACCACATCTTCTTTATCCATTCATCTACTGATGGACACTTATGTTGCTTCCATTTCTTGGCTATTGTAAACAGTGCTGTGATCAAAATAGGGGTGCATATGTCTTTTTCAAACTGGAGTGCTGCATTCTTAGGGTAAATTCCTAGGAGTGGAATTCCTGGGTCAAATGGTATTTCTATTTTGAGTATTCTGAGGAACCTCCATACTGCATCCCACAATGGTCGAACTAATTTACATTCCCATATTCTTGATATTCTAAATAAACTTCCTCAAATCAAATTCTAAATGGTTAAACTAAGTATGTTTATTTGATATGTTAAATTTACATGGAAAGCATCATCAAATAAGAATACCAAGCCTTTTTTATGTGTGGTTGCATAGATATATAAGTATTTTAGAAATTATGTGGAATTCCCAGAAATATATCTTGGTATAGTGTTATGACTTGTAATTATTCCCTTACTTTCTGAAATCACTGTCATAAAAATTGAGGTTCATACTAAAAAAACCTGACCCTGAGTATCAGGGAGGTGCCCTTGCTGACTTTCATACAAAGGCAGAACCTATGAAAATTGTAGCATGAGCAGATAAAGTCCATTCTGCATCTACCAGAAAAAAGGACTCCTTGCTGCCAGCCTTTCGCTATCCTGATGACTTTGTGATATGGTAGCAGCCTTCTCCTAAGTCAGAGAAAGTGAGAGAGGCTAAACATGGTTATAAAATCAGAAGACAGGATAAAAGTTGAAAGTCTGGAGGAGCCGAGATGGAGGTGTGACTGGGTAGCAGAACTCTCCTCCTGAAACCATATACATTTCTGAAAATACAATAAACACAACAACTCCTAAAAGAGAGACCTGAGGATACAGCACAACAGCCAGGCTACATCTAAATCTGCGAGAACTCAGCATCTCGCAAAGGGGACAGGCGCTCCCCCAACCCCAGGTCCCTGGCAGGAGGAGAGGAGTCAGAGTGGGGAGGGAGTGGGAGCCCAAGACTGCTAAATACCCAGCCTTAGTCATCTGCACCAGAGGCTCAGACATGTGTTGCATGGTGTGCTGGATACTAGGGAAACAGAAAAGAAAAATCTGTAAGTGGGACCCTGGAGCCAGCTCCCCTGGGACAAAAGGAAAGTGAGTGCTTTCTGAAAGCCTTAAAGGGACAGGGGCCTCACAGCTAGATGGAATCATCCCGGCACACTCAGCACAGCAGGCTGGGAGTCCTGAGGAACTTCAGGCGCCCTAACCCCCTGGGTGGCAACACAGCCCTAAAGCCCCTCATGGTGATAAGTAGCCTGCCATTCATTCACCCACTGGTGCAGCCCTGCCACAGTGACTGAGCAGCTGGAGAGCAGCCCCACCTACACCAGTCACCCAGAGTCTCCTCTCAGCGCACAGCTTCCGGGCTGGACCCAGAGGCTGCCACCAGCACACAGGAGCCTGGCACAGGCAGAGGAGGCTGGGACAAGGTGCAGAGGGGTGCCATTCTCACAGGAGAGCACATCCAGCATGCATGCCACTCCCCACCAGGCTCTGGGGTACCCTGACAGCTGCCCCACCCATGGTGGCTTATGGGATTGACTGAGATGCTGCTCCTGGTGTGCAGGTAACTGACACAGGCAGCAGACAAGGGCAAGGCAACCAGAAAGCAGGAAAGGACTTTGTTCTCCCAGCTGACACAAGCACCACCTGCCTGAGACTACCTCTTTTTGCCATGAAAAGCAGAAGAATTTGGTCCAGTACAGAATTACCAAGACAACCCCCAAGAGAGGGCTTGGGGAGATAGATATAACCAATCTTCCTGAAAAAGAATTCAAAATAAAGATCATAACCATGCTGATGGACCTGCAGAGAAATATCCAAGAGATAAGGGATCAAATCAGGAGCGAGAATACAGAAATAAAACAATCTCTGGAAGGACTTAAGAGCAGACTGGATGAGGTGCAAGAGAAGGTTAATGGAATAGAAACCAGAGAACAGGAACACAGAGAAGCTGAAGCAGAGAGAGAAAAAAGGATCTCCAGGAATGAAAGAATATTAAGAGAATGGTCTGACCAATCCAAACAGAAAAATATTTACATTATAGGGGTACTAGAAGAAGAACAGATAGAAAAAGGGATAGAAAGTGTCTTTGAAGAAATAATTGCTGAAAACTTCCCCAAACTTGGGGAGGAAATAGTCTCTCAGACCATAGAGGCCCACAGAACTCCCAACACAAGGGACCCAAGGAGAACAACACCAAGACATAAAATAATTAAAATGGCAAAGATCAAAGACAAGGACAGAGTATTAAAGGCAGCCAGAGAGACAAAAAAGGTCACCTACGAAGGAAAACCCATTAGGTTATCATCAGACTTCTCAACAAAAACCTTACAGGCCAGAAGACAATGGCATGATATACTTGATGCAATGGAACAGAAGGGCCTTGAACCAACAATACTGTATCCAGTATGATCATTCATTAAATATGAAGGAGGGTTTAAACAATTCCCACACAAGCAAAAGTTGAGGGAATTTGCCTCCCACAAACCACATCTACAGGGTATTTTAGGGAGACTGCTCTAGACAGAAGCACTCCTTAGGATAAATAGATGACACCAGAGAAAATAAAATCACAGCAAAGAAAGCAGACCAACCAAATACTAACTAAAGGCAAAAAATAAAATCAACTACTCACAAAAGCAATCGAAGGAAACACAAAAGAGTACAGAATAAAATACCTAATATATAAAGAATGGAGGAGGAGGAATGAGAAGGGAATTAAAGAATCATCTGACTGTGTTTATAATAGCTTAATAAGTGAGTTAAGATAGATGGTTAGATAGTAAAGAAGCTACCCTTGAACCTTAGGTAACAACGAACCTAAAGCCTGCAATGGCAATAAGTCATATCTTTCAATAATCACCTAAATGTAAAGGACTGAATGCGCCAATGAAGACACACAGTAATAGAATGGATAAAAAAGCAAGACCCATCTATATGCTGCTTACAAGAGACTCACCTCAAACCCAAAGACATACACAGACTAAAAGTCAAGGGATGGAAAAAGATATTTCATGCAAACAACAGAGAGAAAAATGCAGGTGTTGCAATACTAGTATCAGACAAAATAGACTTCAAAATAAAGAAAGAAACAAGAGATAAAGAAGGACATTACATAATGATAATGGGCTCAGTCCAACAAGAGGATATAACCATTATAAATATATATGCACCCAATAAAGGAACAGCAACATATGTGAAACAAATACTAAAAGAATTAAAGGAGGAAATAAAATGCAATACATTCACTCTAGGAGACTTCAACACACCACTCACTCCAACGGACAGATCCACCAGACAGAAAATAAGTAAGGACACAGAGGCACTGAACAACTCACTAGAATAGATGGACCAAACAGACATGTATAGAACTCTACATCCAAAAGCAGCAGGATACACATTCTTCTCAAGTGCACATGGAACATTCTCCAGAATAGACCACATACTATGACACAAAAACAGCCTCAGTAAATTCCAAAAGATTGAAATCCTACCAACCGACTTTTCAGACCATGAAGGTATAAAACTAGAAATAAATTGTACAAAGAAAGCAAAAAGGCTCACAAATACATGGAGGCTTAACAACATGCTCCTAAATAATCAATGGATCAATGACCAAATTAAAATGGAGATCCAGCAATATATGGAAACAAATGACAACAACATCACAAAGCCCCAACTTCTGTGGGACACAGCAAAAGCAGTCTTAAGAGGAAAGTATGTAGCAATCCAGGCATACTTAAAGAAGGAAGAATAATCCCAAATGAATAGTCTAATGTCACAATTATTGAAATTGGAAAAAGAAGAAGAAATGATGCCTAAGATCAGCAGACGGAAGGACATAATAAAGATCAGAGAAGAAATAAATAAAATTGAGAAGAATAAAACAATAGAAAAAAATCAATGAAACCAAGAGCTGGTTCTTCGAGAAAATAAACAAAATAGATAAGCCTCTAGCCAGACTTATTAAGAGAAAAAGAGAGTCCACACACATCAACAGAATCAAAAACGAGAAAGGAAAAATCACAACGGACCCCACAGAAATACAAATAATTATTAGAGAATACTATAAGAATCTATAAGCTAACAAACTGGAAAACCTAGAAGAAATGGAAAACTTCCTAGAAAAATACAACCTTCCAAGACTGACACAGAAAGAAACAGAAAATCTAAACAGACCAATTACCAGGAACAAAATTGAATAGGTAATCAAAAAATTACCCAAGAACAAAACTCCCAGCCCAGATGAATTCACTGCTGAATTTTATCAGACATATAGAGAAGACATAATACCCATTCTCCTTAAAGTTTTCCAAAAAATAGAAAAGGAGAGAATACTTCCAAACTCATTCTATGAAGCCAGCATCACCCTAATACCAAAACCAAGTAAAGACCCCACCAAAAAAGAAATTACAGACCAGTATCCCTGATGAACATAGATGCAAAAATACTCAACAAAATGTTAGCAAACCGAATTCAAAAATACATCAAGAGGATCATACACCATGATCACGTGGGATTCATCTCAGAGATGCAAGGATGGTACAACATTTGAAAATCCAACAACATCATCCACTACATCAACAAAAAGAAGGGCAAAAACCACACGATCATCTCCATAGACACTGAAAAAGCATTCGACAAAATTCAACATCCATTCATGATAAAAACTCTCAACAAAATGGGTATAGAGGGCAAGTACCACATAATAAAGGCCATATATTACCAACCCACAGCCCACATCATACTTAACAGAGAAGCTGAAAGCTTTTCCTCTGAGATCAGGAACAAGATAGGGATGCCCACTCTCCCCACTGTTATTCAGCATAGTACTAGCCAGAGCAATCAGACAAAACAAAGAAATACAAGGCATCCAGATTGGTAAAGAAGAAGTCAAACTGTCACTATTTGCAGATGACATGATATTATACATAAAAAACCATAAAGACTCCACTCCAAAATTACTAGAACAAATATCTGAATTAGGCAAAGTTGTAGGATACAAAATTAATACACAGAAATCTGTTACATTCCTTTACACTAACAATGAACTAGCAGAAAGAGAAATTAGGAAAACAATTCCATTCACAATTGCATCAAAAAGAATAAAATACCTAGGAATAAACCTAACCAAGGAAGTGAGAGACCTATACAATGAAAACTACAAGACACTCTTAAGAGAAATTAAAGAGGACACTAACAAATGGAAACTCATCCCATGCTCTTGGCTAGGAAGAACTAATATTGTCAAAATGGCCATCCTGCCTAAAGCAATCCACAGATTCAATGCAATACCTATCAAAATAGCAACAGCATTCTTCAATGAACTAGAACAAATACTTTTAAAACTCACATGGAACCACAAAAGATCCCGAATAGCCAATGCAATACTGAAAAGGAAGAATAAAGCAGGGGGGATCTCACTTTCCAACTTCAATCTCTACTACAAAGCCACAGTAATTAAGACAATTTGGTACTGGCACAGGAGCAGACCCACAGACCAGTGTAATAGAATAGAGAGTCCAGATATTAACCCAAACATGTATGGTCAATTAATATATGATAAAGGAGCCATGGACATACAATGGGGAAATGACAGCCTCTTCAACAGCTGGTGTTGGCAAAACTGGACAGCTACATGTAAGAGAATGAAACTGGATCACTGTCTAACCCCATACACAAAAGTAAATTCAAAATGGATCAAAGACCTGAATGTAAGTCATGAAACCATAAAGCTCTTAGAAAAAAACATAGGCAAAAATCTCTTGAACATAAAAATGAGCAACTTCTTCATGAACATATCTCCTCTGGCAATCAAAACAATAGCAAAAACGAACAAGTGGGACTATATCAAGCTGAAAAGCTTCGAAACTGCAAAGGACACCACAAATAGAACAGAAAAGCATCCTACAGTATGGGAGAATATATTCATAAGTGATAGATCCGATAAAGGGTTGACATCCAAAATACATAAAGAGCTCACGCACCTCAACAAACAAAAAGGAAATAATGCAATTAAAAAATGGGCAGAGGAGCTGAACAGACAGTTCTCCAAAGAAAAAATTCAGATGGCCAACAGACACATGAAAGGATGCTCCACATTGCTAGTCATCAGAGAAATGCAAATTAAAACCACAATAAGATATCACCTCACATTAGTAATAATCGCCAACATCCAAAAGACAAACAACAACAAATGTTGGCTAGGTTGTGGAGAAAGGGGAACCCTCCTACACTACTGGTGGGAATATAAATTAGCTCAACCATTGTGGAAAGCCATATGGAGGTTCCTCAAAGACCTCAAAATAAAAATACCATTTGACCTAGGAATTCCCCTTCAAGGAATTTACCCTAAGAATGCAGCATCCCAGTTTGAAAAAGACATATGGACCCCTGTGTTTATCGCAGCACTGTTTACAATAGCCAAGAAATGGAAGCAACATAAATGTCCATCAGTAGATGAATGGATAAGGAATATGTGGTACACATACACAATGGAATATTACTCAGCCACAAGAAGAAAACAAATCCCACCATTTGCAACAATATGGTTGGAGCTAGAGGGTATTATGCTCAGTGAAATAAGCCAGGTAGAGAAAGACAAGTATCAAATTATTTCACTCATCTGTGGAGTATAAGAACAAAGAAAAAACTGAAGGAGCAAAACATCAGCAGAATCACAGAACCCAAGAGTGGACTAACAGTTACCAAAGGGAAAGGGACTGGGGATGATGGGGGGAATAAGGGGAGGGAAAGAAAGGGGACATTATGATTAGCATGTATCATGTGGGGGGCACAGGGAGGGCTGTACAGCACAGGCAAGACAAGTAGTGATTCTACAGCATCTTACTATGCTGATGGACAGTGACTGTAATGGGGTATGTGGGGGGGACTTGGTGATGATACCAAACAAAAAATTCAACAGTCAGGCCTACAGGAAACCAAAACCCATCTTTAAAACCAGGATGACAGCTTGGTTCTGCCCCACTCCCTGGCAAATTCTGTTTTTGTTTCCTCCTTCTGAACCCTTTGAACGCTGGTAGAGGAACTTCATTCAACTGCCTACTTAGTATGGACTATCAGTAGGTTCTTGTTATTACAGGTATGTTTCTGGATGGGTTGAAGCTTTCCCTGTTTGCCATGCCACTGCCACCTCTTATGCTAAGGTACAGGTAGAGAAAATTGTGTCAACCAAGGGGGAACCCTTCTGCTCAATATAGTGATGGGGAACCCATTTTACTGGACCAATTTTCCAGCAGGTGTGTGCCATCTGGCCAATATTACATTTTCACTGCACGTGCCATCCATAATCCTCAGCGTTAGTAGGAATAATAAATGGAATTAAGAAAATTTAGTTATCCAAATCCATGGTCAAAAACCTTACCTGGGAGGAATCACGGGAAGATGGCGTCATGAGTATTTCAGAGGAAATCTCCTCCCCAAAACATATATATTTATGAAAATACAATAAATACAACTATTCCTAAAAGTGACACCAGTGGATGCAGTACAACAGCCAGGATACATCTTCATCTGTGAGAACTCAACATCACATGAAGTGGGTAAGATACAAGCTGCGGCCAGGTGGGACCCGAATGCTCTCCCACCCCAGAACCCAGCGGGAAGAAAGGAGTCAGAATGGGGAGGGAGTGAAAGCCCGGACTGCTAAACAACCAGCTCTAGAAATCCACACCCAGAGTGCAGATACAAGGTGCATGGGGTGCTGGATATTAGAGAAATGGAAAAGCAAAACCTGTGGGCAGGTCCACACAACCAGAGCCCCCGAAACAAAAGAAAAGCAAGTGCTTTCTGCAAGTCTTAAAGAGACAGGGACACCATAGCTGGACGAAGTTGTCCCAGCACACTTAGCCAGCAGCTGGGAATCCCGGAGAACCTTAGATGCCCTAAACACCAGGGAGGCAGTGCAGCTCTGAAGCCACTCACGGCACTAAGCAGCCTGCCAGTCATTCCTCCAACTGGAGTGGACCCCGACACACCGGCCCAGTAGTGGGATAGTGGTAGTGCGTGCTGGGGGCAGCTGTGCCGGAAGGGACTGGGAGCAGATCGCATGCGCTAATGGTGCCAGAGGAGACCAGGAGAGGTGTCTGTGAGCCCAGAGCAGTGGCGACTGAACAGCCCGGGTATGGCTCATGCGCACTGGTGGCAGTGAAGCCCGAGGAGTCTGGTAGAGGCCCGCGCAGGAGAGCTCTGCGCGCACCTGCAGCGGAGCCAGAGGGAGCAGGCGCGCTCCCAGCAGCTGACCAGAATCCCAGCCCAATGCACAGGTGCCTGGGCCAGACCCAAAGGCCACTGCTGGTGCACAGCTGCCCGGAAGGGGTGCCGCAATCATGGAGGAGCGCACCTGGCATATCTCCCACTCCCCACAGGGCTCCGTGCTGCTCTGACAGAGACGCCGCCCACAGCAGCTTAGAGGACTAACCCCGTGGCTGCTCCAGGAGTGCGGGTAACCATCACAGGCAGCGGAGAAGGGCAAGGCATCCAGCAAGTAGGAAAGGACATTCTTCTCCCAGCTGACACACCCACAACCTGCCTACAGCCACCGCTATCACCATGAAAGGGCAAAAAAGTTTAGTCCAGTCCAAGATAGTTCAGACAACACCTGCAGAGACAGACCTAACCAGTCTCCATGAAAAATAATTCAAAATAAAAATCATAAACATGCTGACAGAGAGCTGAAAGAAATATGCAAGAGCTAAGGGATGAAGTCCGGAGGGAGATTACAGAAGTGAAACAAACTCTGGAAGGATTTATAAACAGAATGGATAAGATGCAAGAGGCAATTGATGGAATAGAAACCAGAGAAAAGGAACACATAGAAGCTGACACAGAGAGAGATAAAAGGATCTCCAGGAATGAAACAATATTAAGAGAACTGTGTGACCAATTCAAGAGGAACAATATCCGCATTATAGGGGTACCCGAAGAAGAGAGAGAAAAAGGGATAGAAAGTGTCTTTGAAGAAATAATTGCTGAGAACTTTCCCAAACTGGGGGAGGAAATAGTTGCTCAGACTATGGAGGCACATAGAATTCCCAAGAGACGGGACCCAAAGAGGACAACACCAAGACACATAATAATTAAAATGGCAAAGATCAAGGACAAGGACAGAGTATTAAAGGCAGCCAGAGAGAGAAAAAAGGTCACCTACAAAGGAAAACCCATCAGGCTATCATCAGACTTCTCAACAGAAACCTTACAGGCCAGAAGAGAATGGCATGATATATTTAATGCAATGAAACAGAAGGCCCTTGAACCAAGGATATTGTATCCAGCACGATTATCATTTAAATATGAAGGAGGGATTAAACAATTCCCAGAAAAGCAAAAGTTGAGGGAATTTGCCTCGCACAAACCACCGCTACAAGGTATCTTAGAGGGACTGCTCTAGATGGGAGCACTCCTAAAAAGAGCACAGAACAAAACACACAACATATTAAGAATGGAGGAGGAAGAATAAGAAGGGAGAGAAATAATCATCAGACTGTGTTTATAATAGCTCAATAAGTGAGTTAAGTTAGACATTAAGGTAGTAAACAAGCTAACTTAAACCTTTGCTAACCACGAATCTAAAGCCTGCAATGGCAATAAGTACGTATCTTTCAATAATCACCCTAAATGTAAATGGACTGAATGCATCAATCAAAAGACACAGAGTAACAGAATGGATAAAAAAGCAAGATCCATCCATATGCTGCTTACAAGAGACTCACCTCAAACCCAAAGACATGCACAGACTTAAAGTCAAGGGATGGAAAGAGATATTTCATGCAAACAACAGAGAGAAAAAAGCAGGTGTTGAGATACTAGTATCAGACAAAATAGACTTCAAAATAAAGAGAGTAACAAGAGATAAAGAAGGACATAAAGGATAAATAATGATAAAGGGCTCAGTCCAACAAGAGGATATAACCATTATAAACATATATGCACCCAATACAGGAGCACCAATATATGTGAAACAAATACTAACAGAATGAAAGGAGGAAATAGAATGCTATACATTCATTTTGGGAGACTTTAACACACCACTCACTCCAAAGGACAGATTCACCAGACAGGATATAAGTAAGGACACAGAGGCACTGAACAACACACTAGAACAAATGCACCTAATGGACATCTATAGAACTCTACATCCATAACAACAGGATACACATTCTTCTCAAGTGCACATGGAACATTCTCCAGAATAGACCACATACTAGGCTACAAAAAGAACCTCAGTAAATTCCAAAAGATTGAAATCCTACCAGCCAACTTTTGAGACCACAAAGGTATAAAACTAGAAATAAATTGTACTAAGAAAGTAAAAAGGCTCACAAATACATGGAGGCTTAACATGCTCCTAAATAATTATGGATCAAGGACCAAATTAAAATGGAGATCCAGCAATATATGGAAACAAATGACAACAACAACACAAAGCCCCAACTTCTGTGGGATGCAGCAAAAGCAGTCTTAAGAGGAAAGTATATAGCAATCCAGGCATATTTAAAGAAGGAAGAACAATCCCAAATGAATAGTCTAATGTCACAATTATTGAAATTGGAAAAAGAAGAAGAAATGACGCCTAAGATCAGCAGAAGGAAGGACATAATAAGGATCAGAGAAGAAATAAATAAAATTGAGAATAAAACAATAGAAAAAATCAATGAAACCAAGAACTGTTTCTTTGAGAAAATAAACAAAATAGATAAGCCTCTAGCCAGACTTATTAAGAGAAAAAAAGAGTCAACACACATCAGAATGAGAAACAAGAAAGGAAAAATCACGACGGACCCCACAGAAATACAAATAATTATTAGAGAATACTATGAAAACCTATACGCTAACAAGCTGGAAAACCTAGGAGAAATGGACAACTTCCTAAAACAATACAACCTTCCAAGACTGACCCAGAAAGAAACAGAAAATCTAAACAGACCAATTACCAGGAACGAAATTGAAGTGGTAATCAAAAACTACCCAAGAACAAAACCCCCGGGCCAGATGGATTTACCTCAGAATTTTATCAGACATACAGAGAAGACATAATACCCATTCTCCTTAAAGTTTTCCAAAAAATAGAAAAGGAGGGAATACTCCCAAACTCATCCTATGAAGCCAACATCACCCTAATACCAAAACCAGGCAAAGACCCCACCAAAAAAGAAAACTACAGACCAATATCCCTGATGAACGTAGATGCAAACATACTCAACAAAATATTAGCAAACCAAATTCAAAAATACATCAAGAGGATCATACACGATGACCAAGTGGGATTCATCTCAGGGATGCAAGGATGGTACAACATTCAAAAATCCATCAACATCACCACCACATGAACGAAAAGAACAAAAACCACATGATCATCTCCATAGATGCTGAAAAAGCATTCGACAAAATTCAACATCCATTCATGATAAAAACTCTCAACAAAATGGGCATAGAGGGCAAGTACCTCAACATAATAAAGGCCATATATGATAAACCCACAGCCCACATCATACTGAACAGCGAGAAGCTGAAAGCTTTTCCTCTGAGATTGGGAACAAGACAGGGATGCCCACTCTCCCCACTGTTATTTAACATAGTACTGGAGGTCCTAGCCACGGCAATAAGACAAAATGAAAATACAAGGGATCCAGATTGGTAAAGAGGTCAAATTGTCACTATTTGCAGATGACATGATATTGTACATAAAAAACCCTAAAGACTACACTCCAAAACTACTGGAACTAATATCGGAATTAAGCAAAGTTGCAGGATACAAAATTAACACACAGAAATCTGTAGCGTTCCTATACACTAACAATGAACTAATAGAAAGAGAAATCAGGAAAACAATTCCATTCATAATAGCATCAAAAAGAATAAAATACCTAGGAATAAACCTAACCAAGGAAGTGAAAGACCTATACCCTGAAAACTACAAGACACTCTGAAGAGAAATTAAAGCAGACACTAACAAATGGAAACTCATCCCATGCTCATGGCTAGGAAGAATTAATATCGTCAAAATGTCCATCCTGCCCAAAGCAATATACAGATTTGATGCAATCCCTATTAAATTACCAACAGCATTCTTCAATGAACTGGAACAAATAGTTCAAAAATTCATATGGAACTGCCAAAGACCCCAAATCGCCAAAGCAATCCTGAGAATGAAGAATAAAGTGGGGAGGGATCTCACTCCCCAACTTCAAGCTCTACTACAAAGCCACAGTAATCAAGACAATTTGGTACTGGCACAAGAACAGAGCCACAGACCAGTGGAACAGACTAGAGACTCCAGACATTAAGCCAAACATATATGGCCAATTAATATACAATAAAGGAGCCATGGACATACAATGGGGAAATGAAAGTCTCTTCAACAGATGGTGCTGGCAAAACTGGACAGCTACATGTAGGAGAATGAAACTGGATCACTGTCTAACTCCATACACAAAAGTAAATTAGAAATGGATCAAAGACCTGAATGTAAGTCATGAAACCATAAAACTCTTAGAAAAATACATAGGCAAAAATCACATGGACATAAACATGAGTGACTTCTTTATGAACATATCTCCCCCGGCAAGGGAAACGAAAGCAAAAATGAACAAGTGGGACTATATCAAGGTAAAAAGCTCCTGTACAGCAAAGGACACCATCAATAGAACAAAAAGGTATCCTACAGTATGGGAGAATATATTCATAAATGACAGATCCGATAAAGGATTGACATCCAGAATATATAAAGAGTTCACATGCCTCAACAAACAAAAAGCAAATAATCCAATTAAAAAATGGGCAGAGGAACTGAATAGACAGTTCTCTAAAGAAATTCAGATGGCCAACAGGCACATGAAAAGATGCTCCACATCACTAGTCATCAGAGAAATGCAAATTAAAACCACAATGAGATATCACCTCAGTCCAGTAAGGATCTCCATCATCAAAAAGACAAAGAACAATAAATGTTGGTGAGGTTGTAGAGAAAGGGGAACCCTCCTATGCTGCTGGTGGGAATGTAAATTAGTTCAACCATTGTGGAAAGCAGTATGGAGGTTCCTCAGAATGCTCAAAATAGAAATACCATTTGACCCAGGAATTCCACTTCTAGGAATTTACCCTAAGAATGCAGCACTCCAGTTTGAAAAAGACAGATGCACCCCTATGTTTATCGCAGCACTATTTACAATACCCAAGATATGGAAGTAACCTAAATGTCCATCAGTAGATGAATGGATAAAGAAGATGTGGTACATGTACAGAATGGAATATTATTCAGCCATAAGAAGAAAACAGATCCTACCATTCGCAACAACATGGATGGAGCTAGAGGGTATTATGCTCAGGGAAATAAGTCAGGCAGAGAAAGACAAGTACGAAATGATTTCACTCATATGTGGAGTATAAGAACAAAGAAAAAAACTGAAGGAACAAAACAGCAGCAGAATCAGAGAACCCAAGAATGGACTAACAGTTACCAAAGGGAAAGGGACTGGGGAGGATGGGTGGGAAGGGAGGGATAAGGGCGAGGAAAAAGAAAGGGGGCATTACGATTAGCATGTATAGTGCGTGGGGGGCATGCGGAGGGCTGTGCAACACAGAGAAGACAATTAGTGATTTTACAACATCTTACTCCGCAGATGGACAGTGACTGTGAAGGGGTATGTGTGGGGGACTTGGTGAAGGGGGGAGCCTAGTGAACATAATGTTCTTCATGTAATTGTAGATTAATGATACCAAAATAAAAAATAAAAATAAAAAAAAAAACTTACCTGTAGTTCCTTTGAATCTGAGATCCACTGACTTTGGAAAACATAAGCTTTCCCCTTTTGAAATCATAACAGGAAGACCTATGCATCTTTCCCTGGTGGCCTTTGACTCTTTAGTTATAGAAGGGGGAATCCTTACTGCCAAGAGCTTATTAAAGCTGTTCATATCAATCACTTTTTAGTAAAGTAGTATTTTTATAGAAACAAGGAAAATGACTCTCCACCCCACAGAATCTAACCTGGACATTTTGTGTATTGATAAAAACATCTGCACAAAAGTTCTTAACAACTCTGCTATAAATATCTGTTCCAGGTCCTACTTTTGAATCCCTGTGAGGCCAATCTCCCAGGGAACTGATTCCTGGATCCGTTTCCTACCTAAAAAAAGCTGAGCCACCCGAATGGTCCAGCATTCCCGTCTCTGATCTCAGACTGCCCGACTAGCAGGAGGAGCTGCTGGCAGCTGGAAGCTGTCTGCTGCAGAGTCTGGACCAGGCCTGTATATGCTGAGGCTCAAAGTCACCCCAATCTCTATTCCTTCTTTCCTTTCCTGTTGTTGATGACACTAAAGATGGGCAGTCAGCCTACAGAAATCTACAGCCCAAGCACGATCACAACATTTTTAGAATTTGTTTAATTGCCTGTTGGTATTACAAAAATAAGGGCCCTGAGTCATCCAAACCCCATTTAAGAGAGATGTTAAAATGATGGTTCAAGGCCTGAGGTTCATGGATTAAAACCACCTTTCAGATTATATTTGTTGTCCTACTTTTAATTTTTCCTGGTGTTATTTCACTTAAACTTTATGCTTGTTCTCCCCAGTTATGTAAGTCTAGGAACCAAAGCCCAGCCAACATTATGTTTCCTGGACAGATTGAATTAGCCACCTATTAACCTTGACAGAAGACACTCTTTGAAGGTCAAAATTTGAAGATCCTTGACAAATGTTGGCTGATGGTTCTCTCCCCTCCCCCTTCCCACCTTCCTTTGCCACTAATGGCCGGGACATCTCAGCTCATTCAATATTGTTTCCTTCCTCTGTGGGACACGACTTTCAGGAAGGAGCCTTCTTAGCAATGTGGGACCACACCCTGAACATAAAAGGGCCATTTTACACATACTTAAATTCACAACATGTGTTCATTAGCAATAATTTCTATGAAATATCTTGATGAAAAGGGGGAAATGCTAAAGAAAAATTCTGAGATGACTTTAAGTGATATAAGGGCTGAAGAATGGGGGAGGATAGAGAAGGGACTGTAATCAGTCAATAGCTGCAAGCTGCAGGCAACCAAACACTCCACATTCCTGGATGAAGTCATCTCAGCAATCATCTGCCACCACATCCCTGTTGCTTGTGAATCAAGCCGGACCATCACCAACCAATCTGAGAGCCTTCTCTGTGGACCAGCCACCTATGCGCTGACTTTCCCTGCTTTGCAGTAGCCCACCTGCCTTATCTCTAGCTATAGAAAGAGCTTTCTTTCCTTGGGACCTTTTACAAATGTTCCGTTTTTGAGTCTTGTGGACAAGTTGTTCCTGTGCTACTGGTGAAGCAGAAACTTCCTGTCCCGGGACTCAGTCCTTTTCTGGCTGCATCTGTAATGGCTCAATTGACCTTATTTCAGATATATCTTGGCTTCTATAGAGTTTCTGATTTGTCACATGCACTTCACATGTGGGGCCAAGAGAAGGTCAGCACAGAAGAGCAACGTGGGTGGTTTTGCCCTCTTGGGACGACTTCTCCAACTGGACATTTCCCTCCTTCAGCTTCGCTCTTGGGGCCCAACTCAATGGAAATTCTCACCAGGCTCTTTGTACAGGTTGTTTTGTTCTCTTTGCCTTAGAGAGCTCCTCCCCACTGTTCTGGACAGCTTTCAGTGTCTTTCAAACCCCAGGTCAGCTATCATTGCCTGTGGGAAAATCTTTCTAGACTCCTTTGAGCAATCTCTTCATCCTACTCATATTTCTCATGTTGGTTCTTATCACAATATATTCTGATGCATTTTTGTGACCCCTGGTAACTGTGAGCTTCCAAGGACTGTATAGCTGTTGTACTGTATATTTTTCAGTACACCGTCTGACAGAAGTTGACATTCAACAAAGGCTCCTGGCATTTGCCTACCATTTGTCTCCTTCTCCACACTTGTCTCTCAACTGGGACAGGAAACTCACAAAGCTTGTTAGAACTGTGGATCATCTACACCAGTGATAAGCAAGGGATTTTTCCAAGAATGATGATATGAACTTCAATGTGAACTTTAGTAATTCATTTTGGTCTTTTTAGGGTCTTTATTCCCTGATTTTTCCTATGTTCTGGCAGAAAAAGCTGCCAGAAAGCTTGGTTCCAATAGTTTAGGTCTCATTGCATGGACACAAAATTAGAGACCCTAGCTGTCCTCTGAAGGAAATTACAACTTGTGAAAGGGGAATATCCATGTCAAATTTCAAAAATAGAGAATGATATTCAAGAACAATACCTACTAAACGTGGGATTTTGGGGGTGATTCTAGATGTTGATACCTTGCCCCAGTGTAACCCTGCTCTGGGGTCTGATATGTAGAGATGCAGCTAGAGAGGTGCAGCGAAGGAACGTCCTTAAAGGAGCTGCTCCCTTCATGACACTTGACTCTTACTGTTGGGATTGAGATCCTCTTCTTGGACTATATAAATACTACTGATGTTTCTAGTAGTGAATGTGAACCAGTCGCCTGCTTGGTACAATTTGAGATTTAAGAAGCCACTTTCCCTTGCACTGAAGATTAGTGACAGTCATTAAGTGGAAAGCCTCCTACTTGATCTTGTGGCATCAAAATTCTAATATGACTGCAAGATTAGAAGGTGAAGCAGAAAATCCCAAGGTTTTAGAAATGAGGAGAAACTACCTTTTCTCTTTCTGCTGCAGTGGAGAAGTCGAGTTTCTGGCAAGCCAGGTCCGATGCAGTAGGCAGCTCACTTGGGCTGCCCTGTGTTCACTGGAAATTCAGAATGTGAGGAGCGGCGTGTATCTGAGGTACAGAACTCATGATTCACCAACCAAGGTTTTAAGGTTTGGCGATCACAGTACAGTTTGTGGAGCACACGTGGAACAAAGCTTTCCTTTCAACTCAACTAAGAATTTGTGATTTACACAGGAGCAGCTTTTAGGTCACCATGGCTCCACTGACGGAGGAAAATTTGCCAAAACAACAGAAACTATGTAAATAATATCGTAACATACACATTTAACCCACCTTAAACATTAAAAAAATAAAGATAGCATTTCCCATTACGATAGCATATTAGTTTTCGCAAACCAAAAAACACTACCTGAAAAGATGTTCCCCTTCTCCCCTGAAATAAAAAAAAAACTCTCAAGTGCCTCTTTGCAACTATTTATGATGATCCTGTACAAGATTTTTGGATCCCGCTCCCAATATTTATTACAAGCATTCCCCAGGTAAATTTTTTAAGCAAGGAAGGAATGATACTTGTGTTCGTAGAAAGCAAGCCGCGGCTGTGGTCGTTAGCTTTAATGATGAATAGCTCTGTGGCCCGCCGGCGTCCGGTGCCGGGGTGCCGGCCCTGCCCGCCGCATCGCAGGGCACCGCGGGGGCGAGGGCGACAGTCCCCCGCCTCCCTCGGCGGGGGGGGGCCAGCTGGCCGCAGGGCGCCCGGGCAGCGGCCGGCGGGGACCCAGGCGGCGAGGTAACTCGCTTCGTTTGGGGAAGTCAGGGGGGACTTCAACACCAGGGGGCAATTCCTCCCAGCAGCGAGCGGGCCTCTTCCCGGGGGCAGGGCCTCCATAGCCCAGGCCGCCCGGCCCCGCGGAGACGCCGCCTGGAGCTGGACCGAGGCCCCGGGGCGCCCCCAGCCCGCAGCCCCGGGAACTTTCTGGGCCCGAACTGAGGAGAGGCCGCTTTCCAGGCACCCTTCCCGCCGCCAGGTGACTCCCCTGCCGTAGGGGCTCAACAAGGCGGTATGGGGAACTGCGCTGCGATCTTCGGATAGAGAATCTTTGATATTTTTACATGGATTTACTAAGTCGTTGTATCAAATAAATTGTGTTCCTCGCAAAACTATAGTAAGTTTTAAAAAGCATTAAAAAAGTGTAACTTAAAAAAAAATTGAGATGTAACTGACAGGACATTAATTTTAGATAAACAGCATGATAGGATACTTGCATTTGTGGTAAAAAGACCATTTCTGTTAACATCCATCATCACCACAGTTACAAATTTCTTTGTGATGCGAACTTTTAAGATCTACTTTGTTAGCAACTTTGAAAGTTGGCAACTTTTGAAATAACACAGCATGGTATTAACTTTAGTCACCACGCTGATTAATACATGAAGTTTGTACCTTCTGATTCCCTCCACCCATCTCACCCACCCCTTCTAGCCCCAGCCTCTAGGAACCACCAATCAATCTTTCTCTGCGTTTATGAGGCCCCTTTTTTTTAGATTTTTTTAAAGATTCCACATCTAAGTGAGATCATATGGTATTTGTCCTTCTCTGACTTCTCTCACTCAGCATAGTGTCCTCATGGCCCATTCATGTGGTCACAAATGGCAAGACTTTATTCTTTTTTATGGCAGAGTGTATATTATATATATTTTCTCTCTTCATCCCTCAGTGGGCACTGAAGCTTATTTCCAAAACAGCTTTCTTAAACATCTGTCTTTTCATGGTTCTGTGCTTCAGTCATTCAAATTAATTCACAACAGGTTATTATTGTTATGTACATTTATTATGCACCGAGTATACCGCAGTGGTTGCTATATAAAAACAATTATTGATATAGTGTCCCTGCCATTGAGCTTACAATCTAAAATGAAATACAACAAGGATGCTGTAAGCCTACCTCAAAATTTCCTTAACTTAGAAATGGTATTTTGGCAAGTAAGTGCCGCAAAGTGACCTATCATTTCAGGTACAATGTTAGTAAGACTTTGAACATGATCCAAAGAATGTTTTACTTGTACCCAGATTATTCACCAATTAATATTAGGTTTGGTAAGAAAAGAGCACTTAGGAATTCAGTAAGAACAATGAATTATTTAAGCAAAGATACTTATTTACTAGCCTGAGGTTTTCCACAGTCAGGCAAAGCTCCACGAACAACATTATGAACTAAGCCATGTTTGTTTTCTAATCCACTTAGAGCTTTTCCACTTCTTCCTCCCTTCCCACAGGTAAGGGCTCCAAGGAAGAAAAAATGCAAGGCTTAACCCCCGCTGAACTTGCAGGAGATACTCCTATTTGAAGAAAGGAGTGAGCAAAGACAGCAGCGGGCCCCTGTCTGCAGGAGAGGCAGAAACAAAGCTGAGTCAGGCTGTGGGGACTCAAGAATACCGCTGTTGTCAAGGTGACTAAGAATGTGGATGAATTAGCTTTTCTGCTCCATATTTCTGTTGTAGGGGTATTTAAGAAGCAAGAATTTAGCATCAAGACGATATGCTGTCAGTCCTGTACTATGCCTGTATCCATAGCATAATATTAATAAGTACTTTCAAGGTTTTTTGCTGGTCATTATTTTAGTTGACAAAGGCACACCGAAGGGACTTTGATTCCTGCTGTCAAATGAGAAGATTGGTTTAAACTTCTGAGCACTTACTGTCTTACACTATATATTTTGATGATTTTCAATAATTTATAATTCTTAGAACTGTAAAAGAACACTAAATAATAAAGTAGTTGGATATAAATTATTTGAAAACCAAAAGAAGTTTGCTCTGTAAAGGACAGGCATAAACTTAAAAACACATGCATACAAATATTTAATGGTACAGTGGTACCATCCTGAGATTTTTTTTTTTAACAGCAAAACGGTACTTCAACTATTTTTGGAAAAATCAGTCATTTTCCCCTAGATGTCCATCTTGGCAACTCTCTTTTAAGTGATAACACAGCAGCAGCAACATTTTAAAAAATGTGAAAAAATTTTCTTTACACAAGTTTATTGAGAAGTAATAGTCCAGAAACTTCAGGATAAAATTTTGATAAAGTAGAATAATTCACTACTTTTCATCTAAAACTGACATTTAAACATCCCTCTTCCAAACTAAGTGTAATTTATACCTCCTACTTAAAATAAATAAAACTCAATTTATTATGAGATTTGAAAAAAAACTTGAAATACCTATTAGCATCATTCTCTTCTAATAAGATGACACAATGTGTTTCTCAGTAAAAGAAAAAGTTTTTTAAAAATACTATCATAGCTGTGATAAATGAGTTTGGGTTTATAATTCTCAGTTACTACACTAATGTTTATTTGGTACTCTAGGAAACAGCTAGAATTCATGATTAAAGCATATCTTTTTCTAAGGCAAGGCAAGTTGGCTATGTATGAATCATAAATGTTAACATGATTATAAAGACAATATAATCAATATGTATACATTCATTTTTTAAAGTGATATATTACAAGCTACATAAAATTTAATTTCATGTCCTATTGTAAGACTATATCTTTGACCTTAAGCTGAGAAGCATAATTGCTGTAATACATTAAAAATACTTCATTTTTCCAATATTGTAAAGTATACTGTATTTTCAAATAACTAGTATAAATTTTTTTTTGCACAAAGTTTAAAGTCATACCATTAGCGAGCTAGAACTACTGTGGTTAATTGTATGAAAGAAGTTCAGAAGGAGAACAAAATATAAAACTAAGCAAAGCAATTGCTGTATTTAATAAAAAACAAACAAAATCAAGTAGTTCTGAATACACTTGTTTCCTTAGTAATGTGTGTATCCATTTAACTGCTATTAGTCTGATTAACATATTAAGATTCTGTAAAATTTGTTTTTCATGGTTGGTTATTTTTCTTCCCTATATCCTTCCCAACAGCAGCTAGAATTTTCTGTTGAGTACAAAGTGAGATAATGTTTATATTTTTTAATTTGAGTCAGTAAAAGCTCTTTTCTTTCATTTTTAAACGTTATATTAATTTTTGGGGCCTTAATTAAAATTTAACATTTAACCATGTGTTTTTGCTTTTTTAGTCTACATCTCAACAAATTGATAAAGGTTATTAACAAAGGCAAATCTTGATTTCATATGTGATTATAAATTGTTTTTCTTTTTTGAGGAGGAAAAGGACATAAAAACCATTCATATAGGTCCTCTTCACTCTCAACTCTTTTGAGGTACAGCCTTAAACAAAGGTGGATCAAATCAAGTAATGCTGGTAATCTCTTATCTTTGCATAGAAGAGAAAAAATAAAATAAAGGAAATTATTTCCTTCCTAAGGTCTCAGCTAGTTTCTTAAGTCTTTTCTTCAGCTCCAATGGAAATTTCTCATAGCACTTCTTACAGACTGGTTTCATGTCAAACTCCACAAATTTATTCCTAAAGATAATAACAATAATAAAAAAAAAGAAATTAGTGAAAATGCATACAACACAGACATCTAAATGTGAAGTAATTTTATTGAAGCAAATGAAGATACTATATGATGACATCTATGTTCATGTTAGCAGAAAACTAATTCTAACCTTAATTCTTGTCGTTGTACTAGATGTAAAAAAGTCACATTATCATTTGAAGAAATCATCCTTATAAAATTAATCTTTATCTGTATAATTGAGACTATTACATTTTAGTCAGTGCTATATATACAGGAAATCTAATGTACACATAATTCAGGTAAGTAAAGTCAATTATGTTTTAAAGAACTAGAAGAATACTTTAAAGAATAGTTCTTTAAGGCAAAGACTGTATTTCTGTAATTTGAATGATCCTCTCCTTACTGAAGGTGAAATGATCTTACTAAGTATTTTAAAATAGGTAGCGATGAGGTTTGATTTTTCCTGGTATAAAATGGCTTGCTCCTCCACCCCCAACAACAACAAAAATCATCAAAAGAAAAAAAATCTAAAATCATAATGGGTTGTTTTGGTTGGTCATCTGATAGAAAGGTTGGTAGGGGAGATACAAAGAAGATTTTTAAGCACTCCTGAAGAACACAGGTGAGCCAGATCGCCTGTGGTTACATTTGTGTTTGGCAGATGTATGGAGAACTCAACTCCTTGTGAAAGCTAGAGCAATACACATTATCAATTTATTTGTAAAACAGTTCTGGAGAAGACAAGTTTCCAGCTGGCCTCCTAACTATCTGTAATGCATTTCCAATAGGTAATCACAAGTTATGACTGCTGAAATTTAGGGCCCTTAATTGTGAATTGAGTAAATGTACAACTTTTTAACTTGATTGTTTTCTCTAAAATTACATTTAGGAAGTATTTGTGGAGCAAGTCTAGTGGTACACTGTTGACTATAACAAATGATTACATCTGCTCATATAATTTTAAAGAACAATGTTAATTCCTAACCAAATACTTAAAACAAAAATTCCTTTTTTTAAAAGCACCAGATGGGAATTATTTTCTGTTTTTTCAGAGATCCTAATGCTGATAGTAACTCAAATGATAATTAGATTTCAATTTTCAGTTTGATTTAAATAGTACCCATTGAGTTAAAAGTCTCCCAAAGTCATCTGAGAATAAAAGTTATTAAAACTGCCTTTTTTTGATGAAGCAAATAAATTATCACTGCTTTCAGAGATACTGCTAAGCAAAACTTTCATTGTTTTAATTTTATATTTGGATTTTAGTATATTTTTATAGAAGGGTACATGAAAGCTGAACAATAAAGAAGTTGTCGAGCTAGAAAACAATGGTAACCAGGAAGGAAAAATGGGTCAATCATCCCAGCCATTCAAAAGACTTCAAAGATTGAATTACTTCCCACAAAAATCAGGAATGAAATAGAATTTGAAAACATCACGATGCATATGGGCGTCATGTGAAAGCACCCCTACATACAGCAGAGATAGGAGGTATCTTGTATGTTCAGCAGATGGTTTTTGATTAGATAGGGAACAACCTATCTAACTGTAAAGGATTCACTTTAATACAGTACTTAGAACATGAGACACTTGGAATTGCACAATTTCATTATTTTAGGCAAAGAAACCAAAAACCAGGATTTTGAAAGCTGTAATTATTAGGCAACACTACTTTAAAACTTTTCCCAGTATCTATTAGGAAACTGGAGTTCTTCCCTTTGGATTCACTTAAAAAAAATCTACACCATATAGTGATTTTAAAAAAGAGACAAGGGAGCCTGCAGATTGAGGGAAATACATGAAGTACAAGCCACTGTTAAGTGCGACCTGTGTTAGCTTAAGCTTTATACTTTTAATAATTATGCAAAAGGACCGACTTTACTCAGGATAAATACTTGTATTTCAATCTCTAATAAGCTACAAATACATGTCAAAAGGAACCAAGAAAAGCCAAAGACAGAAACAGAGCCAGGACACGTTCTGCAGGACTGACCCAAGAAGACAGAGACGAGGACGAGGGACAGAGAGGTTCACAGACACACTGGCTTTTTCTTTTTCTGCTTGTCCTTATCCTTTGCTTCTCTCTCCCGTTTGGCAAGTCGCCTCTTAAATTCTTCTGGCATTTTCTCATAACAGTGTTTGCAGACTGGTTTTAGGTCAATTTCAACAAACTTATCCCTTTGAGCAGGACAAAGAAGGAATAGGAGAAAACATGGAACAGTTAAAGGAAGAGCCTTTGCCCTCAGAAGCTTCAACAGAAAGGAGACAGAGGGAACCAAAGAATTCTCTTCAAAAACTCTAGAAGCTCCCAGGGCTCACACTGGACCCGACAGTGGACTTACTTGAGTGTCAGCTTAGTGTTGCAAGTGGAGCAGGCAAAGCAGCTCACACACCAGGCCTTGTTCAGCGCGGAGACCACTGGAGGGGAGGCAAGACAGCTGGTCACAGGCGGGCTGGGGCTGGGGCTTAAATGTACAGCTCTAAGGCGGAGCTGAGGTTATTTCCACAGCATATGGAAGAGTTCGCAGGAGGTTTTCTTGCAAAAGAATCATGTAGCTAAAAATCTCAGTGCTATTAATGTTTACTGAGTCCATCTTACTTATTTAGTAAGGCTATTTTTTCACATACAAACCAAGCACTTAATTTACATCTCACGTGACTGTAGGCTTTGTCTTAGGGAAGGTTACTATTGCCTTTCAACCTTATTACAGTTCCTCTCTCCCTCTTGGGAAGCATATATGCATGCCAGGTCTTCACACCGAAGCTCACGGCCTCTCACCCGTGCACAGTGCAGCCTGCCTTACGTCACTCAGACGGGCTTTCCGGCTCAGCACCTGCCTATCAGCACACTGTCACCTCCTCTGCCCTACTGTCCCTGGCCTGACAAAGAAATACAGACTAGGTAAGTCATTTTTAAAAATCCAAATATTAACATATTCATCTGTAGGAAGGAGTCTTTCTTCCAAAGCTGAGAAGAGCTTTTTGACAGCTTCTTTCACCTGGCAACCATCTCATGTAGGGGCGAGTGAAGTTATATTTTCAATGGCAGTAAAGATTGCTCTCCTGCACTAATCCTTCCGTAAACTGCACACGGGCAGGGTTTCAGAAAGTATTTCCAAGTTATGCTCTCTGCCAAGAGCCATGAAGCATGCTGAAAACAGGAATATTTAAAACTTTGCCAGGAAGTTTCTGGCAGAATTGTGCTAGCAACTATTAGCAAACAACACAGCTGCTTCCCTGTTCCAGCCCATCACCCTGCCTAATCACCACAGGACAAGGGTGGTAAGTCCTGCAAAGGGCCACAGATAACTGCCAGGTTTTAGCATCTGCAGGGTTAAAGTTCCTACCTACCTGATAAAACTGCTCTTAATATAACACTGCCCTACAGCTTCCACATTACATAATTCCAGGGGATGGAAACAGAAACAGACCTCAGGGTCAGCCACAAACCACTCCCACAATTCTTGCTGTAACAACCGCGCAGCACTGGCCTAAAGTAGTTCCTAAATGAGTAACAAATACAACTCTTTGGATGTTATCATGTCTGCTGTAGATTACTTAGGAAAAATGCCAAAGAAAGAGAAAAACGAATGGATAACAATCACATTCCAATCAATAGCAATCATAGCCTCTTCCAATTTGCATATTACCCAAGTGCTCTTGTGTCACAATGGCACCATATAAAATCCCCACAGACACTTACCATCACCCTCTATAACACGGTTGCAGTGGAAACAAACATCACCAAATAGCTGAAAATAAAAACGAAAGGAAAAGTTAAGATGTGTTACAACTAAGTTTTAGAACACCAAATACTTAATATAATTTCAGTTCTTTCTACCACTTAAAAACAAGTAGCTGGCTAATTAAAACCAGAATTTAGCATTACTAAAGAAAATAAGAAAAGTTCATTGACTAGTTTTTACTTCTTACAATGCAAATAATTTACTTTTCATCACTATCAAAAATAGAAAAAGGCTCTGGAAATGTTGCAGACTTAAGATGGCTAATGGAACATGACAGCCCTGAACTGATCCAGTATTAGAGGGAGACCTTGCTGTAAGGACATTAGTGGGTCAAGGACAAAATTGGAATAAACAGATGAAAGTATTGTATCAATACCAATTAACTGTGGTTACATAACAGAGTTCCACATTCTTGGGAAATCTACATGGGCTATTTAGGGATAAAGGACAATGATGAACTTGTCAATGTTTCAAAAAAAAAAAGCATGTGTATTTGTATATATGTGTATGTACATTTGTATATAAAGATGTGCATTTGATAAGTGTGTGTTTTTAGAGAAAGACTGAGCACATGCAAACAATAAGGCAAATGTTGAGTCTGAGGGAAAGGCGTAAGGTGTTCTTTGTATTTTTACGTTACTACTCTTCTGAGTCAAATTCTGTCCCAAATAAAATGTTAAAAACAAATCTCACAGTTCACTGTGCATTTTACAAGAGATTTCCTTGTAGTTAAAATACTGATAAGTTCAAATTCATAAAAGTCTATCTCATGTCCAATGAGTATGATCAGTACCTGGTTATAGTGGGTTTCACAGTATGCCAGGCCCTTCCTTTCATAATGGCGATGTCCAAGAAATGGTTTTTCACACTTGGCACAAACAAAATGCTGAAAAAAATTGCTAAAGGTCATTTTTGAGTCACCATATTTTATTTGCAAGTTAAACTATCTTCAGAAAAGACAGATGGAAATCTGAGACAGTTACTCATTCGGCCGTAGGTAACCCCGCAGCTCTTCAGTCTTGCTGAATCCAGGCGTCTGTGCCTGACGGTTTACTGCACACACAGCCTAGTCCAACAACGCGGAAGGAGACAATGGGGCTCCTAGTAGGCGCGTCTCCAGGGCGGGGCCGCTGCTGGCTGTGGACCATGACCCTTCCTGCCTCAGGGGGCCCGAACAACAGAAGCACGAGTCCTGTGGCATTACTGAGGGACCACAAAAGCCATGTATACTCTGTAGTCCTAATTTTCTACACAGTCTAATGTCTTAAAAGTCCGTATTTAATCTTCAGAATCTCCTAGTCTTGTTAGCACATCTGAATTACGGTTATTCAAAACTGGTCACTGTTCCATCATGTACTCACCTCCACATGCCACTGCTTGCCCATAGCATTGACCACACGCCCTTCAATGGGCCGGCGACAGGCGCCGCAGATGGGAACCCCCATTTTATCATGGCATGGCAGGCAGTAGAGTTCCCCCTTCAGCTCCCGGGCATCAGCAGTGAGCTCCTTCCTGTCAGGAGAAACACCCACGTGAGTAACACCACCTCGAGAGAAACGCAAATATGTGGTTGGTGCACTGTTAGGTTTTTGAAGTTCCTGCTCTAACAATCCCTGTAACTTTATTCTCCCCTTAGTAGTGCTCAGAGTAACCTCAATTAGTAGGTGTGAGTGGGTTTCAGACTCCATCAACAGTGAGGAAATATACGAGTGAGTGCGATCTAGTTGCGTTGTTCCTATTTACCATGCCCTTGTTTAGTGTCGCCTTAGAGCCCAGGTGTCTTCTTTAGACAGCTACGGAGAATCCCTCACTGGGGACGGATGCAGTGACACTATCTTTCCAAAATGACAGAGCCCGAGACTAGTTCCATTTACTAACAGTTATTTAAACTGTCACAAGCTGTTAAAAATAGTCAAGCGTTGATAGAAAAGTAACAAATGAAATGCCCAGAATTTCCCTTCTCTAAATGCTTAACTCCATCATTTTCAGTCTCCTGTATCAACGGACATTTTGCTGGGGATGAGCTCACTCAGCCAGATGGACTTGTTTGAATTCCATCTGCTTCAAATAATTCTGCACAAGCGCTAACGGAAAGTGAGCAGAAGGAACTCTCACCAGAGGGCCAGGAGGCGCGAGATGAGCACAGACCGGTGGCCATGGAACGGGAGGGGCGCCCTGCGTACGCCGTGCGCAGTTTGCCTCATCTGCCTTCACTCTCCCCCAACTATAATTTAGCAGTTCATATTCATTAAAGTATCTTTTTCACTCAATTTTTATACTAGTTGGAAAATTCAGAAAATCATAGCCTAACAATTTCATGTAAGTTCTGCAATTCCCTTCAGATGTAAATAAAGCAAAATTAAATAAACATAATTTAAGATACCACTCTAATAGAGCTGTAAAAGTTAAACATGTACCAGGATGAGACTTTTTAAAGCTTTTTTAAAATTCTGTATTGGAAAACCATATACATACAATTTTGGGTTAATGGGCTATTTTAATATGGACTGAGTATTTAAAGCTGTGTGTGTAGGTACACACATGTATGTACATGTACACACACACGACAGAGGGAGAGTGCATGCTGTACACACACTCAAGTAGGTCAAGATTTAACCGATGAGTAAATGAAGGGTGTGCAGGTGTTCTTTATGTCATCCCCCAGTAACGGATCATAGTGGGACATGGCCTTTTATTTCCGTTACTTGTGCAATACAAAGGAAGAGGTCACAGCACCCGCAGTTGGCACAGTTGAAGTGGTCCGGATGGTAAGGGTCGTTCTTGAATATCAGAGGCTGCTCATCGACGACGGCATGGCATTTCTGGCAGATGTATTTTCCTAGGCCTCTGGCTTTTTCAAGATTGTGACAGGAGCGGCACAGATGTCTGAACAGAGCCAAAACTTTTTTAGAAACAAATCTGAAATCTAAGGTTCTTCCTAAAAATCAAAAAGAAATATGCTTCCCGTATCTCTGAAAAGAAATTAAACCATTTCTTTAAAAATCATCACTGGCTTAAGAGAGTAGAATCAAGCACCACTTTTTACATGAAAGGTTCTTTACTCCCACCCAGATGATCTGAGGCTTAAGAAGTACCATCCAAAGGTGGGATCCCCTGTTTGTCTGCCCAGGAGCATGGGAATACCGGGACCCGTCCTGACAGGCGGACAGGTCAAGCAGGGCAGCCCGGAGTCCCCACCCCTGGGACATGGTGTCCAGTGCCGCAGGTGGGAAGCCCAGGCCCCGAGGACCACACACCCCTACCTCCCGGCATTCTTGACAAAGCCGATATCTGCTAGCACTTTGTCGCAGAGGTCACAGAGGAAGCACTTGGGGTGCCAGCTGTTATTCATGGCTTTGATAACTCGGCCAATGATGAACTCACCTGCAGGATAGGGACACACAAAGGACCCCAGTGGGGCATCTTGCTGTTGCAGGCGGTAAGGGAAAACCCAGGAGGAACAAATACATTTTAAACCTTTCTCTGCAAATCGGGACTTTTTTATGTATGTCTACCACACTGAGCACTACATTAGAAGAAGGGTTTTCTGTGTCACCTAAGTCCTTGTTTTTGATGCCGTGGCCATATTTTTGGGCTGTCTTATCCCAGCTCCCAATTGGCTTTCTTTTTCCAAATGATGTATGACGGGGCTCTCCTGAATGCCTTTTTGGCTGTCTCTGGTCATCACTGACACAGAAAACAAATCCACAATGCATTTCCTTGTAGCCCAAACTTAACCTCGTCTGCCATTAAACCTTCGAACATTCTGCCCAGCACTGCCGACCCGAGACCTTCTAGCAGAGCTGTGAGCAACCAGAGGGGCTGCGGTGGGAGGTCAGTGCTTGGTGACACACAGTGACCCCCCAGGCACCCACTGATGTCCTCCCTGTCTGTCTCCTGACAGACCCGAAAGCAAGTAGGTAAAGGTTACATTAACAGGGGTAAAGAACATTCCCAAAGATCGCCTAGCAGAAGTCCTAGTTAGTCCCCACACACTTTCACACCAGGTGACCTGAAACACCAGTTCTCTCCAGGTTTTGATACTCTTGCAGTTTGTCATGTGCTGGCTGGCAGTGGCTCCCATATTGCTACAGTCCCCACTAGGATTGTAAAGTATTAGATGCATTATAATGAGCACCAAAACCATTTTTGTCACTGATACTTCAGAAGTGTTAAAAAAACTTGAGTAATTCTGAAATTTACTTTTTAGTTTGCATTCAGCAGTAACACTTACCACACTGATGGCAGCAAGGAGCAAAGAGCATCTGAAAATCGTGTTCACAGTACTTCCTTCCTTCAAACTGAAATGGAAAAAGCACCATCACTTGTACATTGGAAACAATCGCAGGGCGGGCAGATTTATTCTATGGAGACATATGGGAAGGATGTTTGTGAACTAAGAGATCTGCCTTAAGAATTTATAATTCTATTGAGATTTTCTGAAGAAAGAAATCCTACCATTTGCAACCATGGATGGAGCGGGAGGGTATTATGTTCAGTGAAATAAGCCAGGCGGAGAAAGACAAGTACCATATGATTTTACTTATTTGTGGAATCTAAGAACAAAACAAAGCACAATGAACCAAACAGGTAGATTCACAGATACTGAGAAGTGAGGTAGTCACCATGGGGGAGTGGGGGTGGGAGGGGAAGGGGGAGAAAAGGGCACAAAAACTCTCAATCATAAGTTGGTCATGGGTATAGTAGTGCAGCATGAAGAATAGAGCCAATGATTCTGTAACATCTTCCTATGTTGACATATAGTTACTGGGGTTGAGGATTTAATACCATGGGTAACTGATGAACCACTGTGTTGTATACCTGAAACCAATATAATAATGTGTATTAAGTATACATCAATATAAATAAATAAATAAACAAAAGCAGATATACTTTTGTACCTTCCATACATCTACATGTAGGTACTGGAGAGAGGACCCAAACGAGCTGAGACTGGCACAATACCATGCCTCCGGAGCAGTGACCTCACCTTTGTGCTCGTGTCTTGGCTCACGTGCTCCACCCTTTAAGACACTGATGAAAGGGTCCTCTCCCCCAGAAAATGCTAAGCATACATGCAAACCCCTTCCCATATTTTTCAGGTTGATATAAAAAATATTTTACTGTAAGCTTAAATGTTTACAAGGGATAAATATTCTAGCACATTTTACATTTTAAAGATTTAAAAATGGGCCCAAATCCATTAAAAAAAGTTTCTTTTATCAGCTGGAAAATTTACTTACCTTCATTCTCTCCTTGAACTATTTCCATTTCATTTTACCCAGAGCTTTACCCTAGTACAATATTTTTAATACTAAAGTCTTTTAATTGATTACCCTATTAATACTTCTCTGTAATTAAAATGCATACAACCACACTGTGAAACTTGTTTTACTTTCCAAATCCACCAGGCTCTAAAGGCTAACATTCTTTTCCTTCTGGATTCAGATGCCATGACAGTGATTAACACAACACATAGTACAAATGTTAAATTTTATTTTTTACTATTTCATTATTTACTTCAAAAGCATTTCTTACTGAGATGAGCAGGCTGCTCTTTCCCCTCACAATTACCTCACGTATCCATGGATAGATGTTCCTTACCACTGGAAGAGTCAGGGCTCAATATTAATATTAGGTTCACTTTGTTTTGGGAATTGATTTTACCCTTTTCCCATAAGTAAGTCATAGGAATCACACAATGTCTCCCTTTGAATCTTTGAGCTCCTTACAGGTTTTATTTCAAAAATCACATACTGAGAGTTTCCAAGATGGCGGCGTGAGTAGAGCAGTGGAAATCTCCTCCCAAAAACACATAGAGCTATGAAAATATAACAAAGAAAAATCTTCCTAAAATAGAAACCACAGGACACAGGACAACATCCAGACCACATCCACACCTGCAAGAACCCAGCGCCTTGTGAAGGGGGTAAGATACAAGCCCCAGCCCGGCGGGACCCGAGCGCCCCTCCCCCCGGCTCCCGGCGGGTGGAGAGAAACCGGAGCAGTTTTTTTTTTGGCGAGCGCTTTTTGGAAGCCTTAGAGGGACGGGCCCCCGTTGCTGGGAAGGCAGGGTGGCGGGACCGGTGAGGAGGTGCCTGGGAACAGCGCCGGAGGACAAAGAATATCCCGCGTTTCTCCCTGCGAGACCTGGGGGCGGGTGCCTGAGACCGGTGCCTGAGGACGGAGGAGGTTGCGCGTTTTTCCCCTTTTTTTTTTTTTTCTCTTTTTGGCAAGCGCTTTTTGGAAGCCTTGAAGGGACGGGGACCCCAGTGCTAGGGAGGCACGGTGGCGGGACTGGTGAGCGGGTGGCTGGGACCGGCGCCTGAGGACAAAGAATATCCCCCGTTTTTCCCTGCGGGACCGGTGGGCGGGTGCCTGAGACCGGCACTTGAGGACAGAGGAAATCGCGCGTTTTTCCCCTTTTTTTTTTCTCTTTTCTGCGAGTGCTTTTTGGAAGCCTAAAAGGGACAGGGACCCCGGTGCTAGGGAGGCAGGGCGGCGGGACTGGTGAGCGGGTGCCTGGGACCGGCACCTGAGGACAAAGAATATCCTGCATTTTTCCCTGTGGGACCGGTGGGTGGGTGCCTGAGACCAGCACCTGAGGACGGAAGAAATCGCGCGTTTTTCCCCTTTTTTTTCTCTCTTTTTGCCAAGTGCTTTTTGGAAGCCTTGAAGGGACAGGGACCCCGGTGCTAGGGAGGCAGGGCGGCAGGACTGGTGAGCGGGTGCGTGGGACCAGTGCCTGAGGACAAAGAATATTGAGCGTTCCTTCCCTGCGGGACCGGTGGGTGGGTGCTTTTTGGAAGCCTTGAAAGGACAGGGACCCTGGTGCTAGGGAGACAGGGCAGCAGGACCAGTGCGCGGGTGCCTGGGACCGGCACCTGAGGAAAAAAAAAAAAATCGCGTGTTTTTTCTTTTTTTTTTCCTTTCTGTTCCCTCTCTCATTGTTGCTGTTGTTGTTTTGGTTTGGAGAGTGCTTTTTGGAAATCTTAAAGGGGCAGGACAGGTCACTTAGACCAGAAGCAGGGAATCTGGGGATCTCTGGGCACTCTAACCCCCTGGGCAGCAGGGAGCACAGAGGCCCCTTACGGAGATAAATAGTCTCCTGGCTGCTCCCCCTCTAACGGGGCTCCACCATTTTGGAGGAACAGCCCCAGCCAGGCCAAGCCCACAGCAACAGTGGAGATAAACCCCAAAGCAACTGGGCAGGAAGCAGAAGCCCTGTCTGCGCACAGCTGCCCAGCACAAGCCACTAGAGGTCGCTATTCTCCCAGGAAAAGGCTACAAACCAACAAGAAGGGAAGCTCTTCCAGCGGTCACTTGTACCAGCTCTGCAGACTATCTCTATCACCATGAAAAGGCAAAACTACAGGCAGACAAAGATCACAGAGACAACACCTGAGAAGGAGACAGACCTAACTAGTCCTCCTGAAAAAGAATTCAAAATAAAAATCATGAACATGCTGACAGAGATGCAGAAAAAAATGCAAGAGCAATGGGATGAGATGCAGAGAAAAATGCAAGAGCAGTGGGATGAGATGCAGAGAAAAATGCAAGAGCAGTGGGATGAAGTCCGGAAGGAGATCACAGATGTCAGGAAAGAGATCACAGAAGTGAAACAATCCCTGGAAGGATTTATAAGCAGAATGGATAAGATGCAAGAGGCCATTGAAGGAATAGAAGCCAGAGAACAGGAACGTATAGAAGCTGACATAGAGAGAGATAAAAGGATCTCCAGGAATGAAACAACACTAAGAGAAATATGTGACCAATACAAAAGGAAAAACATTCGTATTATAGGGATACCAGAAGAGGAAGAAAGAGGAAAAGGGATAGAAAGTGTCTTTGAAGAAATAATTGCTGAAAACTTCCCCAAACTGGGGGAGGAAATAATCGAACAGACCATGGAATTATACAGAACCCCCAACAGAAAGGATCCAAGAAGGACAACACCAAGACACATAATAATTAAAATGGCAAGGATCAAGGACAAGGAAAGAGTTTTAAAGGCAGCTAGAGAGAAAAAGGTCACCTATAAAGGAAAACCAATCAGGCTAACATCAGACTTCTCAACAGAAACCCTACAGGCCAGAAGAGAATGGCATGATATACTTAATGCAATGAAACAGAAGGGCCTTGAACCAAGGATACTGTATCCAGCACGACTATCATTTAAATATGATGGTGGGATCAAACAATTCCCAGACAAGCAAAAGCTGAGGGAATTTGCTTCCCACAAACCACCTCTACAGGGCATCCTACGGGGACTGCTCTAGATGGGAGCACCCCTAAAAAGAGCACAGAACAAAACACACAACATATGAAGAAGGGAGGAGGAGGAATAAGAAGGGAGAGAAGAAAAGACTCTCCAGACAGTGTATATAACAGCTCAATAAGCAAGCTAAGTTAGGCAGTAAGATACTAAAGAAGCTAACCTTGAACCTTTGGTAACCACGAATCTAAAGCCTGCAATGGCAATAAGTACATATCTTTCAATAGTCACCCTAAATGTAAATGGACTTAATGCACCAATCAAAAGACATAGAGTAATAGAATGGATAAAAAAGCAAGACCCATCTATATGCTGCTTACAAGAAACTCACCTTAAACCCAAAGATAAGCATAGACTAAAAGTCAAGGGATGGAAAAACATATTTCAGGCAAACAACAGTGAGAAGAAAGCAGGGGTTGCAGTACTAATATCAGACAAAATAGACTTCAAAACAAAGAAAGTAACAAGAGATAAAGAAGGCCACTACATAATGATAAAGGGCTTAGTCCAACAAGAGGATATAACCATTCTAAATATATATGCACCCAATACAGGAGCACCAGCATATGTGAAGCAAATACTAACAGAACTAAAGAGGGAAATAGACTGCAATGCATTCATTGTAGGAGATTTCAACACACCACTCACCCCAAAGGATAGATCCACCGGGCAGAAAATAAGTAAAGACACACAGGCACTGAACAACACACTAGAACAGATGGACCTAATAGACATCTATAGAACTTTACATCCAAAAGCAACAGGATATACATTCTTCTCAAGTGCACATGGAACATTCTCTAGAATAGACCACATACTAGCTCACAAAAAGAGCCTCAGTAAATTCCACAGTATTGAAATTCTACCAACCAATTTTTCAGACCACAAAGGTATGAAAGTAGAAATAAATTCTACAAAGAAAACAAAAAGGCTCACAAACACATGGAGGCTTAACAACATGCTACTAAATAATCAATGGATCAATGAACAAATCAAAATAGAGATCAAGGAATATATAGAAACAAATGACAACAACAACACTAAGCCCCAACTTCTGTGGGATGCAGCGAAAGCAGTCTTAAGAGGAAAGTATATAGCAATCCAGGCACACTTGAAGAAGGAAGAACAATCCCAAATGAATAGTCTAACATCACAATTATTAAAACTGGAAAAAGAAGAACAAATGAGGCCTAAAGTCAGCAGAAGGAGGGACATAATAAAGATCAGAGAAGAAATAAACAAAATTGAGAAGAATAAAACAATAGCAAAAATCAACGAAACCAAGAGCTGGTTCTTTGAGAAAATAAACAAAATAGATAAGCCTCTAGCCCAACTTATTAAGAGAAAAAGAGAGTCAACACAAATCAACATAATCAGAAATGAGAATGGAAAAATCACGACAGACTCCACAGAAATACAAAGAATTATTAAAGACTACTATGAAAACCTATATGCCAACAAGCTGGAAAACCTAGAAGAAATGGACAACTTCCTAGAAAAATACAACCTCCCAAGACTGACCAAGGAAGAAACACAAAAGTTAAACAAACCAATTACAAGCAAAGAAATTGAAACAGTAATCAAAAAACTACCCAAGAACAAAACCCCGGGGCCGGACGGATTTACCTCGGAATTTTATCAGACACACAGAGAAGACATAATACCCATTCTCCTTAAAGTGTTCCACAAAATAGAAGAAGAGGGAATACTCCCAAACTCATTCTATGAAGCCAACATCACCCTAATACCAAAACCAGGCAAAGACCCCACCAAAAAAGAAAATTACAGACCAATATCCCTGATGAACGTAGATGCAAAAATACTCAATAAAATATTAGCAAACAGAATTCAACAGTATATCAAAAGGATCATACACCATGACCAAGTGGGGTTCATCCCAGGGATGCAAGGATGGTACAACATTCGAAAATCCATCAACATCATCCACCACATCAACAAAAAGAAAGACAAAAACCACATGATCATCTCCATAGATGCTGAAAAAGCATTTGACAAAATTCAACATCCATTCATGATAAAAACTCTCAGCAAAATGGGAATAGAGGGCAAGTACCTCAACATAATAAAGGCCATATATGATAAACCCACAGCCAGCATTATACTGAACAGCGAGAAGCTGAAAGCATTTCCACTGAGATCGGGAACCAGACAGGGATGCCCACTCTCCCCACTGTTATTTAACATAGTACTGGAGGTCCTAGCCACGGCAATCAGACAAAACAAAGAAATACAAGGAATCCAGATTGGTAAAGAAGAAGTTAAACTGTCACTATTTGCAGATGATATGATACTGTACATAAAAAACCCTAAAGACTCCACTCCAAAACTACTAGAACTGATATCGGAATACAGCAAAGTTGCAGGATACAAAATCAACACACAGAAATCTGTAGCTTTCCTATACACTAACAACGAATCAATAGAAAGAGAAATCAGGAAAACAATTCCATTCACCATTGCATCAAAAAGAATAAAATACCTAGGAATAAACCTAACCAAGGAAGTGAAAGACTTATACTCTGAAAACTACAAGTCACTCTTAAGAGAAATTAAAGGGGACACTAATAAATGGAAACTCATCCCATGCTCATGGCTAGGAAGAATTAATATCGTCAAAATGGCCATCCTGCCGAAAGCAATTTACAAATTTGATGCAATCCCTCTCAAATTACCAGCAACATTCTTCAATGAATTGGAACAAATAATTCAAAAATTCATATGGAAACACCAAAGACCCCGAATAGCCAAAGCAATCCTGAAAAAGAAGAATAAAGTAGGGGGGATCTCACTCCCCAACTTCAAGCTCTACTACAAAGCCATAGTAATCAAGACAATTTGGTACTGGCACAAGAACAGAGCCACAGACCAGTGGAACAGATTAGAGACCCCAGAAATTAACCCAAACATATATGGTCAATTAATATTTGATAAAGGAGCCATGGACATACAATGGCAAAATGACAGTCTCTTCAACAGATGGTGCTGGCAAAACTGGACAGCTACATGTAGGAGAATGAAACTGGACCATTGTCTAACCCCATATACAAAGGTAAACTCAAAATGGATCAAAGACCTGAATGTAAGTCACGAAACCATTAAACTCTTGGAAAAAAACATAGGCAAAAACCTCTTAGACATAAACATGAGTGATCTCTTCTTGAACATATCTCCCCGGGCAAGGAAAACAACAGCAAAAATGAGCAAGTGGGACTACATTAAGCTGAAAAGCTTCTGTACAGCGAAAGACACCATCAATAGAACAAAAAGGAACCCTACAGTATGGGAGAATATATTTGAAAATGACAGATCTGATAAAGGCTTGACGTCCAGAATATATAAAGAGCTCACACGCCTCAACAAACAAAAAACAAATAACCCAATTAAAAAATGGGCAGAGGAACTGAACAGACAGTTCTCCAAAAAAGAAATACAGATGGCCAAGAGACACATGAAAAGATGCTCCACATCGCTAATTATCAGAGAAATGCAAATTAAAACTACAATGAGGTATCACCTCACACCAGTAAGGATAGCTGCCATCCAAAAGACAAACAACAACAAATGTTGGCGAGGCTGTGGAGAAAGGGGAACCCTCCTACACTGCTGGTGGGAATGTAAATTAGTTCAACCATTGTGGAAAGCAGTATGGAGGTGCATCAAAATGCTCAAAACAGACCTACCATTTGACCCAGGAATTCCACTCCTAGGAATTTACCCTAAGAACGCAGCAATCAAGTTTGAGAAAGACAGATGCACTCCTATGTTTATCGCAGCACTATTTACAATAGCCAAGAATTGGAAGCAACCTAAATGTCCATCTGTAGATGAATGGATAAAGAAGATGTGGTACATATACACAATGGAATACTACTCAGCCATAAGAAGTGGAAAAATCCAACCATTTGCAGCAACATGGATGGAGCTGGAGAGTATTATGCTCAGTGAAATAAGCCAAGCGGAGAAAGAGAAATACCAAATGATTTCACTCATCTGAGGAGTATAGGAACAAAGGAAAAACTGAAGGAACAAAACAGCAGCAGAATTACAGAACCCAAAAATGGACTAACAGGTACCAAAGGGAAAGGAACTGGGGAGGATGGGTGGGCAGGGAGGGATAAGGCGGGGGAAGAAGAAGGGGGGTATTAAGATTAGCATGCATGGGGGGGAGGGAGAAAGGGGAGGGTGGGCTGCACAACACAGAGAGGACAAGTAGTGACTCTACAACATTTTGCTAAGCTGATGGACAGTAACCGTAATGTGGTTGTTAGGGGGGACCTGATATAGGGGAGAGCATAGTAAACATAGTATTCTTCAGGTAAGTGTAGATTAAAAATTTAAAAAAAAAAAAAGAAAGAAAGAAAGAAAAGGGGGATTACTCCTTAACAGGATAAAACTATTGGTAAATCAAAGATCAACGCATGCTTTAAATATCCTTAATGTTGATCACTTAAAGGGTGTCAGATGATCAGCTATGGAGGTACTCTTTTCTGATAATATTCCTTTCTCTTAATTAAAAAAAAAAAAAAAAAAGCAGTTCCTGTGTGCTGACCTCCAATGAGTTCTGCACAGTGGTATAGAGGGCATGTCAAAGTGTGGGCAAAGGGTCTGTTTGTTTCTACGCAGAAGATCAAGGCCTAGCTTGGATACCCAGAAAATGAACTAAGATACGATATGAGGAGGAGCTTCCGGCATCAGCACTCTCTGGAGGACTCGTGCCGGGGGATGATCATCAAAAAGCCTCCACAGGGATCCGGACGATGCTGCGGTTGTGGCTGCATCCAGCCCACCATCTCCTGGACTTGCCATGAGAAGGAGGAGGGAGATGTCTAGGCTGGCATGTGCATACAGTGAGACAACGAATTTGACTGGATCTGTACTGTTGGAACTCAACCAGGAGTTGGGAGGGGTGCAAGTTGTAGCACCCCAAAATCTCATGACTATAGACTATCTATGGTTAAAAGAACATATGGGATGTGAACAGATCCCAGAAATGGGCTGCTTTAATTTGTCTGATGGTTCAAGTACAGTTGGAAAATATCCATCATATCATAGATAAATTTTCACAAATGCCTAGGGTGCCTAAATGGTTTTCTTGGCTTCACTGGAGATGGCTGGTAATTATAGATTTGCTTTGTTTATGTCACCGTATTCCTATTATGTCAATATGTGTGTGCAAATTAGTTAGTAGTTTAAAATCTATACATACTTAAGGTACTATACAAGAAGATATGTCAAAGAAATAATCAATCCTCCCAAGTTTCCTTCATATGCTACATCTATAGCTTTTCTTCTTCCTTCCTAATTACAAACTTTAAATAGAATTTGTGCCTCATATCGAATTTACCGAGTATCATAATTCCTCCAGGTGGTAAAGATACCTCGAGACAAGTGCTGGGCATAGAAGCCACAGGGCATAAATCTGCAAAGAAGTAAAAAGCTAACCTTTGCAAACAATATGGCTTCTCTCTCACTTACCAACTTTACATTTCCCTGTATGGCCCCGGAAGATGACTGGTTAGCCAGAGACGGGTAAGATTCCTCAAGGGAGGAACAACCTAAGACAGGCACAGTCGCAGGGGGGCCATCAGGTGAGAATTTGGGGATCAACAGAGGTGAGGCTCAGAACCTCACCCCCCCTGCTTTGAGAGAAATCTTTTGCATCCGTGGATGTCTTGCTGCCCTTGTCTAGCCTGGATTAATACTTAGTCCATAGGCACACACCTGATCATCTGATCATCTACATTTGCCTTCTTACAGCACTAAACTATGTTTTCTACCTTTATCTTGCATCTACCTACCACTTCAGCATTTTATTAAAAATAAAAATAATAATAATAATAGGAGAAATGTGGGATCAACATATAAATCAAGTACAAAAATCAAATGAATATTCATATTTGACCTGATGGTTTATAGGTCATATTGCATGATCAAAACCGAAAGTTTCTGTGATGACTGCCCTTGTACTGTTCACCATGTAAGAATTTATTCACTCTGTAAGAATTCGTTCACCATGTAAGAACTTGTTCGTTATGCTTCAGAAGATTGGAGACTGACGAGAATTAGGCTTGAGATGGATTAATGATTGTACATTGAGCATTGACCCCCCTATACTGAATTTTATTGTTGTTAACAACCATTTGATCAATAAATATGAGAGATGCCCTCTCAAAAAAAAAAAAAAAAAAAAAAAAAAAAAAATCACATACTGTTTGATCAAAATCCATTTTGATGTTCCAATTGTCAACTCAGCTTCTTCAATCATGGATATGAACTGCAGACGTCACTCAATTTGCTGAACATGTCCATCATAGCTTAACTGGCAGAGCAGCCAAAGCAGATTTATTTTGTGCCAGAAAAAGTCTTATTTTATATTTAAATTCAAATGAATGAGCTCCAAAACACTTAATGAATCGCTATTAAAAATTACAAACAGAAGGTAATAAATTGATTCCTCAATCCTGTCATAATGCACTGTAGTATGTAGCACAAAGTAGCTGTTTGTGAAGTAGGCATATCCCTTTATTGATGTGTATAATGTACTATATAGAAATCTGTGCTTAGTTTTAATAGTAATTAAAAAAGAAATCCAGTATAAAACCTCAGAAACAACTCCATTAATTTAGTTAGAAACGATCAACTTTTTATTTGCTGTCCACTCTTAACAAATGGTAGAACTGTTTGTCTCAACTGGCCATCTAAGTTTAAGAGTAAAAGATCAACTGATTGTAAAAAGTGAATGTTTTGTGGACCACTTGTTCTTTGTGTGTGTGCGTGGGGGGCAGTTTAAAATGACTAATTTTTAAAATCAGTACTTTTTAATGGAAACAACTTGACCAAAAATCTGTCACAGAATTTTGAATTAAAGTTTAATGAGAAAAAAAGAGAAATGATCAACTTTTATTTTGTATTTAATGAAAAAAGACATAGATTACCTTAAAAAAACACAAGGAATCCAGCTGTTAGTTGTTTGCAAAGGCAGAAGAAATTAGGATCGGTTGTAATATGAGTAAGTTTTTAAAGATATGGTTGAAATAGGCAGCACATTGTATGAGTTAAGAATGCTGCCCGTGGATCCGGACTGCTGGAGTGTAAACCTTGGGTGACCCACTGACAGGACGCGTGACTCTGGGCAAGCTGTCGACTCCTCTGTGCCTCGGGAGTCACACACCTATTCCATCTGGCTGTTTTTTCTAGCTCGTAACACACTCACCATGTTCGCCATCTCTTGCCAATGCTACCTTTGCTCACAGGCCTTTCCCTTTAGAAGGGTGAGTCGTGTGTGTGTGTGTGTGTGTGTGTGTGTGTGTGTGTGTGTAAATGGAGCATTATTTGCCATAAAAAGAGAGAAATCCTGCCATTTGCAACAACATGGATGGACCTACACGGCATTATGCTAAGTGAAAAAAAGCCAGACAGAGGAGGACAACTGCTGTTTGATCTCACTTACGTGGAATCTAAAAATGCTCAACTCATAGAAACTTAGTGTATATTCAGTTACCAGGGGCTAGAAGGATGGGGGAAATGGGAGATGTTGGTCACAAGGTACAAGCTTCCAGTGTAAAATGAGTTAGTTCTGGAGCTCTAACATACAACAAGGTGATTATAATTAGTAATGCCATATCACATACTTGCAGGTTGCTAAATTCCTCAGCACACACACGCAGGAGAGCGTTATGTGAGGTGGCAGATGTGTTACTGACCTACTGTGGTGATTATTCCACAGTATTTACATACATCAAGTCACCATGTCAATCATCTTAAACTGCACAATGTTACTAACATCAGCTATATCTCAATAAAGCTGGGAGAGATGAGTCCTTTTGAAGTCAGGGGGTGAAGAAGGCAAAACCTGAAGGCAGGTTTTATCAGCTCTTCCCCACATCCCCAGATGTAGCGTATATATGGCACATTGCGCTCCCGGAGAGCCCAGCCCCGCCTGAACCAGGAAGCTCACAGGCAGGACCCCGGGCAGTCCTTTCTGAGCTGTGTCCTGGAGTCATTTATCACAGTAGTATTTGAGATTCTTTTCTTTTGTAAAGTGGGAGAAGTAAGTGCTACTGGGAATACAAATATATTATCAGGTGAATCAATTTTAGGAAGAAGAATCCAGAAATTGAGTTCCCTGAAACTGGACTACGAGGATTCAGAAATGATTCCCTTGCAACCATCCACACTGCAAGCCCCTAGCACACCTGTGCCCCAGTGTGGGGATCTAGCAAGGGCAGATGGCTTCTGCTCTAATGGGCTGCTTCTTCCAGTATGTACAACTGACCAAACGCAGTATGGCTTGATTTCTGGGCCTAGGAACGGTGAGAAGCTGATCCAGTGTAAAACTCTAGGGTGTGAAATGAAGAAAAATCAGAAATCGTAAATTTGGAAGAATCAAACTTCCATAAATACTGCCTTTCAAGGTAACTGCATGTTACAACCCCAAACTGGCTTAAAATATAATAAGCAACAAATAAATATTAATGATCCTGAACCCTAGTGTTTAAACAAGATGCCTGAGAGCTGTGCGGTTTCCAGCACCCGTAGGGAACAGGGCTGCTCAGGGTGGGGAAGCTGAACTCCAACCAGAAGCAGCTCTGCTTTCAAATTTTTTAAGCTGTGAAGTTCTGAGAAGACTCTCTTTGGGGGTGGGGGGAAAGAATTGTGCTGCTTTAAAGCTCAGAATTAGAAACTCAGCTGAAAGTCTCATTTCACAGCAAGCACAGGTGTTGGGAACCTCCACTTGGAGGTCTGTGCTTGTCTGTCACGAGATGCTTCACAGCGAGTGGGTCCCCAGAGAAGCACCGTGTCCTTTAGGAAGGTTTCCTCCCAACCAGTCTTCCCGTGTCGGCTTCCAGCCTTCCTGAGTAATCATAATTCCGTGTAAGAGGAAATGAGTGAAGAAATCTCTTTGTAAACCACCTTTCCACTAAATCACTCATCAGAAACTGGTTTCCTGTTATGCATTTTGTGATAGGAAAAAAGGATGTATTTGGGAATTCAAACTAAGAAGGAGAAACAAATCTGAAGTATCAGCAAAGAACCCAGACCCTAAATGTGAACTATACCAAACAGAAAAGGCTCCCAGCCCTTGATTCAGTCCATCCCAACCTGTACTATTTCCGGAATTACTGCTCTGTAACTCTTGTTTCCATTTCACTTCCCAAAATATTTTCTAAGGGGAGAAATTGAGATCACCCTTTCACTGGAGATAATCCCCGATGTCACAGAGTTAGACTGAGCAGCCACTGTGGTAGCAATATATAGCTGGTGCTCAGGCCTCTGTGCCTGATGGACAGTCCCCCCTGGAAATGGCATTTATCAGCCTTCTCATGCCCCCAGTGACTTGGTCATTTTACAAATATTAATTCATGGGTACTGGGGGATGACTGAAGATACTGATAACAAGAAATCACTTATGGGAATACATTTCCCTTTGAAGATAACTCTGACACCAAATTTAAAGATCACCAGTCATACATAACTCATATATTTCTACACTCTCTAAATTTTCCTGGTCTGAAAATGAAGAAAAGACGCATGAAAACTATCATCAAATTCTACACGAATCTCTTTGAAAACCATATTCACTCCTGGAACTAGGATGCAGTGTGGTCTATGAAGCAGAGCGTGCACTCTAGGCTTTCCATAAAAGTTTACTGCATGAGTGGATGAGAAAGCTGTGATGGCCACAGCACAATCTCTCAGACGTGTAAGGTACTGGTTTCCACGAGTGTCGGGCATCAGGGTGGAGGACACCGCTCATGGAGGCAGGGACCCGATTCAGCTCTTACCCACCGGTGAACAGTGACCAAGGTCTCTGAGCATCATCCTGGCCATATGTAAATTGGGAATAAAAATAACCCACCTGCAGGTGTCCTGTGAAATCAAATGAAGGAACAAGAACAGTATGTGAAACACCTAGAACAGCACCAAGTGTGTAACAGGGGCTCAACAGATAGTTATTCCACAAGGAGAAATATTAGCATAATTCACAGATCTCCTAAAATTAGCAATTATGGGGTATTTTTTCATGCACAAACAACCCCATTCCAGGCAAACTAGAAGAACACAAGCCAGGTGACCCTCTCTTGAGAGGCACCCATGACACTGGGGAGCAGCAACTCAGCTCTTCCGGGGGGAAGAGCCCCACACATGGTTTTGGGACTAGTATGTTCACGATGTTCTGTTATTACCCTGATTGCTAATCCTCTGACACAGGTAAAATTAAAGAAGAATAACTTTTAGAATCATTAATATTTAAAATAAAAATGCATTAAGTATAATATTTGAATAGAGGAAAATGAATCTCGGTTTCAGAATCAGTTTTAATTACTACACAGAAAATTCATCTTGCCTTCTGATAAACATGGATAGTATTTCCATCATAAATACCTAAATGATGAACTATTCAAGAATGGTACACTTATGTTCCCTTATGCCACTTTAAATAAGAAAATGCAGGTTAAGTGAGTTCTTTCTAGACATGCTTTCTAAGTAAACTTATGGCACCAGAGTTAACTCTGACTGCAGTCAAATTTATAGACAGACCTATAAAAAATTTGTTTAGTGTCAGGAATTGCCTGACCAACCAGGGAAACATGTCCATTTGGAATGACGTTGCTGTCACCACAGTGAACTTCATTCCCTATATGAAGGGATGCCTCATTGTTTAGAATGTAGTGGTTCTCAACCAAAGGGTGACTAATTGGTGATATTTTTCGTTGTCACAACTGGAGATCTAGCAGGTCTTCTCACCTCCCCTGCATTGGCTTCCTAAGCACCACTATGGACCTTGAGGGTTCTAAGTACAGTTACTCAACACCTGCAATACACAGGAAGCCTGCACAGTGAAGAACTCCCAAGCTCAAACATTGACAATGCTGATGAGCAATCTGATTGAGTGTGCAAACATTACTTCTCTGAAGCAGTACCCACTGGAAGTGTAGGGGCTCACATGCCACCACCTGGGTGCACCCTCGTAACACTACAAAATACTAACAAGAGGTTAAACTCGTGTTGTTTAAGGGTCAACTCTATGTACTAACAGTCTGTCACATCATGACTATTTTCTAAAAACTAGTATGTTCCATTTTTAAGCTCTTACCAAGTGCTAGATGCTGTGCATTTTAAACATTGTCTATTCCAGTTTTCTGTGGATTCTGGGGTAAAAAAAAATCTGTCCTCATGTAGATTTAACTCTAATATTAACCAGTCCATATTACTGTGATGTCTTTGTATTTAGTTTTCAATGACTTGATCTTGGTTGGTCCAGTCTAATTCACTGAAGCAAAGATTCCTTGAAGACTATGTCAACACTGCTTATATTTATGCCTAGAGTATAACATGGAGCCTGGCACAGTCTAACTGCCTAACATAAGTATCTGCTAGATGGATGGATAGGTCAATAAATGAACAGACGCCACTCACAGAATACTGTGGAAGTCAGCCTGATCGAGGCTCCTTAGTCCCCTCCAATCTTGACAGTCCTCAGACTTGCCCTGCCTCACATGACCCTGACGCTATTGAAGGGCACTGGTCAGGTGTTTCGCAGGGTGCTCCTCATAGTGGGCTTATCTCATAATTAAGTTGAGCTCGTAGACTTTAGGAAAGACGGCCACTGAGTTGTCATGTGGTCTATTTGGTGCACTGTATTTGGAGCACATGGTACCTCGGACACTTGGGTAAGATGCTCTCTGGCAGGTTTCTCCACGGCAGTGTTACTACTTTCCCCCTTCTTTATCCCTGTTAGAAATCAGACATGAAGTCCAATCCATACTCAAGGGGAGAAGCATGCTCTCTTTTCCTTTTCATGTATTGAGTCACTTAAACAAACTGGGGGAAAGGAGAGCTTTTAATTCAAGAAATGATACTCCAGTTGCCAGAAGGATTATATTAAGATCCCAACTGGATAAGTCACTCAGTAACAGAACATTTTGGTAATGCCAGTATCCCCCAAATCATCTCCTAACTATTGATCCTCCATTGACCCTCCCCTCAAAAAAAAAACCATAAAAAAATTAAAAGTAACTTCATTATATGTCATTGCCTGCAACTTACTTTTAAATTGATTGGCAAAAAATGGATGTGGTGGGTGTATGAGATACATAGGGTACATGATAGTCATTATACTATTCTTTCAACATTCCTGTGGGCTTTTAAGCAAAAAAGTAAGTTTATATAACAGCACCACACTGTCCTGAACAAACATATCAAGCCAGCTGTCCGCATGTGGTACTCAAAACTCCACATGGCTTAGAGTGCCACCCCAAATGGAAATCTCCAGTTTCCACTTGAGAATGCACCTCTTTGTTTCTGCTCTACATGAAGGCAAGATAAAGAAAGCTTAGACAGGGCTTAAAAGATGGCAGCATGAGAGGTATGACAGAAATCTCCTCCCAAAACCACATATAATATGGAAATATAGCAAACACAACGAATCCTGAAAGAGCAACAGGAAAGAAGGCTGCAACAGACTGCCTACATCTGGGTAAAAAAGCAGACCTCACGGAAAAGGGTAAAGTACCAAAGCTGTGATCTGGCAGGCCCAAGCCCTTCCCCCACCACAGCTCAGTGAGAGGGAGGAAGAGAAATGGAGCTGGGAGTGGGTGGATGGCTAGCACTGCTCAATACCCAGCCCTGGAGATCTGCTCCGGGAGCACCAACCCACATTACATGGTGCTCTGGAGATTAGTGGGGTTGGAAAGCTAAGGCAGGCAGAATACTAGGAGAGACTGAGATTCCAGCTGCTAGTGGAGAACGGGTACCCATAACCAGCCACTGTGGGACAAAAGAAAGGTGGGCAGTCTGAGAGACATCCCCATAGCAAGATGGCTGCTAAAGGGTCAAGGATTGCACGAGCTTCCTGCTCAGGAGAAAAGACAGGTGGACAAAATTGTCCCAGTGCACTCAGTCCAGCAGGTTGGAAACTTTCGGGAGCTTCAGGTGCTCCATACTCCTGGCTGGCAGCACAGCTTCAAGGCCCCTGTGGGTAAAATTGTAATATTTCCAGAATATTTCACCTGGCTTTAGTACATCTGCATATCAACAGGTATTCAAGGGTGGAGAGAAGTATGGCTTTAGTGCATTTGGATCATTCCTCAGGGGTGGAGAGAAGTTCATCTCCTTATTAATGGGTAATTACCTGGGCAATGGAGGGCTTATCTGTACCTGAGAGGTGAGGGGGAGGGTCAGTTTTGCATCTGCTGAGGCAGGAAAGAGAGAAGGCCTCGGACTGCAGTTTGAAAGCAATAAACAGGCTTTAAACTTTATTTCTCCCTTTGACTGATTTTGGCTTTTAGAGGTATTTTGCCCAGGATTTCCTCTCACTGGACTTCCAGCCCCCCTCCCTGTGATACAGAAATTGTGCTCCTTCCTCCCGGCCAACACTGGCTCACAAACCTGCTGCACACCACCATGTGCAAGGCCAGCCCGAGGGCAGCCCAGCCTAGAGCACTGACAGGGGTGTAGCAAAGAGGCTCCTCCCTATGTGCTCAGCCCACTGGCCCTGGCAGTGGAGGAAGGAACTGCAGCTGGGAAGCAAGAAAGAGCTCTTTTCTCCCAGCAGGCACCAGCACTCATGTCTATGACCCCGGCCATCGCTCCAGGGGCTGAGTAGCTCCAGAGACTAGAGCTTCTGGGTACTAGAGGGTGCGGCCTACATGAAGTTATAATTACAACATGAAAAATGTCAAAAGAACCTGGCACAAACCAAAATCCCACAAACACCAGAAAGAGGATCAAGTGCAACTGAAGTCACCAACCTTCCTGAAAAATACTTCAAAATAAAAATCATAAACATCCTCATAGAGCGACAGAAAAATATTCAAGACCTCAGGGAGGAATTCAAGAAAGAGAAATTTAAAAAAAATACAGTATCTGAAATGAAACATACAATGGAGGGATTTAAAAGCAGATTAGATGAAGTAGAGGAGATGGTAAATGAAACAGAAGTTAGAGAACAGGAATACAGAGAAGCTGAGGCACAGAGAGAAAAGATCTCTAGAAATTAAAGAATATTAAGAGAACTGTGTGAACAATCCAAATAGAACAATATTCGCATTATAGGGGTACCAGAAGAAGAAGAGAGAGAAAAAAGGATAGAAAGAGTCTTTGAGGAGGTAACTGGTGAAGACTTCCCCAATCTGCGGAAGGAGATAGTCTCTCAGGCCATGGAGGTGCACAGATCTCCCAACACAGGAGACCCAAGGAAGACAACACCAAGACATATAATATCAGAGAGAGAAAAAAGATCACATACAAAGGAAAGCCCATCAGACTATCATCAGACTTCTCAGCAGAAACCTTACAGACCAGAAGGGAGTGGCATGATATATTTAATGCAATGAAGCAGAAGGGCCTGGAACCAAAAATACTCTACCTGACAAGATTATCACTTAAATTTGAAGGAGGGATTAAACACTTTCCAGATAAGCAAAAGCTGAGAGAATTTACCTCCCACAAGCCATCTCTACAGTGTATTTTGGAGGAACTGCTATAGATGGAAGTGTTCCTAAGGCTAAATAGCTGTCACCAGAAAAAATAAAACTACAGTAAAGCAAGTAGACCAGTTAATTACTAAGCAGATGCAAAATCAAATCAACTACCGCCAAAGTCAGTCAAGGGATAGACAAGAGTACAGAATATGATACCTAATATATAAAGACAGGAGGAGGAAGAAGGGAGGACAAAAAAGGAACCTTTAGGTTGTGTCTGTGATAGCATACTAAGTGAGTTAAATGAGACTGCTAGATAGTAAGGAAGCTACACTTGAACCTTTGGTAACCATGAATCTAAAGCCTGCAATGGCAGTAAGTACATATCTACCGATAATCACCCTAAATGTAAATGGTTTGAATGCACCAATCAAAAGACACAGATACACAGAATGGATAAAAAAACAAGACTCACCTATATGGTGCCTACAAGAGACTCATTTCAAACACAAAGACATACACACACTGAAAGTGAAGGGATAGATAAAGGTATTTCATGCAACTAATAGGGAGAAAAAATCAGTAGTTGCAGTACTTGTATCAGACAAAATAGACTTCAAAACAAAGAAAGTCACAAGAGACAAAGAAGGACATTACATAATGATAAAAGGGGTCAGTCAAACAAGAAGATATAACCATTATAAATATCTATGCACCCAACATAGGAGCACACAAATATGTGAAACAAATACTAACAGAATTAACAAGGGAAACAGAATGCAATGAATTCATTTCAGGAGACTTCAACACACCACTCACTCTAAAAGACAGAACAACCAGACAGAAAATAAATAAGGACACACAGGCACTGAACAACACATTAGAACAGATGGACCTAAGAGATATCTACAGAACACTCCACCCAAAAGCAACAGGATACACATTCTTCTCAAGTGCACATGGAACATTTTCCAGAATAGATGACACCCTAGGCCACAAACAGAGCCTCAGTAAACTCAGAAGAATTGAAATTGTACCAAGCACTTTCTCAGACCACAAAGGTGTGAAACTAGAAATAAACTATGAAAACAAAAAAGCCCACAAACACATGGAGAATTGACAACATTCTCCTAAATAACCAATGGATCAATGACCAAATAAAAACAGAGATCAAGCAATATATGTTGACAAATGAAAATAATTCAACACTGAAAATCTGAGGGATGCAAATGAAGGCCATGCTAAGAGGGAAATATATTGCAATACAGACCTACCTCAGGAGAGAAGAACACCACCACATGAACAGTCTAAACTCACAGTAAATGAAACTAGAAAAAGAACAAATGAGGCCCAAAGTCAGTAGAAGGAGGGACATAATAAAGATGAGAGCATAAATAAATAAAATCAAGAACAATAAAACAATAGAAAGAATCAATGAAAGCAGGAGCTGGTTCTTTGAGAAAATTAACAAAGTAGATAAACCCCTAGCCAGATTTATCAAAAAAAAAGAGTCTACTCAAATATAATCAGAAATAAGAAAGGGGAAATCACTACAGAGACCCCAGAAGTACAAAGAACTATGAGAAAATACTATGAAAATTTATATGCCAACAAATAGGATAACCTAGAAAAAAAAAGGGTAATTTCAAAAATACAACCTTCTAAGGCTGACTCAGGAAGAAACAGAAAATCTGAACAGATCAATTACTAGCAACAAAATTGAACTGGTAATCAAAAAACTACCTAAGAACAAATCCCTGAACCAGATGGCTTTACTGCAGAATTTTACCAAACATTTAGTGAAGACCTAATACCCATTCTCCTTAAAGTTTTCCAAAAAGTAGAAGAGGATGGAATACTCCCAAACTCATTGTATGAGGCCAACATCACTCTAATACTAAAACCAGGCAAAGACACCACAAAAAAAGAAAATTGCAGACCAATATGCATGACAAACACAGATGCAAAAATACTCAACAAAATATTAGCAAACCGAATTCAAAAATACATCAAAAAGATCATTCATCATGATCAAGTAGGATTTATTCCAGGGATGCAAGGATGATACAACATTCAAAAACACATCAACATCATCCACCACATCAACAGAAAGAAGGACAAAAACCACATGATCATCTCCATAGATGCTGAAAAAGCATTCGGCAAAATTCAACATCCATTCATGATAAAAATTCTCAACAAAATGGGTACAGAGGGCAAGTACCTCAACATAATAAAGACCATATATGACAAACCCACAGCCAACATCATGCTTAACAGTGAAAGCTGAAAGCTTTTCCTTTAAGATTGGGAACTAGAGCAAATAGTTCGAAAATTCATATGGAACCACAAAAGACCCCAAATAGCCAAAGCAATCCTGAGAAGGAAGAATAAAGCGGAGGGAGGTGGTGGTTACGCTCCCCAACTTCAAGCTCTACTACAAAGCCACAGTAATCAAGACAATTTGGTACTGGCACAAGAACAGACCCATAGATCAATGAACAGAAGTGACAGCCTAGATACAAACCCAAGCATATATGGTCAATTAATAAATGATAAAGGAGCCATGGATATATACAAGAGGGAAACAACAGGCTCTTCAACAACTGGTGTTTGCAAAACTGGACAGCTATATGCAAGGGAATGCAAGTGTATTATTGTTTAACCCCATACACAAAAGTAAGCTAAAAATGGATCAAAGACCTGAATGTAAGTCATGAAACCATAAAACTCTTAGAACACAACATAAGAAAAATCTCTTGAATATGAACATGAGCAACTTTTCCCTGAACGCATCTCCTCAGGCAAGGGAAACAAAATAAAAAATGAACAAATGGGACTACATCAAGCTAAAAAGCTTCTGTACAGGAAAGGACACCATCAGCAGAACAAAAAGGCATCCTACAAGATGGTGGAATATATTTGTAAATGACATATCTGACAAGGGGTTAACATCCAAAATATATAAAGAACTCACATGCCTCAACACCCAGAAAGCAAATAACTGTATTAAAAATTGTATAGAGGATCTGAACGGACACTTTTCCAAGGAAGAAATTCAGAAGGCTAACAGACACATGAAAAGATGCTCCAAATTGCTAATTATCAGGGAAATGTAAATTAAAACCACAATGAGATATCACCTCACCCCTGTTAGGATGGCCAACATAGAAAAGACTAAGAACAACAAATGCTGGCGAGGTTGTGGAGAAAGGGGAGCCCTCCTACACTGCTGCTGGAAATGTAAACTAGTTCAGCAATTGTGGAAAGCAATATGGAGGTTCCTCAAAAAACTCAAAATAGAAATACCATTTAACCCAGGAATTCCACTCCTGGAAATTTACCCTAAGAAAACAACTTCTCAGATTCAAGAAGACATATGCACCCCTATGTTTATCGCAGCACTATATACAAGAGTCAAGATATGGAAGTAACCTAAGTGCCCATCAGTAGATGAATGGATAAAGAAGAGGTGGTATATGTACACAATGGAATATTATTCAGCCATAAGAAGAAAAGAAATCCTACCATTTGCAAAACATGGATGGAGCTACAGGGTATTATGCTCAGTGAAATAAGCCAGGTGGAGAAAGACAAATACCAAATAATTTCCCTCATTTGTGGAGTGTAACAATGACGCGAAAGTGAAGGAACAAAATAGCAGCAGGCTCACAGACTCCAAGAAGGGACTACTGGTTACCAAAGGGGAGCAGTGGGAAAGGGTGGGTAGGGAGGGAGGGAGAAGGGGATTGAGGGGCATTATGATTGGCCCACATGTTGTGTTGAGGGTCACGGGGAAGACAGTGTAGCACAGAGAAGACAAGTAGTGACTCTGTTGCATCTTATTACGCTGGTGGACAGTGACTGCAATGGGGTGTAGGGGGAACTTGATAATATAGGTGAATGTAGTCACCACGATGTTTTTCATGTGAAATCTTCATAATAACAGTGTATATCAATGATTCCATGATAAAAATAAAAAGCTTGGAAAGTGTTAATGAGATACACAATAGGAATTGGGAGACCACCAGGATTTTGAAGTACAGTCTGCAAATGTTAGATCTATGATGTAGTTCCTAGTTGGTATTTGAGCATTTTATTTTGCAATCTATATCATCTAAGTACTGTTTATATATCATTGTATTTATTAAGCACCTAATAGTCATCAAATACAAACACAACTGATAGAGATACTGAATTAATTAGGACAATGTTTGCTCCTGAGGTATTCCAAGTTAGATGGGAAGGAGCTTAGCATATAAATAAATAGCTATAATGACACATGTAAATGCTCTCCATACTAAAGGGAGAAACTAAGTGCTGTGTAGACTCAGAGAAGACAGCTGAAGTGAAATGGCATCAAGCTGCTCAGCACTGCCAAGGTCCTGTAGCAGCAAACACTCTGGGCAGAGCAGTCCTCACGGGTGACAGATGTTGCAGAGCATGACAAGCATTCACTCCTACTTCACATTCTTCACAATCTTCACCGCAAACTTTCAGTTCCCTTTTTAAACCACGTAACCTAGTGGGATTCAAATTCACCTTGACGAAGGAGCCAGTGTGGCCGCTGCTAAGTCAGTCTGACGAGAAGCTGCCAGTGAGCCAGGAATATTCAAGCTCAAGCATATTATCTTCAGACAAATGCCTGGACACAACCATCCAACTGTAGACTGGCCTAGGGAAGAGCCGGAAGGGAAGAGCCTGGTGTCTGATCCAAAATATCAGGAAGTCCCCCCTACAGGCGAATCCTGGAGGACCATATGTAAGCCTTCTACACGAGAGCACAGGGACAGTGGAGATAAGAGGAGGGTGATGTCTGACCACCAGGTGCAGAGTGGGAAAGATGTATTTGCTGTTATCACTAAGACTGAATGAAGCATGTAAGTGTCCTACACAGAAAGCAAACCAGGTACACGTGAAGCTTCCTTTTTGGAAAACAGTTTATCGCTGAATGTAACTGAACGTGCAGATTACTTATTGGAACCTTGGTTAGCTTATACTCTAAGACCCAACCAGAAGGAAAGGCCATATTCTCCACATGTAGGTTTGCAAACCTCTGGCCTGGAAAAGAGGTTACCATCGTAAAGGGCTATAATAGAGTAGCTCTGGTGTTCATACCATCTTCCAGTCTGTTTCAGGCAGACCCAGAGGGTCCTCATTGTCCAGCAGTGGGGAGGCCTGAGGGGCAGGAGCAGTGAGTCACATGCTGCTGTCACACTCGGGGCTCCTACAGGGCCTCTTGCTGACTGAGTACGCGTGGCTTGGCAGCTGATGGCAAATCCTGAATCAGGGCTTCAGGGGTGGTCGTGCTGAACGTACTCTAACTCCCAAGTGGCAGAAGGATGGGCAATATAGGACACAGGAAGTGAGAGAGAGGGAACAGCACGCCAGAGAAATAAGATAAATGTTTGGAAAACAGCCTGCCTTTCTTGTTTGAGTTCTTCTCCATTGTCCTCTGGAGTTTCTCCTAGGGACTTTGCCATAATTACACATTTCAATAAAAACATCTTAAAGTTGAAAGGCAGATTTAAGGGAATGAACACCCTATCAGATATTAGGAGACCAAACTAGGTTCTAATGTGTCCATGTAACAAACCGGCTGTGTTATGAAGGCCACTGGACCCCTCTGGGCCTCAAGGAGGAAGAAATGGTGGTAAGGAGGGGCTTTCTCTGCAGGCCAAGTCCCGGAGCCTTACCTGCTGCTCCGCAGCCCGCACACCTCCACTGTGCTGACTGCAGAGTGCCTTGCTGACCCCACAGAAGCAGGCCCGAGGTCCTGTCACTTGGCCTGAGCACTGCCTTCCAGCTCCCCCATTTTCCTTCTCACCACCTCGGCCTCCAGGGATTTCCTTCCCATGATGAACCCAGTTGCTACCCTCATCGTTACAGGCAGACCCACACACAACCTCAGGGAGGGGCGTGTAACTCCCGATGCCAGGATCCAAACCCTGAGCCCGCAGCTTTCTTCTGCTCCTGTCCCACCCAGCCTTCCCATCCCAAAAGCCATGATAATTAAAAGAGAGTCCCACTGCCCAGGGAAGGAGTTAGGAAGAACTGAAAGAACAGAGAATCTCCATCCTACTGCTAGGGTTTGTGTTTAGGGAATGTGTTCTTCTAGGACACATTAGGAGCTCAATGATGTATTCCAGTTGTCGTGCAATTCAATTTGGGGAGGTCTCCCTGCCAGCTAGGTGGGACTTCAACCTGGGAGAGGGTTCTTGACTCTGAGAAAGAATTCATGAGGTCAAGCAGGTACAAGCAAAGTGTGGTTTAATGAAACATAAGTACACACTCAAGGAGGGAGTGTGGGCGTACTCCAGAGGTGAGCGGTGCAGTGGGGCTCTGGTTCTGTGGTCTTACGGCTGCAGTTTAAGCAGGGGGGAATATTTATTGGGAAAGGTGTGGTTTACTCAGAACAGGGAGGGGGTTTGGGGGAGCAGGGGCTATACCCCTTTTTGTCCAGACAGGGTTGGCCTGGGAACTGTCATGGTGCCAAGGGGTGTGATCTTCAGTATGCCTAGGAGCATTGTGAGCTCTGGGGTAACTGTAGGTCATTTCTGCACCTCCATCTTGAATATAGTTGGTCTGAACAGTTAGGAGCTGCAGTCTGTTTTGCCATCAGTTATGTTCTGAGAATCTAGCTGGTTTATTTTCCCTTAACCTGTTCAGCCAGATGGCCTCATCCACTGGCCTCAAGCTTTTCTTGACTCAACTAGGGCCCAGATCTTTTCCTGGGCTCCACTCCTGTGCCATAATGAATAAAACAGTGTTCCTCAACCAGAATTCATAAAGCTGTTTCCTGAAGCTCTGTTCTACTCCTGCATTTCATGAGCCCAGGCTGGGGAAACAGCTTTCCTGCAGGCTGGCCTGAGGACCTCACTCTCAGGAGGCATTGTTTCCACGGCAAAATGCTGTCTGAGTGGCAAATGACTTATTAGTGACCTTTAAAAACCACCTTTCCTTCCTCAGGAATGGCTTTTAAAACAGGAAGATTAAAAATTCTCCCAGGCAAAAGATACCAAAAAGCAGCCGGCTCTGGCGGTCATGTGATTCTTTGTACATATACTGTCATGCAGGGGGACACATGTGCACAGATATGCAAATATGCAAGGAGCAGACTGGGAAAAGTGAATTATCTAATCAGTCACACACATACACCACACTTATCTTCATGAACAGCATGAAGTCAGCTTCAGATGACCAGTCCCAAGAGCAGCTATGTTCTTGGGAAGGCGGTTTCAGTGATGCTGAGAGTAAATAGCAAAGGAAGCGGAGACCACACAGAACTCAGGAGGATCAAGAAAGACAGTATTTGGAGAAACGGTTAAGACACACAGGAGAGCTACACATGGGCAGGATACCCCCATACTCGCTTCCAAACCAGAGCCGCCCCAGAACCCCCAGTACTTGCCTCCAAATTCAGACCCCCCCGAGAAAACATGCGAGCAAAGCTCCGCTGGCAGCCTGAGAGCAGTGGGGAGGGCAGGGCATGCGCGGTGTTCCGGAAAGGGGGACGCTGGGGAGAGGGCCGGGGGCCTCGCGTCGACAAGCCGACTTACCTCATAGAAAAGGCCCTCGGGGAACTGCTGGAAGCACTGGGCGCACACAAAGCACTGCTCGTGGTACAGTTCACCGTTGCTGTTGACGATCTTCTCGGCGGGCGCGAAGCCACCCTTGCAGCGCTCACAGGTGGCGCTGGCCAGGGCGTGGGCCATGTTGCTACAGGAGACAAGGGGCAGGACATCACTGGCTGTCGGCCTTGTCTTGGCCACGAGGCCGAACGCCACCATGAGCCAAAGAGCGCATTCTTCCTGATCACAAACACCGAATTTCACCCGCCAAGCCCACCTCCCGCTGTGCCCTAAGGACTCCACTCCAGCTGTCCCCTCTCTGCCCTAGCATCCTAGGTTCTGAAGGGGCCTCCGGCGTGGAGTCTGTTTTTCTCTTTCTGTTTGAGTTTTTCTTATTGAAGTATAGTTGATATACAACATTATATTGGTTTTAAGCATACAACACAGTGATTCAACAGTTATCTACATTATTAAGTGCTCACCCCAAGTAGTGCGGTTATTATGTGCCACCACAGTAAGATTTTACAGAATCACTGAATATTCACTACGCTGTACTATCAATCCCGTGACTAACTTATGTTATGACTGGGATTTTGTGCCTATTTGCCCCTTAACCTACTTCACCCACCCACACCAGTCCCTCCCTGGAGACTGTTTTTCTCTAACACTTTTGGCATTTCTCTTGCTAAACATAACACAGGTGAGTTCCTACCAGCTGTGAGGAGCTAGGGGCACAGAGATCAAAAGTCAAGAGACGTCCTCAAGGCACTTGAGTTTATATTTTGATAAGTAGCTTAATTAAAAACCCACAAGTTAGTATAGCTCAAAGCCAACTCCTCTCCCTTCTGAGAACAGAATCTAACTGCCTGTCCACTGAGTGCCATGTCAAGGCCTAGACACGGGATCTCTGGGGCTAGCTCCTGTGGACAACTGCTTCAGGAACTCTTAAACCAGCCAATGTGTCTTAGCCAATAATCTAATCAGGAGGACAAAATTTTAAAATGTGCAAGATCCAAAATACTGAACACTAATATTATAAAATATATCATAAACCCATAGGGTGTTATATTACGAAGATCCATTACATTTTACAGATGATGAAACAGAGGTTCTGGAGAGGTGTGGTCATTGGCTCAGTGTCACAAAGCTCACCAGTTAATTAAAGATACAGGACCAGAATCCAGGTCCCCACTTAAAAAATCACAACCAGATCACAGTACCAATTTCAACCACTGGAGAGGATGTGGTAAGGACAGTACCAGGCTTTACCGATCAGGAAAATGAGACCAGTCCATGGAGTAAGGACTGACAAGCCAGGGGACTTGGTAACGAACTCCCTGGCCAGTCATGCTCCTCCATGAAACACTCACGAGGTGTTCAGCGAGCAATCCCAAGTTCCCGTGAAGCACTGCTCAGTTTGGAAGAAGAAAACCGTTATACTCAAGCATATACCTAGATAATTACTTGTTCTCGGAAGAGCCCTTGGATACCACATAAAGAACGGTTTTACTTCTGAGGGCCTCAAGTGGAGAAAGGCCCCTCGGCAGAGCAGGTATTGGCCAACTGTCCACCGCCATTTGGCTGGGTATTTTCAGATGCCCACTCAGAGCACCAGCTCCACCTGTGTGTCTGGTGCCCAGCACAGCCCCTGGCCACCCAGATTCGGAGCCAGTGCACCTTGTGCAGTTACTGCCCAGGCTCTCCCAAACCTTCTTGGCACCCAGCAAGGCCAAGGGGGCAACAGGCCCCACTGCACAGGCAATTCACACCTCCTGTCAGGTCTTACTGTTTACTCAGCAAACATGTTCAGACTCACCTAGTTTCACCTCTATGCTGCCCCAGTGCAAGACAGCTTTGCCTTTTCCCCCTAGATGTTTCAAAGAACAGTATTCCCATTTTGTAGCCTTGCCATAACCACCCCCATTCAAAAGTACCATGCCCATAACCCCATAGCCATCAAAACTCAACTTCACTTACTAGGCTTAAGTATAGTAATAAATGGCCACCAAAAAAAGGAGGGGAGATAGGGAGGCAACCTCACTGCTTGGCAAACCTGGCCTAAGTCTCATATTAATATAAATTTTCTACTTTGTCATTTCAAAGTTACTGTGGGTTCGGGAGAAAACTGTAAAATTCTCTTTTTCACCTGGCTTTGTTATAAACCAGAAGAACTGTGGCAGTTTTACCAAAGCTCTTGAAGATGTTTTGTGCATCCCCTTTTTCCTGACCAAAATCCACAGGTGTCCCTTGATGAAGTATATACTAAGCCCACACCTGCCCCAGTAATTCTTAGTACTGCTTTGAGGATAAAATAAGAAAAAGTTTATAAAACCACTTTGGAAGCCAGAAGATACCACTCAAATATAAAGCATCATTACTAATTTTAAACCTTGTCAAAACAGTCACCAAATCCTCAATGCTTTTAATAGAACTTCAAAAAGGCTGGAAGAGAGGAATGTTCTGGGATGTCCTGATTCATGATTACCTACATCAGTGGTTCTCAAAGTGTAGAGGCCACTGTGACCCTTTCAGGGGTTCAAAACGTCCTCCCTTTTCCAACTATATCTCTGTAGGAGGCCATATTTTGATATACTTTATTTAAAACAACTATTACAACAGGATGAATACAGATGTGAGAAACTGTCATTTATTAAGACAGACATTAATGAGATTTGCAAAAATGTAATACAATGCCACTTTTCCCACCTAGCTTTTGTTATTTTGGAAACAGCTATTTTTCATAAAAATTAAATAATTTAAATATTTATTAAGATATTAAAGGTAATGAGTTTATTTTTAACAAATATTTAAAAATTTTAAAGTTTTATTTTTGAATACAGTAAATATTGATAAACAAAATCTCTTTGGGGAACATGATAATCTTTTTAAGAGTATAAAGGGGTCCCAAGACCAAAGTGTTCACCGCCAACATGTTTATTACTCATTATGGTACATACTGGCTAGCCTGGCTATATTCAAATTCAAATACTTGAATAGTTAGAAAACAGGTAGATACAGTATAAAAACTAGCACATAGTTTTCCCCATACACAGGAAAAATAAGTTTTTTTTAGAGATAATGCAGTTGGTGTATTTTTGAAGGAGTATTCCTTTTACTAACAAGTAGCAAAAGAAAGGAAACAACATTAGTGGAAACTTTCAGAAAAAAAAAGTCAATAATCTCAACAACCTGCTGAACTAATTACATTTCCCTTTCTTCTCTGCTTTCTGACCCTCTGGCACTATGCATTTTTTTTTTAATGGACTGTTTTTAGAGCAGTTTTAGGTCTGCAGCAAAGCCTAGCATAAGGTACAGAGATGTCCCATACGCCTCGCCCCACAGCTGCCTCCACCACCACCATCCCCACCAGGGAGGTAGGTTTGTTACAACTGATGAACATACACTGACCTATGTATATTTTTTACAGTTGATTTTTATATGTCATACTACATATGATAGAAGTTATTTTTTTAAGGTCATGATCATTATTAAGCTGTCATTTAGTTATAATTAATTGGCAATTTTCAAAAAATGATTTTCACTAGAAAGTGTTGATGACAAGGAATATATATGTTGGGGAACATAGAGTATACACATGTAAAAAGCCTTTAGTGTAGAATCTTCCTTACGGGCCAGTCACAGCTGATTTACCTTATCTACTTCCACAAATGTGCTACACAGAAAAGCTGATGTGACCGAGGTCATCTTTATTCAAGTGTCACATTTATCAGAGTATGTGAAACAAATTCTCTGCCAGAGATGCAAAAATATGCAAAATCCAAAGAGCATGCTGAGAGTCCCCCAAGAACTTTGGTTACAATGTAATTATATCTGCCCAATTATTCTTACACAGAGCTCTTTATGAGTTGTAAAAATATCTGTTGCAACACCACACAGAATGGATTAATAGAAATAGAAAATCAGGTCAGTTAAAATCTCCTGAACTCTTGACTGACAAGTCTAGGGGTGTGCAATATAATTAATTCCCAGTCATGACTCTGAATGAGGTCAACAGTCTTATATGAGTTCACCTAAATATGCTGCACTTAAAAAAACACTTTGCTAAAACTCATTTAATAACATGAATTAGACTAACTTTCAAGAGTTATCGGCATGTTTTATTTAAGTATATATTTGCTGGTTACACAGCATCCTTATTTATTCATTCATTCATTGAGTCCCAGAGACGGTATTAAGAAACCCAGTTCGTCTACTTTAAACTGCTGGTTGTTCAACCTAACAGACATGTGTGTGTACCCTGATCATCTGTAAAGCCCCCAAATGCCCCGGAACTGCGGGGCATTCTGGAGCATAAAATCCTTCTCTCAGAAACCCTGACCCCAGAGCTCCCCGCCTCCCTGACGACTCCGGATGCTGCTGCCCACGGACCCCACCTGCCGACGGGGCAGCGGCCCTCCAAGGCCCCCATCACCCGGGAAGGCCGCTCCTGGGCTCCCTGCAGGTGCCGGCGAGCCCCGGCCGCCTGGATCAAGGGAGGGGACACTTACAATTTCGCATAAAAGTCACAGAACTCCTTGTAGACTTTGACGTCGCTGCGCCTGCGCTGCAGTCTGGACTCGGCCCTCTCGGCCTCGTCGGCGGCGGCGCGGCGCACGCTCAGCGGGGCCGCCCGGGGGGCCTCCTCGTGCTCGGGGATGGCCGAGGGGCGCGGGCGGCCCGGGCCCGCCATGGCGCCGCGGCGCGCGCCGGGCACAGGCAGGCCTCCCGCTTCCCCGAGCAAAGGGCTCGGCCGGACGACGCGTGAGCCGGCGGGTCAGCCCCGACTCACGGAGACACGGCCGGCAGCCCCGGGCATCTGGCGGCGCGGGGACACGCCTGCTGGCGCGGCCTTCCTGCGGGCCGTCCGCAGGCACGAGCACACTCAGGGCCGCCGGGCCAGCTCCAGGGGAGGGGCGGCCACGCGCCCAGGCGTCACCGACACCGACGCCGCGCTCCTCAGCCCTGCCGGCGAGAGCCTCTCGGAGAGCCCGCGAGCGCCCCAGAAACCCTGTCCTTCCAACACGCCCCCCGCCGGGGGGTGCTGCCCTCACGCTCGCTGCCCGTGCTGTAAGGCTGCCTTCCCACAGCGGTGCCACCCCGAAACCAGGAGCTACGTTTGCCTTTTACTTATTTTGCTCTTGGATCCCAGTAAGGGCTGGATAATGTGTTCACGGAATGGGTGCAGGAGGAGACGGGAAGGAGCTGGAGTCTCTGCAGAACTCTATTTGGCCCCGGCTAGTCCTGTAAGTTGGGTGAGCCAATGTTTCCCGGGTCTTTCGCGACTAAGTAAGGATGCCGCTGGCCTACCTGCTCCATTCCTTCCCTCTACTGTCATCTTTAATAGTTTTAGTCATGAAGATACAAAGTAGCACCAGGAGCAATAAAGGGGTTCAGAATCTTTCTCACATCCCAATGTCCCATCCCAAGGTACCAAAGGGCACTTGAGAGAGAAAATCTAGAGAAGAGGTAAAAGGCAAACTGACCAACAGAGCAGGTCACCTTAGAGGCAGGAGAGGAGAGCCAGGAATTCAACAGCAGACAGAACGCAGCCAGGCTGCGCAGTAATAGCTATAAATAATGAGATCTAAATGTTACTAAGTACCTAATAAGGTAGGTATTACTTACAGATGGGGAAACTGAGGCCCACAGTGGGTGAATAGCTAGTAAGCAGGTAGTAGAGTCAGGATTTAAGCCTAGGTAGTCTGGTTCTGGAACCGATGCTATTAACTACTGTGGAAGACAATGATAAAACATAATTACTGGACAGCAAACAGGTGAACTAGAAAAGATCAGGTAGTGGGTACAAAATGGGGCTAGAAGCAGAACATGAGATCTAGTTTTCCCACTCTGAACACTAAAGATCTCAGAATACATGCCAGAAACTCAAAGCCTGCAGGCTATGAATTCTGCCCAGGCCCAAAGCCTGTGGCTGTTGGAGCAAAAGACTCACCATTTTTAAATAAAGAAACTACCTCATAGTCTACTTTTTTTTTACAATGCCCGTGTGGAATAGAGAGAGGAGGCACTGGGCATGGACAGACACACATACAGACCAGAAACACACTGTGCTGACTTAGGGGTACCATGGTACGTACGTAGTGGGGAGCAACCTGAGCCTCCTAACCAGATAACTTCTTCCCTCTTAACCTGATTATTTTCTCTCTATTCACATTTTTACTTTACCTAAGACACTCCTTGTTTCAAAATATCAATCTTTAATTATCTTTAAATTTCTTTAGTTCAGTATACTAGGATCAAGCCCATGAATATGGGGACTTGGCCTCCCCTGGAAGATTTTAGACAATACCTTGGTGAAACAGAAGGAGGTCCCCCCACCACTATGATCTTCCAACTCACCAGTTCACATTAACTTCATATAGAGGTAACTTATCCTGTATAAATAACAAACAAGACAACTGACCTTAAGAGAGTTTAAGTGGCCTGCTCCAAGTGGAAGGTCCCAAATTCAGACTCAGACACCTGCCTCCAGTTTTTACCTCTTTGTGGAACCCATCCTGTAAGGGTGCTTTCAGCATCTGGTATATTTGCCAATGCCTAAGGAAGGAAGCTGTCAGGCTCTGCTTGCTTTCATTACAATATTCCTTACAGGTTTAATCCATACTAGGTAGTAATTGCAAATCATGTTCATTCTCCTGCCAGGATCATATCAGCAGACGCAAAGTATCCTGCCCACACAGAGGTAGTGTCACCTAGAGACATGAGCCTGCAGAGCAGAGCACCAAGGCAGGGAATGGGCGGCTCCTTTTCCCTTCAGTTCAGAGACTCCAGGGGAACTGGGGACAGAATTCAGCCTCACTTCACATGCCAAAAATGTAACCTCCATGAGTGTAGGAACTTCATCTTGTTCATCCTATACCCCAGCATCAGGAACAGAGCACATCACTTAGCAGGTGTGCAGTTATTATCTGCATATGAATGAAATGGGGTTAATAACCCATCTAACCCATTTACTTTGTCTTGCAAACCATGAAAAAATGAAAGAGCAGATCAGCTACCAGTCTGATAAGCATTCTGAGTCATCAGTAGACCAAAAATGTAACTAATAATTTTATTAACTTCATAACAACAAGTATTATTTCCACTAGACAGAAAAGTAGAGCTAGATAAAGCTAAAGGTCAAGAGCATGTAACAAAATCAGTTCACTTATCTGCCAAGGAATTAAAAATGAAGAGAAAGATCCACAAGCAAAGTTCTACTTGTTATTTTGGAATAATTACACAGTCACAGGTAAGTTCCCTAGATTGTACAGAGAAGTCATTCGTGTCCTTCACAGTCTCCCCAGTGACTACGCTCATGTGAATGTAGTACACCATCCAAACAAGGAGTTTGACATTATAGGTCTTTGTCATTTTGTCACAGGGGTAAATACCTAAAACCACCACCCCAATTAAGATATAGTACTTTCCTCACCACTAAGATCTCCCTCATGCCATCTCTAAATTAAACCTACCTTCCCCCGGGCCCTGTAATTCCTAACCCATGGCAATCAGCAATCTGTTTTTCTTTTGGTTTCATTGATCTACAATTACATAAGGCACATTATGTTTACTAGACTTCCCCCAGCAACAAGTCCCCCCATATACCCCATTAGTCACTGTCCATCAGTGTAGGAAGATGCTGTAGAATCAGTACTTGTCTTCTCTGTGCTGTACAGTCCTTGCCCTGCCCACACCCACATTATACATGCTAATCATAATGTCCTCTCTTCCCCCCACCCATGCTTATCCCTCCCTTCCCACCCATCCTCCCAAGTCCCTTTCTCTTTGGTAACTGTTAGTCCATTCTTGGGTTCTGTGATTCTGCTGATGTTTTGCTCCTTCAGTTTTTTTCTTTGTCCTTATACTCCACAGATGAGTGAAATCATTTGGTACTTGTCTTTCTCTGCCTGGCTTATTTCACTGAGCATAATACCCTCTAGATCCATCCGTGTTGTTGCAAATGGTAGGATTTATTTTCTTCTTATGGCTGAATAATATTCCATTGTGTATATGTACCACTTCTTTATCCATTCATCTACTGATGGACACTTAGGTTGCTTCCATTTATTGACTATTGTAAATAGTGCTGTGATAAACAGGGGTGCATATGTCTTTTTCAAACTGGGCTCCTGCATTCTTAGGGTCAATTCCTAGGAGTGGAATTCCTGGGTCAAATGGTATTTCTATTTTGAGTTTTTTGAGGAAACTCCATACTGCTTTCCACAATGGTTGAACTAATTTACATTCCCACCAGCAGTGTAGGAGGGTTCCCCTTTCTCCACATCCTCACCAACATTTGTGGCTGTCTTTCTTTTGGATGGCGGCAATCCTTACTGGTGTGAGGTGATATCTCATTGTGGTTTTAATTTGCATTTCTCTGATGATTAGCGATGTGGAGCATCTTTTCATGTGTCTGTTGGCCATCTGAATTTCTTCTTTGGACAACTGTCTGTTCAGCTCCTCTGCCCATTGTTTAATTGGATTATTTGCTTTTTGTTTCTGGAGGTGCATGAGCTCTATGTATTTTGGATGTCAACCCTTTATTGGAAGTGTCATTTATGAATATATTCTCCCATACTGTAGGATGCCTTTTTGTTCTATTGGTGGTGTCCTTTGCTGTACAGAAGCTTTTCAGCTTGACATAGTCCCACTTGTTCATTTTTGCTTTTGTTTCCCTTGCCCGGGGAGATATGTTCAAAGTTGCTCATGTTTATGTCCAAGAGATTTTTGCCTATGTTTTTATCTAAGAGTTTTATGGTTTCATGACTTATATTCAGACCTTTGATCCATTTTGAATTTACTTTTGTGTATGGGGTTAGACAATGATCCAGTTTCATTCTCTTACATGTAGCTGTTCAGGTTTGCCAACACCAGCTGTTGAAGAGGCTGTTATTTCCCCATTGTAGGTCCATAGCTCCTTTATCGTATATTAATTGACCATATATGTTTGAGTTTATATCTGGACTCTCTATTCTGTTCCACTGGTCTGTGTGTCTGTTCTTGTGCCAGTACCAAATTGTCTTAATTACTGTGGCTTTGTAGTAGAGTTTGAAGTTGGGAAGTGAGATCCCCCCACTTTGTTCTTCCTTCTCAGGATTGCTTTGGCTATTCAGGATCTTTGTGGTTCTGTATGAATTTTAAGACTATTTGTTCCAGTTCATTGAAGAATGCTGTTGATAATTTGATAGGGATTGCATTAAATCTGTAGATTGCTTTGGGCAGGATGGCCATTTTGACAATATTAATTCTTCCTAGCCAAGAGCATGGGATGAGTTTCCATTTGTTAGGGTCCTCTTTAATTTCTCTTAAGAGTGTATTATAGTTTGCAGGGTATAAGTATTTTATTTCTTTGGTTAGGTTTGGTCCTAGGTATTTTATTCTTTTTGATGCAATTGTGAATGGAATTGTTTTCCTGATTTCTCTTTCTGCTACTTCATTGTTAGTATATAGGAAAGCAACATATTTCTGTGTATTAATTTTGTATCCTGCAACTTTGCTGAATTCAGATATTTGTTCTAGTAGTTTTGGAGTGGAGTCTTTAGGGTTTTTTATGTACAATATCATGTCATCTGCAAATAGTGATAGTTTGACTTCTTTACTGTGGCTAGGACCTCCAGTACTATGTTCAATAACATGGGAAGAGTGGGCATCCCTGTCTTTTTCCTGATCTTAGAGGAAAACCTTTCAGCTTCTCGCTGTTAAGTATGATGTTGGCTGTGGGTTTGTCATATATGGCCTTTATTATGTTGAGGTACTTGCCCTCTATATCCATTTTGTTAAAAGAGTTTTTATCATGAATGGATGTTGAATTTTGTAGAATGCTTTTTCCACATCTATGGTAATGATCATGTGGTTTTTCTTCTTTTTGTTGATGTGGTGGATGATGTTGAATGATTTTCGAATGTTGTACCATCCTTGCATCACTGAAATGAATCCCACTTGATCATGGTGTATGATCCTCTTGATGTATTTTTGAATTCGATTTGCTAATATTTTGTTGAGTATTTTTGCATCTATGTTCATCAGGGATGTTGGTATGTAATTTTCTTTTTTTGTGGGATCTTGGCCTGGTTTTGGTATTAGAGTGATGCTGGCTTCATAGAATGAATTTGGAAGTATTCCCTCCTCTTCTATTTTTAAGGAGAATGGGTATTATGTCTTGTCTAAATGTCTGATAAAATTCAGTGGTGAATACGTCTGGACCAGTTTTGTTCTTGTGTACTTTTTTGATTACCGATTCAATTTCATTGCTGGTAATTGGTCTGTTTAGATTTTCTGTTTCTTCCTTAGTCAGTCTTGGAAGATTGTATTTTTCTAGGAAGTTGTCCATTTCTTCTAGGTTTTCCAGCTTGTTAGCATACAGATTCTCATGGTATTCTCTAAGATTCTTTGTATTTCTGTAGGGTCGGTCATAATTTTTCCTTTCTCATTTCTGATTCTGTTGATGTGTGTAGATTCTCTTTTTCTCTTAATAAGTCTGGATAGGGGCTTATTCGTTTTGTTTATTTTCTCAAAGAATCAGCTCTTAGTTTCATTGATTTTTTTTTGTATTGCTTTATTCTTCTCAATTTTATTTGTTTTTTCTCTGATCTTTATTATGTCCCTCCCTCTGCTGACTTTGGGCCTCATTTGTTCTTCTTTTTCCAATTTCAATAATTGTGACTTTAGACTATTCATTTGGGATTGTTCTTCCTTCTTTAAATAGGCCTGGATTGCTACTACTTACTTCTTAGAACTGCCCTTTGCTGCGTCACACAGAAGTTGGGGCTTTGTGCTGCTGTTGTCATTTGTTTCCATTGCTTGATCTCCATTTTTAATTTGGTCATTGATCCACTGATTATTTAGGAGCGTGTTGTTAAGCCTCCATGTGTTTGTGAGCCTTTTTGCTTTCTTTGTACAGTTTATTTCTAGTTTTATGCCTTTGTGGTCTGAAAAGTTGGTTGGTAGGATTTCAATCTTTTGGAATTTACTGGGGCTCTTTTTGTGGCCTAGTATGTGGTCTATTCTGGAGAATGTTCCATGTGCACTTGAGAAGAATGTGTATCCTGTTGCTTTTGGATGTAGAGTTCTGTAGATGTCTATTAGGGCCATCTGTTCTAGTGTGTTGTTCAGTGCCTCTGTGTCCTTACTTATTTTCTGTCTGATAGATCTATCCTTTGGAGTGAGTGGTGTGTTGAAGTCTCCTAGAACGAATGCATTGCATTCTATTTCCTCCTTTAATTCTGTTAGTATTTGTTTCATATATGTTGGTGCTCCTGTATTGGGTGCATATGTATTTATAATGGTTATATCCTCTTGTTGGACTGACCCTTTTATCATTATGTAGTGTCCTTCTTTATCTCTTGTTACTTTCTTTGTTTTGAAGTCTATTTTGTCTAATACAAGTACTGCAACATCTGCTTTTTTCTCCCTATTATTTGCATGAAATATCTTTTCCCATCCCTTGACTTTTAGTCTGTGTATGTCTTTGGGTTTGAGGTGAGTCTCTTGTAAGCAGCATATAGATGGGTCTTGCTTTTTATCCATTCTATTACTCTGTGTCTTTTGATTGGTGCATTCAGTCTATTTACATTTAGGGTGATTATTGGAAGATATGTACTTATTGCTACTGCAGGCTTTAGATTCGTGGTTACGAAAGGTTCTAGGGTAGCTTCTTTACTATATAACTGTCTAACTTTACTTGCTTATTGAGCTACAATCTCATGATTCTTTATTCCTCTCCCTTCTTATTCCTCCTCCTCCATTCTTTTGTATGTTAGTGTTTTATTCTGTACTCTTTGTGTTTCCTTTGACTGCTTTTGTGAATAGTTGATTTTATTTTTTGCCTTTAGTTAGTATTTTGTTGGTCTGCTTTCTTTGCTGTGATTTTATTTTCTCTGGTGACATCTATTTAGCCTTAGGAGTGCTTCCATCTAGAGTAGGCTCTTTAAAATACCCTGCAGAGGTGGTTTGTGGGAGGCAAATTCCGTCAACTTTTGCTTGTCTGGGAATTGTTTCATCCCTCCTTATTTAAATGATAATTGTGCTGGATATAGTATTTTTGTTTCAAGGTCCTTGTGTTTCATTGCATTAAATATATCATGCCATTCTCTTCTGGCCTGTAAGGTTTCTGTTGAGAAGTGTCATGATAGCCTGATGGGTCTTCTTTTGTAGGTGACCTTTTTTCTCTCTCTGGCTGCCTATAACACTCTGTCTTTGTCTTTCATCTTTGCCATTTTAATTATTATGTCTTGTTGTTTTCCTCCTTGGGTCTGTTGTGTTGGGAGATCTGGGGACTTCCATCTTCTGAGAGACTATTTCCTCCCCCAGTTAAGGGAAGTTTTCAGTAATTATTTCTTCAAAGACACTTTCTATCCCTTTTTCTCTCTCTTCTTCTTCTGGTATCCCTATAATGCGAATATTGTTCTGTTTGGATTGGTCACATAGTTCTTTTAATATTCTTTCATTCCTGGAGATCCTTTTATCTCTCTCTGTCTCAGCTTCTCTGTATTCCTGTTCTCTGATTTCTATTCCATTAACAGTCTCTTGCATGCCATCCAGTCTGCTCTTAAGTCCTTCCAGAGATTGTTGTATTTCTGTATTCTCCCTCCTAACTTGAGTCTTTAGCTCTTGCATATTTCTCTGCAGGTCCATCAGCATGGTTATGACCTTTATTTTGAATTCTTTTTCAGGAAGATAGTTTAAATGTATCTCCCCAGGCCCTCTCTCGGGGGTTATCTGGGTGATTCTGGAGTGGACCAAATTCTTCTGCCTTTTCATGGTGATAGAGGTAGTTGTAGGCAGGTGGCGCGTGTGTCAGCTGGGAGAACAAGTCCCTTCCTGCTTGCTGGTCGCACTGTCCCTCTCTGTTGCCTGTGTCAGTTCCCTGCACACTGGGAGCAGCCCTTGGGGCAGCCCAGAGCCCTGCGGGGAGTGGCAGGCATGGTGGGTGTGCTTTCCTGTGAGAATGGTGCTCCTTCGTGCACTGCTCCGCCTTCCTCTGCCTGTGCCGGGCAGCCATGCACTGGCGGTGGCTCCTGGGTCTGGCTTGGGCAGCTGCGCTCTGGGAGGAGAATCTGGGTTGCTGATGTGGGCGTGGCTGCTCTCAGCCTGCTCCACCGCTGTTGCTGGGCTGCGCTGGAGGGGGAATAAAGGGCAGGTTGTTTATTGTATGAGGGGCTTCAGAACTGTGCTGCCTCCCAGGGGGCTGGTGCACCTGAAGCTCCTCAGGACTCCCAGCCTGCTGGGTTGAGTGTGGCAGGACAATTCTGCCCAGCTGTGAGGCCCCTGTCCCTTAAAGACTTTAAAAAATCAGTCGCTTTTCTTTTGTTCCTGGGGAGCCGGCTGCAGGGCCTGCTCACAGATTTTACCTTTCCATTTCCCTAATATCCAGCACAACATGCCATGTGTGTCTGTGTTCCCGGTGTGGATCACTAGGGCTGGTTATTTAGCAGTCCTGCACTTCCACTCCCTCTCTGCTCTAACTCCTCTTCTCTCACTGGTGAGTTGAGGTGGGGGGAGTGCTCGGGTCCCTCCGGGCCGCAGCTTGTATCTTACCCCCTTTGTGAGGTGCTGAGTTCTCATAGATGTAGATGTAGCCTGGCTGTTGTACTGTATCCTCTGGTCTCTCTGTTACTCATAGTTGTATTTGTTGCATTTTCAAAAATATATATGGTTTTGGTAGAAGATTTCCACTGCCCTACACATGCCACCATCTTGGCTCCTCCCCAGGCAATCTGTTTTTCATCTATGCAATTGTAATTTAGAGAATATTTCTGTTATGGCCTGAATGTTGGCACCAGTAATCTGCTGAAAACCCTGTCTTTAAAGTGATGGTATATTGAGGTGGGTCCTTTGGGAGGTGATTAGGGTTAGATTAGGTCTGAAAGTGGGGCACTGAGCCCTCATGATGGGATTAATATCCTTATAAGAAGAGGAAGAGAGAAGGGTCACTCTGTGGGCCACGTGAGGATACGACCAGAGGCAGTAGTCAAGCCAGGAAGTGGATCCTCTTTAGAATCTGTGGTCACCTTGATCTTGGATTTCTCAGCCTCTAGAACCTTGAGAAATAAGTTATTGTTGTTGACGCCATACAGTCAGCGGTATTTTTGTTAGAGCAGCCAGAACAGAATGACAGTTACATAAATGGACTCATACAGCATATGGCCTCTTGGCGTTTGCATCCAGTATTATACCCTAGAGATCCATCCAAGCTGTTATTTGTATATATCAGTAGCTTGCTCCTTGTTATTGCTAGGTAATAGTCCATGCCATGGACTTTGTTTAATAGTTTAACCATTTAACCACTGAAGGACATTGGAGTACTTTCCAGTTTGGGGCTGCTGTGAATAAAGTGGTTTATAAGTTTTTGTGTGAGTGTAAGTTTTCATTTCTCTGGGATAAATGTCCAGGTGAAACTGCAGAGTTGTATGATAAATGAATATTCAGTTTTTTGTTTCAAGAATGGTTGTACCATTTTACATTGCCATCAGCAGTCAATGTAGTCTGATTCACTTCCTCTGCATCCTTACCAGTGTTTGGGATTGCTGTTATTTTTTATTTTAGCTGCTCCAATAGGTGTGCAGTCCCAATTTTTATTATGTATTTGTATTGCTTATATATATGTGGATTATGTACAAAAAGTAAGTTAGAAGAGGTGAGGCTTAGAACCTCACCCCCCCTGTTTTGAGAGAAATCTTCTGCATCCGTGCATGTTTTGTTGCCCTTGTCTAGCTTGGATTAATACTTAGTCTATAGGCACAGACCTGATCATCTACATTTGCCCTCTTACAGCATTAAACTATGTTTTCTACCTTTATCTTGCATCTACCTACCACTTCAGCATTTTATTTAAAAAAAATAATAATAATAATAAGGGAGAAATGTGGGATCCACATATAAATCAAGTATAAAAATCAAATGAATTTCATATTTGACCTGATTAAAGTTTATAGTTCATATGGCGTGATCAAAACCGAAAGTTTCTGTGATGACTGCCCATGCACTGTTCACCATGTAAGAACTTATTCACTATGTAAGAATTTGTTCACAATGTAAGAACTTGTTCATTATGCTTCAGAAGATTAGAGACTGTTGAGAATTAGGCTTGGAGTTGATTAATGATTGTGCATTGAGTCCCCTATACAGAATTTTATTGTTGTTAACAACCATTTGATCAATAAATGAGAGATGCTCTCTCTCAAAAAAAAAAAAAAAGTAAGTTAGAGATTTCAGTCCACCAGATAATTGTAGTGACAAGAAGGGAAAGAGAGTACAATACATGTGTTTGGGGAAAAACAGTACTACAGAGAGGTATGAAATGAAAAGTAAAGTCTCATAATAGCTTGTGAGTATCTGTTCCACTAATCTGAACTGTCCCTTTGATGAACCAAGTGACTTGACTCTCGGTCACCAACAAGACATCGGGCTGAAAGGACAGCAAACATGCTTCTGGTCTGTGACTTGCTGCTGTCTGAGCCCCAAGGACTGGCAGGCTCACGATTCTCACGGCCAACCATCCCAGAGGACTGGGCCTGAGCAGTAGATACTTCAGCCCTCCTCTACCATTGGCCTCCACATTGCTCCATACCTTCAGCAGTTGGTTCTATAGTGCCCTTCTGCTAAATCAGATCAGCACTGGGACTCTAGTAAAAATTCTCTTATCTCCTTAAGTTATGCTATTTAAAGAGCATTGTGTTAAGAGGAGGCAGGTACGGGACCTCCACTTTTCCTGGCTTCCTCTTCTTACAGTTGGCACTATGTTTATGAGGGTACTTGGTACACAGAACCCCTGAACAGAACTCTACAACAGGTGTTACCTTGATAAGAATCAGTTTTATGATCAAAGATATTATATACAATGCAAATATTTTTACCTGTATAATCAGTCAGTGTTAACAGCATTTATATGGATGGTAAGACAGCTTTTGGTTCTTTGTTTACAATTTTTCCAGATCTCCTTTCTTCCTTTCCTTTCAATCAGCCAGGACCCTCCTGCCTGGGAGATGGGAATGGGCAGATGTGTGGTAGGACAGGGTATGCAACGGCCAGGTCTCACTCATTTGCCCTTCCCTTTGAGCACTAGACCCCAACCGGTTGATTTTCACAGAGAAACGCTCTACACCTCACATGTGGCACTTAGGCAGAAACGTGTGAAAAGACAAAGGACCTGATAAGGTGATGGGCCACCACCACCGGGGGTGCAGAAGGGCCCCCACTGCAACTGTTGAGAGCAAGGACGCCTGGGAACTTGGGGCCTAGGGGCCCGGGCAGCTCTCTGCTAAGGTCCGTAGCTTCTTAAAAAGAATTGCTCATGCTACTCCACTGTTTACTTACTACATTATTTTACATCATGTCTGAACATAGGGACTTTTACAATGCGCTCATGATGCAGCCACCCTGGGGGACCTAAGAAGGGCCTGTTGAATGAATGATCAAGTAATAGGAGTCACAGGCTCTGAGCACACAAAAAGCACATGTGCCCAGTGAGCACACGAGGAGCACACAAGGGAGCTGGGGAACAATATATAGGCAGACATGATTTCATTCACCTTTGAAGCACGTACGATGCAGATTTCCCCTTCAGTGCCAGCAAGGCTGTCTGTGCCCTGGTGCCTGACTAGGGGTCAGTAACCTTGCAGCCACTGAGAGATGAGGGGCACCATTCCTCTGAAAGGGCTGTGCAGGTAAGTCAGTCGGTCGATCCCTTCTCTCTCAGCTACCAGACAGCAGAGCTAAAGGAATGTGTGTCATTTTTCAAGAGGACAAGGGGGTAATTTGAGGCCTAAACGCATTGCTCAAATTTTATATCCAGGCATTTTGTTATTTTGAAACAATTTCTGGCACTTAATAATATCACTCTAAGAAATGCAAACAATCCTTTTAGACTATGATTACAACCATGAGCCAGATGTTCACACTCTCTTGACAGCTACTATTGCCACTACAATGGTATCAGAATAGCCCCTGAACTAGGGTGGGGAGCTGTTTTTTAAAAAGGCCCATTTTGTCTGAATAGTGGGCCTGTTAGGTGGTTTTGCTGAAGAACTAGGGTTTCCTGAGGCCCATGATTCCTTAAGGGTTCTTCTCAAGATCTTCCCTATAATCTGGTTAGCCCTCCTCCTCACCATGGCTGATATGGGTCTTTGGGAGATTCCATGGAGCAGGTCTGAACCCCAAACATCCCTTAAATCCATCCAGAGTAGAGAGAGATTTATGTTTCATAAAGCCAACATTTTCTGGTCATCTTTTGTGTGCCAAACTCCATCACTTACTGAATGATGTAATGTGCAGGGTCTTGGTTGGTTCAGGCTGCTATATAACAAAACACCACAGACTGGGCGGCTTGTAAATAACAGAAATTAATTTTCACAGTCTAGAGGCTCAAAGTCCAAGCCCAAGGCACCGGAATGGTCAGGTTCTGGTGAGGGCTTCCTCCCCTTTTCTGGCCAGCACCCCTCACTGTGTGCTCACGTGGTAGAATGGGTAGGGGGCTCTATGGGACCTCCTTCCTAAGGCACTAACCCCATTATGGAGGCCCACCCTCATGACCAAAGGCCCACCTCCAAGTATCATCACTTTTGGGGACTAGGGGTTCAACATATAAATTCTGGGTAGACACAAACACTCAGGCTGCACACAGCAGGCAGGATGCAGAGCCCTGGGTGGGAGTGCCTAATGGCATGTCGGAGGCTAAACTACACAGGGCATGTCTGATGTCAAGCTGACCATACAGTGACCTACCAAGAATGCTACAGGGCTTTAGATTCCGCCAGTTCGGCTAACTATGATTTCAGCCAAAACAAATTCCCCCCTGGCATAATCCACAGCCAAAGATAACTAACCTTGGAAGAGGTATCACACAAAAACTGCAGCTCTTTCCAGGAGCTCAAATACTTAAGGCCTGGATATAACATGAACATGGTTGCCAAAATAAAAAAAATCAACTTTTTAATAACTGGTATTTTTAAATTAAAATTATGCCAAATATCAACAACTGAATTTTGCACATTATAACCAAATATTTCATCTATGTGGTTTTAAAAAACCAAGCTGAACATTTGACCACTTGCTTCTAAAATAAGGGACTCTAATACAGGAGAAAGGTAATGTAGATGTTTTACCTCATTTCACAGACAGATCTACATCTATGTGGATGGCTAACGCTGGCATCTGGCAGTGATAATTACTAGATGAAGCTTCTCCAGCTTCAACCAAAGGCTTCCATGAATACCAGGGTATTTGAATTGTTGAAGTGGCCTGGTTAAGTTAGCACATGGCAAAGTGAATTCCTTTTACTGCAAGTCTCTATCCTACCCATATGGAAAATTTAGTCTGATCTCCTCCTACTATGAAAAACAAAGCAATCATGACATGCAAGCAGAGATGACAGAGCTGGGAGGTTACCGGCCACCAGGACAGATGCACTCTGTTTTCTTTCAACAGACAGTAAGGAAAGAGACCACAGTTGGCCAGGAAAGGATATGAAGTTGCTGTTAACAAGCCATTTTGCCTTGTCTATTAAAATTGTTTCCTAATTCTTGATTGCACAAGCAAAAAGAAATTTTTCTTGACAACAGGGGCGAGACAGTGAAAGTAAGGTGCCATCACAGCTTCTCAGACTGACTTGAAATGAAGGAGGTTGCACATTTGCTGCCTTGTATCAGCCTTGCCCAATGGGATTGTGGCCCAGGAGGGAGAGCCCCTGTGGCCTCGCTATAATATGTCAGAAATAACTGGGGACACTGGGTGGAAAACTCTAATAAAGACAAAAGGAACAGGCTTAAAGACCTCCCTACACCACCCTGCCCCCAACTCATCCCAGATACCAGACCTGCCCAGCAGTGACTGGAGGTTACTGGCATGGGACTGTTGCTCACTTTGAAATGAAACCTGACTAAAGTTAGACACTACTTTTGGGGTTGGGGATTCAGATGTGCAGCACCCCAAGCCTTCTGACAAGTGTGTTCACATCCTTCATCAAGAAAATGAGTGAACACAACTCAGCTTCAGGTTGAAAATTTGTACAAAGTAAATAGCAGGTACACTTTTAGTCCTCAAATTAACAATTAAAATACAGGGTTTCTAGTAAAAGAGGGTGAGGTAGAAATTCCTCCTCCAGTGTCTGGAAGTGTTCTGTTTTTACTCTTGAAGCCCACAGGAAGATGAGTTGTCACTCAGGAGCCATCAGGCAGAGGTGCACTGAGGGTTCTGTCACACAAGCCAGGTGTGCACCACAGGTCAGAAAAACTCTGCTCACAGATGCACAAATTACTGCAAATACAGTTAAGTTACTCAGCCTTGACCACTTAACAAGTATTTACAGCCTACTTAGTGGCCTACTTCCTGGGAAGTGCCTCTGGGCAATCTCTAGGCAAGCTTTCCAACTCTACCCAAGTAGCAAATACCTGTCCCCAGACCAGTGTGTGAACGATATGGAGTTGGGGCAGGACAGACTGAAACAGAGCCCATCACAGCAGTGCCCCCTTTTCCCATGACACTCTCAGAGATTAACGGGGCTACTTCAGAGAGAGCGTCTGAACACGTGCAGAGAAAGATGATGAGAGCTCCAGACTTGGGGTATCCTCCACTCCCCAACAATACAGCAGAGTTGGAGAGGGGCTCTTCCATGGAGGCATTCTTTCTCCCTGGAGTGGGCACCCTGCTTCTACAGTAACCACAACATCCTCACCCACAGGGCATCTACCATATGACACCAGATGGGAAAGCAGCTACAAGGCAAAACCACTGATAGCAGAGAACTGTCAAGGACTTGGACAGAGAACAGCCTCTGGTTCTGTAAGCCCCACATACTCGGCCCTCTATCACTGGGTTCGCTGTTGAATCTCCCCATTCCCATGAGCCCAAAGGCTCATTACAGAACATCTGCAAAAGGTAAAGGAGAGCCACTCACACCCCTGACATCTAGAGATAAAGCAATTTATTCTTTTGACAACACATATATATGATTTTAAATAAAAACAGGATTATTGCAAAGTGATGGTTTAGATTTATCTTGAAGAGCAATGATGAACTGTTTCTAGTGCAAGGTGGCACATCTAACGTGACATAAACTTCCTTGGATGAAACCTACTGCCCCTTTCTTCCTAAACTTCTGCCTTCCGGAAACCTGCCCAGTCCTCAAGGTCTTCTCCAAGAAGCCGTCTCGGGCATGACAGCCAGGACTAGTCTGTTTAGCACCTCTGGTGTTGCTGGGAATCCCATTCAGCAAGTGGGTAAGATTTTAGTAAGATTTAACGTTGTGTTCTGTACTGCAAAGGTGCTCATCTCAAGAACACCTCAAGACCCTCAAGACCCTCAACATAAAACCTTCTGTAGAGTCTGTGTATCAATCACCCTCTTGGTGTGTAATTAGTCAAATGCCCCCTGTGAAAAGTCACTAGACAACAGAGCTGAGCGAGTGCTGGAGCCACTTCCCTCCCAGAAACTCAGACGACTCCATCTGGCTCGTGTACTTCAACATAGCCTTCTCTTCTCAGGAAAGCTAACTCACTTAACTGTCATCACTGCAGTCTGAAATCTATAGGATATCTCACAAGTTTTCTCAAACAAGGAAGCTGTTTGGTCAATTGAAAAAACAATGTCAAAATTCTCTTTCATAGGTTGCACAATTTTCCTCTGAACTTTTAAACATCTTCATTGGAAAATGTCTCTGCAGCAGTTCCTCCATTATGAAAATCATTTCTCCCTGTTATTCGTATTTTGACCCACTAACACATTTTCATGCCCCTAAACATCTTTTTAAAAAGATATGTGTCCTGACTAAAATAGACAAATTTGAGCAAGCCTTGTATCTCAAATATAGAACAATACTATTTTTAGCTAAGAGGCTGACTTCAGAGAATGCCCAGCTTACCAGGGAAATCCTGTGGATCCATGAGATCCTTATATGGCTAAAGCACCATGCTTTCTGGCTCTAAATTACATTCTTATTTTAGTTCTGACTCAGCCAAGCATGTCTCACTGAACACTGACCTTCAGCTAAGTTGGTAGAGGAAGTCAGTGGGAGTTTTTATTTTGTGACTAAGCTGAATGTGAATCTACTTTCCCCAATGATAAAGTAGAAGAAAACCATGGGAATTTCAGTCATGGGGGGCACAGAAAAGACCTTTCACCCAAGTGAGAATGAGAACCCTTTCAAATTTAAATCTACATGTTTCTGCTTGCTAGTTATTTTCTTTTGACACAGACATGTTCTCATATACATTTTACCACACTAAACAGCATTTGAAAATATTGGGCAGGATCAAGCAGAACTGATTTTGGTTTGTTTGTTTTTGCTAAGTTAAAAAAGGCTTTTTCTCTTTCATTAACTTCAAATTTTGTGAAGTGCATAGAGAAGGGCAAGGAGTTGTTTTAGCTACCATGAAATGGATTTCCCATAATGTGATCAAAAGACGTGTTAATGAATGCAGACCACGGGAGCCTGGCCGCCTGCCCCGTCCTGATGGCAGGAGCCTGGCGCGCACCTGGAGCTGCGGGCTCCCCGAGTCGCTGGCACGGTCCTCCTCTGAGGGCTCCCATCCTCAGCCCCTCTCCAGAAGGCCCGCCATCCCGTCACTGGGAAGCTTGAGCTCTTCTCAGGAAGACACATCCCACCAAGAGGCCCTAACCTGCGGGGGCCGGCCACCAGGGGCCGCGGGGCGAAGGGGCGGCCGCGCTCCTCGGGCGGCAGGGCTCCTCCCGGGGGCACTGTGTCCGCGAGCAGTGGCCGCCCGGCGCCCTCCAGTGTCCTCGCTACCGCCTCATCGCTAGTCCCCTGGTGCTCCAGCCCCGTTAGGGGCGATACTTCTTTTTATGAACCTTCCTTTTTCAAATTACGTGTGGTTTTCTCCCCTACGGTCCTGACTGGGGTCGCAGACCAGAGGTAATGCCAGCACGAAGACGCTATCCGTAGGCCTCGAGGCCCTGTAACCGATAACGAGGCAGCGTCTCCCGTTGCCACCGCAACCGCGCCTGCGCGGGAAGTCGGGAGGGGACGGGGCGCCGCTCACCCGGGCGGCCAGGCGCCGCCCGGGTTAGCGCCCGCCCCGGCGCATGCTGGGGGCCGACCGTACTTCACACTGGGCGTTGCCCGCGGAAGGGGCGAACAAGGACAGCCCTCCGGTCCGGCCCTGACGGAACGACGAGCGTAGGGCCCTCGGGGAGACCCGCCCGGCGGCTGCAACGGGAGGCAGGGCCGGCTCTGAGGGCCGCTCCCGAGGGCGCGCCACGCCTTCCGGGCCGGGTCGCAGCCCGCTTCCCAAATCGTGGCTCGGTTTCCCACGGCCCGTGGGGAGAAGGGCCACTGTGCCGCTGAGCCCCGACCCACGGGTGCCCAGAGGCGGGCGCATGCCGCGGCCAGAAAGTGCTGGGGGCCGCCCGTGAGGGCTGGGCTGCCTCCCGCCTTGGGCTTCCATGCTTCCTGAGGAGAATCAGGCGAAATCCAAATCGTACTATGATCGTATTCTCAACAGTTTCTGTCACAAAATGTGCCTGTAGGAGGTGACATTACATATTGTCTCGTCTTCCCTTGCCCTCGACCTCCCAGTCCCCATGAAACAAGTTCTGGGCTGAACAGTGAGGGCGGGAGAGCGCAGCGGCCGCACAGGCACGCTCGGCGGGCAGCCTCCCGGCGGCCTCGGGCGACCCGCTCCCCGCATCCAGGCGGGGCTGCTCGGGGACACCGCCCCCCAAACCCCTCCCCGGGGCGCGGCCTCTGCTCTGCCGCCAGAGGCCGGTGCCACCGTCCAGCTCCCGTCTCAACCACAAGCCTGCAAGAAATACCATGTCTAAAGAACAAAGTGCAAGAGAGAATGAAGAGAAAGGCCCGGGGAAAGGAACGCGGCATGGACCCTGGGGTACTTTTTCATCCAGGCACACGCGTGTGGGCGTGTGTGTCTTCACGTTACTTAATATTAAATGAAACTCAAGCCTTCGTGACTGCAGGGCGAGACTCCCTGCATAAACTTTATCAACAGACCTGACGTCAAGGGTTTCAGTTTAGGGTAACTGCCTATCCAGTCCTTTAAGCCAAACTTTTAAGCATCACAAAGCATAAAACGGAACACTGCCTTTTCATGGCATAAATAAGAAAGCAAAAATGTCATCAAAAGTAACTTGGCACCAGGTCAAATCACTAAGCTGGGAAAACGAACAAAATAACTGAATTTTTAAAGAATTCAGCATCTACTAGGAAAACAAATCGAACGATGAGATGCTGAGAATAGCTCAAATAAACTAATAAAACCATACAGACTGAATCTAAGTAAAGCTTTGAACCCACTCATGATGGTTATCTGTGATGACATGAAAACTCAGCGGTTTGACTCAGTAACAGTGGTTACTTCCACTCCTCCACAGGTAGCAATATTCTCAACTATTGGAGACAAATGACCACATGTTTATTTCAAGGACGGTTTTATCCTTTTAGATAAAAGTGCTCTGAAATAAAGGAAATAATTCTGTGTTAAAGGATAAACGGGGAAAAAACGCACCAAATAAATTACAGTTAAGAGATTGGCAAAAGTGAAGGGACAACAGAATAGTGACAGTTCAAAAGGGCAAAACCGACCTTCCACTGCCATGTGACAGAAGTCTGGGTCACGCGGGATGTGTGCATGCTTTCAGGAGTGGAGGGCGAGGGAGGACGCAGAAGTCTCCTGGTCCGGTTTATTACCCTGGGCACAAACAGGATCTGGAAAGCAGTATTCTAATGGCTCCAGGGGCAAAGTCAGTGCTTTCTCATCAGAACTCAATTTGTGTACTTGCTCTGCAGATACAGACTGCCTCAGCTATGAAAATTCCTTATCTACACAAACTTGAACAAACCTGTTTACCTTCCCCTTTATTTATCATGTCCTTGTAAATGTAGAAGCCCCGAGTCAGTATTTCAGAGCCCCAAGGCCACAACTGCTCCCAGAAACTGCTTCAGTTTCATTTCTTTACTAACATTTGCAAGCCCTCTTACATTTTCAAAGCTGAAGAGGTAGAGAAAGGCCCCTGAGGCCTTTCTGCAGCTCATTTACCAAGCATTCCGCCCTAACCATCACTTCCGCGGTAAGGACCTGGCACCTCCTGACAGAGAACACCCCACCAGAGCCACCAGAATTCGAGTACTTGCTTCTTCGGGTGTTCCTTCTTGACTACGTCATACTTTCCAAGCATGGCCTTTGCTGAACTTGAGACTATTCTACATGGTGTGTGGCGCCAGCACTTAACTTTTACCAAGGTGTCTTCTGAGGAAGAGAAAGTAGCTGTGAATAAAATGAAAGTTCCTGTGGCCAGGATTCTCACCTGGCCCTGGTTGGCTGGCTCACTGCACACACGTGGGCAATGCATTGTTACTGACTCTATATAAAGAGCTCTGCCCAGTGCTCTGGGCGACACAGTGGCACGGCTGCAAGAGAGCAGAGGAGAGGCTGGAGTGGTGGCAGCGCTGAGGACAGAGGCCCTGAGGCAGAGAATAGCTTGCTACATGCAGACTTGCTCCAAGTGGAGAAGATTTTAGTGATTGACCTGCCACTGTGGAAATAAAGTTGGGTATAACCCTTTCACCCCAGGAACATTCTGCTGTCACTTCTTTGGTCACATTGAATCCATAGCGAACTTGCCAGGGACTGAAACCCATTGGCAAGACAGTAGCGAATTTCAACAGATGAAATCAGTAACACAGGTTAGGAAGCAAAGAGCAACTAACTTTCTGCTTTTCCAACCCATGTGGCTCCCCAAATAGTAAAAATGGACACATCCAGTCATTTGATATTTAAATTGAAGTACAATAAATCCTTGAATAGCTCTAAATCTGTCAACACCGAAGCACTTTTTCCTTTTATAAATCATATTCAGTTGGCAAATGGAGAAATCCAAGCTCCTAAAAGTAATTGACTTGCAAAAGTCAATATATTAAGTGATGATACCAGATCTTGGGCCCAGCCTCTGCTAACCCAGATTCTACACAGCTGTTTTAAGTGGCCCACATTCCACAAGCCAAGTTATTTTTTTCAAAATAAATTGTCCTACAGATTAAATCCACTGCTGCCCCGTGGAGGTAAGAACAGTAACTTGAGATGTCCAGTCCAATCTTTTTTTCCCACCTTATGAGAACTTCACTTCTAACAAAGTTAAGGAAGCACTGAGCTATTTTCAGTGCAAACTGGAGTGTCAGTAATTACCACAGGCAGACATCCTAGGTTAAGGTAAGGGCTCCTATCGCTTTCTATTCTCCTCGTCACACCAACCTTCAAATTACACACACCTGAGCCACAAATGCTGAATTCCTGGTTTGGTTTATATGCTGCTGACAGGCATGTGGCTGACAGCAGAGGGAACCTCATGGGGCTTGGCTATTTACCTGACTATTGTTCCAGATGTCTGGAGGAGGCACAAGCACTGGTAAGCCCCAGAAAATGATAAATTATAAAGTGATAGTTACATTAGAGGGAGAGTAAAAGTGTGCCATTTATTATGGTACATACCAAAAAAATTTTAACTGATTTTTGAAGATTTCAAACATACTAGTGAGAATAGTAAAATGAATCCCATCAAAAGCATTACTCAGCCCTAAAAGCTCTCAAATCATGATCAGTTTGTTTCATCTGTTCTTCCACCATCAGTATTTTGAAGCATATTCCATATACCATATCATCTGATCCACAGATTCTTCAGCAGTATAACCATGATATATTTAAGCTCTTGTTTCCTATGGGGAGTAATGTAGCACAGTGAACTCTGAAGGAGGCGCAGTACAGAGATGCTCTAACTACACTGTTTCAAAATCACAGACCCTTCAGTGGGGGCCGGCTGTCCCCACTGGTCTTCCATCATGATCAGAGGCCTCACAGCGGCCACAGGATGGAACATGGCTGAAACATACAAACTGGAAGCACACACATACACAGTGGCTCATCTCCAGTCCATCCACACTTGGACTTCCCTACAGTGTTGTCATTTTTTCATCCCATTATCTCTAAGCAATAAAGTGATTCATTTCATCACAATAACATTCAACAATGCCTTCTTTAAGTAGCTATAACAGCAGATGTACAAAGGTGATAGCAGTAAGTTTCTGCTGAGTTGTGGAGTTGGTTATGTAACCATAAAAACCTATCAATACTGCCTTAGTCACAAAGAATCAAAAACATTGCTTTTTTAAAGACATTTTATGCAACTAGTAACAGTCATGTATTTTGTCTTCAAACCCAAATGTACTGAAATTTCTCTCTTTATTAAATACACCAAAATTTATTGTACTACTTCAACTAGATGTAAGATCCCTTACTTTAGAGATGGGTTTGCTAAGAGGTTTAGTCACAATCTTGGGTTTAGAACCCGCACTTATGCTATATTCTGTTATCTTTAGTGGCTTTAGGTTTAGTTTGGAAAGAAAATTCCAAATACTCTGATTTCACAGTCTCTTCAATAAATGCTCCAATAAACTGCTTTAATAGTTCAGGTCACTCAAGTTTCACTTACAACGTTGACGGGACATCTACTAGTTTAAATCGTCGTAGTTACTGAATGACAGAGGTAACTCTGGGCCTGGGTCTGACAGTCGCCACCACACAGATGTTAAGTGAAGCCGTGAATGCTGGAGACCTTTGGGAACACGGGCCGGACAACAGAAAAGGGGTAGCTAGTAGGGAAAGCAGGAAAAGGCCATGCTGGGGAGATGAAGGGAGGAGACGTTTGTAGGAAGGAGAGGTTACTACTCTTATGTAGCTACTTATAAATGCCATAAAATTTCAAGGACAAGTAAAGGGAAAGTAATTGGATTGATTATGAGACCATAGTGTCTGGGCAGTGGGCCTCCCTCCACTACAACACTTCCAGGCCCTGCCAGCAGGCGGCCCACAGCTGGATGGGGCTCTGCCAACCCTAAGCTCTTACGTGGAGCGACCCCAGGAGTGGCCCTGCTGGCCTAGGAAACCATCTCTGGTCTTCCTAACTCCTGCCCATTCTGAGCCTGGTTCCTCAACCTTCCTATTTCTGTCAATTCTGTGAGCAACCTGAGGTCTTTCCAATAAAATTCTTTTCTATTTAAGTTAGCCAGAATCTCTTGCTGTTACTCCCCATGGAGAGCCAAGACTGGTGAGATAACACGGGACAGCAACATGGCAGGACAGCGACAAGGGGCAGGGCCACGGGGGAACCAAAAGCTGGACTGCAGACGGTTTAGACAGGTTAGGTGTTGGGAGCTGGACCGAACTTGCACAGCCTGATGACACAGTCCGGGCAGTTGGATGGCAGGGACTGCACAGCGGCCTTCCCAGAGAAGCAACTCCGATATCCCTCCTGCTCAAAATGCCCCTCCTAATAAATTTGCTTATTTCAGTTTCAATTCAAGCTACCCCTTAGGAAAGAGGCCATATCCAATTCTCCCTGAAAATTTTGGGTACTGGCCCTAAAGGAAAGTGGAAAAAACCACTACTGTTCTTGTGATTACCCCCGATGATGGGGAAGTGAGACCCCATAAGTATTGGACCCAAGTTTATGGGAAAAAAGATACGGGAAATTTACCTGGGTCAAGGTTCCTTCCCCCCGCCCCTACGTGGCCTCCAAATAACATATTCAATGATTAATGGCAACAGGTGGGTACAGAGAACAAATGATATTCTGTGGTTAGACAGTCAGAGAACAACCTGGCAAACTATAAAACAAATGAGAACAGGGCATTACTTAACTCCAGACGAGAAAAATCTCCATTGTAAGTCTTACTGAAAATGGGTCTGAGGCACAGTCCATAAAATTTGTCCCTGCCTGCCAAAAAGTCATCGTGTCCTTTTAGAGAGAGCCTCTTTTTTTCCTACCAGAGATGAAGAATGGGAGTATAGCTATGAAAGAATGAGGGCCCTACATAAAAACAATAGAATAGTGAACTTTAGATAGTCATCTGTAAGGAAACCAAGAGTCTGGCACCCACCTAATCTTTGTAAGATTTTCTGGCCATAATAACTAAGAACAAAGCTTACTTAGAAACAAGTTAACTGCTAAGACCTGCCAAATGACTTAATCTCATTCTCCAAACTCATATAACCGTGCAATGTGTCAATTAAATGATTAATGTCTGTACTGTACTTTGTGTAATCAAAGAGTATATAATCAAGCTGCTACTTTTCATTAGAGGCCAGGCTCAGCTTTGGCTAGTGTCTGTGTCCTCACTCATTTCAGTGAGTCACCGACGCCGTCCACCCTTCAGGGACTCCTGGACTCGCTGGAGCTGGACTCCAGCAGTTAGGTACTAAGGGACCAAAGTCATGGTGCTACTGGGACCGCCTGTCGTCAAGAGAAGCGGGAAGAGAGAGTGAAGCGTCACACACAGAGAGAAGGTCACACACAGCAGTCCTGAGGGGCAGGGCCAGCTGAGCTGAGGGTGGGGGAGGACGTGCCCCGGGGCACTAGAGGGGCCAAAGCCAGCAGTCAGACTGAGCTAAAGGGGGGAAAAACACATTAGCTTGATAACTTTTCTATAGCCCTAAAATCACTCCCAAATAAAGTTTACTTCAACAGAAATGGGGGTGGGGGTGGACAGAGAGAAATCTTACACCATTAGGTTTGATGGCTCAGGAAAGTGGGAGTGGGGCTGTGACCAGGAGAGAAATTTCACATATTGGCAAACAAATGCAAGGAGGACAGTCAGTAAAGTGAGCACAACGCCCAGCAGTAACCAGGAAGGTGAAGCTGTAGAACAGAGGCCTGTTCTACACAAGGTATTCCACCCAGAAACTGGAGCCTGAGCGACCTGTGTTGGGAGTTGTGTAGTGTGGCCCTGGGGTGCCAGGGCACCAGCCACAGTCAGAAGGGGCTGGCAGAGCTGCCAGAGGGAGGGTGTCACCATCAGAGACATGGAGGCCAAAGACTCATTACCTACTGCAAATGCACAAGGGTGCCGGGTAAGGACTGCGCTCAGAGAGGGAAAACATGATCTAGCAGATGCTCTGGATCAGTGACATGGTCCCAGGAAGTCCAGCCGGGCCACGCTCACATAAGGAATAAATACGAGGAACCACAGAGTCCCAGCAAGCTCTCATGATATTCATTTACTCATGCAACTCAACCAACTTTTATTGAGTATCTGTTATGTAGAAGCCACCGTGAAGGAAAAGACGGGGAAATCCTCACAGAAGGAGAATGCACAGCTTTTTCCACCTGGCAGAGTTGCTGGGACAGTGGCCTGTGCTGCCAGAGAAGCACGAGGTACTGGGGGTAGCAGGAGGGAGATGAGGATTGGACTTCATCCTGGCCTCCCTCCAGGCTCACCCCCTTTGCTAAGTGGGTGAAGGAGGATTCTAACAAGAACACCTGGAAATGTCTGCCAGTGCCAGGGTCACAGAAGCTCTGTGTGGGCTACTTTCCTGATCCTCTTTTTATTTGACAAATGTTGGCTGTAGCCCACAATAAAGTCTTAAATGGAATGGGAATCAGGAACAAATACAGCAGATGGAAAGAAAACGTGGGAGGCCATATGACACTCCTTGATTCCTGGCGGCACAAATGGGTGTCAAAGACTAGTGGCCAGTGGCGGGGACGGGGTACCTGAGACATAAACGCAGATTCTGAAGGAAGAGGTGCAGAGGGCTGGCTGGTGCTTACACAGGGACACCCCCAGTGCTGTTATTGTTCTCCATGCACTGCGCCTAAGCCAGCACCCTCACCTCGCCTCTTCAGGGTTCCAGTCGAGTTAAATTCCACCACCTGCCCCTGGGACCAACGGCACCAGGACAGGCCCTGGAGAGCCCTGCCTCCTGGGACCCCAGACAGGCCCCTGTAGGCTCTCTTTTCTACCAGGCCCTGACTTTTGCACTTCTGTGTTCACCTCTGCATTGTCTTAGCAAGAATCCTGCTAAATCAATTTAACCAGAATCCTCCATCCAGGTAGCTGATCACCCTCCCCATTCTCTAGGTGATGTCTGATGGCCCTGGCTGGCCTTCAGCAAGAGTCCTGTGAGGTTGTGTCTCCAGAATCTCCCTTACCCTTGATGTTTCCGCTCAGGAATTTTCCACGCACTGACCCCCCCAACTGTGCTCCTTGGCTATGAATCCCCACTTTTCCTTGTATTTGGAGGTGAACCCCATCTCTCCCCCATAGCAAAACCCCACTGTAGTGGTCCCTGCACCTATCTTGATGGTCCTGAATAAAGTCTGCTCACTGATCTTTAACAAGTGTCACTGATTTATTTTTTTACCTTAACCGTATTCACACCTCTGTGTAATTCCTTCTCTTTCAAGTAGGCTGGACTTACTGAATTGCTTTTCACAAAGACAATACAGCAAAAGTGCTATTAAGCCACTTCTGAGTAGGTTAAAAGAGGCTGGCTGCCACCTAGAGCTCTCTCTGGGGTCACTCCCTCCACTTGAGCCTTATACTGAGCGGAAGCTTAACAGCAATGTCATGAAAGATCTGAAGCCAGAGGCATGGAGTCAGGCTGGCCCTGGATTCCTGACCCTCGACTGTGAGGTGCACATGTTCCTTGTTTTAAGCCTGCAGTCAGCAAATTAGTACCCATGGGCCAAATCTGACTCACTGTCTGCTTCTGTGAATAAACCTTTATTGGAACACTAACAGCTACAACTCATTCATTTATGTATTTCCTACAGTGTTCACACTACAAGAGCAAAGTAGCGGTGACACAGATTGTATGGCTTACAAAACCTAAAATATTTATTATCTGGCCCTTTACAAAAAAACTTTGCTGACTCCTATTGCTGTTAAGTTTGGGATAATATTTATTCAGCAGTAGAAACTTAACGCACTCTGCTCCTATAGCGTTTGGTCACTCCTCCAGAGATGCAGTATCTATTTTTATCTGTATGTCTGTTGTTTCTACCATATACTAAGCTCCATGTAGTAGATAATGAATGTTTTAATTAACTCCATTTTCCTGGCACATAGTAGGACCTTAATAAATGTAGGCTGAACCAAGAATGCTTAGACAAATACATTCTACACATTAACACAGAGAACCTACAACCTAACAATACATCCTTTAAATAAAATATATTATATTAAGGAAAGCCAAAACTACAATTTGTGTTGAATAGCTAGTATTTTCAGTTGAATCCATTTTAAAGGTATTGGTTGACTGTCACAGAATGATCCCAGATTCAGAAAAATTTTGATCTTATAACTGGCTAGACTTTTATAAAGCCTCATTGTTTAAAATGCTACTAACATCAGTTTATTTTCAATACCTCCAAATTATTGCCATTAGTTTTTACGAAGAAATAAATAATTTATTTTCTAGCACCTGCAAATGTTAATGAAATGTTCTAAAACATTGCAGACTTTCAGTTTTGTTGCACCAAAGTCTATGTGTTAGAATCAGACACTGAGGTCGGTAGCAGGAACCATCCTACAGAAGTAAACACCCTGTGCAGTGACTCACTGTAGCCTCATAGTCAGCTTCCCTTCCCAATCTGCTTGCCAGAGGCAGGAGAACACTGTGTTAAGCAAGATAAATACCTGGATATTCTTGTAATGTTTAATTTAAATTTAAGTAATATGTTCATCTTGATACATAAATTATTACTTTTAGATATTTATACTTGAGACACTTTTTTCTGGCAAGCGTCATGAGGAGGTACAAAAATTCCATTTTTGTTTCAATCTTATTCTCCTTAGGCAAGTACAGGAGGTTAACCTTTACTTTTACCTTTACTTTTATGTTCAATGGTAAATTTTTAACTTTTAAGATATGATCAAGTATATTCAGAACTTCCCTGTAAGAAATCTAACTCTAAAACTTAAGTGAAGCCTAAGCTTGTGGTTAAGGGCTCACACTGTCCACGTAAGACCCAGCTGCACACAGCCCTGGGAGCAAACACCAGTCACCCAGATTACTAATTGTGTGCATCTGAGAGTCTCTCCCTGCTCTGTGAGAGGGGCGAATGTGCTGATCCGCCACAGGATTGTCATGCAGACTCAATGAGACTGAGAAGCACTTACCACATAGCTGGGAAAACAACAAATGGGAGGAAAGGCCACAGTGGTTTTAAAAAATAATGAGTTTATATTTATAGTTGACTCTTGAACAACTTGAGGGTTAGGGTTGCTGACTCCCACACTGCCAAAAATCTGCATATAACTGTGAGACCCCCTAAAACTTAACTACTAACAGCCTACTCTTGACTGGTAGCTTTACTGATAACATAAAGTTAATTAACAGATATTTTGTATGGTATATGTATTATATACTGTATTCTTACAATAAAGCTACAGAAAACATTTTTCAAATTATTGCAAATCACCAAAAAAATCTCAATACATTAATTAAAAAAAAATTTGTGTATAAGTGTAGTCACACAGTTCAAACCCATGTGTTCAAGGGCCAACTTGTACATGTAACATATTTATTAATAATCTTGCTGACTTTGGATTTGTAGATTTGGGAAAGATAGGACACAAAAAAGCATAAACTTTATATAAGAGAAACAATCAATAATCAAAGTGAAAAAAACTTTTGCTTTTCAAAAAGACATAAAAATGAGAAGACAAGCCACAGACAGACTGGGAGGAGACATCTGCAAATTACATATCTGACAAAGGACTTATAACTAAACTATATAAAGCACCATTACAATTATAAGAAACAGTCAATAAAATAAAAGATGGGCAAAATATTCTGACTGAACATTTTGCAAAACAAGAGAGATGGATTCCAAATAAGCAAAATGACATTCTAATTCATGAGTCATTAGGGAAATGCAAATTAAAACCACAATGAGATACCACTACATACACTCAAAATGGCTAAAATTGGAAAAAAAGAATTACCAAACCAAGTGTTGGCGAGGATGTGGAAGAAATGGAACCCTAAACACTGCTCATGGGAATATAAAATGGTATGACCTCTTTGGAAAACAGTTTAGCTATTAAAAAAAATTAAATATACACCTACCAAACAACCTAGCCATTTTACCCAAAAACATGAAAGTGTAGATCTATACAAGGACTTGAACATGGACTGTGTGTAATAGCTCTGTTTGTTGCAGTGGCCAAACACTGGAAACAAATGTCCACCATCAAGTGAGTTGCTAAACAAGTTACAGTATATCCATGAACCTGAATATCACTCAACAACAAAACAAATTAACTGCTGAGAAACACAGCAACATGGGTGAACCTCATAACAATCATGCTGAGTTAGAGATTCCAAACCAAAACATTAAGGACATTATCATGACTCTGCTTATATACAATTCTAAAACATGCAAACTAATCTAGAGGGACAGAAAGCAGATCAAAGGTTGTCTAGAGATGGGGAAGGACTGAATATGGGCAGGAGGGCACAGGATAATAAACACCCTCTTATCCTGACTGTGGGGACAGGACCACTGTACACTTGTCAAAACTGATCAGATGGCACATTAAAAGGTGTGTTTTACTGAGGGTCATTTGCTCAAACTCCATAAAGCTATTTCTAGCAAAGCCGCACACTGGGATGACTTTTTTTTTTCTTAGGGTATCACTGATATACAGTCTTATGAAGGTTTCACGTAAGCAACATTGTTGTTTCAACATTCACCCATATTATCAAGTCCTCACCTCTCCCCCCACTGCAGTCACTGTCCATCAGCATAGTAAGATGCTATAGCATCACTACTTGTCTTCTCCATGCTATATTGCCTTCCCCATAACCCACCTATATTGTGTGTGCTAATTACAGTGCCCCTTAATTCCCTTTTCCCACCCTTCCCATCATAACCGCTATTCCCTTCTTGGAGTCTGTGAGTCTGTTGCTGTTTTGTTCCTTAAGTTTTGCTTTGTTGTTATACTCCACAAATCAGTGAAATCATTTGGTATTTGTCTTTCTCTGCCTGGCTTATTTCACTGAGCATAATAACCTCTAGCTCCATCCATGTTGTTGCAAATGGTAGGATTTCTTTCTTTTTATGGCTGAATAATACTCCATTGTGTATATGTACCACATCTTCTTTATCCACTCATCTACTGATGGACACTTAGGTTGTTTCCATATTGTGGCTATTGTAAATAGTGCTATGATAAATATAGGGGTGCATATGTCTTTTTGAGTCATGAATCTTGTTTTCTTCGGGTAAATTCCCAGGAGTGGAATTCTTGGGTCAAATGGTATTTGTATATTTAGCTTTTTCAGGAACCTCCACATTGCTTTCCACAGTGGTTGAACTAGTTTACATTCCCACCAACAGGCACATGGGGATGACTTTTAATCTTTATGCACTGCTATACAAACAGGGCACTGCTGCTAGTCTCCTATAAAGATATGCTGATGTCCTGACTCCTGGTACCTGTGAACACGACCTTACTGGGAAATTGAGCCTTTGCATATAGAACAGGGAGACAAGTTCAGGAGAGGGCATACTGGAAGGGTCTCCCCTTAACACACTAGATGCTGTGCATGTAAGAGGAGAGACAGAGATGGGACACAGAGTACTAGGACAAGTTGCAGACAAACAGGAAGATAGAGGAAAGGCACGGACTTAAGGGACACATATACAAGCCAAATATAAGTGTTGCTAGCCAACACCAGGGGCTAGAAGAGGCACAGAAGGATGCCCTTTTTCACACTGCAGAGGGAGCATGCCCTTGCTGGCACAGTAATTTCTAACCTCTGGTTTTCAGAACTGTGAGACCACATATTTGTTGCTGGAAGCCACCCAGTTTGTGACATTTTGTTACAGCAGCTTTAGGAAACTAGCACAACCATTAAAAAAAACTTAAGGAGCTTTATAACTTTAAGAAGCATTTAATAGTAATTTATAAAGATTTTCTATAAAAGAATATTTGTGTCAAAAGTTTGCTTTATGACCACCAGGGTGCACAGATATACAATCAGTGGCTATGCTCCCAAGATACCTAAATACATATAAAATAATCATTACTTAATAACAAAATAAAATGATAAAATTTTCCCAGCATCTATCCAAAGTACTGCAGGCAAAACAGTTTTAGTCAACTGCAAATTTTTCATTTTTCTAAGTGATTTATAACAGATACTTCAAGGTTTTGTTTTAAACCAATAGGAAAAGTTATAATAATTAAAATATTGGCAATTATAGAAAATCATTTAGAAAACACGTATATTGACAAAAAAATTACAAACTGATTCTGACACAGGTTCATTCCTAAGTATCTCTCAGCATACAGAAAAACAGAAATGGGACCCTTAAATAAAAATGTTTTACTGCTTTTAACTATTTCTTTAACACACCTAATTTTTAAAAGCATTAACATTGCTATTTTTAATTTCAGCATATTCTCCCTCAACTATTTAGAAATGTTTTAAGACAGGGAAGAAGACGTATTTCCCTTCAGAAAGTGACTTTCCCAAAACTACTGAAAGAGAAAAAATGGTCATGTCCTTATCTCTGATCATGATACACTGGTCACTATGTCTCTCTCAGGTTTCTCTCAGCATGATACTGTACATAAATTATAAGTTAATAATTAAGCATAGAAAAGTAGTCAGAGTAAAGGAAGTTGAACTGAGAGAAAGGAACCTCTAAGGCAGGTCCTTAGTTTCTCACTTCTTCATTTATTCAGTGAGGAATAGACAATGGACATGCTGACTGATGAAGACCCAAGTGGCTGCTGTATGTAAAGAGGGCAGGTCAGGCCCCAGCCCTGGAGATCTGATCTATTTATTGGGGGTGGGGTGGGGGTGGGTGGCTGGTAAATGAGGAGGAGAGAAGGTGTGCCTTAAAACCAATTATTACAATATAAATACTTGCCATTACACTCTTTAAAAATCTTTTAAATTGAGATATAATTGACATGTAACAGTTGTACAAGTTTAAGGTGTACAATATGTTGGCTTGATACATTTATATACTACAATGATTCCTACACTAGTGTCAGCTAATACCTTTATTTTATCACATAATTATCATTTCTTTTTCGTGCTGAGAACAGTTAAAATCTAGTCTCTTAGCAACTTTAAAACTTTTAATATAGTATAGTTCACTACAAAAATGACTGTGTTGGGCATTAGATCTCCAGAAATTATTTGTCTACTAGTGGCAAGTTTATACCCTTAAAACAACATCTCCTAAAAAAAGATTCCTTATAAGGGAAATCCCATCAGACTATCAGCAGATTCTCACAGAAATTTTACAGGCCAGAGGGGAGTGGCATGAAATAATAATGTACTGAAACAGAAGGACGTTCAACCAAGAATCCTCTACACAGCAAGATTATCATTCAGATTTGAAGGAGAGATTAAAAATTTCCCAGATAAATGAAGGCTGAAGGAATTTACAACCACTCAACTATCACTACAGGGTATGTTAAAGGGACTTCTGTAGATGGAAATGTCCTTAAGCCTAAATAGTTTTCAGAAGTAAAAATAAACCCAGATAAATGCAGTACACCAATTACTTACCAAGAAACCACAAAATTAAAACAAAACAAATCAAAAGTAGTAACACCAACTATACACAAAATCAGTCAAGGAATACACAACAAGTGCAGACTGTGACATCTAATACATAAAATGTACAGGAGGAAGAAGAAAAAAGAAGTATTTTAAGACTGTGTTTGAAATAGAGCAATCATCACCTTAACATAGACTGTCATATAGTTAGGAAGCTATCCTTGAACCTTATGGTAAGGACAAACATAAAGCCTATAATAGACACACAAAATATTAAAAAAGAAAAACCCAATCAAATATTAAAGAAAACCATCAAATAACAAGAAAAGAATATAAGAGAGGAAGAAAGGAACAGAGAGACACTACAAAAACAAGAAAACAATTAATAAAATGGCAATAAATACATATCTATCAATAATTACCTTAAAAGTAAATGGATTGAATGCACCAATCAAAAGACAGAGGGTGCCAGAATGGATAAACAAACAAGACCCATATGCTGCCTACTGGAGACTCACTTCAAACCCAAAGACATACAGAGACTGAAAATGAACGGATGGAAAAAGATAGTTCATATAAATAACGGGGAGAAAAAACCAGGAGTAGCAGTACTTATATCAGATAAAACAGATTTCAAAACAAAGCAACAAGAAACAAAGAAGGGCATTACATAATGATAATGGGGTCAGTCCAACAAGAGAATATAACTATTATAAATATCTATGCACCCAGCTTAGGGGCACCTAAATATGTAAAATATATACTAACAGAATTAAAGAGGGAAATAGGTTGCAACACCTTCATTTAGGAGACTTTAACACACCACTCACATCAACAGATCAACCAGACAGAAAATAAAAAAGGAAACAGAGGCACTGAACAACACATTAGATCAGATGGATGTAACAAATATCCACAGAACACTCCACCCAAAAGCATCAGGATATGCATTTTTCTCAAGCGTACGTGATATAGTCTTCAGAATAGATCATATACTAGGCCACAAAAAGAGCCTCAATAAATTAAAAAAGATTGAAATTGTATCAAGCAACTTCTCAGACCATAATGGTATGAAACTGGAAATAAATTACACAAAGAAAACAAAAAAGCCTACAAACACAAGGAGGCTAAACAACATGCTTCTAAATAATGCATGGATCAGTGAACAAATTATAAAGAAATCAAGCAATACATGGAGGCAAATGAAAACAAAAATACAACAGCCCAGTATCTGGGACACTACAAAGGCATCTCTAAGAGGGAAGTACATAGCAATACAGGGAAGTACACAGCAAGTACAGAACAATTCCAAATAAACAGTATAATCTCACAAATAAAGAAACAAGAAAAAGAAGAACAAAAGAAAACCCAGTTAGTAGAAGGAGGGACATAATAAAGGTCAGAGCAGAAATAAATAAAATAGAGAATAAAACAATAGGAAAACTAAAAACAAAGAGCTGGTTATTTGAGAAAATAGACAAATTCTTAGACTTATCAAGGTAAAAAGAGAGCATACACAAATAAAATTAGAAATGAAAAAGGAAAAATCTCAACTGATACCATAAAAATACAAAGAAGCCTTAGATATTTCTATGAAAAATTTTATGCCAATGAATTGGACAATCTAGAAGAATTGGAGAAATTCCTAGAAAATGACAACCTTCCATGACTGACACAGGAAGAAACAGAAAATCTGAACAGACCAATTACCAGCAATGAAATTGAACTGGTAATCAAAAAACTCCCATCAAACAAAAAAGTCCAGGTCAAATGGCTTCACAGCTGAATTCTAACTAACATTTAAAGAGTTAACACCCATCCTTCTTACAGTATTCCAAAAGTAAAAGAGGGAATACTTCCAAACTCATTCTAAGAGGCCAGCATGACTCTAATACCAAAACCAGACAAAGACACCACACACACAAAAAAAAACCCTCAAAAAATATTAGCAAACCAAATTCAAAAATGGATCAAAAGGATCATCCATCATGACCAGTAGGATTTATTCCAGGCATCCAAGGATGGAGACTATTTGTAAATCAATCAGTAATATAATACAGCACATTAACAAAAATAAGGACAAAAACTGCACGATCATCTTAATAGGTGCTAAAAAAGCACTTGACAAAATTCAACATCCATTCATGACAAAAACTCTCAACAAACTGAGGGTATGTACCTCAACATAATCAAGGCCATATATGACAAACCCACAGCCAACATCATACTTAACAGTGAAAAGCTGAAAACTTTTCCTCTAAGATCATGGACAAGACTAGGATGTCCACTCTCACCACCTTTATTCAACACAGTACTGGAGGTCCCATCCATGGCAATCAGACAACACAAAGAGATAAAATGCATCCAAATTGATAAGGAAGAAGGTGAGCTGTCACTATGTGCAGATGACATGGTATTATACACAGAAAACCCTAAAGACTACACTAAAAAACTATTAGAACTAACAACTAGAATCAGCAAAATTGCAGGATACAAAATTAGTAACAGAAATCCATTGCATTTCTATATATGAACAGTGAATTAGCAAAAAGAGAAATCAAGAAAACAATTCCATTTACAACTGCACCAAAAGGAATAAATTACCTAGGAATAAACCTAACAAAGGGGATAAAAGATCTGTACTCTGAAAACTATTAAGACACTAACAAGAGAAATTAAAGAAGTCACAAATAAGTGGAAATCTATCTCATGTTCAAGGATAGGAAGAATCAGTATTGTCAAATGGCCATCCTGTCCAAAGCAATTTACAGATTCAATGCAATCCCTATCAAAATACCAGGCAGCATTCTTCAATGAACTAGAACAAATAATCCTAAAATTTATATGGAATCACAAAGAAACCAAATAGTCAAAGCAATCCTGAGGAGGAAGAACAAAGCTGGGGACATTTCAGTCCCTGACTTCAAGCTATACTACAAAGCAACAATAATCAAAGGAACAGACCCATAGATCAATGGAACAAAATAGAGAGCCCATATATAAACCCAAGCATATATAGTCAATTCATGTACTTTAAAGGAGCTGTGAATATACAATGGGAAAAAGACAGCGTCTTCAATAACTGGTGTTGGGAAAACTAGACAGCCTACATGCAAGAGAATAAAACTGGATTACTGTCTAACTCCATACACAAAAGTAACTTGAAATGGATCAAAGACCTGAATGTAGGACATGAAACCATAAAACACCTAGAAGAAAACATAGGCAAAACTCTCTTAAACATAAGCATGAGCAATTTTTTCCTGGACACATCTCCTTGGGCAAGGGAAACAAAATAAAAAATGAACAAGTGGGACTGCATCAAACTAAAAAGCTTCTATACAGTAAGGACACCATCAGCAGAACAAAAAGGCAACCTGTACTAGGGGAGAATATATTTGTAAATGATTTATCCGATAAGGGGTTAACATCCAAAATGTATAAAGAACTCATATGCCTCAACACCAAAAAATAAATAACCTGATTAAAAAATGGATAGAACATCTGAACAGACATTCTTCCAAAGAAGAAATACAGGCCAAGAAGCACATGAAAAGATCCTCCACATCACTAATTATCAGGGAAATGCAAATCCAAACCACAGTATCACCTCACACCAGTGTGAGAATGGCCACTATCCAAAAGACAAGAATTAACAAGTGTTGGTGAGGATGTGGATGTGGAACAAAGGGAACCCTCCTACACTGTTAGTGGGAATGTAATTTGGTGCAGCCACTGTGGAAAGCAGTATGGAGGTTCCTCAACAAAATTAAAAATAGAAATACTATTTGATCCAGTAATTCCACTTCTAGGAAATTACCAGAAAACAAAATCCCTGATTTAAAAAGACATATGCGCTCCTATGTTTATCACCGCATTATTCACAATAGCCAAGATATGGAGGCAAACAAAGGGTCTGTCAATAGATGAATGGATAAAGATGTGGTACATATATACAATGGAATATTACTCAGCCATAAAAGTGAAAGAAGTTCTGCCATCTGCAACAACATGGATGGATCTATAGGGCATTATGCTAAGTGAAATAAGCCAGATGGAGAAAGACAAATACCGTACTATTTCACTTATTTGTAGAATCTAAAAACAAAGCAAAATGAACAAAATAGCAGCAGACTCGTAGATACTGAGAAGTGACTAGTGGTTAGCATAGGGGAGTGGCTGGAGTTGGTGGGTAGGGAGGGTGAGGGGGAGAAAGGGGCACAAAAATTTCAATCATGATATTAGTTGGTCACAGGGATAGTAATACAGCATGGAGAATATAGCCAATGATTCTGTAACATCTTCCTATGTTTAAAGATAGTAACTGCGCTAATGGGGATGAGGATTTAACAATGTGGGTAACTGCTGAACTACTGTTTTATACTTGAAACCAAGAGAAGATAGTATATCAATGATACTTCAGTAAAAAAACCCCAGTATCTCCCCAATTCCCCCACACCCTCAGCCACTGGTATTCACCATTCTACTGTTTTCACAAGTTCAATTTTTTTAGATTCCACACATAAGTGATGTCATACAGTATGTATCCTTCTCTAACTTATTTCACTTAGCATAGCGCCCTCAAGGTCCATCCATGGGGTCACAAATGGCAGGACTGCCTATGCATTGCATGTATTTCTGTGACAGCACTGTTAGGCACATATAAGAAAGCACACTTGCCAATTAATACCTCTCTGTACCAAGAAGAAAAAATTTGTTATTGTGTGATGTGTTCACTGTCCCGAAGGTTAAATGTGCTCTCACTGAACTATTAAATATGAAAACAGACAAAATTAGCAAAGCTGTAATTTTATCTCCCTAGTTGTCTAATGGAATAGATTTCTAAAACTGAAACACAAACAACTGGCTTTTCAGCCAAAAGATAAGCCAAAAAAGTGATGAGCAAACTGCAAAAGAGGTATACAGGACATGCACACCCTAGGTTACCCTGCTCCACCTCAACTGAACTCAGAGCACTAACTTACTTAATTCAAGGGTACGTAACAGCCTTTTACAGCCTTGGCTCTTCTTCCTCCCTTATAGGACTGTGATTTAAAAAACAAAAACAAAAACAAAAACAAAAACAGGGAAGTTCTTAATAAGTGCCTGGCCTTAAACAAGGGCCCAATCAATGTTAATGTATTATTCAGGAACAATTGATCTGAATTTTCTAAACCAAATCAAGGGCATGTCCACTACTTTAAAATGATATCCTATATCTAGAAAGATATGAGCTCAGAAGATTTGTTTAGTAACCAGAAAGTAAAGGTTACTTTTCTTCGCAGTTCCTCCTGTTCCTGGTTACAGTTCCACCAGGAAAAGGGTGGGAAAAGAGAAAACAACAGTTCTAACAAGCAGAGAACCACTCACTGGTGCATCTAGTCAACTTCACGTAGGGATAATTGTCAAAATACATTTTCTTGACTCACATTCATTTAAGACAGACACAGCCGTGATTTTATGCAGACAATCATAAATCTGGGTAACTGGGTGGAGGCGTGGGGAGGGTACAAGAGGGAAAGAGCTAAGGTTCTTTATCTCAGCACTAGAGCAGGCTGCAGAGAGCCCGGCAGTCAATACTTCTGCCTTTCCAGGCACCGGTCCTGGTCAAGACTCAACTCTGCCACGGTGACCACAAACCACCACATATAGCATGGACGAGTAAGCAGGGCTGTGTCACAATAAAACTTTGTGGACAATAAAATTTGAATTGCATGTCATTTTCGTATGTCATGAAATATTCTTTTTTTTCCCTTCAACCATTTGAAAACGTAAAATCTATCCTAAGCTCATGGGCTATAAAAAACAAGCAGTGCGACAGATTGGCCTAAAGACCATAGTTTGCCAACCCCTGTGTTCAACTATTTCCAGCCCAGTCGGCAAAGAATTGAGTCCTGAGGTGTCCCAATGAGACACTTGAGAGATCCTTTGCATCTGAGGCAGAGCCAAAGTGACTCTGAGAATTTCAAAGGTTTATTTGTGTGGGGGGAGCTGATGAGAGATTTTTCAGGTGTGTTTTTAATTCCTTCAAAAACAAATGTGTTTGGATGCAACATAATTTAAGAGGTGGAATAAATAGCAAGAACAAATAAGGAACAGAGAGCTAAGGAAGAATTATTTGGAATGTGTGTATGTTTGTATAAAAGGGTATATCTTAGGTGTTATTTTTGGGTATCAAAATTTCAGGAAAGAAAGAGTCAATGCCCCTTAAAGGTGTGTGAACTCAGAACAACTCCTGAACCTAAGGGAACAAGGGTGTGAGCCACTTCACTCTAATGAGCCCACTGCTTGATTCAGAAGCTTTACCTAGGTTATGAGGAGAGGGACAAGAGACTATTATATGTGTGTGTGTGTGTGTGTGTGTGTGTGTGTATGTGTATGTATATATATATATATATATATATAGTGTATAAATGAATGTTCATGCTTTATCCAAATCCTTAACATTAGCTTCATGAGGGAAAATAATAATTCTAATTATTTCTTAGGCATGTTAGAGTCTAGCCAAAATTAAGGACATATTCTAAAATTCAGTATTAAGGCCCACAAGGCACTTTCTGCTAGTTGTGACAATTACTATTTAAATAACATAAATCACTGATAACCCTCCGATGCAGAGGGTAATGTCCTCCTGTTCAAAGCATGCATGTGTAATAAGCTTCGGGGGTTATACTTAATACTTTAAAGTCAGCGTCTCTCGTGCTGCCTCTTACAAGTCTGAAGCCAGAACTATTTTCATGTCTATTGCAGTGCTCTTTAAACACTGGTATTTTGTTTTGGAGCACAGACTTTTTTTCTTTTTTTCCAGTACAAAAAATGGATAAAAAGAATATGGTCTATTCATATAATAGAATATTAAATAGCAGTTGGGAGCACAGACTTCTATTAAAACTTAAAAGAAAATGTTTTCTGGCAGTGCAAAGCCATTTTCAGTCTTTGATATCAGTTTTCTTGCTAGAGTCTATACACATGCCAAGAAAATGAACATGTGAGTAAGAAGGAATTAGAACAGGAATGTGTCTTGTGCAACACTTAAGACAGCATGAGGGACGTTTGGTATTGCATGTATTCAATGTCAAATAACTCCCTGTAGGAAGACATCAGCTGGTCACATTCCCTGAGCCCAAACCTGGCTGTTCCTTGAGGGTAGGGGCTGTGCATCTTTATTTAGCACACAGTAGGTACTCAACACACATCTTGAATAATGCACAGAAGCAATAATCCTGTAGCACTGTTTACAAGATGGTAAACCCCACTCCCTCACCAAGTTGGTGGTGAGGACTGTATGAGAAACCAACAGTGCTTGGTGATGGTGGTCTTTTTATCCTCATTTTAAAGAGTAATATGGTGAAGTTCAATGAGATGACATACTCATTACCCAAGTGGTGCTGAGATGGGGGTGCCTGATTACAAAGCCCCTACCCTCCTTGATTCCCATTAGCTAAGAAACCTAATTTAACACTAAAAATAGGGGGAAAAACCTTGCCTCTATAAATTGATAAAAAGTCCATGGAAAAAGAGACAATTGCCTGTTTTTCCTAGCTAAGCACTGCACTGTGAGAATACAGAAAATGGTCATCCTTTCTGCATCCAGGGACAAAGAAATGGCAGAAATGGAAGTCCCTGCACACTACCAGGGACTGAGTCACCAGGCTGGGTGATAAATATTTCCCCTTAACCAATTGCAACAAGCCAATACTTCCTCAGAATTACTCTTTTAATTTGAAGAATTATTCCTTTAGCTTAAACTCTAGACAAAAGAAAAAATATAGTTGTTTCAAAAGCAGTTATAAGTACATCCATACTTACCTCCTCGGGCATTATAGGGAGTTTTATTCATGGGCACTTTTGTTATTGTCTGAAACAGGTAAAAGATGGTTGGTGTCAAATCTTGTTTTACATATCCTAAGTTTCTAAAAAGGAATTCTCAGGACCCCAAATTAAAATGGTTTTGCTATTTTTCCCTCGCGGCTCTCGTGTAGAACAGAGCCTATGACTCACTGTCAGTCTCTGAGGTCACATCCACCAGCCTATCCGGTGAGCAGGAGACAGCATCTCGCCCAGCCTCCTAACATCTGTGTCACTCAGGTTCCGGGGCCTCTGTTCACCCCGTCACTTACAAGTTAGTACTCTGGATGCAGCTAAAAGACACCTGGCGTGGCAGGGAGTACACCTTCTAATAATGTTAGTATTCGGATCAGTCCTTTAATGCTGATATTCTCAAAAGCAGTGAAAGAGTCAATCATTTTCAGGGAAATGTTTCTATATAGTTCTTGTAGTACAGGTATATAAGACAGAAGACAGATACAGGATTTAGTAGTTTTTCAAAGCTTCCTTGCCCATTTTTTCCCTGTCAAATTTAAATGGAGAATCTAAAATCTAAAAATGAAGTCACAGGAAAAAGTGCAATAGTATACAACACAACATATAAATATCCCCCTCCCCCCATCTAACTGAGATATTCAAACACTTGAGCCACAAGCCTACAAACGAACTGAAGTACGTTCAAGTAAGTGCGGTAAGAGAAGAAAGCCTCCCCGGCAGCCGTCTGTCAGCAATGACATGGGAACGCTGCTCAGAGACAGAAAACCTAAACTCTTCTCAGTGACCACAGTATGTTAAGCTACAGCTTAATGTTGCTGGGACTTTTTAGAAACTAAAGTTTAAAAAAGTCAATAGTTGTGACAAAAGCTAAAATTGCGTTCTTTCAGGCAAATTAACTTTGAAAACAAAAAAACCCCTAACCTTTTTGGTTAAAATGGTCTCCAGAGTTTTGATGTCCTTCCCTTCCGGATCACAATTAGCAGTTCCTCCATTCCTTTGCTAAATCCATGTCAAGAACCAAGCCTCCTCTACGGACATCACACACCACCCTCACCACCAAAGTGTAAAGAATTCCTCACAGAAACATGTTCCAATAAGCCAAAGCAATCTATCTTTAAACTAAAGGGAAAACAACTGCTTCAGTTTAATATTACTCTGATGATTAGGTAACTTTTAAATATGTCTTTAAAACAGCACTGCAGGTTTGTGGAGCGGCCAAACAACTTCAGGTTTGTGAAGAAATGAGGAAGAAGAGTTCTTCTGGTTTTGCACAGTTCCAGTCAACCACAATCCAGGGACCGTGTTCAATCTTTAATCACAGCCTGAGAGGTTCTAGTGGGGTCTTTCAAGCAGGTGCTCCCCAGTACAGCATCCACTAGGCGTGAGCCTCCCACAGCCACTAGGCACTTTGAGCTGCAGCCAAGAATGACCATACGTGCACTCACCTGAGCTCTTCCTCCTGCGACCCATTTACTCTCAGGCTGTCAGGACGATCACGTCTTCTCCTGTAGAGGCCTGAATGTGAAAGCTCTTTGAGCTGTAAGGCAGTCATACTTCCCTCCACACATGAATTACCAAGACTTTAAAGCCTTCACGCTGAGCACTGTGGCTGCCTGCTCAGTGTCTCTTGCGGGACCAGCACACCTGAGCCAGAGTTAGAAACCTCCAGGCGGCTGCTCAGAGCACAGCTTCCTGTTTCTCACTGGTACACACCCTTCTCAGCAGGGCCCAGCTTGCCTTATCTCGGGGCCTTGCACCCTGGGGCGGGGAAGGGGGGGGCCAGTGACCTCTGTTGCTCAAATGTTTACTAATAAGCAAAATTTAACTCACGATTAATCATACCAATTCCTCTGTTAATCTTTCCAGCATTATTCTGAATTACAATTCAGCTAGAAAGCTCCAGTACCGTAATGATTAAAGGGTCCTGCCTGATTTTACGTGCCAGGAGATCCATTAACACTTCGCCAGTCAGTTCAAAGAAATGCCTGGTCATCATGAGCTCTTTGAGACACTTTCCTTAAAAAAAAAAGGCAGGATTGTAAGGGAAGCAGTCCAATTCCTCCCTCATCACTCCACTCTAAATGCTCTTCAGAAAGGAAGTGTTTTTTTCCCCCCACCAAATATTACTCAAAAATTTATAACCTAGAGGAAGGTGGTTTCTTCTATCCACCTCCATTTAATTACCTGAATCTGTAATTACCCATTTTGAATAATCCTTTCTCACAGAACGTTCTTGGACTTAATCAGCCTTGTCTGCGTGAAGATGCTGTGGGTGTCCAAGCAGCCCCTGAGTGCATCTGCATATCGGATGCTAGACAGTGACAAAGACTGGGCTGGAGGTTCTGGTGTGTGGGAGGCATGGTGAGTTTGCAAGGGGCATCTGTAGGTACTGGAGGACACAATATGAGGCAGGTCCTTTCCCATCCAGCCCCAAAGGATGTCAGTACGACAGCAGGTGGGGTCCTAGCCTCCAATCTCACTCAGTCCCACTCAACATAAACAGTAAGTTCTCAGCCACTAGTATGACTTCATGGTTCCAGTAATTTCTCTTTGAATCATTTGTACCAGCTTCTTTCTCTTCCAGTAATTTCTCTTTGAATCATTTGTACCAGCTTCTTTCTCTTCTAGAATCACCTCAACAATGAGATGAGTCTGAAACTTCTTTTTATGCCAAGGATCATACAGGTAATAATAAGACTACCCCTCTCTAAGACTGTCTCCTAGACCCAAAAATCACAACATCCCACAAGGACAGGGGAGTCTTACACCTTCACTCAGGACACGCAGGTGCTAGCTACCCCCTGGGCTACCATTCAGTATCCTGGTTCCACAGTACCATGCAAAACAGACAACTTTTTACAAATGCCATCAAAATATAACATAGATTTTTAAAGATACAGGAAAAAAGTTAATCGTTATTATATTAGATTTAATTAATGATAAAATGTGAAAAAAATCAAGTCACAGATACATCTCTTTCTCTGGAAGGATACACAAAAAACTGGTAATATGCATACCTCTGAGGGACTAGGGGACAGTAGCAGAAGAAAGCTTTTCTGTTATATAGTACTTGATACCTTCCAAAATTTGAATATCCTGCCTATTCAAAAACAAACAAAAATAGTTTAGAAGATTTAGCTATGTCTTTTGTACAAAGCCCTGAGATCCTACTGAGACCTAAAATACAGAGAAGTTTAAAGTTTAAAGTAACAGAAACATATAAAACTAGGATTCCTAATGTCTAATTATCACATTTTTGCCAAAACAGGTGAAAAACAAATGAAAAGAAATAACCACGAATCTTTTATGTTTTTACACTAGGGATCAAGACAGAATTGAAGCTTGGCGCATAAAAGACAAATTAATTGTATTCACTGCAAACACAGAAACATCAACATTAAATACGGCTTGTGTCTATATGAGAGTTTGATTTTTGAAAAAGGAACGCAGCATGCTCATACGGAAAAAGAGGTAGTGACAGTAAAGATCAATGGGACAGGAAAGACCTAACTGTCGGACAGATCCTGCACTTGATGAGTCTAATGCTCCAGGATGTGCTCAGAAAGGAAAGTTCCCAGCTACACAGCAAACAGGCTGAAGCGGTGCTTCCCTCTGACCTTTAAAATGCACAGAACTTCAGGTAAATCCACGCTCATGTTCTACGGAAATTGTCACAACCAAGTGAAATTACATTCTGGGGCTTTGGGCAAAGCTCTTAGCTGCTGTCTTTTCATTGGAAACACAGAAACAGAGAAGGGAGGCCTCCCACTCTCCCTAGAGCCCTTTTACTCTGCTGCTCGCAGAACTGGGGGGAGGAGCCCCAGGCAAGGCCTGGCAGCGGAAATGCACAAATGTTGCAAAACACACTACTGACTAGCTTACCCTGCAGCTGGCTTCCAGGCAGCTCTCGGAGGGCGGACACAGCTGGGAACACAGGCTGCTGGGGCACAGGGACCTCGTTCATCTTTTCTTCCTGTCACACTTTTCCTTAGAAAATTATCTACTCTGCCTGATTCTCAGATCAGGCGTGTTTGAAGTGAGTTTTAGACTTCAAACAACTGCCTTAGCATGCTGTTGGCAGAACGGAGGGAGGCCCATGTTGTACATTTCCCCATAGGTCTCACATGGGGAAATTTTCATATCAGCTTTCCACACCATCTCTGAAGGCCCCCCACCCCCCTTTAGGGCACAGTACCCCTGGGATCCCACCTCCTCTCACATACCTCAGGTCGTCAAGCACTTCCCACTCAGCACACTCCCGGGCTGCCCGTCCCCACGCCCATGGCTGTGGAGGATCACAGCAGACAACGTGGTTAAGGTGAGCATCTCCCACCCGTCACTGCAGTGCAGCTGGTCTGCGATCTGACCACAGCGGATTAGGCACTCTGGCCACAGACTCAGGTTCTCTTTGAATCTGTACTTTGACTCCTGGCACAATCAGGTACCTGCTCCTCCAGCTCAATGTCATCAGTGGAGGTGATAATTTTCTCCTGTAAATTTAAGCCCTTGATTGAGATAAATACAAAGCTTTGTGGAGCATCACAAGAGGTCTCTCTGTCCTGCCAGGCTAACATCTAACCCAGGAGTTTTCTATCTTTTGAACCTTCTATGCATGTGAAGAAATCATGACTCCCTCTCAGGAAATGCCTGCATGCACACAATTTTGTAACATGTCAGGAGATTGACAGACCCCTTCAGAAGTCAACAAACTTCACTTAAGAGCTCCCCATTTGCATGGGCCGTGTACTTCTCTCAAAATCAGACCACAGGGCAGGCCTTTTGATCTCACTTGCTCATGTGACACACATTTACTCAGGGCCCTGCACTAGATTAGACACTAACTCAGAAGAGTTCCTTCTGTGCCCCTGTAATTTCTCTCAGCTCCCCAAATGATCTTACCCTCTTCTAATCTATCCTCCACGTTTCACAGTGTTCTTTTAAATATAAATAGATTACTTATTAATCCTGCTGGAAAACTCTGATAGCTCACTGCCATCAGCCCCTACCCCCTGGACTGAACCCCACGCAGATCCCAGGACAGAGTACTTGCTCTCAGCACCTGGCCTCTCCGTGTGCGGCTCTGTGAGGCTGCAGGCAGGCTCTCTGGCCAGACTAGCTCTTCACCCACCAGGATTCAGTTCAGGGACCACCTCCAGTCAGAGCCTCGCCGTGAGCTCACTTCTAATGACGGGGGGTTGTTTCTAGGCCCACCTCTCTCCTTCAGTGTGAGAAACACAGTAACTAGTCCAAATTCAATAAGTGGACATGGAGACAAAGAGAACAGCGGAGCGAGGCTTTAATGACGATCTTGCAAGATCGGGTGTCTGGTGGGCAGGCACATCTGGGGAGTTTGGTGCCAATAATTCATCTCCTAGTAGGCGAGTCCCTCCCCTGGTTCCTCATTGGCTGAGTACTATAGGATTCACATTCTTTCCAGGACGTCGCCTAAGCCTGTTATATCTTTCCTTTACATTTGTCTTAATTTTATTGGTAGGTTTAAAAAACTCAAACAGGTATTGCCAGGCCCTTATCAATCCCCCCACCCCCACTCTCAGCCTGAGCAGCTTCTACCACGTGGCCCTTTGTTAATACCTTCCTGTTAAAATGTTTAAACATCCTAAGTGGGAATAAATCACATTTAGGTTTTATACTCTTTCCTAACATTCAGTAACAGCCTTCTGCATGCAGCAATATATCTAATTTACAACTGTGTCTACAAAGCCAGGAACATGATAGACATTTGCATTTGTTAAATAAATACAACCTTTGTGTTAGGCAGGAAAATAGATATGAGCTGGGTGGAAAGAGAAAAAGACCCAGAATTAATCAATTAAAGCTGAAAAAGCCAAGAGCTACTTGGCCTGGAATGTTTGAATATTCCCCAGATAAAGGAAGGTACCTCAGCATAGCTCATGTCTTTATTGTGTTAATCATGCAAGACCAGCTTACTTTTTTACCTTTACCTATATGCTGTTTTTTTCTCCTTCCGGCCCTAATTAAGTAATTTGTAACCTAGGCAACAAATTTAGCATGCAGGCCCAGCTGTAAACAACATAGTGAAAAGAAGGATTCCATCTTAAAGATTGTATTTTAATACCCAGGAAGTTAAAAATGTAAGATTCTTAACTACTCTAGCAAACAGTCAATAACTCAGCCCACGTTGGGAGCTGGGCAGGCAGCCTGTTTGATACGCTCCCGGACCAAGACGCCAGTATCCCAGGGAGAAATCAGAGCAGGAAATTCCTTGTGTTAAGTAATTGTAAGTATTCAAAGACCACTTAGCAAGTCTGCACCCCCAGCCCTTAGTCACATTCCTAAAGAATCCTTAAAAGGGGGAACCCCCAGCCTTTCGAGGCACTCCTCTCTCTGAGGTTGCCTGCACTTTTCAAGTGCGTAACCTTTTAACCTTAAACTCTCTCTTTTCGACCTTTCAGGGAGCGTTCCTCTCTCCGGATTCGCCTGCACTTTCTAGGTGCGTATCCTTTTAATCTTTTCCCAACCTTTCAGGGGTGCCTCTTCTCTAGGGCAGCCTGCACTCCCCTTTCTCCAAGTGTGCTCCTTTTGCCTTAAATAAATTTCTCACTTAAACGCCTTGTCTCTGTGCCTTTCCAGTCTTAAGTGTTTTATTACTTTGCTTTGTCATTCTAATCCTCCCAATTCTGGCTTTACCCTTCACTCTATCCTACCTCAGACAAGTAAGGAGGGGCTGCTGAGAGCTCAGACCTGGGCTTGCAAATTACCGTCGCCAGGGTGACCGGGGACTGCAGCTCACAGTCATGCTCTTTAGTAACCCGCCTGAAAGTCTCCCTTCTTTACTATATAGGAAGTTCGCAGGACATAATCTCACTCCATCCAGTGCTCTGCGGCTCCCCCAAAGCCTGGGGTGGTAGGGACTCAGTCCCCACACTCCACATCCAAGCAGAAGCTGGACGCCAGGTGACCCTGGCTTAAGGAATGAGCAGGGGGCGTGCCCCATGCTGAGTAGCTGTTCAATGAACTTCCTGTATTATTCTGATCTGTCATTCCCTAACTCTTACTTTAATGAATTCCTTCCTCACTTCGTCCTCTGACTTCCCTGTGTCACCAAACCCAACTCTCCCTAACATTTGGTGTAGGTGTTCTTCTAATGGATTTTGAGAGCCTTGTCACTTTACAATCCTACATTGGAGATGAAAGCTCTCTAGAGTCCTGAAAACTTTTATTTTTACTTTTTTGCATTTAACACTTACCAATACCTAAGTGAGATTTTTAAAAGACATATCAAGTTTTTGGAAAACATGAGATCGTAAAGAGAAGTTTTTCATATTTGTAGAGTACCTTCCACCAGTATACACACTTTCTATTTGGGGTAAGAATAAAAAACTTATCCTAAATTTTTATGTGTACCTGACACAGTCCAGTTCTTAGCATACTTGGTCCAAGCACCCCCTTCAGTCATTGGAGGGTAAGTCCGGGGAGAGGAAATCCTGGGGCAAAATACCTCTAAAAACCGAAATCAGTCAAAGGGAGAAATAAAGTTTAAAATCCGTTTACTGCTTACAAACTGCAGTCTGGGGCCATTTCTCTCTTTCCTGCTCCAGCAGACGCCAAAACTGGCCCTCCCCTCCCCTCTCATGTACAGGTAAACCTTCCTCGGCCCAGGTAATTACCCATAGATAAGGAGATGAACTTCTCTCCACCCCTGAGGAATGATGCAAATCCACTAAAGCCTTACTTCTTTCCACCTCTGAATGCCTATTGAAATGCAGATGTCCTAAAGCCAGGTGAGATATTCTGGAAATGTTACAATTTTACCCACAGAGGGTAAAGGAACCTAGTTAAATGTCAAACGGTTAAGATTGATCTTTAGTGTCACTCAACTGTCAATTCTTCCTCCTAGCCCGAGTTATGACACTGTGAACTGGCGTCCCCAGCAGAACATGGTTAGTGAGGCCTCTTGAACAGCACCTTTTATACTAGGTACTAAAAGCCTGTGAATTGGCTGAGCAGCTGTACATTTCTAGGCCATTAATTTCCCTGCATGACATATGGTAAAAGAAGGATTTTGTTTTGCAACCAACTTAAACTTAATGGAAATGAATCCTTTTCTTGTTTCAATTTTATCTCATGAATAAGCATTTACAGAAAAAGCAAACTTTCTCTTATAAAGCAAGATATCCTTCCTATTTCCAACACATTCATCTCCTTAGCATTTATTTTCCAGCCTTGGTATCTTCTTAAAAGGGGCCTCTGAGAGTGTTCTGGGCTATTAATATGAAGGAAGGACCCAGTGTTGACAATGGATCAGCTGCAGAAGAGTTCAAACTACCATATGCCATTGTGAATATGTTCAAGTTCAAATGAACCACAGCCAAGAGTAGGAGGCAGAATCAACTATCCAGAAAAACAGCCCAGAGTCAGAAAAAATATCACCAGAGGTATGGTCTTATTCACAAGTAGGTGACCATGCAGCTGCCCACAAGCCTCTGACATCTTCCTTGCTCACTGCACACCCACTGGACAGGCCAAGCTGTCCTCAAAGCTCATGAGAACTTTATCTTGTAGTAAGAAATATAGAGAAGTCTCAGAACCAGCAATGGGGCCAGCTACAGTCTTTTTTTGGACAATTAAGGGATGTTTACAAAATTTTTCTCAAAAGCCACTGTCACAACATGGTGGGTTTTTCTGGAATTTCAAAGAAATTCAGAGTAAAATTTCCAGTAACCTATCCCACTCCACATTTTTAAGGGGCTGAGTACAAGGTAAGTTGCTATAAGGAACCAAAAGGGAAATCAGAACACATTCAGCAGACAGCCCTGTGTTTGGCAATTTACCTGCTGTGGCTGGCATGGAAACACACAGGAAGTCACGGAACTGCCACAGTCCTTACTTTTGCCAAATGGAAACAGAAGCCAATGAATCCGATGATCTCAATGATTGCTCCAGGTTCAAATGATCTGATTTTAAGGTAAGAAAGGACCCAACATGACATGCCAAGGTTGGCAACATCCTGGACACAGTTTAACACGGCCTTAGTTATAAAGCCCATTCCAGAGTAAAATAAGACCACAAGGTCAGGACTTATATATTCAGCTATTCAACAAACATTTCCTGAAGGCCTAACACATGCCAGGCGCTCAGGTTTAGAGGCAAGAACAGGGGGAAAGACACCAGCAGTGGGAACTTTTTTAGACCCTACTACCCACCCACCCCCGAGCCCCTTCTATTTGGTCAGAGCAGCTCCAACGATGAGCTATATAGGATAAAAAAATACCACGGAACCTACTGATCATCCCAGTCCCAACACACGCCTGCTGTGGAGAACAGACATCCTCCTCAAGTGAGCACGCAAGTCACTGGGAGGAACAGGAACCAGACGCTTGCAGGAGGGTCCCGCTCATCCTCCAGGAGGAGAAATGACAAAGCGTCTCACTTGAGGTTGTCAACATGTTTCAGAAACCTGCATATAAAATTAAACTTTTGTAAATAGAATAATTTTTAGTTTCTGAAGCAACTTGTTTTAAAAAGTAATTCTAGTGGCAATATTTTCACAAAACAGCTTTTCAAAAAATCCAGATTTTCACATAATTTGACTTAAAACCTTTATGTCTTGATATCACTTTTTGTATAACATTGCTATAAATCTTGTTTCTACCCATTCTACTTGTCCACCTGAGAGCATGTCTGTGCCTGCTGAGCATATTTCTAAACTAAACTCTCATTAAAAATAAAAAAATCCAACAGGTGAAGTACTCATGTGTGAAAGGAGAAAAGAAAGTTTTTTCACATTCCAACATAAGCAGAGTCACAAGCCAGCAATTCTGACCTTTGGAGGACCCGGAAGAGCAAATGTGGTTCTTTTCCCAGCACTGGAATTCAAGAGGTGTGTCCTAACAAATCAACTATAATACCCACCCAACCTGAGCGGAGACTTCATTATTATAGTTAGTACTGTCAACTCCTCAACCTTCACTTCAAAGCATTTTCACCAGGTTATCTGGTCTCTAGGTTCCATACAAAGTCTAATCTTAAAGGAAACAACTTTTTAAAGTTGCGTTGCCTCATTTCTGCTATAAGTATTATCCCTTCTTTTACTGTTATTTTTTCTCCCTAATTCAAAAATAAGTTCAATTTAAGGATTTAAGATTTTATGAAATCTCTAAAGACATAATTATTTCAGCAAAGACATTAATATTTCCTGTATGGTTCTGTTCCAGAACCATCTATGGTGATTATTTGACATGAAAAGCTGTTCATGATATACTGCTAAGCGAAAAAAAGACTACAGGACACTATCCACTCTATGATTCCATTTTACATAAAAAGACTACATATGCATATACTGTGAAAATAATAAAGGGAAACCTCACTATGGTGGTGTTGGGGGCCAACAGGTGGAGCTCTTATGTCCCACCATTCCCTCCTCAATTGCAGACCCACTGGAAGAAAAAGGAAGAGATGGACAACTTGCAAGTCATACTGTTAAAGTTAGTTTTCACTTCCCAGAAGGAGGCCTCCTGACAAGAGTCTGGCCAATGAAAGACTGTCAAAATCCAGCCAATCAGCAATCACAACACATGGGACTCCCAGTTTCCTCCAATGGGCTTTTTGCTTACAACAGTCCCCCAAACTCCCCTCCTCCTCTAAAGAGGAACACTCTCCTTCCTTCAGACTTGCTTGTGGAACTGCACTTCTCTGCTGTTCCAGAATAAAACTATTTTATTGATAACATACTGACAGTTTATTTTTAAGGTGAACAGTACCAACTATTGTACACACACACACACACACACACACACACACACACACACACACACAGAGTCTGGAAAAGTATATACCCAAGTACATCTGGTTGGTAGAATTTTGGATTCCTATATTTTCAAATTTTTCTACAGGAAACAAATACAGTTCTGGAGTAAAAAAATAATAATGAAAATTGCTGGAGAGGGGGAGCCAAGATGTTGGCATGAGTAGAGCAGCGGAAATCTTCTCCGAAAACCATATATATTTTTGAAAATACAACAAAGAAAACTCTTCCTAAAAGAGAGACCAGAAGACACAGGACAACAGCCAGACCACATCCACACCTGCGAGAATCCAGCGCCTCACAAAGGGGGAGAGGAAGGCCACAAACCAACAAGAAGGGAAGTTCTTCCAGCTGTCACTTGTGCCAGCTCTGCAAACTATCTCTATAACCATGAAAAGGCAAAATTACAGGCAGACCAAGATAACACAGACAGTACCACAGAAGGAGACAGACGTAACCAGTCCTCTGGAAAAAGAATTCAAAATAAAAATCATAAACATGCTGACGGAGATGCAGAGAAATATACAAGAGCTAAGGGATGAAGTCCAGAGGGAGATTACAGATGTCCGAGGGAGATTACAGATGCCAGGAAGGAGATTACAGAAGGGAAACAAACTATGGAAGGATTTATAAGCAGAATGGATAAGATGCAAAAGGCTGCTGATGGAATAGAAACCAGAGAACAGGAACGCATAGAAGCTGACAGAGAGAGAGATAAAAGGATCTCCAGGAATGAAACAATATTAAGAGAACTGTGTGACCAATCCAGAAGGAACAATATCCGTATTATAGGGGTACCAGAAGAAGAGAGAGAAAAAGGGATAGAAAGTGTCTTTGAAGAAATAATTGCTGAAAAGTTCCCCAAACTGGGGGAGGAAATAATCAAACAGACGATGGAAATACACAAAACTCCCAACAGAAAGGACCTAAGGAGGACAACCAAGACACATAATAATTAAAATAGCAAAGATCAAGGACAAGGAAAGAGTTTTAAAGGCAGCTAGAGAGAAAAAGGTCACCTATAAAGGAAAACCCTTCAGGCTATCATCAGACTTCTCAACAGACACCTTAAAGGCCAGAAGAGAATAGCATGATATATTTAATGCAATGAAACAGAAGGGCCTTGAACCAAGGGTACTGTATCCAGCATGATTATCATTTAAATATGAAGGAGGGATTAAACAATTCCCAGACAAGAAAAAGTTGAGGGAATTTGCTTCCCACAAACCACCTCTACAGGGTATTTTAGAGGGACTGTTCGATATGGGAGCACTCCTAAGACTAAACAGATGTCACCAGAGAAAATAAAATCACAGCAAAGAAAGCAGACCAACCAAATACTAACTAAAGGCAAAAAATAAAATCAACTACCCACTAAAAGCAGTTAAAGGAAACACGAAAGATCACAGAATAAAACAACCAACATATAAAGAATGGAGGAGGAGGAATAAGGGAGAGAAGAAAAGAATCTCCAGACAGTGTATACAACAGCTCAATAAGCGAGCTAAGTTAGGCAGTAAGATACTAAAGAAGCTAACCTTGAACCTTTGGTAACCACGAATCTAAAGCCTGCAATGGCAATAAGTACATACATTTCAATAGTCACCCTAAATGTAAATGGACTTAATGCACCAATCAAAAGACACACAGTAATAGAATGGATAAAAAGCAAGACCCATCTATATGCTGCTTACAAGAAACTCACCTCAAACCCAAAGACATGCACAGACTAAAAGTCAAGGGATGGAAAAACATATTTCAGGCAAACAACAGAGAGAAGAAAGCAGGGGTTGCATTACTAGTATCAGACAAAATAGACTTCAAAACAAAGTAACAAGAGATAAAGAAGGACATTACATAATGACAAAGGGCTCAGTCCAACAAGAGGATATAACCATTCTAAATATATATGCACCCAACACAGGAGCACCAGCATATGTGAAACAAATACTAACAGAACTAAAGCGGGAAATAGAATGCAATGCACTCATTTTAGGAGACTTCAACACACCACTCACCCCAAAGGATAGATCCACCGGGCAGAAAATAAGTAAGGATACACAGGCACTGAACAACACACTAGAACAGATGGACCTAACAGACATCTATAGAACTCTACATCCAAAAGAAACAGTATATACATTCTTCTCAAGTGCACATGGAACATTCTCCAGAATAGACCACATACTAGCTCACAAAAAGAGCCTCAGTAAATTCCAAAAGACTGAAATTCTGCCAAGCAACTTTTCAGACGACAAAGGTATCAAACTAGAAATAAATTCTACAAAGAAAACAAAAGGGCTCACAAACACATGGAGGCTTTACAACATGCTCCTAAATAATCAATGGATCAATGAACAAATTAAAATAGAGATCAAGGAATATATGGAAGCAAATGACAACAACACAAAGCCCCAACTTCTGTGGGATGCAGCAAAAGCAGTCTTAAGAGGAAAGTACATAGTGATCCAGGCACACTTAAAGAAGGAAGAACAATCCCAAATGAATAGTCTAACATCACAATTATTGACACTGGAAAAAGAAGAACAAATGAGGCCTAAAGTCAGCAGAAGGAGGGACATAATAAAGATTAGAGAAGAAATAAACAAAATTGAGAAGAATAAAACAATAGAAAAAATCAATGAAACCAAGAGCTGGTTCTTTGAGAAAATAAACAAAATAGATAAGCCTCTAGCCAAACTTATTAAGAGAAAAAGAGAATCAACACACATCAACAGAATCAGAAATAAGAATGGAAAAATCACGACAGACTCCACAGAAATACAAAGAATTATTAAAGACTACTATGAAAACCTATATGCCAACAAGCTGGAAAACCTAGAAGAAATGGACAATTTCCTAGAAAAATACAACCTTCCAAGATTGACCAAGGAAGAAACACAAAAGTTAAACAAACCAATTACGAGCAAAGAAATTGAAACGGTAATCAAAAAACTACCCAAAAACAAAACCCCCGGGCCAGACGGATTTACCTCAGAATTTTAGAGAATTTTATCAGACATACAGAGAAGACATAATACGTATTCTCCTTAAAGTTTTCCAAAAAATAGAAGAGGAGGGAATACTCCCAAAATCATTCTATGAAGCCAACATCACCCTAATACCAAAACCAGGCAAAGACCCCACCAAAAAAGGAAATTACAGACCAATATCCCTGATGAATGTAGACGCAAAAATACTCCATAAAATATTAGCAAACCGAATTCAAAAATATATCAAAAGGAATACACCATGACCAAGTGGGATTCATCCCAGGGATGCAAGGATGGTACAACATTCGAAAATCCATCAACATCTCCACCACATCAATAAAAAGAAGGACAAAAACCACATTATCATCTCCATAGATGCTGAAAAAGCATTGACAAAATTCAACATCCATTCTTGATAAAAACTCTCAGCAAAATGGGTATAGAGGGTAAGTACCTCAACATAATAAAGGCCATATATAATAAAACCACAGTCAACATCATACTGAACAGCGAGAAGCTGAAAGCTTTTCCTCTGAGATCGGGAACCAGACAGGGATGCCCACTCTCCGCACTGTTATTTAACATAGTACTGGAGGTCCTAGCCACAGCAATCAGACAAAACAAAGAAATACAAGGAATCCAGACTGGTAAAGAAGAAGTCAAACTGTCACTATTTGCAGATGACATGATATTGTACATAAAAAGCCCTAAAGACTCCACTCCAAAACTACTACAACTGATATCGGAATACAGCAAAGCTGCAGGATACAAAGTTAACACACAGAAATCTGTGGCTTTCCTATACATTAACAATGAACCAACAGAAAGAGAAATCAGGAAAACAAACTCCATTCACAATTGCATCAAAAAGAATGAAATACCTAAGAATAAACCTAACCAAAGAAGTGGAAGACCTATGCCCTGAAAACTATAAGACACTCTTAAGAGAAATTAAAGCAGACACTAACAAATGGAAACTCATCCCATGCTCATGGCTAGGAAGAATGAATATCGTCAAAATGGCCATCCTGCCCAAAGCAATATACAGATTTGATGCAATCCCTATCAAATTACCAGCAACATTCTTCAACCAACTGGAACAAATAATTCAAAAATTCATATGGAAACACCAAAGACCCCAAATAGCCAAAGCAATCCTGAGAAAGAAGAATAAAGTGTGTGTGTGGGGGGGAGATCTCACTCCCTAACTTCAAGCTCTACTACAAAGCCATAGTAATCAAGACAAGTTGGTACTGGCACAAGAACAGAGCCACAGACCAGTGGAACAGATTAGAGACTCCAGAAATTAACCCAAACATATATGGTCAATTAATATTTGATAAAGGAGCCATGGACATACAATGGGGAAATGGCAGTCTCTTCAACAAATGGTGCTGGCAAAACTGGACAGCTACATGTAAGAGAATGAAACTGGACCACTGTCTAACTCCATACACAAAAGTAAATTTGAAATGGATCAAAGACCTGAATGTAAGTCATGAAACCATAAAACTCTTAGAAAAAAACATAGGCAAAAATCTCTTAGACATTAACATGAGTGACCTCTTCTTGAACATATCTCCCCAGGCAAGGAAAACAAAAGCAAAAATGAACAAGTGGGACTATATTAAGCTGAAAAGCTTCTGTACAGCAAAAGACACCATCAATAGAACAAAAAGGTACCCTACAGTATGGGAGAATATAATTGGAAATGACAGATCTGATAAAGGCTTGACATCCAAAATATATAAAGAGCTCACCCACCTCAACAAACAAAAAACAAATAATCCAATTAAAAAATGGGCAGAGAACCTGAACAGACAGTTCTCCAAAAAAGAAATTCAGATGGCCAACGGACACATGAAAAGATGCTCCACCTGGCTAATTATCAGAGAAATGCAAATTAAAACCACAATGAGATATCACCTCACACCAGTAAGGATTGCCATCATCGAAAAGACAAACAACAACAAATGTTGGCGAGGCTGTGGAGAAAGGGGAACCCTCCTACACTGCTGGTGGGAATGTAAATTAGTTCAACCATTGTGGAAAGCAGTATGGAGGTTCCTCAAAATGCTCAAAATAGACTTACCATTTGACCCAGGAATTCCACTCCTAGGAATTTACCCTAAGAATGCAGGAGCCCAGTTTGAAAAAGACAGATGCACCCCTATGTTTATCGCAGCAACATTTACAATAGCCTAGAATTGGAAGCAACCTAAGTGTCCATCAGTAGATGAATGGATAAAGAAGATGTGGTACATATACACAGTGGAATATTATTCAGCCATAAGAAGAAAACAAATCCTACCATTTGTAACAACATGGATGGAGGTAGAGGGTATTATGCTCAGTGAAATAAGCCAAGCAGAGAAAGAGAAATACCAAATGATTTCACTCATGTGTGGAGTATAAGAACAAAGGAAAAACTGAAGGAACAAAACAGCAGCAGAATCACAGAACCCAAGAATGGACTAACAGGGTGTCAAATGATCAGCTATGGAAGTATATTTTTCTGATAATATTCCTTTCTCTTAAAAAAAAAAAAAAAAAGCAGTTCCTGTGTGGTGATCTCCGATAGGTTCTTCACAATGGTATAAAGGTCATATCAAAGAGTGGGCAAAAGGTTTGTTTGTGTTTATACAGAAGATCAAAGCCTAATTTGGCTACACAGAAAATGAATTAAGATACAATATGAAGAAGAACTTCCAACATCAACATCCTTTGGAAGATTCATTCCAGAAGATGAACATCAGAAAACTTCAACAAAGATCCAGGCAATGCTGCAGTTGTAGCTGCAGTCATCCCACCGGTTCCTGGACTTGCCATTGGAATGAAGAAGGAGATATCTAAGCTGGCCTGTGCTACAGTAAAACAACAAATCTGACTGGCTCTATATTGTCAGAACTCAACCAAGAATTAGGAGAAGTGCAAGTTGCAGTGCTCCAATGTTGTGCAACTAGACTATCTACTGTTAAAAGAACATATGGGATGTGAACAGTTCCCAGGAATGTGTTGTTTTAATTTGTCTGATTTTTCTCAAACTATTCAAATTCAGTTAGACAATATCCATCATATCATTGATAAGTTTTCACAAATGCCTAGGGTACCTAACTGGTTTTCTTGGTTTCACTGGATATGGCTGGTAATTGTAGGTCTGCTTTTGTTATGTAGCTGTATTCATATTATGTTAATGTATGTGCGCAATTTAATTAGTAGTTTAAAACCTATACATGCTTATGTTACTCTACAAGAAGATATGTCAAAGAAAAAAAAAAAGGAAATTGCCTACGGTAATGAGAACAAAATGATTTGCACTCTAATCAGGAAGAAAGGGCAAAACCTCAGCACATAATCAAATACTGATCTGATCTGGACCTGCAGAGGGCTGGATTTGAATGGGAGCTATTCTGGGAAGGATTTGGGTTGAGGCGGAGACCTCAGTGCGATGTGAGTGAGAGGGTGTGGGTAAAATTGTAATATTTCCAGAATATCTCACCTGGCTTTAGTGCATCTGCATATCAACAGGTGTTCCTCAGGGGTGGAGAAAGGTTGACGGGCAACTAAGGGCTTATCTGAACCTGAGAGGTTAGGGGGAGGGCTGTTTTTGCTTCTGCAGAGCAGGAGAGACAGATGGACCCGGACTGCAGTTTGTAAGCAATAAATGGGTTTTAAATTTTATTTCTCCCTTTGACTGATTTAGTTTTAGAGGTATTTTGCCCTGGGATTTCCTTTCCCCAGAGTTACAGAGGGACATGTCAAGGGCACAATGAGAGAGACGGCAGTGATGGGCCTCCCGGCTGCGTGAAGAAAATGGGAGTCTTGTACGGAGGGTCTGTCATGTCCACTGTAGGAAGAGGGCCCAGCGAAGGCTGTTGGAAGCGGGCGGCCCCAGGAAGGGCTAGGTGACCCAACACATGTGCACCCACCCCCACCATGAACCCTGGCAGGGACACCGGTAAGCCCCGGAGAACCGGGGTTTTGCAGGGCTTTCAGTGCAGGGCATCCGGAACTCGGCATATAATCCCACAAATAAATACACATTGAAAACCATGCCAAGTAATGAAGACTGTTGGCTAGGAGATGCTTACTGGCAGGCACAGGGGTAGCAGGGACGGTTTCCTAAAGCACAAGCTCTGGATCTGATCTGATGCCAACTGAGAAGGGCAGGCAGAGAGGCACAGGGCTGGAGATGGCACCCGCTTCCCACGGTTGCTCCGCAGTAGCACCGGAAGAACGCCCACTGGGCGCCCGCCGGGCCGGTGGGTGATGGGGAGGGCTGGGGAAGGCTTCAGGAGAAGGGGCACCAGGTGTGCCAGGAGCACGCGCACGGGCCGGCGGTTCCACTCCCCGCCCGCTCACTGACACCACAAAACGCTGTGCCTCCTGTTGCTCTCATCTTGGCCGCTGAAAGGCAGACATTTGAAACCTACTTTGAGTCTAATAAAATAACTTTTAAAGAGTACTTACAAAAGAAAAGGCTGGGACCCAAAAATGTTCACTTCACTATCAGGAGGTTCAAAGATTCTTGATTGCTTATCTTATGACGAAGAACAGCAGAGGTATGAGTGCCTACCAAGCATGTTATGTATACTATTTCGTTTTCATCTCAACCCTACAGGTGTGCAGCACCAGTATTCCCATTTTGCAGACAAGGTAACTGAGTGTTAGCGCAATCAGGTGTCCTCACCAAGCCTCACAACCAGTAAGGGACAGGGTGTGCATTCAGACCAAGGTCTTTTTGACTCAAATGTTCCCATTTTAGCCACAACCTACACTGTCTCTGAACCCCAAAACACTCCCCCACAGACCCTCAAAAGGTCCACTCTGAACTAGAGTTGACTCTAAGCACTGGCAAGCCTCATCCAGACAGTGTCTGGGATGGCAAGGAATGTGGCAGGCACAGGAGGACCCCCAGACTGCAAACACAGACCAGAAAGAGATGAGGCCAAAATCACTCCAACCAGACCACACGTTCCTCCCTGTAAACGAAACAGACGTCTAGTTATGTCCTAGATGAATATTGTGGATGGGCAGTTCTGAGGGCTTGGGAGACCCACCAAGTCCTCTTATACAATTGCCACTAAAACAAATTTTCATCTTTGGCTAATTTTCCCCTTCAGGTCGGGAAACAAAATGAGTCAAACCAGTGGTCTTCAATTGACCGAGCTCCTGGTTCCTTAGAGGTCTTCAGGTCCAAATGACAATGCGGTCTTATTTTCAAAGCTGTCTCTTCCCTGGCCGCCCGGAGGCTCTTACCTAGCCTACCTGGGCCCGGGGCCCACCCGCCCTTTCACGGTGTCCTCCCAGGTGCTGATGTGAGCACATGTGACAACTCAGTGTTTCTAAGAGTTCTGAAAAAAAGGAAAAGGTTCTAATAAAAACAGGTTTTCTTTATCATAGCAAATCTGCTGAATGATGTAACATGTGATCAACAGTCACAAATGGCTTGGATTCAGGATGAGGAGGGTTACAAGTCTGGAAGACAGTCCAGGCAGCAAGCTGTGCCATGGAAGGAAGGGAGAGAAGACTCAAGTGGAGGTCAGGCAAAAAGGCTGCTGAGGAAAAAACAAAACAAACAAGGATAGTGCATACACCCAAACACGAAAGCCTTCTGCATGTACCTTGCCAGATCATGCCCCAGACAAGGCCACTTCAAACCCTCAGTACAATCAAATAACTACCCCCCCCTCCTCTCCTATCACTCTTGGCAGAAAACCTCTCCTACTTTAGAGAAAACGGACGTCAGCTGAAAGAAGCCACCTCAACTGTCTAGGAGCCCACTTTTCACTATTCTCCCCCTTCCTCAGGACCATTTCCAGTTCCAGTGGAATTTACTATATGGCACAGAATAACCCCGATTCTACACTACTGTCATCTTGTCCTGGTGGTAATAACAGTAATAATCCTGTGCAAATGCTTTACGTATTATTTCACTTAATCCTCACAACATCCTCTGAAGTAAGTGGTACCCCTATTTTGCAGAAGTAGAAACAAGGTCTACACTTAGTAAGCAACAGCCCAGGAGTTGAATGGTACACCATGCCCCCCACTCCCCAGGCTGTAATCATCACACCATGCTGTGTGTCCAAACGTCTGTCAACAAGAAAAATAATGCAGAAAGTTGCACTCTCTCAGTGGCATACTATATAGCTACTAAAGGAAAGTGATTCTCTAACGCTACACAAAAGGATATGTTTAAAAATAACATTGAGTGAAAAGCACAGCTTGCACATGAACACAGATAGTGTTGCTCTACAGACCCAAACAAAAGGCATGATCTAAAAAATAAATAAATAAAATAATAAATACATAAAAAAGATTAAAAAAATAATAACACCATGACGATGAAAACAAAATCCAGAATGTAGTAAATTCTATAGAACAAACAAACAAAAAAGCACGATCACACGCTGTTTAATGTACAGATGTGTAATGGAAGTATGACAGGCACAGAGGTGAAACATGACAATTCAGGAAGTTCATTTCCTCATGGAAGAGAAGCAGGAGGGAAAATAATTGGAAAAATAATTGGAAAGTATGCCAAGAGATTTCAACTGCATTTGTAATATTTTCTTTCTTAAGACAGGTGATAGATACTTGGAGGCTCCTCCTATTAAATTTTATGCTTTCATTTTCCAAAAACGTATGATGATTCAGAGCAGACATTCTCTGAGATGGTGTTTGTGAGGCCACGGTTTCAAGGCACTGTTATGCCATCATGTGGTTCCCAGAGGTATTACATGCACACTATTTTCAGATTAAAGTGGAAATGAAAAATGAAAAAATTGTAGTTCTCAGGTACAGTATCACACGAATTAACCCACAATGAAGGCCTGAGTATCCAGAACTTGATATATAACCATAATTAAAACATACCCTAACCACTTCTAAATAATGCTTAACACAAGAGGACATACGATAGATACTATGCAAGATGCAAAATAATGAAACTGGGCCCCTATTTTACACCACTCAAAAAATTAATTTAAAATGGATTAAGGATTTATATGAAAGACCTGAAAGTATACAATTCATAAATGAAAACGCAGAGGAAAAGCAATCTGACATCACTTTTGACAATGGTTTCTTTGGATATGCACCAAAAGCACAAGTAACAAAGGCAAAAATGACCAAGCGGGGAGACATCAGGAGGCTCCCACACAGCAAAGGGCATCATCAGCCAGGTGACAGGCAACCCAGGGGACGGGAGGAAGTATTTTCAGACCACATGAGACACTTTGACAACTCAAGAGCAAAAAAAACCTGACTAAAAAATGGTCAGAGGCCTTGACTAGACATTTTTCCAAAGACATTCAAATGGCCAAGAGGCACATGAAAGGTGGTCACCAGGGAACTGTAAATCAAATCAGCAGTGAGATGTCACCTCACACCAGTCAGAATAGCCACTACCCAAAAGACAAGAAATAACAAGTGTTGGTGAGGACGCAGAGAAATGGGAACCTTCCTACACTGTGGGAATGTAAATTGGTGCAGCCTCTGTGGAAAGCTGCATGGAGGTTCCTCAAAAAACTAAAAATAGAAATACCATTCAACCCAGTAATTCCACTTCTGGGTATATATTTAAAGGAAATGAAATCACTATCTCAAAAGAGATGTCTGCATTCCCTTGCTTATTGCAGCATTACTCACAATAGCCAAGACATGAAAACACGCTAAGGGCCCATCAGTGAATAGATGGATAAAGAAAATATATATAAACAGACATACATATAAATGGAATATTATTCAGCCAGAAAAGAAGGAAGTCCTGCCATTTAAAAAAGCTTGGATGGACCTTGAGGGCATTATGCCAAGTGAGATAAATTAAGACAGAATCACAAATATTGTGTGATCTCATTTACATATAGTCTAAAAACATATAAAAACAGAGAACAGGATGATAGGTGTGAAGGGCTGAGGAAGGGAGGATGGTACGATGTTGGTGAAAGGGTGCAAACTACAAGTATTAAGATGAACAAATTTGGGGGACATAATGTACAGCATGGTGACCAGAGTGAAAGCACTGTATTGTAAACTTGAAAGTTGCTGTGAGAGAACCATTTTAATGTTCTCACCACAGCTACAAGATGGTAATTACGTGAGGTGACGGGTGTGTTAACTAACCTGATTATGGCAAACATGTCACGACATGTCTCAAATAATGTTATAGTCAATTGTATTTCAGTAAAGCTGGAAAAATTAAAAATTTTAAAGACATTATGTTAGGAAGCCCACTCAAAGGAAGATGATAATGAGAAAGTTATTGGATATAAACTATAAGAGGAAAGGGTCAATGTAGATATACAGTAGAGACACTCCAGTTCAATAAATCATAAGCCTAGCAAAACCAGAGAAGGGCTGGCTTTCAGACACAATTACCTGATAGGTAAATGAAGGCATATACATAAGTTTCAAAACCTATAAATAAGCAGAAAGAATACAGTAAAAATAAACCACGTGCATAGTACTGTTTCACTTATATAACTGAGTACTTTTAAAAGCAAATTTTACTAGGGATCAAAGCCTCTTTTCTGAATATCCAGGTGGGAGAGAAATAAACCTAAAAATTATACCACAGTGACTCTTAACTAGACGCATAGAAACACATCCTTGTGTCAAATTATTTACGTAGATGCACTACATACATGGCAAAGACACAAGACAACTGGTATACTACTTATGCTGCATACCACTGTGGGGTGTGGGGGGCTGGTTATGGGACCGCAGCTTCCTGCAGCATCTCCCACATCCTCTGCCTTGATGAAAGGCATCCCTGGCTGCCCCAGCTAAAATTCTGAAGCCACCCACAGCTCCCTCTTTCTCACCAACCGAGTCACCAAAACCAGCTGACTTAATGTATGAAATGTCATTTCTATGCCTCTCTTCATTAGCTTTCCAGCCTAAGGCCCCAGAGTACAGGGGTGGGGAGGCTGGGCTTAGGGGCAACCAGGTTTGAACTCAGATCCCAGCTTTGGTACTTGCTAGCTACTTTTTTCTCCCCTAAAAAGGGCATGGTTATATCTGTACCCCACAGAGCTACTATGAAAATAACATGGATTAATGGATGTAAAGTGGCACATACTAAGTGTTAAATAAAAAATAAACATCACCATTATCATCAATATTTCTCCTTTCCCTCTTTGCTGTCAAAGTTTTATCTTTTTAAAATGCAAATGTGATCACATTATGCCTCAGTTTACAAGACATCAATGGATGTCCACTTCATGTGGGATAAAGCTCAAAGACCTTGCTGGGCACAGAAGAAATGGCCCTTCACCACTGACTCACCTGCCTGGCCTTGTTCCAGTCTTTCTTTTCCTTTAAACAGCGAATCCCCTTCCCCACCACTGTCCTCCAAACTTGGACACTCTCCTGTCTCCGTGATTCCGCTGTTCCTTTTCCATGAAGGACCTCCAGTTCCCTCTTCCTTCTGGGCTCTCAGCCAAGTCCAGAACCCCAAACCACTTCCATTGTGTGGAGCCATCGCAAGCTCCCAAGGAGACAGTGGAGGCTGCCTTCCCCCCAGGCTCTCACTGAACGCCCGACAAATCTAGCCTATAGCACTGGCCATACTGTAATGCCATTCATGTATGGCCCTACCTCCCCTTACTGAGAAAACAGCAGGTCCACGGTCCACATGCAGTGCTCGCTGAATGAGATCCAGAAACTTCACAAGAACATGAGTATTTACAGATTTTTTTTTTTAAAGTTATCTCACAGAATTGTAGTACCTTTTCTTACTAATATATTCACACATGTATTTCTATACACGCACACACACGGAAAGCTTCCCAGACAAGGGCTTGGCTCACGGTGACACAGAGTGCTGGACGCTGGAGGAGCTGGCTTCCTATAAGGAGGGCTTACTTTGGGGAATTTTTAAAGCCCTAAAGTTTGGCATTCAGTTTCTGAAGCTCAGCAATCTAGTTTTGTCAGTATATCAAAAACGGCTCCATCTCAGTGGTTCTCATTAATCAGGCTTTAGAATATGATGTGTAAAACCAGCAATCTAACCTGTAACTGCCAGGCAAACTAAAATATTTAGCTTTGATAGGTAGCATGTTCTCCCCTTATTTAGGCCAAATGAAAGTCAGATTACAATCAGAAGGTTGTTTGGTATACATATCAGAAAAGGGGAGTTAGACCATCTGAATATTTAGTGGCATCAGCCTAAGATGGCCAGCTTTGCTGAGCTCCACGGCGCAGGGTTAGGCAGCGGGATGGGTACCCCAAGGGCCACGGCTGCCTCACCTGCCATGCTTCACCTCTGCGGCTGCCCTCAGGATGGCTTCTGCATGGTCACATGGTCACATTCTTTGTTAGACATTCTTTGTGTGTGTGTGTATGTATATATACTCAAAGTCACTATACCCCTTTATGTGACTATAGGCCTCTATTATTGGATTGATATGGAAGTCTGGCTTCTTTTCCTCCTAAAGCGTTTGTGGGTTCCTCACTACTGTCCATAAGTAAGGGTCAACATGTGAGGGCCAAGAACCTGCAGAGGATATGACTATACTTGAAGACCTTCTCTAAGTGAGGCGGCACGAGAACCCCAACAACCCTTCTGCTTACGTTTAGCCATGTGCCCACATGCGGCAGGTACACAGCACATGTTTGTGGAAAACATAAGATGCTCAAAGTAATAAAAAGAAGTTTCAAAAAAAGAAATTTTTAAAAATTTACAAAAAATGTGATATTTTGAGTAGGTACTTCTTTTAGCTCAGCACACACAGGTTTCTAGGATATAAGCAATAGTAAGCACCTTAGGTTAACTGTGTGCAGAAGAGAACCTAATAGAAGACCCTGGGCTGCTCACAGGATCTCCAGGATCAGCAGAGACAACTGCCCGCTCCTCTGGGCGTGGATGGCCCCGGACACTGGGCCCTGCTGCTCGCGCTGGACCCACTACTGCCCCCATAGCTGCTGCAGCCCTGGACTAGAAGTGGCCACAGGCAGTCCCTGCTGCTTTGCATCGCTGCCTCTCAGGTCAAAGGCCAGAGCTGGTGCACCTGACAGCTGATGCATGGCCTACAGCCACACCCTGCCTCAGCAGCAGGGAGGCTGGGGAAGCCTCATGTCAGCAGGCATCACTCAGATGGGAGTAAGATTCAATGTCCTGTTGAGACTCATAAGATGGAGAATCACCAAACAACAGGAGACTAGTAAAAAAAAAAAGATATGATCTACCCCTCCTCCTCAAATAAAATACAATCTTTCCCACAGGTGAATTGTTCTTACCTGGCTGAGATTCACATTTCAGACTTCCAGGTGCTCTGCACAATTAGGGTCGGCCCCGCAGTCCAGCAGACCCTCTTCCATCTGGCCAGCTCCTTCGCCAGCTCTGAGGAGCAGAGGGCAGCAGGGAGGGTCTGCCAACCTCTAGCTTTCTTCAAGGACAGAAAAGAAGGGAGCTAGTTGGGACTACTTTCAAGAGACCTGCTCTTGACGATGGTGATCCAGTTAAGACTTGTTTTGGTGTAATTAAAATATGTTAACATTCAGTCATTTCTACAAAACTGGATTTAATTTGAGAGGCTGAAAGATCTGAATGCAGTAACAATCTAAAACTGATTGATGTTAAATACTGTCTCCAAAAATTGCTACAACTCCTTTAGGGCAGGGATCTGCAACTATTTCTACAAAGAGCCAGAGGCTGAATTACTTTTGGCTCTGCAAGCCATATAGTTTCTGTTGTGACCATTCAGTCCTGCTCTTCTGGATCAAAAGCAGCCACAGACATAGTAAATAAATGAATGTGGCGGTGTCCCAAGAAAACTTCATTTATGGATACTGAAATTTGAATTTCATATAATTTTCACATCTTCCTTTTAGTTTTTTTCGACCATTAAAAAATGTCAAAACTATTCCTAGCTTACAGGCTGTAAAAAAACAGGCCATGGGCTAGATTTGGCCTGTGGGCTGAGCTGAAAAACTTGTACAATATACTGTTACTATAGTCTTGAGAAAACACATCAAACACAATTTTGAAAACCACATTTCCCAAATACTCAGAAGACCTACACAATCATATCTTTTTGAAAAGATTAAAGTTAGATTAATGATGTAGGAAAAACAAACTCTCAGCTTCTACTGTACCTCAACTGGCATAAATGATAGAATAAATAAATAGATAGTCTGACTTGCATAATATGCTTGGCCAGGGCCTCGTTCCCCACATGACCACCACCCCAGAGAGGGAGATTATAGCTGCTAAACATATGGGGAGGAGAAGGATTGCTGTGTTCAGGGAACAGACAGACCCTCCTTTCTCCCCCAAAGAATTCCCACCTTCCCAAATTACTAGTATCCAACAATCAGGCCTTGACCCTAAACTAAATTCCAAACTAGATATTTTATCATCATTGACCTGACACTTGCAATACTATAACCATCCAACTGCCCCATCTTCAACCTCCTTCCAAATTCAGTTCTAATTGGTTTTCCTTCTTCTTAGCTTATTATTAGTCTTAAGTGTCCTTCCATTCTATTAAAGCTTGGGTAAAAAAAAAAAATCTGATAAACTAATTTAAACTAAAATGTTAATGGCTGAAACTCTTAACTCCCCACAAAACATCTTCACTTGACAGTTACCTTCAATATTTTGATTGGCAATATGGAAATTTCAACCACAGTGGGAGATACTTTTGAGCAGAAAGAACTTTCTGTGTCTCTCAAATCACATCTAACACCCACTTGGTGAAAAAAAATCCATCTGTAAACTAATACATCTAGGGAAAGAAGATATTTGTTTTTGTTTATTATGAACTGATACATTGGTGAACTTACTGGCTGGGGCAGGCCTTGCACAGCTACTTAAGCATCAGGTCCTCATTTAAAGCACAGCCTGCAGGGCTGAGGTAGGGGTCAGAGGTGAAGTTCATGACCCAGCAGCGCATAGCCTACCACACAGCAGGTACTCCCAACTGGAAGTTATTATTATGATAAATAAGGATGTCTTAAGAAACAGTTTAGAATTTAATCTGTAAAACATGTAGGAGAATGCTTTAAACAACTGTATTTCTGTTTGTGTTACGGAGAAGGAGAAGGGGGGAAGGAACTATGCACAAAGAAATGCTTCGAGCTGTGGGTTGGAGAGACCGAGTTTGTGTGTTCCTCTGTTACACACACAGTCAGCCTGCCTGAAAGTACTTGATCTGCTCTGTGCAGTGAATTTACTGCTTATTCAATTATCAAGAATTTACAATTATTTTAACTATTCTATTCAATAAAAGGCTTAAAAACAACTTCAGAAATGCTGTCATCTTCAGAACTGTGTGTTGTGGTGAGGGCCGGGGGTATGAATCCCTTGAAGTTACAAGAAAAATGTTCTGTATATGTGCTTCTGTTCACTTTTCTGTGAAGCTGTATAAGCCTCAGAATCTCAAATAGTCTGTGATGAACACAAGGTCAAAGTAAGACACTTAGCCTGTAGGGAAACCCCAAGTGCTCCAGGCTGCTGTTTCCTCAACAGTCCTCCTTGTGTTTGTCCCACCAGGCCTCGCTGGAAGGTGCCCCTTTGTTACGCAAGTCATTTCACACTAAGCTAACCTTCTTAAACAGTTTTCCTACTTTCCCCTAGCCATATTTTTACAATGTTATCATATAGATCATCACATTCCAGGTAATTCTCCCCTTAAATGCAACTACCTAATCTCACACAACAAAATTATCATCTTCTCATACATGTAACTCAGAAAACTATACATGCCTCTCTGGCTGTTCCAAAAGTCAGCATACCAATGTAAGGCTGAGAGAAGAGGAAGACAAAGCCAGAGTCTGACAGAAGGAGCTCTTTCTGTCAACTCTTCAGCAACTTAAGAGTTATTTTTTAAGAGAAATTATATAATATTGAACCCACCTGCTTTTATATTAAAAGAAACACATACAAATTTTGGCCAAAAAAATATAGTAACTAAAAATCTGTCTATTTCTATGTAGCAAACAGCTGCAAAGAAGGAATCCGAGGAAAGGCCCCCAGAGGCAGATGGGTCGTCAGAGGGGCTGGCAAGTTACGCCAGTGGCTTTAATAAGCGGCCACCGCTGCCCAGAGCGATCCCCACCCTGCTGGTTGGTGGCCCAACTGCCCCCCAGAGAGAAGGCACTCCGGGCTCCGGAGGTGCCCCCCCGGCTCTCCTGCTGGTCTAGCTACGACACCATGAACAGCCAGCATGCCTTCTGCATATGCCTCGGTTTCCTCCCTTTTAAATCAGAGACAGCATATGCTTCTTTGGCCTCCATCTTTCTGTAGAAATTAACTGGTGGATTAGTTAGAAACAGACTGGGAGAGATAATAAAGTACTGTATGCATGCTGGCCACTGCATGGCATGGCCTCAGTACAGAACTACAGGGTTGCAGGGAAGTCAAGAGTTACCAGCTCTTAGCACATCTGTAGCAGACGGCCAAGAGCCCCACACAATCCCTCAGTACATGCCAGGAGGCCACTCCTGGTTCCTGACCCTTGCTCTGAGGGAACTATTCCAGCATGGGCCTCCCACCATCCTAAATGCCTAAGTTGTCCTCCTCAGGTCTCCAGCCCATACTGGACATCTTGCAAGAGGTAAACATTTATGCCTTGAATTAAATAATCGGGCAAAAAGCACCCTTGCTTTACAGAGTTCAAAAAAGAGCTCCGGAGGATGGTGGCGTGAGTAGAGCAGTGGAAATCTCCTCCCAAAAACACATAGATCTATGAAAATATAACAAAGAAAACTCTTCCTAAAATAGAGACCAGAGGATACAGGACAACATCCAGACCACATCCACACCTGCAAGAACCCAGCGCCTTGCGAAGCGGGTAAGATACAAGCCCTGGCCCGGCGGGACCCGAGCGCCCCTCCCCCCGGCTCCCAGCGGGTGGAAAGAAACCAGAGCGGTTTTTTTTGGCGAGTGCGTTTTGGAACCCTTAAAGGGACAGGGACCCTGGTGCTAGCGAGGCAGGGCAGCAGGACCAGTGAGCGGGTGCCTAGGACCGGCACCTGAGGACAAAGAATATCGCGTGTTTTTCCCTTTTATTTATTTATTTATTTTTTGGCGAGTGCTTTTTGGAAGCCTTAAAGGGACGGGGACCCGGCTTCCAGGGAGGCAGGGAGGCGAGACCGGTGGGCGGGTGCCTGAGACCGGCGTCTGAGGACGGAGAAAATTGCGCGTTTTTCCCCTTTTTTCTTTCTTTTTGGCGAGTGCTTTTTGGAAGCCTTAAAGGGACAGGGACCTCAATACCAGTGAAACAGGGCAGCAAGACTGGTGAGCGGGTGCCTGAGACCGTCGCCTGGGGACAAAGAAAATCGCGCGTTTTTCCCAATACTAGGGAGGCAGTGCGGAGGGACTGGTGGGCGGGGGCCTGGGGCCGGCACCTGAGGACAAAGAAAATCGCGCGTTTATCCCTTTTTTTTTTCTTTTTGGCGAGTGCTTTTTGGAGGCCTTAGGGGGACAGGGACCCCAGTGTCAGGGAGGCAGGGCGGCAGGGCTGGTGAGCGGGTGCCTGGGACCGGTGCCTGGGGATAGAGAGGGTCGCGCGTTTTTCCCTTTTTTTTTGGCGAGTGCTTTTTGGAGGCCTTGGAGGGACGGGGACCCCAGTGCTAGGGAGTCAGGGTGGCAGGACCGGTGGGTGGGTGCCTGGGACTGGTGCCTGAGGACAAAGAAAATCGCGCATTTTTTTTCTTTTTTTTTTTTTTCCCCATTCGTTGTTGTTGTTGTTGTTTTGGTTTGGAGAGTACTTTCTGGAAGTCTTAAAGGGGCAGGACAGGACACTTAGACCAGAGGCAGGGAATCTGGGGATCTCTGGGCACTCTAACCCCCTGGGCAACAGGGAGAACAGAGGCCCACTATGGAGATAAAATAGCCCCCGGCCGCTCCCCCTCCAACGGGGCTCCACCATTTTGGAGGAGCGGCCCCAGCCAGGCCACACCCACAGCAACAGCAGAGATAAACTCCATAGCAAATGGGCAGGTACCAGAAGCACTGTCTGCGCACAGCTGACAAGCATAAGCCACTAGAGGTTGCTATTCTCCCAGGAGAGGAAGGCCACAAACCAACAAGAAGGGAAGCTCTTCCAGCAGTCACTCATACCAGCTCTGCAAACTATCTCTATCACCATGAAAAGGCAAAACTACAGGCAGACAAAGACCACACAGACAACACCTGAGAAGGAGACAGACCTAACCAGTTCTCCTGAAAAAGAATTCAAAATAAAAATCATGAACATGCTGACAGAGATGCAGAGAAAAATGCAAGAGCAATGGGATGAGATGCAGAGAAAAATGCAAGAGCAATGGGATGAAGTCCGGAGGGAGATCACAGATGTCAGGAAGGAGATCACAGAAGTGAAACAATCCCTGGAAGGATTTATAAGCAGAATGGATAAGATGCAAGAGGACACTGAAGGAATAGAAACCAGAGAACAGGAACGTATAGAAGCTGACATAGAGAGAGATAAAAGGATCTCCAGGAATGAAACAACACTAAGAGAACTATGTGAACAATCCAAAAGGAATAATATTCATATTATAGGGGTACCAGAAGAAGAAGAAAGAAGAAAAGGGACAGAAAGTCTCTGTGAAGAAATAATTGCTGAAAACTTCCCCAAACTGGGGGAGGAAATAATCGAACAGACCACGGAATTACACAGAACTCCCAACAGAAAGGATCCAAGGAGGACACCAAGACACATAAATAAAATGGCAAGGATCAAGGACAAGGAAAGAGTTTTAAAGGCAGCTAGAGAGAAAAAGGTCACCTATAAAGGAAAACCCATCAGGCTAACATCAGACTTCTTGACAGAAACCCTACAGGCCAGAAGAGAATAGCATGATATATTTAATGCAATGAAACAGAAGGGCCTTGAACCAAGGATACTGTATCCAGCATGACTATCATTTAAATATGATGGTGGGATTAAACAATTCCCAGACAAGCAAAAGCTGAGGGAATTTGCTTCCCACAAACCACCTCTACAGGGCATCCTATAGGGACTGCTCTAGATGGGAACACTCCTAAAAAGAGCACAGAACAAAACACACAACATATGAAGAATGGAGGAGGAGGAATAAGAAGGGAGAGAAGAAAAGCATCTCCAGACAGGGTATATAACAGCTCAATAAGTGAGCTAAGTTAGGCAGTAAGATACTAAAGAAGCTAACCTTGAACCTTTGGTAACCACGAATCTAAAGCCTGCAATGGCAATAAGTACATATCTCTCAATACTCACCCTAAATGTAAATGGACTTAATGCACCAATCAAAAGACACAGAGTAATAGAATGGATAAAAAAGCAAGACCCATCTATATGCTGCTTACAAGAAACTCACCTTAAACCCAAAGACAAACACAGACTAAAAGTCAAGGGATGGAAAAACTTATTTCAGGCAAACAACAGTGAGAAGAAAGCAGGGGTTGCAGTACTAATATCAGACAAAATAGACTTCAAAACAAAGAAAGTAACAAGAGATAAAGAAGGACAATACATAATGATAAAGGGCTCAGTCCAACAAGAGGATATAACCATTCTAAATATATATGCACCCAATACAGGAGCACCAGCATATGTGAAACAAATACTAACAGAACTAAAGTGGGAAATAGACTGCAATGCACTCATTTTAGGAGACTTCAACACACCACTCACCCCAAAGGATAGATCCACCGGGCAGAAAATAAGTAAGGGCACACAGGCACTGAACAACACACTAGAACAGATGGACCTAATAGACATCTATAGAACTCTACATCCAAAAGCAACAGGATATACATTCTTCTTAAGTGCACATGGAACATTCTCCAGAATAGACCACATACTAACTCACAAAAAGAGCCACAGTAAATTCCAAAATATTGAAATTCTACCAACCAATTTTTCAGACCACAAAGGTATAAAAGAAGAAATAAATCCTACAAAGAAAACAAAAAGGCTCACAAACACATGGAGGCTCAACAACATGCTACTAAATAATCAATGGATCAATGAACAAATCAAAATAGAGATCAAGGAATATATAGAAACAAATGACAACAACACAAAGCCCCAACTTCTGTGGGATGCAGCAAAAGCAGTCTTAAGAGGAAAGTATATAGCAAACCAGGCACACTTGAAGAAGGAAGAACAATGCCAAATGAATAGTCTAACATCACAATTATCGAAACTGGAAAAAGAAGAACAAATGAGGCCTAAAGTCAGCAGAAGGAGGACATAATAAAGATCAGAGAAGAAATAAACAAAATTGAGAAGAATAAAACAATAGCAAAAATCAACGAAACCAAGAGCTGGTTCTTTGAGAAAATAAACAAAATAGATAAGCCTCGAGCCAAACTTATTAAGAGAAAAAGAGAATCAACACACATCAACAGAATCAGAAATGAGAATGGAAAAATCACGACAGACTCCACAGAAATACAAAGAATTATTAAAGACTACTATGAAAACCTATATGCCAACAAGCTGGAAAACCTAGAAGAAATGGACAACTTCCTAGAAAAATACAACCTCCCAAGACTGATCAAGGAAGAAACACAAAAGTTAAACAAACCAATTACGAGCAAAGAAATTGAAACGGTAATCAAAAAACTACCCAAGAACAAAACCCCGGGGCCGGACGGATTTACTTTGGAATTTTATCAGACACACAGAGAAGACATAATACCCATTCTCCTTAAAGTGTTCCAAAAAATAGAAGAAGAGGGAATACTCCCAAACTCATTCTATGAAGCCAACATCACCCTAATACCAAAACCAGGCAAAGACCCCACCAAAAGAGAAAATTGCAGACCAATATCCCTGATGAATATAGATGCAAAAATACTCAATAAAATATTAGCAAACAGAATTCAACAGTATAGCAAAAGGATCATACACCATGACCAAGTGGGATTCATCCCAGGGATGCAAGGATGGTACAACATTCAAAAATCCATCAACATCATCCACCACATCAACATAAAGAAAGACAAAAACCACATGATCATCTCCATAGATGCTGAAAAAGCATTTGACAAAATTCAACATCCATTCATGATAAAAACTCTCAGCAAAATGGGAATAGAGGGCAAGTACCTCAACATAATAAAGGCCATATATGATAAACCCACAGCCAGCATTATACTGAACAGCGAGAAGCTGAAAGCATTTCCTCTGAGATCGGGAACCAGACAGGGATGCCCACTCTCCCCACTGTTATTTAACATAGTACTGGAGGTCCTAGCCATGGCAATCAGACAAAACAAAGAAATACAAGGAATCCAGATCGGTAAAGAAGAAGTTAAACTGTTACTATTTGCAGATGATATGATACTGTACATAAAAAACCCTAAAGACTCCACTCCAAAACTATTAGAACTGATATCGGAATACAGCAAAGTTGCAGGATACAAAATTAACACACAGGAATCTGTAGCTTTCCTATACACTAACAATGAACCAATAGAAAGAGAAATTAGGAAAACAATTCCATTTACCATTGCATCAAAAAGAATAAAATACCTAGGAATAAACCTAACCAAAGAAGTGAAAGACTTATACTCTGAAAACTACAAGTCACTCTTAAGAGAAATTAAAGGGGACACTAATAAATGGAAACTCATCCCATGCTCATGGCTAGGAAGAATGAATATCGTCAAAATGGCCATCCTGCCCAAAGCAATATACAGATTTGATGCAGCCCCTCTCAAAGTACCAGCAACATTCTTCAATGAATTGGAACAAATAATTCAAAAATTCATATGGAAACACCAAAGACCCCGAATAGCCAAAGCAATCCTGAAAAAGAAGAATAAAGTAGGGGGGATCTCACTCCCCAACTTCAAGCTCTACTACAAAGCCATAGTAATCAAGACAATTTGGTACTGGCACAAGAACAGAGCCACAGACCAGTGGAACAGATTAGAGACTTCAGAAATTAACCCAAACATATATGGTCAATTAATACTTGATAAAGGAGCCATGGACATACAATGGCAAAATGACAGTCTCTTCAACAGATGGTGCTGCAAAACTGGACAGCTACATGTAGGAGAATGAAACTGGACCATTGTCTAACCCCATATACAAAGGTAAACTCTAAATGGATCAAAGACCTGAATGTAAGTCATGAAACCATTAAACTCTTGGAAAAAAACATAGGCAAAAACCTCTTAGACATAAACATGAGTGACCTCTTCTTGAACATATCTCCCCGGGCAAGGAAAACAACAGAAAAAATGAGCAAGTGGGACTACATTAAGCTGAAAAGCTTCTGTACAGTGAAGGACACCATCAATAGAACAAAAAGGAACCCTACAGTATGGGAGAATATTTTCATAAATGACAGATCCGATAAAGGCTTGACATCCAAAATATATAAAGAGCTCACACGCCTCAACAAACAAAAAACAAATAACCCAATTAAAAAATGGGCAGAGGAACTGAACAGACAGTTCTCTAAAAAAGAAATACAGATGGCCAACAGACACATGAAAAGATGCTCCACATCGCTAATTATCAGAGAAATGCAAATTAAGACTACAATGAGGTATCACCTCACACCAGTAAGGATAGCTGCCATCCAAAAGACAAACAACAACAAATGTTGGTGAGGCTGTGGAGAAAGGGGAACCCTCCTACACTGCTGGTGGGAATGTAAATTAGTTCAACCATTGTGGAAAGCAGTATGGAGGTTCATCAAAATGCTCAAAACAGACCTACCATTTGACCCAGGAATTCCACTCCTAGGAATTTACCCTAAGAACGCAGCAATCAAGTTTGAGAAAGACAGATGCACCCCTATGTTTATCGCAGCACTATTTACAATAGCCAAGAATTGGAAGCAACCTAAATGTCCATCGGTAGATGAATGGATAAAGAAGATGTGGTACATATACACAATGGAATACTACTCAGCCATAAGAAGTGGAAAAATCCAACCATTTGCAGCAACATGGATGGAGCTGGAGAGTATTATGCTCAGTGAAATAAGCCAAGTGGAGAAAGAGAAATACCAAATGATTTCACTCATCTGAGGAGTATAAGAACAAAGTAAAAACTGAAGGAACAAAACAGCAGCGGAATTACAGAACCCAAAAATGGACTAACAGGTACCAAAGGGAAAGGATCTGGGAAGGATGGGTGGGCAGGGAGGGATAAGGGAGGGGAAGAAGAAGGGGGGTATTAAGATTAGCATGCATGGGGGGGGAGGGAGAAAGGGGAGGGTGGGCTGTACAACACAGAGAGGACAAGTAGTGATTCTACAACATTTTGCTAAGCTGATGGACAGTAACCGTAAAGTGGTTTTTAGGGGGGACCTGATATAGGGGAGAGCATAGTAAACATAGTATTCTTCATGTAAGTGTAGATTAAAGATTAAAAAAAAAAAAAAAGAAAGAAAGAAAGAAAAGGGGGATTACTCCTTGATAGGATAAAACTATTGGTAAATCAAAGATCAACGAATGCTTTAAATATCCTTAATGTTGATCACTTAAAGGGTGTCAGATGATCAGCTATGGAGGTACTCTTTTCTGATAATATTCCTTTCTCTTAAAAAAAAAAAAAGCAGTTTCTGTGTGCTGACCTCCAATGAGTTCTACACAGTGGTATAGAGGGCATGTCAAAGTGTGGGCAAAGAGTCTGTTTGTTTCTATGCAGAAGATCAAGGCCTAGCTTGGCTACCCAGAAAATGAACTAAGATACGATATGAGGAGGAGCTTCCGGCATCAGCACTCTCTGGAGGACTTGTGCCGGGGGATGATCATCAAAAAGCCTCCACAGGGATCCGGACGATGCTGCGGTTGTGGCTGCATCCAGGCCACCGTTTCCTGGACTTGCCATTGGAATGAGGAGGGAGATGTCTAGGCTGGCATGTGCATACAGTGAGACAACAAATTTGACCGGATCTGTACTGTTGGAACTCAACCATGAGTTGGGAGGGGTGCAAGTTGTAGCACTCCAAAATCTTATGACTATAGACTATCTACGGTTAAAAGAACATATGGGATGTGAACAGATCCCAGAAATGGGTTGCTTTAATTTGTCTGATTTCTCTCAGACTGTTCAAGTACAGTTGGACAATATCCATCATATCATAGACAAATTTTCACAAATGCCTAGGGTGCCTAAATGGTTTCCTTGGCTTCACTGGAGATGGATGGTAATTACAGATTTGCTTTGTTTATGTCACCGTATTCCTATTATGTTAATATGTGAGCGCAAGTTAGTTAGTAGTTTAAAACCTATACATGCTTAAGGTACGCTACAGGAACATATGTCAAAGAAATAATCAATCCTCCCATGTTTTCTTCCATATGCTACCTCTATAGCTTTTCTTCTTCCTACCTAATTACAACCCTTAAATAGAATTTGTGCCTCATATCAAATTTACTGAGTATCATAATTCCTCCAGGTGGTAAAGATACCTCGAGACAAATGCTGGGCATAGAAGCCACAGGGCATAAATCTGCAAAGAAGTAAAAAGCTAACCTTTTCAAACAATATGGCTTCTCTCTCACTTACCAACTTTACATTTCCCTGTATGGCCCCGGAAGATGACTGGTTAGCCAGAGACGGGTAAGATTCCTCAAGGGAGGAACAACCTAAGACAGGCACAGTCGCAGGGGGGCCATCAGGTGAGAAATTGGGGATCAACAGAGGTGAGGCTCAGAACCTCACCCCCCCTGTTTTGAGAGAAATCTTCTGCATCCGTGGATGTTTTGCTGCCCTTGTCTAGCTTGGATTAATACTTAGCCCATAGGCACACACCTGATATTTGCCCTCTTACAGCACTAAACTATGTTTTCTACCTTTATCTTGCATCTACCTACCACTGCAGCATTTTATTAAAAATAAAAATAATAATAATAATAATAATAAAGGAAGAAATGTGGGATCCACATATAAATCAAGTATAAAAATCAAATGATATTCATATTTGACCTGATTGTTTATAGTTCATAATGCGTGATCAAAACCGAAAGTTTCTGTGATGAATGCCCTTGTACTGTTCACCATGTAAGAATTCGTTCACCATGTAAGAACTTGTTCGTTATGCTTCAGAAGATTGGAGACTGACGAGAATTAGGCTTGAGATGGATTAATGATTGTGCATTGGGCATTGACTCCCCTATACAGAATTTTATTGTTGTTAACAACCATCTGATCAATAAATATGAGAGATGCCCTCTCAAAAAAAAAAAAAAAAAAAAGAGCTCCGTAAAGCTCCTATCAAATCTCAATGATTTTTTTGCAGAAATAGAAAAACCCATCCTGAAGTACATGTGGAACTGCAAGGGACCCCAAAGAGCCAGAACAATCTTGAAAAAGACAAGTTGGAGGTCCCACACTTTCTGATTTCAAAACTTAATTACAGATTTCCAGGAATCGAAACTGTGTGAACCCATCAGATAGACACACACACCAATGGAAGAGAACTGAAAGCCTAGAAACAAACCCTCACAAGTATCATCAAATGATTTTCAGCAAGGATGCCAAGACCACTCAATGGGAAAAGGACAGGCTTTTCAACAAATGGTAGTAGGTAAATATATACCCACATGCAAAAGAATGGAGCTGGACTCTTACTTCATACCATATGCAGAAACTAATTCCAAATGGACCAAATAACTCTTAGAAGAAAACAGGGAAAGTTTCATTGAATTTGGCAATGATTTATTGGATATGACACCAAAAGTAAAAATAGACATAAGGAACCACATCAACTTTAAAACCTTCCTGCACCAAAGGACACAATCAATAGAGTTAAAAAACAACCATGGAATGGGAGGAAAATCTGCAAATCATATACCTGATGAGAAGTTAATACCCAGAATCTATAAAGAACTTGTACAACTCAACAACAAAAGAACCAACCAGATTAAAAAATGGGCAAAGGACTTAAACAGACTTTTCTCCAAAAAAGATACACAAATAGCCATTAAGTACATAAAAAGCTACTCAACAGGAGTAAGGATTAGAGAAATGCAAATCAAAACCACAATGAGATACCAACTCATATCCATTTCAGGGACAATTATTTTTTAAAAAAAGATAAAAGAGCAAATGTTGGGGATGTGGAGAAACTGGAAGCCTTCTGCACTGTTGGGAATATAAAATGGTGCAGTCTCTATGGAAAATAGTATAGCAGTGCTCAAAAAAAGATAAGGGTTACCATGTGACCCAGCAATTTTACTTCTGGGTATCTATCTACATGAATTGAAAGCAGGGAATCCAAGAAATCTTTGTACACCCATGTTCACAGCAACATTATTCACAATAGCCCAAGGGGAAAGCAACCCAAGTGTCCATGGACAGATGAACGGATGAGTAAAATGTGATACATACATTCAGTGGGATGTTATTCAGCTTTAAAAGGAAGTTCTGACACATGCTAGACAGGGATGAACCTAGAGCGCATCGTGCTAGGTGAGATAAGCCGGCCACAAGAGACAGACGCTGGACAACCCCCCTTCCATGAGGTATCTGGAGCGGTCAGGCTCACAGACACACAGAGTGGTGACTGCTGGGGGCAGGGGAGTGGGATGCTATCTCATGTGCACAGAGCCTCTGTTTGCAAGATGAAGAGAGTTCCGGAGTCAGCAGCACAATGTGAGTACTTAGTGCCGCTGACCTATATGCTTACAAATGTACGTTGTTTTTTTAAAAACTGGGTCTCCAAGCTGTAAAATGAGGTCCCTGAATAATTTTAAAGGACTCTATTTCTAATTCTTTTCACTTTTCAGATGAAGGAATAGAGGGCAAGTCCCCCAGGTAAGAGAGCCATGAGCAGGACCCAGGAACACTAATTTCTAGTACACAACTTACTACAAAAAGAAGCCAGTATAATGGGAAAGACCCAAGGACAGAAGTCAAGTGGGACAAAGACAACAAAGTAGGCAGAACCACAGGAAGAAGGATGATGGGGAAATTCCAAGAACCCTTTAAAATAATTTGTTTTGCTGTAACAGAAGTCTGAAACAGTCATTTATCTTGATCTGGGTAGAGTTGAGGTCTGTGGAAATTCCCAAATAAGGTAGCTTGTTCATGGCTATTTCCTCTAGCAGATAATAACAGCTTCCCATCTGAAAAAAGCATTAGGTGTTTGAGAGACAGGATTCTTTGGCAGTAACATTCATCCACACATTAAAGGCTGTGGCTTCCAATCTTAATGGCTAGCTTACTTGCCAAGGCATGGCATCCCCCACCCAGATAGGGCTCCGCAGCTTGCAGCCAACATCACAGCGTTCCTGTGTTGCGGCTGGTTGTGGGGATTAAGTCAGTATGACCTCACTCTTCTCCATACACAGCGCGTCAGTTGGCAATGCCTCTACACGCTATGGTACTGTCTGCACTTTCTGTTAAAGAGCAGCCCTGCCCTTATGCATGGTACTCTTCTTCCACGGAGTTCTGCATCTTAGAAGCTGCTGCCTTGACCTCCATAATTCATCCCAGTGGCTGCAAAACAGAGCCTCTACCTTTGATTCTTTAGGATGAGTCTCCATACCTTTTTCTTGGATCTATGCTAAGTTGGTAGCCACTAGCCACATGTGGTAGCAACTTGGAATGTGGCTAGTCAGAGCTGAAATATGCTTTAAGTACAAAATACACATAGGATTTCAAAGATGAAGTTCACAAAAATGTAAATTATCTAAATAATATTTAATATGATTACACAGTATGTATATAATTTGGACATAACAGTGTCACATATGGAGTTAAATACAATATATTATTAAAATTAATTTCACCTGTTTCTTTTTGCACATGGCTACTAGAAAATTTTAAACTACAGCAGCTTGGCTCACATTACATGTCTATTGGATAGCTCACCATTCTAGACAATAAGAACTATTTCCTGAATAAAGAAATGTAGCCCAGAAAGCAGTCTGAGAAAGAGGCACCAAAAACTCAGGCAGACCCTATTCCAACTTAGGGGGAAGGGAATGCTTGAATTCTTTGATTTCTAACTGTGCAGCAAGGACAGGTGGCAGCCTAGACTAGAATGCTGGCTCTGTCCCTTACTAGCCAGGGCAAATTTCTTCACCTGCAGGTTAGACTCATCATCTATAAACATGGGCATAATAAAACTCCCTCAGGGGCAGTTCAGGGACTAAAAACCAAGAGGAAAGCATTTTAGCATTTAGCAACACAAAGTGTGTGCTCAGTAAATGTTACTTCTCTTTCTTTTAAGGTCTTAGAAGTCCTGTAGATACATTCAGTAGCTAATTTAGTCTTTGTGGGGTTAGTCATGGAAAGTCTGGACTCCAATTCCTTTTTACCTTCCTCTCCACTCTTCCACAGAAAACACCCTTATAAGGCAGGGGTGTTTTCTAGGCAAAATCTATCCCCTTCTCCACAGCCACCATGATCAATTCCCACTACTTGTCTGCCATATTTCACACCATCTCTCTTACTGGTCCATGTATTAAAAAATCATTAAAATTAACCTCAAAATTCTGGATGCTGTTCATTTTCTCCTTAGGACCATTATCAACAGCTCATAGCCACTGTCTAAATCTAAATGCAGTCTTGTTATAATTTCAGCTACGTCATGTGTGCACACTTCATTCTTCCAAGACGCATGGATACATCCTTTATTTCACATTAGTGTCTTATCAGATACATAATAAATAAAGACCTTTACAATGATCTTAGAAATGGGTAAAATCAAACTGAATGTTGACTTTCAATTACCATGCCAATCGGGATTACAGGGAATGAAAAGCAACTTTTTTGATTAAGAAATCATATCTAATTTGGCAGTCTGCAGTTTATTTCTGGCTGTTTTGTTCATAGAAAATAGACTTTTATGATTTCCTCCTAGCTGTTTCTAGCAGTGTGCTGGGTTGTCAGCTCTTAAGACTGAATTCCTGCCTTGGATGATGCTATTTTTTAATTTTCCACCCAACTTTTCCCAGATACTTTTGATTATTTATGACAAATGCTAACCCCTCTGAAAGTGTGGCTTAATTAAGTTTATTGTGTGTTGACGTGATCTAGCTTCTGGATCTCGTGGTACTTCTAGAACTTCCCACAAGGAGGACAGCAACTCCAGGTCCAGGTAGGGAATGGGGAAGAAGGCCCTACTCCTGCCAGATTTCCTCCCTGACATCCCTTTAGAAAGGATGGGGGATGGTGACAGAATCGAAGAGCTCCTTGCAGTAGTAGTCAGGCAGTGGGGGATTTGAAGAAGTGGAGAAAAACCATGAGATTATCAGATACTAAATATAACTTGGTTTCCTTCAACCCGGAGTTCTAGCAGTCCTGGATCTGTTTTTTATTTTGGTATTATTAATTAATATACAATTACATGAGCAACACTGTGGTTACTAGATTCCCCCCATTATCAAGTCCCCACCACATACCCCATTACAGTCACTGTCATCAGCGTAGTAAGATGCTATAGAGTCACTAGTTGTCTTCTCTGTGCTGTACTGCCTTCCTCATGCCCACTCCCCTACATTATGCGTGCTAATCGTAATGCCCCCTTTCCCCCTTATCCCTCCCTTCCTACCCACCCTCCCCAGTCCCTTTCCCTTTGGTAACTGCTAGTCCATTCTTGGGTTCTGTGAGTCTGCTGCTGTTTTGTTCCTTCAGTTTTTCCTTTGTTCTTATACTCCACATATGAGTGAAATCATTTGGTACTTGTCTTTCTCCACCTGGCTTATTTCACTGAGCACAATACACTCTAGCTCCATTCCTGTTGTTCCAATTGGTAGGATCTGTTTTTTTCTTATGGCTGAGTAATATTCCATTGTGTATATGTACCACATCTTCTTTATCCATTCATCTACTGATGGACACTTAGGTTGCTTCCATTTCTTGGCTGTTGTAAATAGTGCAGCGATAAACATAGGGGTGCATCTGTCTTTTTCAAACTGTGCTCCTGCATTCTTAGGGTAAATTCCTAGGAGTGGAATCCCTGGGTCAAATGGTATTTCTATTTTTAGTTTTTTGAGGAACCTCCATACTGCTTTCCACAGTGGTTGAACCAGTTTACATTCCCACCAGCAGTGTAGGAGGTCTCCCCTTTCTCCACATCTTTGCCAACATTTGCTGTTGTTTGTCTTTTGGATGGTAGCCATCCTGTAGTTCTGTATCTTAAAAAGACATGCATGAATGGTACAGTATAAAAGAAAAAACAAAGCATGGGAACAGTCTGGCAGCCTCTCGGAAAGTTAAACATAGAATTACCATAAGACTCAGCAATTCCATTTATGGGTATGTACCCCAAAGAACTGAACACAGGGATTCAAACAGATATGCCGGGAGCCATGCTACTCAAGCAGTGTAGCGAAGCTCAGGCTGGAAGAAGATCCCCATAAGGCAGGGGCCTTCACAGCTCTCTCCCTCTATTACCCACCTTGAGTTTGTTTTTCTCCATTATACTATTGGTTTTGTTTTTTGCTTGCATTATTGCCAAGAGCTAAGCTAACCTTTGTTGAGCAGTGTGGAAAAGATGAGAACATAAACTTCCCAAAATCTTTTCAGGACAGTGCTCCTGAAGAATAGAACACGCAGGGGCCAAATGGCGATCTTACCATAAAGTACTGAAACCTGCAGTTAGTCAGTCAAATATTGACCACCCCATTTCCACTGAGAATGCCCCCCTTGTTTACAATGCTAGTGAAACTAGTGATGGAAAGTTTTACAGAAATAGAGTTATGAGAAAATATTGAATAGAATAATCCTGTTGACATTTAATTAATCATCTCATGTTTTCTTCCCTCTACTACTTCTATAGTTTGTTTTTCTTCTTTCCTAATTACAGCCCTTTACTAGAATTTGTGCCTCATATGTGAAATTACCAAGTACCATACTCCAGGAAGTAAAGATACCTCAAAAACAAGTGCTGGGCATAGAAGCCACAGAGCATAAATCTGCAAAGAAGTAAAAAACTAACCTTTTCAAAGAATATTACTTCTCTCTCACCAGCTTTACATCTCCCTGCATGGCCCCGTAAGATGGCTGGTTAGCCAGAGACGGGTAAGATTCCTCAAGGGAGGAACAACCTAAGACAGGCACAGTCACAGGGGTGGCCATCAGGTGAGAAAAGGGGCCAACAGAAGTGAGGCTTAGAACCTCACCCCCCCAGTTTTGAGAGAAATCTTCTACACCTGTGGATGTTTTGTTGCCCTTGTTCAGCTTGGATTAAGACCTGGTCTGTAGACACAAGCCTTCTTACAGTTCTAAATCATGCTTTCTATCTATATCTTGCATTTACCTACTACATTAACATTTTATTAGATTCACATATAAAGTATAAAAATCAAATGAATAATCATACATTATATTTGACGTGATTGTTTATAGTTTAAGGTTTGTAGTTAAAACAGAAACAGTTTCTATGATATGAATGCATTGTTCACCATGTAAGAACTTGTTTAGTCCCTGCAGTAGTGGAGTCATAGAGACCTGTGTAGCAAAGGTCAGGGAGATTTTGGTATCTACACAGAAGAAAGAGAAATGTAGATAAGAAGGAGAAATTTAGTTTGCTGCCTACTGTGCCCTATAAAGGGGTATAAAGTGAAGATATGAGTTTATGATTTTAGATTACTTATAAATTTATTAAAGCTTCTAAGAATATTTTTGTGGGAAAGAATCCTAGCTAACTGTGGCACTAGGTGACCTATATTACACCCTGAGCTGATAGACTCCATAGTCGCTGCTACATACTGCATGCTTCTACAGTCACATGCACTACTTAGAAACTGTGTTGCATAGAAATGCAAAACACAATGGAGTACATGTTCATAGGAAAAGTTTCTGTTAAAGAACAGAAAAACAATCACCTGTCTAACGCCTGACAAACCATGAATAGATTAGAGAGGAAAAGAAAGAAAAAAAACTTGCCTATACTTATTAACCAGCTGCCTATACTAATTAATCATCAGAATAATAAAAAATAATCATATCCTTGTGCAAAATGGTATAAATAAAGCTGTCATCGGCACTTTGTCGAGAGACCACCTCCATCTGACTCCGTGTCCTGTCTCTCCACACGCCGATTCCGTCTCATCCTTTTGGGCTTCACCCCGCCCCCCCCCGCCCCCCCCCCCCGCTGGAGCTGGACTCCAGCACAGATACTCATACACTCATGTTCAGAGCAGCATTATTCATAATAGCCAAAAGGCGGAAGCAACCCAAGTGTCCATCAACAGATGGATAGACAAAATGTGGTCTATCCATACAGAGTAACACTCATCCACAAAAAGGGAAGAAGTTCTGATGTGGATGAACCACAGAAGCATTATGTTAAGTGAAAGAAGCCAGACACAGAAGGTTGTGTTCTATGATTCCACTTTTATAAAATATATAGAAGAGGCAAATTTTTAGAGATAAAGAGTGGACTGGAAGTTTATCAGGAACTGTAAGGAGGGAATGTGGAGTTAATGGAGAATCTGTTTGGGGTGAAGAAAAGTTTTGGAAATAGTGTTAGTGGTTATACAATGTGAATGTAATTAATGCCAATGAATATTTTACTCAAAAATGGTTAAAATGACATATTTTATGTTACATATATTTTGCCATAAAAAGGGGGGGAGAGGAGGGAACATTTGTTGACCACTAGATTCCACCAAATATCAAGCTAGGATCCTTTTACATACATCATTTTAATTAATCCTCACCACTCCCAGATTAGGTATTATTGTCATTTACAGAGGAGGAATCTGAAACTCAGATATTAAATAACATGTTCAAAATCATACAAGTGGCAGAAGTGAGATATGAACCCAAATCTGGTATATCTGTAACCCAAGGTCTTTCACCTATACCAAAGTATTTCTAGGATAAGCAGGCTCAATGAATAAACAAACAAGTGAGAAAGACAGATTCTCCTAACTGGTTGGAATTGTCAAACTGGTGACAAGAAAGATCATCAACAGCCAAACCCAAAGAACTAGGTGTCCAAACACTTCCCCAGGCTGCAAATGAGCTTCTCCCTATATTGCTAAGGGAATATCTGCCTCTTCTCTTCCCCCACCCAGAATTTTTGGTAAAATTATTTTTCAGTTTTTCATGTTCTATATATCTTATCTCAAACTCTCACCTGGGGTGTAGAGGACCCACCTCCTGAAACAATACCATCATCACATATTTTTAGCAATATTTGGTATATAAAATACTTTCCTATATATCTCATTTAATTCATTCAAGCACTCTGCAGGCCATCAACACCCCCATTCTGAGAGAGAAACTATGTCCCAGAAGTGACACACTTACTTGGACCTAAAAATCTGACCTAGTATAGATAGTGGGTAGGGGCAATTACAGGGTTAGGATTCCTATAAACATCTTTCTTCTGAGAATAAATGGATCAATCAATATATTGGTAAGAACTTTAAGGCAGGACCTAATTCAGAATCATTGTAAGACCTCTGCATTAAAAAAAAAAAAACTAAAACCATTAAAAAATTTTTCCTAATGCTTTATTATTTCTCTGGGAAATCTTGGAGCTGACATTAAGAAATGACATTAAGAAATGGTCAATGAGATTTAAGACTCCCTTCCCACCTCTCTTGAACAGGGGCCTAGGTTTAAATTCCCATCACATCACCTTGCGGAAGCCCTTACAGTTGGATGTCCACACGGTCTAGTCCCCCTACACTGGCCGCCCCGCCATGTGGCACTGTGATCTGCACTCTGTCCTCCCAGGCCGTCCTCTGCATGGGATGCCATCACTGCACTGCAGAACTGCCCCGACTTTGGTATTCACTCTGGACTGGTACTCCACGTGCACGAAGTCACTCTCGTCCCTCAAACGCATCTTACAGCCTGCACATTAGGTGCCTAGGAACGTCTCCCCCTCATTCACTGAGCACCTGGTGCTCTAGGCCCTGGGGGCGTGAGAGGGCACAAGGGAGACCAGCCCCTGCTGCATACCTTACAGTCTAGTGGAAAGGGCAGGAAAGAGAGCACTCCAAGGCCCGAGAGCAGGCGTAGATCAAGCACGCCTGGGAGACCAGGAGGACTCCAGGTTCTGTCCCAGGTCAGGTGGAAAGGTAGTGGAGGATTCCAAGCAGAGAAAAAAAACTGCTGCACAGACTTAGCTCATGCTGTCACCCACTCCACTACAACACCCTCCCCATCATTTCTTTAAGAATGATGAAATTATTCTTCAAAGCCCAACTCAAAAATCGCCAACTAAATGGTGCCATCCCTGAGAGTTACAGGTCCCTCTTCCTTTTGGTTATCCCCAGAAACTTGACAACACTCATGATCCGGCGGGTTATTTGTGTGCATTTTTTTACACCAAGAGTGCATGTTTACCCAGAGGGTTTCATCCACTTATCCCATGAGCAGGCACAAAGCCTTGTTGTTTCACCTTCTTATTAGTTTGAGAGACTAAAGTGACCTTTTTAACTTCTTCCTTGTCCCTGAAAAAAATAATTCTCTTCTCCTATTCACTATAGCTACTCCATAGTTGATTATGTGTTTATATATATTACACATATATATGTAAATAAGAACATCTCCTATATATCTCCCCACCCTAAATCACAGCTATATTCCTCTCAAGGTTATCATGTTCCTGGAGATTAACTGTCACAGAAATGTTTTCATAAATACACTTAAATCTCTAAGCTCACTGTATGAGGCAAATCATGTGTGAGGCACAGGATCCTTTTGGAGTAAAAATCACTTCTTTTGGTGCACACAGATTGGGTGCAGTAAGGTTCCTTTGAAACTGGCCTACCAGTTTTTAGATGGAGTTACAGGTTAATGAATAAGAGTAGCTTCTCAATTAGTCGGAGTTGCTTTATCCCTGCCAAGGCAAGACAAAAGTCACTAGCATAGCATTAAACAGTATGTGATTGTCTGTTTCTTTTAAGACCCTAGGCAGAATTTGGGTTAAAAATATCTAATGCAATAAAATGTGAAAAGGCATCACTAAGGTCTTTTATAGTCTGAAGTTTCTGCAGGCCCATAAGCTGCGTGGCACTAAACATTATCAAGGTTTTTAACGTTTTCTCTGCAAACATTCAAGTATAGCCTCCCTTCCTTACCTGGATGGAAAGCAATAAAATATAAAGTTGCTATTATATATATTCTACAATTAAATACACACGCACAGGAAGAACCACAATCATTATCCTTTGTAGCAGGGAGGAGAAAAAATTTAATTAGCACAGCTAAGAGCTACTACAACTTGTCCAAGACCCTTTCTGCTTTTGTATATGCAAGGTCACATGTATCTTTCACATTTGCTTTGAAGTAACTGAGAAAGACAGATCATAAGGTCAACAAATCAAGAAACACAGCACTCTGGGTCCGGTTAGTTGTGGCCGCCGCACCCATTCTGCACACAGTCACCTCTGCGAAAACAGGTCGGTGCCCCAGCCCTTTACCTGATGTGCCTCCGTGCTCCCCTTCTCTCACCTCTTGAATAGAGTCTCCTTTCCGGTACTTCTGCTCTTATTTTCACTCACTTATCAGGGCTTGGGAAGCCAGTTTCATATTACAGTGAGTTATCTGTAAAAGCTCCTGTTTCCTATACTGTACAGCACTTCCTCATCTTAACTTTTGCCTTGAACTATATTTAAGCCAATGAAACCAAACTGTGGGTTTTTTTCCTGCATTCAGTCAAATCATGTGACGTGGTGTGTTACATGATAACCCCAAAGCTCTGAAGCAACAAAACAACACCCCTAAATGTCATAACTCATCTCCTGATGTATTGTGTACTTTAGTAGTTAGGAAACTCACCCACTAACTTACTGAAACTATTTGTAATATGCAGAAAAATATTTAGAAAAATGAACATCAATCAATTGGCATAGAAAGAGGTGAACTTTCATAAAAAGTGAGCCTTCCCCCTTTCGGATCTTGACAATATCCACGTTTGAATTAACAGAGCTTCCCTTAATGTTTTATCACTTGGATGTCAAATCAGAGTCTTTATCTTCCCAGTAGCGCAGCGCTGTTTGGAGACTGGCTTTGTCTGGCTGAGCCCTGGAAGCGTTCCTCCTGCCCCAGATGTCCTTTAGGAACAGCGGGGCAAGGCCTCCACTCCCCACTGAGTCACCTCCCCTAACTCCTGAACCAAGTTTCCACTGAAGGATTATAAAGGGATCTTCGGCTGAGCTGAAGGAAGAGCTTGAGCAGCTCGTGCAGCTCCCTCTCCCGTGAATGAAGGCTTCCTCACCCTGATCCACTGAGAATGCCACAGAAAGGGCCTGAAGCAATTTATTACGAAGCAGTTATTTTTAGGATGTTAATGGCATTTCTAGGTTATAGCACCTCAGGTTAGTCTTCAAAAATAAGAAAACAACTCATCACCTTTCCTGCTCTATGGCACTGAGTCCCCACAGCATTTAAACAGTGATTAGAGGAGGGAGGAGGGCCCTGGAAGGCAGTGGGAGAGCCAGTGGGTTGACAGGGAGGGCCTGGTGCCAGGGCTCTCCGGGCTGCTGACACAGAGCCCACTCGCTCCAGGGCCCTGCCAGCCCTGGCTGGGCACCCTCACAGGCTTCCCCTTCCCCTTGCACTCCGCTACCCAGCTGTTAGGGCTGGTGCCGGTTTCCCACGCAGAGCTCACAGAACATTTTTCTGGCTTTATTTCCTTTCTTCTGGGAGTGGGATGTGGCAGGAAACTGGAAGTACACAGGCTGCTTGTGAGTGAGGAGCAATCTCCCAGGGACAGTGTACCCAGACATAAGCCCTGGACGGCAGCTGGCCTCTCCTGGGAGATGGAAACCAGAAGTCTTCTGATTAGAGTCCCAGGGACATAGGATTCTCTCCAAGAAAGGGACCTGTGTCACACCAGTGCAAATCAAGCAGAGGGGTGCACTTGCCATGCTCTGTGCCCAGTTCCGCGCTGGCCCCCATGCCCTTAAGGGAGCAGGCTGCCACGGCCTCCATCCCCAGGGCTGCTCTCGTCCCCTCCTTCCCATTTCCTCTCCATCCCATGCTTGTCTGGAAATGTCCCTTCGTAAACAGTGCTCTCCTGAAGTTTTCTCTTCACCCCTCCATGCTGGTGCCCCCAAGCACATGACTGTCGCCTAGCAGGAGCCCCTCAGCTGCCTGCCCCCAGGTGGGGCAGCTCCGCCCCTGCCCTGCCCGGCTCACTGAGCACCTGCACGACTTCACCGTCTCTGGAGGCCCCACCACCTCCTCCCTGCCTGGCACGCCAGCAAGACTTTCTCCGGACCTCCCCAGTCACATGACAAATTGCCCACCAGCTGTTTCCACAGGGATGTCTGTGGGCAAAGTGAAGGTTCCTGTGCCCAGGATTTTCACCTGGCCCTGGTCAGCTAGCTCACTACACACGTGTGGGCAATACGTCGTTACTGACTCTATATAAAGAGCCCTGCCCAGTGCTCTGGGCGACATGGTGGCACAGCTGCAAGGCTGCAGGAGAGCAGAGGCTGGAGTGGTGGCAGCGTCAAAGACAGAGACTGAGACAGCTGTGCAGGTGGAGAGGCCCGGAGGCAGAGACCGGAGTGCTGCACACAGACTCGTTCTAAGTGGATGGGATTCTAGTGACTGACCTGCCACCATGAAAATAAAGCTAGGTATAACGGTTTCACCCCAAAAATGTTCTACTGTCATTTCTTTGGTTACACTGAATCCACAGTGAACTTGCCCGGGGCTGAAACCCATTGGCAAGACGAGATCCCAAACAGGCAACTCAAGCTCAGGCTGATGGGTAAGCTGCTCAGCGCCTCCCTGCCATGCCCACAGTGGTCCTTCCTTGTCATGCCCTCTCTTAGGTACACGCTTATCCACTGGACACCCAAGCCAGAAATCTCCCGGCCATCCCTGACTTCTCATCTTCAAATCACCCACTTCTGCTAATCTTAACTCCAAAGGAGTTTCAAATGTGTTCTCTGCCCACCTCACTCGTGTTTAGCTTGGCCACGGTCCAGCCCTCACCATTACTCCTTGGCCTCCACTGCAGCCTCCTGACTTGGTTCCTTGCCGCCACCGGGTCCTCTTCCATCCAGCCAGCAGTCCCTGGGAACATGCTCAAACTCCCCAGGGGCTCCCCACGACCCTGAGCACCAAGGTAAGCCCCATAAGGACTCAGACAGGCCCTACATCACCTGGCCCACCTACTGCCCCACATCCTCATCTCTGACCACTCCCTGCCACTCAGTTTATGCAACCCCACCACGCTGGTCCTCACCTTGATGTTGCTTGGATTGACCCCTCAACCTGGAAGATCCTTCCCAACTTCCCCTCGCTGACTCTAACTTCCTTGTGCAACTGAAGGCATCAGGGTTTCAAAACCCCTCCTAACTCTCCTGTTGGAATCAGTGCTCCGCCTCAGGGCTGCCTGCTCACACTGCAGGAGTTTTACTTGCTGACCTCCCTTAGGGCAGGAACCAGATACATCACACTGTACGCCCCACTCCGTGCCCACACAGGGTATTTGCAAGCCATTTAATAAACTTTAAACTTAGCCTGGAGGGGAGCAGTCACTCTTCCCTTACAGATATGAAAATGATGCTCAACAAAGGTGACATGACTTTTTATAAGTCCCCCGAAGAGAGTTCTCAGACAGGAACTTGGAATGCAAAAGCACACTAGCTAAACTGAGTTTTTTTTCTTAAAGGCAGAAATCCTTTCAGAGCTAAGCACAGTGAGAGCAAGGAACGTGTCTGAGGCTTTACTGTGTTACCTAGGGCCCGATGGCGTACTACCAGGCACACAGGAAGCACTCAGGAATACTTGCGGGCTCACCCAGACCCCAGAGGGTCAGTCCAATTTGTACACTTCCCTCCAGCAGATGGAGCTATAGCACCATGTTGCCAGCCCTGGTGAAAGAGCAGCCTTTTTCATCCAGCCAAGTCCCTACTTTTTCCTTCACAAGCCGCACATGGATAAGAAGAAAACCCAAGTAAGTGTGTTCCATAGCATGCTCTGGATAGACACAGACTGTAATATATTCAGTGCTCTTGCATATCTTTTCCTCTTTGTCCTTTTAAAGGCTCTGGGGTAATTTCACCCAACTTGATTGACCCAATCAATCTATCAAGTGCTACTGAATTTTTTCATCCTTCCATACTCTTCTTAGGTCTTATCGTGAAATACCTCTACAATCCAGCAAATGCATCATATTCATCCCTGTACATATGCTTTCCCCGGGGGTCTTAGCTCTGTTTTGCTTGAGAAATCATCAGTTTACCAACCATCTCTCATTTAAAAATACACCAAAAACCTTTTCAATATACCCTAATTATTATTTTAAAGGCTTTGGGCTTCTAAATAGAATAAAAATAAATACCACTTATGAGAGTAAAGCTCAAATCCCAAAGCAAACTTCATTCCTCCCCATGCAATTTGCAAATTCCATGGCATTCCCAGACAACTTTAGTGTTTAGAACCTGTGCAAGAGTGCTCCATGATTGCATCTAAAATAGAATGAGGTTCTATGCTGGGGTAATTACTAAACGTTTTTCTCCCCTGTTTCAACCTGCACTGAAGTCCTATGGATGCAAACACCATGGCACAAACCACACCCAGCCTAGCTGACTCAATGCCTACATGCCCCTCACTCCAAACCAAGTAACAACAAAAGGTGCCCAAGTCCCCAGATGCTTTCTAGGGAACAGCTCTCGCCCCTCTGAGAACTATGACCCAGAGGATTTCTGAGGTCGTTAGGCCACTGGATGGTGAAGGCACTGTCAAGGTGTCTGACGGAGCCACTTGGTCAGGGTCTCCCTTAAAACACAACACTGAACATGACTGACATGAAACACCGTGACCAAAAAATACTCCAACAATAATTTAGCTTTATAGCTGAGGAAGTCCTCAGTTTGCAAGTATTTCAGACTCAGACACAGTTTTATCAAGAAAACAGTATCAAGATAGCAAGTTTTTTCTGGCCATAATGAAACCTAAGGAAGAGCCCTGAGCAGCCCTTGTCCTAAAACCTCCTGGCTAGGGAGTCTGAGGAACAGTAAGGTACAGTCTCCAGTGCCCACTTGGCCCAAGCTTGTGCAGTGTGCGGGCATCAGAGAGGGATACAGGGTGTGAGTTCCCAGCGGAGTCCTCTGGTGTCTTTTGGTGTACAGAAGCTTTTTAGTTTGATATAGTCCCACTTGTTCATTTTTGCTTTTGTTTCCCTTGCCCAGGGAGATATGTTCATGAAGAAGTAGTTCATGTTTATATTCAAGGGAGTTTTGCCTATGTTTTCTTCTAAGAGTTTTATGGCTTCATGACTTACATTCAGGTCTTTGATCCATTTTGAGTTTACTTTTGTGTATGGGGTTAGACAGTAATTCAGTTTAATTTTCTTATATGTAGCTGTCCAGTTTTGCCAGCACCAGCTGTTGAAGAGGCTGTCATTTTCCCACTATATATCCATGGCTCCTTTATTGTATATTAATTGACCATATATGCTTGGATTAATATCTGGACTCTCTATTCTGTTCCACAGGTCTATGAGTCTGTTCTTGTGCCAGTACCAAATTGTCTTGATTACTGTGGTTTTGTAGTAGAGCTTGAAGCTGGGGAGCGAGATCCCCCCCACTTTATTCTTCCTTCTCAGGATTGCTTTGGCTATTTGGGGTCTTTTGTGGTTCCATATGAATTTTAGAACTATTTGTTCCAGTTCATTAAAGAATGCTGTTGGCATTTTGATAGGGATTGCATTCAATCTGTAGATTGCTTTAGGCAGGATGGCCATTTTGACAATATTAGTTCTTCCTACCCAAGAGCACGGGATGAATTTCCATTTGTTAGTGTCCTCTTTAATTTCTCTTAAGAGTGTCTTGTAGTTTTCAGGGTAAAGGACCTTCACATCTTTGGTTAGGTTTATTCCTAGGCATTTATTCTTTTTGATGCAATTGTGAATGGAATTGTTTTCCTGATTTCTCTTTCTGCTAGTTCATCATGAGTGTATAGGAAAGCAACGGGGCTTCCAAGTTGGGAGAATCCCTAGTGGGGAACTGGTCTAGGGTAAAGTACCTCCTAGAGGGGTGGGGTATTGCCCAGGGTGGAAACACCGGAAGCTGCAGAAGTAGTCCCCCATGAATTGGAAGACTGCTTGGAGACCTTAGGGGGCCGTGCAGCAGCTGGCATTGTAGGGTCTCTCTTCATCGAGATAGTGGAAAATGTTATACAGGAGAAAGGGAGGATTATCGAGGGACTTAGGCAGGAGAGACACACTTCAGCATCTCTTGGAAGAGCTGGGCGATAACCTAAGGGATTCTGTTAAAGAAGAGAGACAGTTACTGAAAAGGCAGCTCGTGCTCCTAGAAGATTCCTTAGCAGCAGTGAGGGCGGAGATGGCAGGAAAAGCCGATTGCAGGAGGCCATGGGGGAGGGGGAGGAAAGAGTAGTGCCTTCAGCCCTGGAAACAGTGGAGGAGGAGCTGGGGTGAGGCCACTGGCAGATCTGCTACCCAGGCCACCGCCGGAGGTACCATCTTCTCCTGTTTTAAAGGCCGGCCCAGCTGTAATTAAGAAAATAAAAATGAAACAACCGTGGGCTCCTCAGGGGGTAGGAGCAGCCCCTCCCCAGGTTGTGGAGCATTCCATGCTCCGCTCCTATACCCAGGATGAGCTGGTGGACACGAGTGTCCAGTATAGGGAGAGGCCATGGGAACCTCTGCCTATGTGACTTTTACGTCTCTGGGATATGGGGGTGGAAAACATTGTTGTGTTGGGTCCTGAGATGAGTAGAATGGCTTCCCTGAAGACTCACCCTTCCCGCTGGCAGTGGTTGCAAAATGCCCATCACGCCTCAGGGAATCAGACACTCCTGGAATGGCTGACCGCTGTCATCAGGGTAGTTTGGCCTAATCAGGGTGTTTTACCATATTTTCCCAGTAGTTGGAAAAAAGGCGTATGCAGAGCTCCAACAGGTACTGAGGGAATTGGGTATGAAAAACATCATCTATAACGTGGACCCCCAGGGCCCTGATGAGGAGGTGTTCACTATAGGAATGAGAAACCTGGTGCTCCCTACAGCTCCCACATCTCTCGGTCCCTAGTAAATGCTCTTGCCCCCCACTTAGGGCAACCCATAAGTGAGGCTACTCGTAGTTTAGCAGATCTGGGGGAGGTTGAAACAATAAGGGCATGGGGGGAAGTATGGGCCATGACTGAAAGGAGAGGTGCAAAGGGCCCCGTGAAGGTCTCGAGGACCCAGATGTGGGTTGATTTGATAAAGGCCGGGGTAGTGAAAGAAAAACTTGATGGGCAGCCCAATAGAATATTGTTAGAACTGTGGCACCAATTAAAGCCAGAGCAGGAGTTTCAGCCGCTGAAGTCCAGGACACAGAAACCAGAGTCAAGGCCTCATGCCCGGCCTGTGTCCCTGCAAAATTTCATGGGAGACAGTACTCAGGATTCGCCTGGGCCCCAGAGGATGATGATTGGGCATCACGGTTCGAATGAGGGGGGATCAAAGTCCCCAGCTTGGGTGATATGGTGGGGACCAGAGGCCACATGTAGAATTAGCAATTCATTGGTCCCCTGTGAATGTACAATGTGTCCTGGCCACTGATGGACACAGGAGCTGAGTGTTCTTTGATACATGGCAACCCTGAGAGTTTTCCTGGGACCCCGGGATAGATGTGATAGATGACTATGGAGGTAAGCCAGAGTGAAGAAATCCTAAATCTCATTGGGTTAGGGCGATTACCCCCAAAGGAGTATACCATGTACATTTCTCCCATCCCTGAATATATTTTGGGGGTAGATACCCTGCAGGGCCTGTGGTTACAGAACAGTTCAGACTGAGGGTACGTGTGGTAAAGGCAGTTCTGAGAGGACGTGCTAAGTACCCATCTGTAGCTCTGCCTGTACCTCGGCGGGTGACAAATATTAAGCAGTATAAATTGCCTGAGGGGTGCAAGGAAATTGGAGAAACTCTACAGGAGTTGGAGAGGGTGGGCATCATAAAGCCCACTCATAGTCCTTTTAATTCCCCAGTGTGGCCAGTGAGAAAGCCAGATGGTTCCTGGAGTATGACTGTAGACTACAGGGAATTGAATAAAATCACACCCCCTTTGCATGCTGCTGTCCCCTCTATAGCAGACATTCTGCACACCCTCAGCCATGAACTGGGACCGTATCATTATGTAGAAGACCTTGCTAATGCTTTCTTCTCTATTGACATAGCACAGGAAAGCCAGAAACAGTTTGCCTTCACGTGGGAAGGCCGGCAGTGGACATTCTCTGCCCCTCCATAGGGATATCTCCACAGTCCCACTTTCTGTCATGGTCTTATAGCCCAGGACTTGACCACACGGATGAAACTGCAAACAGTGCAGTTGTATCACTACACTGATGATATTATGCTCACATCTGACTCTCTCAGATTTAGAAGGGGCAGGTCCTAGGCTGTTGCATCATTTGCAGGAAACAGGATGGGCTGTGAACAGCACCAAGGTTCAGGGACCCAGTTTGTCTGTGAAATTCTTGGGGTTGTCTGTTTGGGTAAAACTAAAGTTGTTCCTGAAGCAGTTACAGACAAGGTCCAGGCTTTCCCCACCCAACCACTGTGGCAGTATTACAATAGTGTTTGGGTCTTTTGGGCTACTGGAGAGTGTTTATCCCACACTTGGCACAAATTCTGAAGCCCTTAAACGAGCTGGTATGAAAGGACATCAGGTGGGACTGGAAGGAGACATGTGCAGCTGCTTTTCCTGATGCCAAGCAGGCAGTCAAGGCCATACAGGCCTTGAATGTAATGGGCTCATCAAGACCCTGTGAACTAGATGTTCATGTAACCGAAGATAGTTATGGAGAGGGTCTTTGGCAGTGGCTTGAACAGACATGCGAACCCATTGGATTCTGGTCACAAGTATGGAAAGGAGCAGAGGTCTGGTACACCTTGATAGAGAGGCAACTGGCTGCTGTATACCATGCCTTGCTGCCTACGGAGCCCATTGCTGGAACATCTCCGACCAAGGTAATAACTAACTATCCCATCGTGGGGTGGGTGTGAGACTGGACCCAAAGCCACGGAGTGGTGTGGCACAGACACCTACACTGGCCAAATGGGGCGCATATTTACAGCACCACAGTGCCCTCTCTTCTAGCCCCTTAAGTAGAGAACTCCAACTCTTATTGGGGCCAGTGACCTATACCAGTGGAAAGCAGGAAGAACTTGCTTTTCAGCCCTTGGTAGCCAAGACTCCTTATCAGGAAGGAAAAGCCCTTATTCCTGAAGATGCTTGGTACACAGATGGCTCCAGTCGTGGGCAGCCCCCGAAGTGGAGGGCTGTGGCTTTCCATCCTAAGACTGAGACAATATGGATGGAAGATGGAGAGGGGAAGATCAGTCAGTGTTCTAAGTTGTGGGCAGTATGGCTCATGATCACCCAGGAGCCTTCCCACATAGTTGTCTGCACTGACAGGTGGGCCATCTATTGGGGCTTGACCCTGTGGCTGCCGACATGGTATCATGCCAACTGGATGGTTGGTCACCAGCCCTTTTGGGGGTAAGAGTTGTGGTAAGACCTATGGGCCTCTGGTCAGACTAAGACAGTTACCGTATATCATGTGACTGGCCATTTGCCTTTAGCATCCCCAGGGAATGATGAAGCAGATACATTGGTCCAGGTGCACTGGCTAGAAGGAAAGCCTGCTTCCGATGTGGCCCGACGGCTGCACCAGCACTTGTTGCACGTGGAGCAAAAAACAATGTGGGCTGTAGCCCGTTGGTGGGGCTTGCCTTTGACCTTGAAGAAGTCAGCCGAGCCCAGGAGTGTGCCTTGTGTGCTCTAAGAGGGACTTACACCGAGTCCCACAGCAACATGGGACAACAGTAAGGGGGCCAATACCCCTTGTCAGGTGGCAGATAGACTATATTGGGCCTCTGCCCATATCAGAAGGATATCAGTATGCCATGACTTGTGTGGTCATGGCTACTGGACTATTGGTTGCTTTTTCTGCACGTCGTGCAGATCAGCAAACCACCAAGAGGGGCCTGAAGCGTCTCTTTGCAGCCTATGGCTGGCTGCAGGTGACTGAGAGTGATGAAGGCACCCACTTTACTGGACATGCATTACAAGAATGCGGGTACAGCAATCAGGAATAATGTGGAAATTTCATGTACCATATAATCCTACTGGGGCAGGTATGGTAGAGAGGTACAACTGCTTGCTGAAATCTGTCCTTAAGTCGGACACCAATAATGTACGGGGTTGGTCAGTTCACCTATGAATGGTGCTGCGGCATTTTAAGGAGAAGCACGTAAAGGAGCTTTGAGCCCTGTGGATATGCTCACACACCTTGCTGCCTCTCCTATACAATTGTATGTCCAAAACAAAGAAGAGCTATTGAAAACAGGATATGGCCAGCAGAGAAACACCCTGCTGCCAGCCCCTTCTACATGAAGCCCTGGAGACAATGTTGAATGGACCTGGCCCTGGACATTTCAACACATGGAGCAGCAATGGCTGGCCCTTCTGGCACCTTAGGGGAAAGGCCTGGAAGCTGGCCTCGTGTGTATTCCTGGAGTAACAGCAGGGTGGCCCCCAAAGGTCATGGTAGTGTACCCAAAATGTGCAGGAGGTAAGAGCATCTTACGGGGAAGTTTTCTTTTATCTTTATGGCCAGTGCATGTACCTCCCGTAGCCTTATGAATCGACCCATCTGTAACTCCCACAGGGAGGAGGGTGAAAGCCTGGTATACTAGACCAGGACGAGATCCCATTTCTGCCACTGTTTTATCACAAGACCACTCTCTTGCATGTATCCTACCTGATGGACAAGATTTGCCTATGCTGGTGTCATTAAAACATGTATCTTATCGCCCTTAAGGTTATTTTCTCCTACAGTCCTTGTGGCCTGAAGTGCCCCCTGGCTGCAGCTGCTGCCTGATAATTGCTCTGAACCCTCCCTTGGCTCCTGCCTGTCTATGGAATGGATGAGCTATGGACTTAACCTGCAGTAAGACTTTGAACCTAGCTGAATCCTCTGGCTTGAAGACTGTCATAATTTTATTGCTGTTGCTATTGTTATGTCATTAGTCTGGTCACAATTCTCCAGTTTTATCATCCAGGGACCCTTGCAGAAGAATGGGAACAAGTAGATTGTAAGGCGAGATTTCTGAAGGGGTGGATTGTTGGTAAAATTGTAACATTTCCAGAATATCTCACCTGGCTTTAGTGTATTTGCATATCCTCAAGGGTGGAGAAAAGTTCATCTCCATGTCAATGGGTAATTACCTGGGCAACCCAGAGTGTGTCTGAACCTGACAGTTTAAAGGGAGGGGCTTGCTTGCTTGCTGGCTTGCTTCTTCAGGAGCAGAGGAGAGAGCCGGCCCTGGACTGCAGTTTGTAAGCAATAAACGGGTTCTAAACTTTATTTCCCCCTTTGACTGATTTCGGTTTTTAGAGATACTTTGCCCTGGTATTTTCTCTCCCCAGACTTACAACTCTGTTGAGAGTTTTTATCATAAATGGATACTGAATTTTGTCAGTTTTTATTTCTGCTTCTGTTGAGATAATCATATGAATTTTATCCTTTATTTTGTTAATATGGTATATCACATCACTGGTTTGTGGATGTTAAATCATCCTTGCATCCCTGGAATATATCCCATTTGATCACTTTGAGACTGTTTTGATTACTAGCTCAGTCTTACTAGTAATTGGTCTGTTCATATTTTCTATTTCTTCATCATTCAATGTTGGCAAAGCCTTTTTTTTTTTCTAAGAAATCCTCAAAACAACTTAGAGTGTCGGTGATAGCAGCCCTAGAGGAGGGATGAATAAATGCCCTTGTATATACGTATTCATTTAAGTGTTTCTGAATCCTTGCTGTGGGCCAGGTATGTCCTAGGCTCTGGAAAGACAGCAGGAAACAGAGTGGACTCCGTGCCCTTGTGGGGCTTCAGTCTTTGTTGGTAGAAAGACAGATCATAAACAAATAAATGGGACATATTAGATGACGTTACATGATACAGAAAGATGTAGGGAGTGGGAGGTGGGGGTGCCCATTTAAGTAGGGTGGCTGGAGAAGTCCTCACTGCAGTGACATTTGAGCAAGGGTCTGAAGGCGCTGAGGAGGAGCCCCGGAGAACATACAGCAGTGGACAAGGTCCCAGAGGCTTTGGAGGTACTCAGTGAAGTTGGAGGCCTTCCTCACAGTTAGTAAATGGCTGATCTGGGTTTGAATTCACAGTTGTTTTTTCTGTTATGCTTTATAGTCTCTAGTTACTCTTTATGCTCCTGGCTTAAAAGGTGGCTGAATCCCACACAAGTGGGAATCAGCTGGGTGTGGGAGTGCAGTTAATGTGTGTTGGGGGATTATACTGAAAGTCTGCTCTTCATGTAGATTTTGCTTTTGATTAGCTCTGAATATTTTCCAAGGCTTTGAATATCTCTTTCTCCTAAGGGTACAAAATAAGATCAGTTTTGTAGTTGATTTTCCATTTTTATTATCATAAAAATCATCATCCTGTGGGGGTGCGGGCTCAGGCAAATCCTGAGTACTGTCTCCCATGAAGTTTTTCAGGGACACAGGCCAGGCATGAAGCCTTGAGTTTGGTTTCTGTGTCCTGGACCTCAGCAGCTGAACTGCTGATCTGGCTTTAATTGGTGCCGCAGTTCTAACAAGATCCTATTGGGCTGCCCATCAAGTTTTTCTTTCACTACCCCGGCCTTTATCAAATCAACCCACATCTGGGTCCTCGAGACCTTCACAGGGCCCTTTGCACCTCTCCTTTCAGTCATGGCCCATACTTCCTCCCATGCCCTTATTGTTTCAACCTCCCCCAGATCTGCTAAACTACAAGTAGCCTCACTTATGGGTTGCCCTAAGTGGGGGGCAAGAGCATTTACTAGGGACCGAGAGATGTGGGAGCTGTAGGGACACCAGTTTTCTCATTCCTATAGTGAACACCTCCTCATCAGGGCCCTGGGGGTCCATGTTATAGATGATGTTTTTCATACCCAATTCCCTCAGTACCTGTTGGAGCTCTGCATATGCCTTTTTTCCAACTACTGGGAAAATATGGTAAATCACCCTGATTAGGCCAAACTACCCTGATGACAGCTGTCAGCCATTCCAGGAGTGTCTGATTCCCTGAGGCGTGATGGGCATTTTGCAGCCACTGCCAGAAGGAAGGGTGAGTCTTCAGGGAAGCCATTCTACTCATCTCAGTACCCAACACAACAATGTTTTCCACCCCCATATCCCAGAGACGTAAAAGTCACATAGGCAGAGGTTCCCATGGCCTCTCCCTATACCGGACACTCGTGTCCACCAGCTCATCCTGGGTATAGGAGCGGAGCATGGAATGCTCCACAACCTGGGGAGGGGCTGCTCCTACCCCCTGAGGAGCCCACGGTTGTTTCATTTTTATTTTCTTAATTACAGCTGGGCCGGCCTTTAAAACAGGAGAAGATGGTACCTCCGGCGGTGGCCTGGGTAGCAGATCTGCCAGTGGCCTCACCCCAGCTCCTCCTCCACTGTTTCCAGGGCTGAAGGCACTACTCTTTCCTCCCCCTCCCCCATGGCCTCCTGCAATCGGCTTTTCCTGCCATCTCCGCCCTCACTGCTGCTAAGGAATCTTCTAGGAGCACGAGCTGCCTTTTCAGTAACTGTCTCTCTTCTTTAACAGAATCCCTTAGGTTATCGCCCAGCTCTTCCAAGAGATGCTGAAGTGTGTCTCTCCTGCCTAAGTCCCTCGATAATCCTCCCTTTCTCCTGTATAACATTTTCCACTATCTCGATGAAGAGAGACCCTACAATGCCAGCTGCTGCACGGCCCCCTAAGGTCTCCAAGCAGTCTTCCAACTCATGGGGGACTACTTCTGCAGCTTCCGGTGTTTCCACCCTGGGCAATACCCCACCCCTCTAGGAGGTACTTTACCCTAGACCAGTTCCCCACTAGGGGTTACCAACTTGGAAGCCCCACAGGTGGAGGGATACTAACAGGTGAAGCGGCACCCTCTCTGGCTGCATCCACTGGGCCCTACCTCCCATCCACAGGATAGCCCACCCAAAGGTCGCACCCATTATGACAGATTTTGGGTTCAGAAAGTCTGCCGCCAGACTTAATTCCGGGGAGAGGAAATCCTGGGGCAAAATATCTTTAAAAACCGAAATCAGTCAAAGGGAGAAATAAAGTTTAAAACCCCGTTTATTGCTTACAAACTGCAGTCCAGGGCCGGCTCTCTCCCCTGCTCCTGAAGAAGCAAGCCAGCAAGCGATCCAGCCCCTTCCCTTAAACTCTCAGGTTCAGACACGCCCTCGGTTGCCCAAGTATTTACCCACTGACATGGAGATGAACTTTTCTCTCCACTCCTGAGGATACACAAATGCACTAAAGCCAGGCGAGATATTCTGGAAATGTTACAATTTTACCCACAAGAGTACAGAGGGTGCATATACAGTTCAACATAATTAACGCCAGATATGACAAGACAACAATTAACATCATTAAAAAAAGGCTTTGCATACTGGCTGCAAAGTACAGAGTAACAAAGTAACATAACTCAACAACTATTAGTTCCTTTCCTTTCTCAAGTCAAAATAAGTGGCCAAAAATTTCAGAACATTCCAAGTGAGAATCTCTAAGGGCATGGCCGAAAGATCACTGTCCCCCATGAAGCACAGGCAGGGGCCAGGCTGCTTATCTTATCACAGGGCTACTCTGTGCAGCTCATGCTCTTGAGATTTTGTTGCCAACTGCAATAAAATCAGTGCAGAAATTGGGCATGAATAGAGACTTACTAATTTGACAAAGAAATTTTCTATCTGTTGAATCTAAAGAGAAAACAAAACAGAACTGTATTCATGACTTTTTTTTTTCATTTCACTTTTTGAGTCACCCATTTTTAGTCTTTTACAGAAGCATCAGTCAGCAATGGACTGAAAATTATTTTAAGAAAAGCCTCAATCTTCACTACAGTTTTGGAAGCAGTGACCAAGTGTGCTTACTCCAGGAAGCCACAGGGTCCCAACAGCTAAATCGCACTTGCACAGAACTGCAGTCTAAACTGGGTTCTGGGCCAGACGACACAGACGACAGGAGGGTAAAGAGGTGAGGCTCAATAGCCAGGAGTCGCCTCAGGGATCTAGGCCAGTTCTAGAATTGATGAGAATTCCCAAAGACAGGGTTTCTCAGAATATTTTCCTAAGCACTTCAGTGGGAAAGCTGTCCCAGAGATCCAGGGGGAAGAGGATGACAAACGAGGATGTGGAAACTTGGAGATGACAGATACGCACATTTTAAAACTGTGATGATGATGAGTCAAAACTAAAGTGTGAAAAGTAAATGTGGCTTATATACACCAATTACACCTCAACAAAGCAAAATTCATGGAATACAAGTACAGTAAGACACAAAGGATACAGATACAAAGTCACGGTTAAGATATAAGTCCCACTGATTAATAAAAAGGTAGTTATTCAAATCCTCCTTCAAAATAACTTCTGTAGTGGTTTTATTATAAGCCACCCATAATACAACCAGTACTTAGACATAAACTCCACGTGGTTATTGTTCTTGCATTAATTCACTGTGTGTACATGTTCTATTACAGTACTGCAGCTGCTACACTAAATGCTAATTTTCCAACAGAACTTCACCCTTTCCCCACCTGTGTTAAAACTTAAGGGTCAGTGCTCTTGGACTGGAGGCAAGTTGTGAAGTCACATCTGGCCGAGCTCCCAAAGAACAGCTGATACAAATTGAGATATTCTCCCTTCGCAAATTTTAGGAGTCTCTCGGTTGCCTCCTCCAAACATAGAATAATTCTCCTAAATGATGTCTTTCAGCCTGTGCAGCTCTATTTGTATTTTCTTATCCTATAGGGTTATGTGCTCAATGCTCAAAAACTAAAAAAGAGTCTTCCAAGAAAAAGATTAAACTATTCCTGCTCCTATCACAGCACTGACAAACATGTAAGCCCTACAGAATAGTATATCAGACTACTTTGTTCACTGCAGAATGTTATTCCAATGTAAGATACTAGGGCTTTTCTGTAAGAGTATCTGTTGTCCCACTTTAGTGGAATCATGTGGATAATGAGTAATTACATACTTCCATGTTTATTTTCAGAGGTATTTACACTGTTTGCAAATAGCTCAAAGAGTATCTAACATACTGGAGTGGTGGTGGAAGGTGGCTCAAAACAGTCCACAATTACCACACACACTTAACATGACCTACAGTATCACTGTTAGGAAGTCTCTTGCTATTTCCATAGAAGACGTAATGTGATCAAGGACTCAGACCTACAAATTTTACATAATATTTAGCTCTTAGTTTCTCCATCCTTAAGAAAACCTTTCTCCTCCTTTAGATAACCTCAAATGGTTATCTAAAAAGGCAGCCTTGTCTTCCCATTATCATTAATACTATTATTTATTAACATTTTTTCTTCTCTACTGCACTATAACCTTGAGAGGATGCAAAATATTTGCATCCTTCACAATAAATAATAAACTGACACTTAATACTTAACCACAGAAAAGAAAGAAATAAAAACACAAATATAATAATGCTATTAGTAGTCTAGAGATTTCAACAAGAGAATCAGACATTTGGACTGTTTCAGCAACTCTGAGAAATGTTACCGCATTAGTCAAAAAGATATCGATACAGATATAGATATGGATACAGACATATTTTTTCCAGTTAGTTATTCAGAACACCCATGGACTGACTTTTTCTGGAGAGCCCATTTTTCCAACTGTCCAAGGGCCAACCCTTCAGGTGAAGGTGGAGCGGCTCTGTGCATCCCAACTCATACCGCCAGCACCAGACCACATGGCTGGGTATCCTCAGTGCCGTCCCTCTGCCTCAAGCTCTGCGGCTCATGCCCACTGCCAGCGCCGCCAACCTCCACGGCTCTCCATCCTTGAAGCTCTCCCAGGCTAACCTCTCCTGCCCACTTGTCCCGAGAGGGCCACGCTCCATCTGAGATGCTGCTTGCTGCACCCATGTGAGTCAAGCCATCAGAGTACACAGAATATAACCTCTGAGTTGTTGGCTCTTCTTCTCTTCTGGGTCTGTTTGCCTCTGAGAGTTCAGGGCCTCATTAGTTTGCCATTAAAAACGTTTCCTCCCCAACCAACAACCTGCCAGCAACTTCTGGATTCCAGAGACCCTGGGTTTCTGCAAAGTTGGCTCTTCAGAGCTAAAGTGAATATTGTATTACCATAATGTCTTGATTTACTTTTCTCCACAGAAATATAAATAATAGTTCAACCCCATCTAAGTTGAGGAAAGAAATTCTCTCCATAATTCTTCCACACATATCAGACAAATATTTATATATACCTTCCTCCATTTATGTAGCACACACGTGAAAAAATATTTTAGCAGTATTTTTCCTAAAAATCTGTCTTTTATCTTATCACTCTATTCCCCTACCCTTAAAAAATAGCATGGTGGGAAAGGAATCTCTTCAACAAATGATACTGGGAAGTTGGATATCCATATAGAGGAAGCTACATAAACTATATATAAATATTAATTCAAATGTATTAAAGGCCTAAATTAAAGACCTGAATATAAAACTGTAAAACTCCTAGAAGAAAACATAGGGGAAAAGCTGCATGACACTGGATTGGGCAATGACTTCTCAGATATAATTCCAAAGGCACAGACCACAAAAGCAAAGACAGACAAATGGAACTACATTAAACTTAAAAACTTCCGTGTAATCAACAGGGTAAAAAGTCAACCTATGCAACAGTAGAAAATACTTGCAAATCATGTATGTGATAAGGGTTAATATTCAGAATATGTAAAGAACTACAATTCAACAAATAATCACTAGCCTGACTAAAAAATGGGCAAAGGACTTAGATAGACACTTTCCTAAAGAACACAGAAATGGCCAGTGAGCACAAAAAGATGCTCACTTTCACTAATCATCAAGAAAATGCAAATCAAACCACAAGGAGATACCACCTTACAGCCATTTGGATGGCTACTAAAAAACAGAAACAAAAAACAAAACAAAAAGTGTTAGAGATGTGAAGAAGTTGGTGGAACCCTTGTGCCTTGTTGGTAGGGTTGTAAATTAGCACAACTGCTATAGAAAACAGTATGGCAGTTCCTCAAGAAATTAAAACTAGAATTGACATGTTATCCAGTAATCCCACTTCCAAGGATATATCCAAGAGAATTGAGAGCAGGGTCTTAAAGAGATATTTGTACACCCATGTTCACAGCAGCACTATTCACAATAGCCAAGAGAAAAAAGCAACCCCAAATACCCATTGATGCATGAACAGGTAAACAAAATGTGGTAGGTATACACAATGGAATACTATGCAGCCTTAAAAAGGAAGGAAATTCTGACAAGGGCTACAACATGCATGAACCTTGAGAACATTAAGCTAACTGAAATAAATCAATCACAATAAAACAAATGTTATATGTTTCCATTTATATAAGATATCTAAAATAGTGAAATCCATAGGTATAGAGAGTGGGATGGTTACAAGGGGCTGGGGAGGTTGAAATGGAGAGTTGTTTAATGGTTATGGAGTTTCAGTTCTGCAAAATGAAGAAGTTCTGGAGACCTGCTTCACAACAATGTAAATATGCTTAACTATGTAAATTATATTACTGAACTACATTAAACACTTAAAAATGATTTAAGAATTTAAATTTTATTACATTTCTTTTACCACAATGTTAAAAAAAAAAAACAACACCCAGCAGATCTGTTGGAAAGAGCATGGATTTGCGATTCATAGACCCCAGTCTGAACCCCAGGCAGCTGTGGCATTTACTGCAGCCCTGGGCAGGTGACCCTTTGAGAGTCAGCTTCTTTGACGACATAAATAAGGACATAAATAATACATTTTCTAAAAAGTTGGTCTGAAGATTAGATGAGAACTGCTGACAGAGACACTCACTGTCTTAATTCTACCTCCAGAGACTGCAGCAGTGTATACCGTCATCAATGCAGCCACCAATAAAGGTTTAATGAGTCTTGTGCTGCTCTGGGTGATTTGCCAGGAAGCCATTTAATCCTCATAAGAAGTAAAGTAGGCAGGGTCATAATCCCCACTTTACCAATGAGGAGAGTGAAGAGAAGTGGCCTGAACTGTCCAGGCCCCATAGTTAGTGGTGGAGCCTGATATACCCTGAAGCACTTCATTTCATGGCACATAGACAGGAGACAGAGCTAGCAATGCAGAAAATAAAACCAACAGCATAAAACAAAAGGGGGAATAACAAATAAATTAGACTGTAAAATGGTGCTTCAAGGTCAATTGAATGATCTGATAGGATTAAGAAAGTTAATTTTACCTTTACAGTTTACATTTCCAAAGATTGGTTTAAAAGGCCATCTAATCTCACTGCCCACTTTTAAAAAAAACATTTGTTTTAATATTCAACTTTCAAGACAGAATTTTAACTCTGCCTCTTGATGCAGTTTAAATCAATTTACTTGTTTTTTCTCCAACTAAGATAGAAAAGAGCTGGTTAACACCCTCTATGATTACTAAATGACTAAATTATGCACCACCCCATATTTTATCAGAGACCTCTGTTCCTACTGAATCTTACAAGGCATGCAATTTAGTAACCTTGCCAAAAATTCTATCACCTTTCTAAGCCCTAACATGACATCACTGGAGCAACCTTACATACACTTCACTCCAACCAGCTTTGTGGAACACAGATGGGTATCCAAAAGAAAAGTTGCCAGAACACGAGGCTGAGTTGAAAGAACCCAGTATTTCAGAGGTCAGTTCAGTTATGGAGCAATTCTGGTTTAGACAGTAACAAACTTGGAGAAAGCTCAGAGATCTCCCCCAGCACACAAACTTCCTGAAACAAGCTTCTTTTAAAGAGCTGCAGCAGAGTTTGGGCCCTGGCTGGTCCCATAACCCTGGGGCAGAACAACACAGTACCACGTGCCTGGGTTGGGTGATTAGAACAGACAGGTTCCTTCAGGCTACACTGGGTTATCCACACCCGATTTCTTTTATGTTGTCACCTCCCACACAGTTTAGACAGCCCCAGTGTCAGCTTTCGCCCTACCAGGACAGCATGGCAGCAGCAACCCTGTATACCCCGGAGTGTATGTTCAAACTCAGTGTGTGCCAACCCCTAAGCTGACAGGTTTATATGAGGGCATAATGGCACAAGCAGCTGAGAAGTAAGGTTGGTGGGGATTTCTACCATTAGATGGCCTCTGGACTTGAAATGTGGCATCGCTCTTCCCTGGTCCCCAGACTGCTGGCCCACCCTACAGATTGCATGATGGCGTGAGCCAGTTCTAAAGCCAACTGCTCTCTCTCTGCACACATGTGCCCTAGTGCTTCTGCTCCTGTGGAGAACCCAACTGCATACTAGTCACTGTTAATTTGCCATGTGACCTTGACCGTGTTGATTCACCTCCATTTAACCTGTCTCCTAATCTGCAAAATGGCCAATGGCACCTAGTTCATGGGCACTTACAATGATGGAATATGTGAGATATGTTGTGCTGAGACTCAGGTAAGTTCAACAACTTGCGGGTCTAATCAACTCCAAATTTCATGTTCCTAACCACTTCTCTGCTCCTTGTATCTAATCAAAAGGATTCTACACACCTACACCAGCAATTTGATCATGAGCATTTCTTTCACCTTATTAAAAAATATGGCACTCTTCTACCTGTTGACCTTCCATTCCCATTCCATCAGCTGATGAGTGCCTCAGAGAAGCAATGAAAGCTTCCCTCAGGGAGACCCAAAAATAGGAGGGGAGCTTAGGATATTTCAAACAAGTAACAAGGAGGAGCGGGAAGGCTGAGGTGCCTCCTGGATCCAATACTGCACTGGTCTTTAGAGCAATTCAAATCTTTGCCCTGTCTGTGCATTTTACTCTGGATATGAGCTGTGCCCTTTGATTTGCATTAGTCACAAACAGTACCAACAGAGTGGGAGATTCCTGCAGGGGTCTGGTGATGAACACCAGCACCAATGACAGTAGTATGTGTGTTTATGTTTGCACTGTGCAGCTGAACGGTGATGCAGCTGACTTTTTCCCTGAGCTATGAGGTTCACTGGGAGTGCAGGGGACCAATCTTTCTGTCATCCAACTGGAACCAGAACCATACCAGTTAGCCTAGAGCCAGTGTTGACAAAACCAATGGTCATGCATCAAAGCACACATGGACACAGAGAAGGCATTGCTCTGGCCTCATTAAAAGTCTATTTCAGGTAGAAGCCTTTTAAAGGATCCTTTTACTGACTGTGTCACTAACAGGCACTCTTCTGGGTGCTGCAGATACTGCAATGAATGACACAAAAATCCTTGTCTTGGTGGCCCTTGACAGTACGGAGACAACAATAAGATTCAAAACCAGCCAGCCCTCCTAGGCCCGTGCGCCTGTGTTTTAGGAGGTAAGTGCCAGAGAAAAGGGCAGGGACAGGAAATCAGGCGTGTCAGGAAGCAGGGTTGCGATTTCTGACAAGAGCAGCCGGGGCAGACTCACCATGGCAGCCACAACTAAGAAAGACCCACGGAGGGGAAAGAGTGGACCCGGTGCCCACGTGTGTTCAGGGGAGCCGCCGGTGACAGGTTCTGGGTGGCAGCCTGGCAGTGAGGCTGAGAACCAGCAGGGGGCAGATTTTGCTGCAGAGGCATGGATGAGGGGAGAGCCCCAGCAGGACTCCAGATACAGTGGGCTTCCAAGGTCACTGTAAAGACCGTGGCTTTCCCTCGGTCCCACACGGGTGACAGGATCTGACTTCAGTTTTAATAGGAGCAAGGACACCAGCTGAGCGGCCAGTGCAATACCCCGGTTGAGGGGTGGTGGAGAGCTCAGTGCTCACTCAGTGATTCACTGGGCAAACGTCCCTGGGATGCCCACTCTGAGCTAGGCCCGTGGATGGCCCCAGGAGCACAGGGTTAACCAGTCCCCACAGGAAGGGCACTGGACAGGCATTCTCCACTGCCTCATCCCCGGGGCAAGAACTGAGGTCAAAGGACCCTCCAGGGGGTAAACTTGGGGGTACAGGGTGGGGTGGGCTTATCTGTTCACTGCTGAATCCCCAGGACCTCCAACAGCTCCTGCATAAACATTTGTAGAACAAATGACTATCAAATAATATAAACATGCACACACAACACACACTAAAGGAGACTCTCCAGGTGCCACAGCAGCTGTATCGGAGTATGCTCAATCTCACACAGGTTCATCTGAAGGCAGACGGTACTACAATGTTTTAAAAAGTCATGAAAAATTCTTTCATATGTGCAGACTGTAATCCCTATTGAGAAATCAGATTTTTATCATTCCTTTTCATAATTCTGAAGTAGTTCCAATGTCATTCAAAACTAACATTGTGCCGCACAAGCAATAGTTTCTGAAGTCATTAAGACAATCAACTGTAAGACCACAATCAGTAAGTTCCTTCTCTTGTTCCTTATGGAACATAATTATAAATCACAGACAATTGAAATAAATTTTTATTTATAGATTAAGAAATAAATCAAAAGAAACTTCTTAATTCCATGTTACTCAATTACTCAAGAATTACTTGAATTTATATGAATTACTGAAGAACAACACACTTTAAAAGTTAGTTTTTAAATATTTTAACACCGCTAAGAATATTGAAAATTCTCAGGGACCAATTCCCACATTCTCTGATTAGCATTTCTAACAACCACATAAGTCAAGGATTATCATTAACTGTCTCCAGAGCTTTCTGAGGAGGACTTCACAGGCAAACTACATTAAAGCCAGTCTGCAAGGGTATGTAAATTATCCCAAGAGAATAACATTTGGGAGAGATGCTTAGCTCCCTGATCAATCAATCAGTCCTGAGAATGGTCTCAGTCACAATGGCAGGGTCTCTGTGCTGTTATTTTCCTACCTTTAAATGTATTTTTTAAAGTTTTTTCACAGCTGATGTAAAAGGATATTTGTCTCCAATTATATTCTGTAGACTAAGCCAATTTGAATTACATTAAAAAAGGGATGAGAAACGCCACATTTTGAGTATTACAAAAGTGCATACATGCTCTGGTGAGCTGACAGAACCGATCCTACAATTTCAAGTAAAGAAGGGGTAATCAATTTTAAATCTACAGTCACCTTCTAGTATATTTCAGAAATATTGCAACAAGAATGCCCACAATGACTGCCTTTCTAATTCTGTACCCAAGTTTTTAAGTATCTAATAATCCAAGGTTATTTCTGTTTGATAGATGTTAATAAAACAATTAAGATTCTGTATTTTATAACCATATTTTCTTCATTATATATTCAGCCTTTTGTTTTCCATAGGTCATAAAGACATCATCACACTTAATTAGTAAAAATAAATCAATTCTTACTCAGACACACACACAAAGTTGGGTACCCTGACATCAACAATCTCATGAATCATTTTACACTTATATCTTCAAAAGTTAGAGAAACTATTCTCTTACTTTGATTAAGGAGGATAATGTATATACACCTGATACTATGTTCAATATAATATAAAGGGTCAGTTCATGAGTCCCATGTTAAAACTACTAAGTCCTCTCAATCAATGAAAAACTACAGCCCCAAAAGAAAAAGCAAAGGTCCATTTGCAATCTATTTCTGAATACATAAAAAACAACTCATTTTTAAAGAGTCAAGTTTTCAACAGTTTGGTGGTTCCTCATAAAGCTAAACACAGAATACCCAATTCAATTCCTACATATATACTCAAAAGAATGGAAAGCAAGGACTCAAACAGATACTTGTAGGCCATTTACAGCAGCATTACTCGCAATAGCCAAAGGTGGAAATAATCCAACTGTCCATAACAGATAAATGGATAAACAAAATGTAGTACATACATACAGTGGAATATTTTTCAGCTATGAAAGGAACACAGTTCTGACATGTGATACAACATGGATGAACCCTGAGGACATGATGCTAAGGGAAATAAGCCAGTCAGAAAGACAAATACTCCATGATTCCACTGAAGTGAGGTATCTACAGTAAATTCATAGATAGTAGAACAGAGGTTCTTAGGGGCTGGAGAGAGGGTAGAATGGAGAGACATTATTCAATAGGAACAGAGTTTTTGTTTGGGATGACCAAAAAATTCTAGCAATAGTGGTAATAGTTGCACATGTTGTTAATGTGAAATTAATGCCACTGAATTGTACACTAAAAAATGGCTAAGGTGGTAATTTTAAGCTATGTATGTTTTACCACAGTGAATAAGGAAAAAACAAAAAGAATTAGAAATGAAAAATAAATTGGAAAGAAAGAGAAATTTTCAAAGCATTTTTACCTTCACTATTTCACTATTATTCTTTTTATTTTGCAAATGAAGAAACTGAGGTCCGAACACCAAACTGAGGGCAAAGCACGGGTCAGCCTCCAGCCAGGGACCCGCCGCATGGCACGCAGCACTTCTGCATGTAAGTCCGCCCCTCTAGGGACAGCCTTGCCATTCTTCTTACTTACAGTTTTCCTTTCCCAGTACCAACCTTCATCCAAGCAACTGAAAGATCACCACAGGGTAAAAGCATCATTCATAAGGCTAGGGAGAAACCTGCAGCCCTCTGAAAAACGAGAGGCTGTACAGAAGGGTCAGCATCCGAACCACCTGTGTGTCTAGCATCCCTGTCCATGTATGAACATGTTATAGTACTGTCAGCTGCAAGTAATAAAAAATACCTACAGTCAAACTGGCATAAACCACAAAAAAATTTATTATCACACACAACTGAGAGATCACAGGCTTGACAAGTCAGCAGGTCAGTGCAAACTCAGGAACCCAGGCTCCTCGCATCTCTCTGTGCTGACGAGTTCAGTATCAGATCAGGCTCAAAACTGATGCCCTCATGTAATGAGACGGCTAACAGTGGAAGGGCTACATCTCCATTATTTGAAGAATGATGATGATGATGATGAAGAAGAAGGACATACTTCAATTCATTATTTTTTCTCTCCTGCTGCATGAGAGAAAATGCCCCAAAGAACGAGTCTTTCCTGATGACTGAGCCAGCCTGGGTGGCTACCCCTGGACCATCCAGTCACTGAGGGAGAAGCATGCTCTGACCAGTTCAGACCAAAGGCAGGTGCACATGGCTGACTGGGGGTGAGGGTGAAATAACTGAAAATATCTGCATTCTATTATTAAGAAGAACAGGGGAATGGATGCTGACAGGCAGGCAACAATACCCACTGCAGCAGTGCTCCTCGAGCTTCAGCACACACACAAGCCCTGCTGAGGATCTCCCCAGATGCACATTCAGATTCAGCAGGTCTGCAGCGGAGACAAGCATCCTGCACTTCCAGCAGCTTGTGGGTCACGGGGCGCTGCTGGTCCCCCTGGCACGCACAGGAGCTACTCCACACCAGTGTCTGGAGCTTCCCTGAAGAAGTCACCTCCGGCTGCAAGTGCCTGGCAGCCCTCTGAAGCTGTCCCATCATGGTGAGGCCCGCTGCAGGGTGCGCTCTGGATTTGCTAAGCCTACACACTCCCCTCGATGACAATGCCAGGATGCTGAATACTGCAGGTGACAAAGGATCCTGAGGCACCAGAAACTAAGCCTGTTATACAAAACACTTCGCAAAATAACCAGTGGTGATAAATACACAATGTAGTCTGACTCCAATGGCAGGCAGACTGCTATGAATAACTTGCATTTTGTCACCCCATCTGTATCAGTTTCTATCTCTAGGTATAAATAACGGAAGATACATTTCTTCAGAGGAAGACTGTCTTCCAGCAGCACTAATGAAAGAACTCCATGCCAAAAAGCTGACGAAAGGGGTAACAAGCCCTTAGGAATCAGGGTGCGGACTCACAGGCAGGGTGGAGTCATGTGTTGGTCTAACTCATTCCAAAGAAGTAAAGGGCAGTAAGTGGCAAGGGAATGCACAGAAAGGAGCAACAATATCTTAGTCTTTGTATGGCATCTTCATAACCACTGAACCCCCCTCAGGGACTGCCATCCCTTCCCCGACCTCTCCTCACCTCTCCTTAGTAGCTCGACAGATAAAATCCTGTAAAACACGTGGCAGTTTCCTTCGCTTCAGAAAAAATAGGTTAAAGTTGTTCCCCACTGAACAGCTTGCCCAGAGGCAGTTTAGCTGGTGCACAGGAAAGGCGTGGAGCCGGAAACCCTAGGATCCCGGCCCTAACTTCAGTCCGCCGCCATTGGACCAGCTATGTGACTTGCCTCGCATCTTCTGAGTCTCAGTTTGCTCATCTAACAAACAGGATGGTAATAAGCCTATCTCCAAAAGCTGGAGGGATTAAATAAAATCATGAAATGCTCCATTTGTCACTATCATTCAGAGCTCTCATATGGATGGTGGCCAATCTCAGGTCTCCCCATATTCCAGAGACCTCTGTAACTGATAAATTCTGTACATTTCGATTGGAAGTGGTTTGGCTCATGACTCCTTCATCTACAATGTTCTCTTGAGCCAACGTGGCAGTTCTGGTGGGGCATGGCCTGAAGCCAGGTCCCCAGAGATTCTGGGAAGGCTGGGTTGGGTCTGCCCAAGCCTGCAATTTGGAATTTCCTGTTCCTTAGCAGTTTATGTCACTGATCAGGGCACTTTACCAAGTGAAGGGTTCTTCTTTCTGAGCACAGAAAATGCCACAAAATTGTAACTTGATGCAAATGGTCATCGTTTGTAGTGAAAGGACTGGTTAGTGTTCAAATCTCTGCCAGCTCTGCTGCGCGGGGAGTTTGCGACCCTGACCTTGCCTCAGAGGACGCTAAGACCAGATGCCACAGCTATCAAAGCCTTATTATCACGGACCCCACTTACTCCTGCCAAGTATCAGCCACTGTCCTCAACTGGCCCTCTAAATTTATAATAGTCTCTAATTTATAAATGGCCATTTGCTTCAATCATGGAGCAATGATTCTTAAAAGCAAAAATTAAAAGCATTTTTTTAAATGGCAGTGAGCCCCAGAGAAGTCCTAGTTCTCTCCCTCAGAAGGAATTTGCTCACACTGAGCCGGGCCGTATCTGGGCAGGGCAACAGGGAATCCTGACCTTCCAAATTGTATCCAGGAGAATATAGAGACTAATAGTAGAAGACAAGCAGCATATTCTCTCATGGAAGGATGAATAATAGCTCGTGAATAATGACTCTTCTGATGGTTTTCCCTTTAAAAGCTTATCACACTAGCTGTAATTTCCGCTGCTCTGGTACCTTCCTCAGGGCCCACCTGATTAGATTCGGCTTATGTAGTTAGATGTGGCCATGACACAGAGGTCTTGAATAATTTTAATTTTTCCCTACTCTCGTTAAGCCTCATAAGCAGGAATTACTTTTTAAGGGCACAGACAGTGAACATGTGTTCCTGAGATAAGTACTGAAATAATTAGGTTTACAGTTAAGCTGCAGAATTACAAACTAGTGAATTATATTAACCATGTCAACCATGCATCTTCTAGAGTCAGTGGCTTGGAAACATTTTTCACTGTGAGAACCTGTTTCTTAAAATACTGTTTATTCTATGAACTAGAACAGGCTTACTACTTCCTTCCATTTTTTCAGGCTAATGAAGTATCCTCCCCCTCACTTACCTCTCTGAAGCCTCTCTACGTCACCATCCAGTACCAGACTGCAGAACTTTCATCTTCTGTCTTGTCTGGCACTCAGCCCTTGTAGTGACAGATACTGTTTTTCCCTGATCCTTCCCCCTTTCTCACACTTCTGTTCTCCTTTGGCAAGACTGAACAAGAAAGCCCTGACTTTCACTGGCCAAGGGTGGGCATATGCCCAAGTTGGACCAGGTAGATACTCTGCTCAAGTTGGGAATCTTGAGACAAATGACAGACGCATGAAAACAGCTGGAAAAGACTCATCCCAAGAAAGACAATCTGCAGACTGACTAATGTCCCTGCTCTTTCCAAGGCATGAATAATCTGTTTCATAGCCTTTTAATAATTCCCTCCCTTGACTTTATTAGAGTTGTTTGCTGTTGTTTGCAACCAAAAGAGCCCAAAGGACAGCATAATACTGATTCAGCTTTAAAACTACAATAGAGGGCTTTTGGCTAAAACTGCCATCTTCTTATGTTTCACTGAAATGACTAACACAAGGGGAAAGATTCGATGAAGCATATACTCGAGACCCTTTTCAAATCATGGAATGATACCTTCAGTATTTTATGGCCAACAAAGGTGGCACTTTAGACAGCAAAGGAACGGATACTCTCAAAAAGGAATGCCCAAATCTTACTTTATTGTGGTAAATTTTATTTTGCAAAACTGGAAGAGTCTACAATGTTGCACTGCAAACAAACAAGCCATGAAAGTGAATGTGCAATCTGAGCACATTAAACACTCTAAAAACAGAATCATCTTGAAATGTGAAAGGAAAACAATCAGAAAAAGCAAGCCACAGAAAAAGACACTTGGGTTCAACTGAAACTCCAGCCTGCCCCTATCCAGAAATGCATACTTATTAAGAACAAATAACAAGGAGCATGAGCTACTGGAAGCTGTATCTTAGGAATTCAATGGCATAATGGGTAGAGAAGAAAACTCTTGAACATGTCCCAACTCATTCATGAAGCCGTTACCCTGGCACCAAAAATCAGACACAAAACAGGAAAACTAAGAATACAGTGATTATGAATATAGGTTTTTAAATATAAAGAAACCTAACAAAACTAAAACAAAATCCTACAAAACATACCCTATGAAACAAGGAAAAGAAAATATCAGCAAACACCCAGGAAGGACTACACACTATGATCAAGTGGGATTTATCTCAGGAATGCCAGTTTGGTTTGACATATAAAATTCAATCCACGTAATAATATACCATATTAATAACACAAATAACAAAACAACAAAACCCTAATTCTCACAATGGGTATAGAAAAAACATCTGACAAAATCCAGCACCCTATCATGATAAAAACACTCAACACACTAGAAATAGGAGATAACACTTAATGGTGAAAAACTGAATGTTTTCTCCAAAAGATCAGACACAAGACAAGGAAGCCACTTCTATTCAACATTGTACTGGTGGGTCTAGCCAGAGCACTTAAGCAAGAAAAAGAAATAAAAGCATTCAGATTGGATAGAAGAAGTGAAACTATCTCTACTTGCAGAAAATATGATCATATATATAGAAAGCCCTAACAAATCCATGTACACAAAAAAACTATTAGAACTAATGAATTGTTTCAGCAAGGCAGAATACAAAACTTCAACTGTATTTCTGTAACAACGAACAATCCAAAAAAAAAATCATTTATAAATAGCATCAAAAAATAAAATACTTAGGAATAGATTTAACATTGTTGAAAGAAATCAAAGAGCTACATAAATAGAAAGACATCCATCTTCATGGATTAGAAGACTTAATACTGTTAAAATGCCAATAGTCCCCAAATTGACCTACAGATTCAATGCAGTCCCCACCTAAAATCCCTACCATTTTTGCAGAACCTGACAAGCTGATCCTAAAATTCATATGGAAAAGCAGGGAACACAGATTAGGGTAAGTCTTCAAAAAGAAAAAGACTAACAGGTTGGAGGATTCAAGACTTCCTAATAACCAGTTACTATACAGCTGTAGTAATCAAGATAGTGCAGTGATAAGGACATAACATAAAGACAGAAAACAATGTGGATCAACAGAGGAATATCTAAGTTAGCAAAAGACAGCCAGTGTGTACAGAGAAGGGGAAAGTCTGGATGCCAGTGTTTCTGGTCCAGAAAAACACCAGGGTGATGAATACTGAGCAATACTAGCAGGCCTATCCCAGTCAACATTTATATAGAGTGTCCTGTCTAAGAGGTTATGTCAGGGATTTAGATTTATTCAGGGATGAAAAGGATGTAATGTCTCAATTGGTTCACAGCCTAGAAGGGGACAACAGATGTGTATAAAGCAAGTAAAATACAATGTGAGAGCTACTTTACATAATAGTGTGGATAAAGTAACACAGAGCACAGAAAAAAGAACTATTAATTTTGTATTAGGAAAAAGGAAATTCGGACATTATCTTCAAGGAAGGGACTTCTCAGTTGGATCTTAAATACAAGTAGGATTTTACAAGGGTAAAAAGGAGGTAAAAAATGAGACCCAGGGGACCAATGAGATTTCTGGTGGGATGGGGGGTGTCAAAAAAGGTTATTCAGGACAAGAAAGTACTAAGAGCAGAAGAAATGGCATTTGGGGAAAAGGGATATACAGACAAGTAGAACATTAACAGGAAAACAAGGTTGCGGCTAGATGGTCAAGGATCTTAAAATGTCTGTATCATTCAGGCACTGGAAAGCCAGTAAAGCTATTAGAAAATCAATCGGTCCCAGGCTGTGAGGCATACAGAGGTGAGGAAGTGGAGACACAGAGAAGTCTGGTGAAACAGAGAAGCCCTGGGTATCTGGCCGGCTTGGGAGAATCACAAGAGTGTTTGAGAAACTAATTTAGCAGAAGTTAAGTGCAGGAAGTAAACCCAAGATTAGACTCAGGAAGAAGAAAATAAACCAGGACTGGAGAAGGAGAATGGCAGAAGTAATTGCAGGAAAGCCACTGAACAAGGATAACAGAGAAGTCAAAGAAAGGTCTGATTTCAATAAGATGAGCCATCAGTAATGTGCAATCTCATAAAAGTTAAGGACCAACATTTAATAAAGATATATAGACATAACTAATAAAAGGTCACTCATGAGCTCAGAGAAAGAAGGTCATTTCAATGGTGAAACAAGACTTCTGGGAGAAACGTGGAAAGATGGTGAAGAATGGGAACCATCCATTCAAGAAAGCAAGAAGCAAGAGGGGACAGATATCTGTGTTGAGGAAAAGAAGTATGGACACAAGCCACTCAGGAAGCTGGACCAGAGCAGAAGTGAACAGCTCTTCAGGAAGAGGAAGGAGGTGACAGACACAGTAGGGAAGTTGAAAGCCTACTTCCTAAATTTCTGCTGGAGAAAACCTTTCCTTCTCCCATTTTCAACATGGAGAAATGATAAATAATCACAGCTCTCAACTCTACTAGTTACTTCCATGCAGCTGTGCTGGATAAGCACAGATACCTGCTAAGAAGGAAGCATTAACTACTGAATAAAGATGGCGGCGTGAGAGGTGAGACAGAGCCTTCCTCCTAAAACCGCATATAATATGAAAATATAATTAATATGACTAATCCTAAAATAGCAATCAGAAAGAGGGCTATACCAAACTGCATACACCTGGAGAAAAGAATAAACCTCACAGAACAGAGTAATGTACCAAAGCCATGGCTTGGCTGGACCCGAGCCCTTCCCCAGCCCCAGCTCACTGGCGGAAGAGAAACGGAGCGGGAGAGGGAGTGGAGGCCTGGGACTGCTGAATACCTAGCTCTGGAGATCTGCTCTGGGAGCACAAACCTACATTTTATGGTGCTTTCATGGTACTCTCGTGATTGGGGGGCTGGAAAGTTAAGACAGGCAGAGTTCCTGGGGATGCCAGCCACTTGTGGAAATCAGGGATCTGCATCTGGCTGCTCTGGGACAAAAGAAAGGCAGGCAGTCTGAGAGACTTCCTAACAGCAAGAGGGCTGCTAAAGGGGCAAGGACTGCACAGAGCTTACTGCTCAGGAGAAAGGACAGGTAGACAAAATTGTCCAGGTGCACTCTGCCCAGCAGGTCGGAAACTTTCATGATCTTCAGACGCTTCAGCTCCCTGGCTGGCTACGCAGCTCGAAGGACCCCCTCTGTGATATGCAGCCTACTGCGCCTTTCTCCCCGGCCAGCCCCACCTGACTTGCAAACTGGCAAACCCTACCATGGTGTTAGGCCAGCCAGAGGGAAGCCCCATCTACAGCAAGTACAAACGCAAAGTGTGGAGGCTTATACCTGTGTGCTCGGCCCACTAGTTCAGGCAGTGGAGACAGGCATAGCAGCCGGGAAGCAGGAGACAGCTCATTCCTCCCCCCAGGCACCAATACCACTCTCCTGTGACCCCCGACATTGCTTCAGTGGCTAAGCAGCTCCACAGAGGAGATGTCCTGGGCACTAGAGGGTGCCACATACAAACATGAAACGCCAAACAAACCTGGTTTAAAGTAAAATTATGAATACAACACCTGAGAAAGATTCAAATGAAATGGACCTCATGAATCTTCCTGAAAGGGAGTTCAAAATAAAAATCATTAACATGCGCATGGAGGTACAGAAAAATATTCAAGAACTCAGGAATGAATTCCAGTTGGAAATCCAATCATTGAAGAGCATAATGGAGGGTAATAAAAGCAGATTAGATACGGTGGAGGTGATAAAAGAAACAGAAATTAGAGAAGAGCAATACAAAGAAGCTGAGGCATAGGGAGAAAAAAGGATTTTTAAGAATGAAATAGGACCCAAGATAGCAGCATGAGTAGGGCAGTGGAAATCTCCTCCCAAAACCATACATATTTTTGAAAATACAACAGATACAACTATTCCTAAAAGAGAGACCATGGATACGGTACAACAGCCAGGCTACATCTACATCTCCAAGAACTCAGCATCTCACGCAGGGGGTAAGATGCAAGCCATGGTCCGGTGGGATCGAAGCATTCACCTCTCCCCAGCTCACTGGCAGGAGGAAAGGAGTCAGAACAGGGAGGGAGTGGAAGCACAGGAATGCTAAATAACCAGCCCTAGTAATCCGCACTGGGAGCGCAGACACACAATGCATGGTATGCTCTATATTAGAGAAACGGAACAGTAAAATCTGTGAGTGGGGCCTGGCAGCCAGCTCCCCTGGGACAAAAGAAAAGCAAGTGCTTTTAGAAAGTCTTAAAGGGACAGGGGTCTTACAGCTGGACGGAAGCGTCCCAGCAAACTCAACCCAGAAGGATGGGAATTCCGAGGAACTTCAGGCACCCCAGCCCCCTGGGTGGCAACAGACCCCTGAAGCCCCTCACAGCGATAGGCAGCCTGCCAATAATTCCCCCGGCCGGCGCGGCCATGACATAGCAGCCGAGTAGCTGGAGAGCTGCCACACACCCCCGCAGTGGCAGAACACCCAGAGTGGCCACGTGCAGCCACATAGGCAGAGGAGGGGGAGAGCTGCCACACCCACAGCAACTGGCCAGAATCTCCACCTGGAGCACAGCCGACCGGGCAAGACTCAGAGGCTGCCGCCGGTGCAGAGCTGCCTGGCACAGGAAGAGGAAACCAGGGCAAGGAGTGAAGGGGCGCCGTTCTTGCAGAAGAGCACACCCATGTGCCTGCCACTCCCCGCAGGGCTCTGGGCTACCCTGATGGTAACCCCACCCACAGCAGCTCAGGGGATTAATCTGGAGGCTGTGCCAGGTGTGCGGGAAACCGACACAGGCAGCAGAGAATGGCAAGGCAACCAGCAAGCAGGAAAGGACTTTGTTCTCCCAGGTGACACACATGCTACCTGCCTATAGCTACCTCTATTACCATGAAAAGGCAGAAGAATTTGGAGCAGTCCAGAATTACCAAGACAACCCCCGAGAGAGGGCCTGGGGAGATAGATTTAAACAATCTTCCTGAAGAAGAATTCAAAATAAAGGTCATAACCATGCTGATGGACCTGCAGAGAAATATGCAAGAGCTAAAGGATCAAGTTGGGAGGCAGAATACAGAAGTAAAACAATCTTTGGAAGGACTTAAGAGCAGACTGGATGAGGTGCAAGAGGCCATTAATGGAAAAGAAATCAGAGAACAGGAATACAGAGAAACTGAAGCAGAGAGAGATAAAAGGATATCCAGGAATGAAAGAATATTAAGAGAACCATGTGACCAATCCAAATGGAACAATATTTGCATTATAGGGGTACCAGAAGAAGAGAGAGAAAAAGGGATAGACAGTGTCTTCAAAGAAATAATTGCTGAAAACTTCCCCAAACTGGGGAAGGAAATAGTCTCTCAGACCATGGCAGCCCACAGATCTCCCAACACAAGGGACCCAAGGAGGAAAACAACAAAAGATATAATAATTAAAATGGCAAAGATCAAAGACAAGGACAGAGTATTAAAGGCAGACAGAGAGAGAAAAAAGGTCACCTACAAAGGAAAACCCATCAGGCTATCATCAGACTTCTCAACAGTAACCTTACAGGCCAGAAGAGAATGGCATTATATATTTAATGCAATGAAACAGAAGGGCCTTGAACCAAGAATACTGTATCCAGCAAGATTATCATTCAAATATGAAGGAGGGATTAAACAATTTCCAGACAAGCTAAAGTTGAGGGAACTTGCCTCCCACAAAACACCTCTACAGGATATTTTAAAGGGATTGCTCTAGATGGAAGCACTCCTAAGGCTAAATAGATGTGAACAGAGAAAATAAAATCACAACAAAGAAAGCAAACCAACCAAATATTAACTAAAGGCAAAAAATAACATCAACTATTCACAAAAACAGTCAAAGGAAGCACAAAAGAGTACAGAATAAAACACCTAACATATAAAGAATGGAGGAGGAGGAATAAGAAGGGAGAGAAATAAAGAATCATCAGACTGTGTTTATAATAGCTCAACAAGTGAGTTAGGTTAGACGCTTAGATAGTAAAGAAGCTACCCTAGAACCTGTGGTAACCACAAATCTAAAGCCTGCAATTAAGTACGTATCTTTCAATAATCACCCTAAATGTAAATGGACTGAATGCACCAATCAAAAGACACAGTAATAAAATGGATAAAAAAGCAAGACCCATCTATATGCTCCTTACAAGAGACATACCTCAAACCCAAAGACATACACAGACTAAAAGTCAAGGGATGGAAAAAGATATTTCATGCAAATAGGGAGAAAAAAGCAGGTGTTGCAGTACATGTATCAGACAAAATAGACTTCAAAACAAAGAAAGTAACAAGAGATAAAGAAGGACATTACATAACAATAAAGGGGTCAGTCCAAAAAGAGGATATAACCATTCTAAATATATATGCATCCAATACAGAAACACCAAAATATGTGAAACAAATACTAACAGAATTAAAGCAGGAAATACAATGCAGTGCATTCGTTCTAGGAGACCTAAACACACCACTCACTCAAAAAGACAGATCCAAGAGACAGAAAATAAGTCAAGGACACAGAGGCACTGAACAACACACTAGAACAGATGGACTTAACAGACATCTACAGAACTCTACATCCAAAAGCAGCAGGATACACATTCTTCTCAAGTGCACATGGAACATTTTCAAGAATAGATCATATACTAGGCCACAAAAAGAACCTCGTTAAATTTAAAAAGATTGAAGTTTTACCAACCAACTTCTCAAACCACAAAGGCACAAAACTAGCAACAAAGTGTACAAAGAAAACAAAAAGGCTCACAAACATATGGAGGCTTAACAACATGCTCCTAAATAATCAATGGATCAATTACCAACTTAAAATAGAGATAAAGCAATATATGGAGACACATGACAACAACAGAACAAAGCCCTCAACTCTTCTGGGACGCAAGGAAGGCAGTTCTAAGAGGAAAGTATATAGCAATCCAGGCCTATTTAAAAAAGGAAGAACAATCCCAAATGAATAGTCTAAAGTCATAATAACTGAAAATGGAAAAAAAAGAACAAATGAGGCCCAAAGTCACCAGAAGGAGGGACATAATAAAGGTCAGAGAAGAAATAAATAAAATTGAGAAGAATAAAACAATAGAAAAAAGTCAGTGAAACCAAGAGCTGGTTCCTTGAGAAAATAAACAAAACAGATAAGCCCCTAGCCAGACTTATTAAGAGAAAAAGGAATCTACACACATCAACAGAATCAGAAATGATAAAGGAAAAATCAAGACAGACCACACAGCAATACAAAAAATTATTAGAGAATACTATGAAAATCTATATGCTAACAAACTGGAAAACCTAGAAGAAATGCACAACTTCCTAGAAAAATACAACCTTCCAAGACTGACCAAGGAAGAAACAGAAAATCTAAACAGACCAATTACCAGCAAAGAAATTGAATCAGTAATCAAAAAACTACCCAAGAACAAAACCCTAGGCCAGACAGATTTACTGCTGAATTTTATCAGACATATAGAGAAGACATAATCAACCCATTCTCCTTAAAGTTTTCCAAAAAATAGAAGAGGAGGGAATACTTCCAAACTCATTCTATGAAGCCAGCATCACTCTAATACCAAAACAAGGCATAAACCCAATAAAAAAAAGAAAATTACAGACCAATATCCCTGATGAACATAGATGCAAAAAAGCACAACAAAATTATTAGCAAGCCGAATTCAAAAACATATCAAGAGGATCATACACCATGACCAAGTGGGATTCATCCCAGGGATGCAAGGATGGTACAACATTCAAAAATCCATCAACATCGTCGACCACATCAATAAAAAGAAGGACAAAAACCACATGATCATTTCCATAGATGCTGAAAAAGCATTCGACAAAATTCAACATCCATTCATGATAAAAACTCTCAACAAAATGGGTATAGAGGGCAAGTACCTCAACATAATAAAGGCCATATATGACAAACCCACAGCCAACATCACACTTAACAGCAGGAAGCTGAAAGCTTTTCCTCTGAGATTGGGAACAAGACAGGGATGCCCACTCTCCCCACTGTTATTCAACATAGTACTGGAGGTACTGGCCATGGCAATCAGACAACACAAAGAAATAAAAGGCATCCAGATTGGTAAAGAAGTCAAACTGTCACTATTTGCAGATGACATGATATTGTACATAAAAATCCCTAAAGAATCTACTCCAAAACTACTAGAATATCTGAATTCAGCAAAGTTGCAGGATACAAAATGAATACACAGAAATCTGAGGCTTTCCTATACACTAACAATGAACTAGCAGTAAGAGAAATCAGAAAAACTATTCCATTCACAATTGCATCAGAAAGAATAAAATACCTAGGAATAAACCTAACTAAGAAAGTGAAAGACTTTACCCTGAAAACTACAAGAAACTCTTAAGAGAAAGTAAAAAGTACACTAACAAGTGGAAACGCATCCCATGCTCTTGGCTAGGAAGAATTAATATTGTCAAAATAGCCATCCTGCCTAAAGCAATCTACAGATTCAATGCAACGCCTATCAATCTACCAACAGCATTCTTCAATGAATTGGAACAAATAGTTTTAAAATTCATATGGAACCACAAAAGATCAAACAGCCAAAGGAATCCTAAGAAGGAAGAATAGAGCAGAGAGGATCTCACTACCCAACTTCAAGATCTACTACAAAGCCACAGTAATCAAGACAATTTGGTACTGGCATAAGAAGAGACCCACAGACCAGTGGAACAGAACAGAGAGTCCAGATATTAACCCAAAAATATATGGTCAATTAATATATGATAAAGGAGCCATGGACATACAATGGGGAAATGACAGCCCTGTCACCAGCTGGTGTTGGCAAACTGGAAAGCTACATGTAAGAAAATGTAACTGGATCATGGTCTAACCCCATACACAAAAGTAAATTTGAAAAGGATCAAAGATCTGAATGTAAGTCATGGAACCATAAACCTTTTAGAAAAAAACATAGGCAAGTATCTCTTGGACATAAACATGAGCGATTTCTTCATGAATATATCTCCCCAGGCAAGGGAAACAAAAGCAAAAATGAACAACTGGGACTACATCAAACTGAAAAGCGTCTGTACAGCAAAGGACACCACCAATAGAACAAAAAGGCATCCTATAGTATGGGACAATATATTCATTAATGACAGATCCGATAAAGGGCTGACATCCAAAACATATAAAGAGCTCATATAAAGAGACTCTGACCAATTAAAAAATGGTCAGAGTATGGAAGTTCCTCAAAATGCTCAAAATAGACTTACCATTTGACCCAGGAATTCCACTTCTAGGAATTTACCCTAAGAATACAGCACTCCAGTTTGAAAAAGACAGATGCACCCCTATGTTTATTGCTGCACTATTTACAATAGCTAAGATATGGAAGCAACCTAAATGTCCATCAGTAGATGAATGGATAAAGAAGATGTGGTACATATACACAATGGAATATTACTCAGCCATAAGAAAAAAACAGATCCTACCATTTACAACAACATGGATGGAGCTAGAGGGTATTATGCGCAGTGAAACAAGCCAGGCAGAGAAAGACAAGTACCAAATGATTTCGCTCATATGTGGAGTATAAGAACAAAGGAAAACTGAAGGAACAAAACAGCAGCAGAATCACAGAACCCACGAATGTACTAATAGTTATGAAAGGGAAAGGGACTGGGCAGGATGGGTGGGAAGGGAGGGACAAGGGTGGGGAAATAGAAAGGGGGCATTATGATTAGCATGTATAGTGTGTGTGGGGGGCACAGGGAGGGCTGTGCAACACAGAGCAGACAAGTAGTGATTTTACAGCATCTTACTACGCTGATGGACAGTGACTATGAAGGGGTATGTGGGGGGGACTTGGTGAAGGGGGGAGCCTAGTAAACATAATGCTCTTCATGTAATTGTAGATTAATGACACCAAAATAAAAAAATTAATTAAAAAATTTTTTTTAAATGGTCAAAGGAGCTGAACAGACAGTTCAACAAAGAAGAAATTCAGATGGCCAACAGGCACATGAAAAGATGCTCCACATCGCTATTCATCAGAGAAATGCAAATTAAAACCACAATGGGATATCACCTCACACAAGTATGGATGGCCAGCATGGAAAAGACTACGAGCAACAAATCTTGGCGAGGATGTGGAGAAAGGGGAACCCTCCTATACTGCTACTGGGAATGTAAATTAATTCAACCATTGTGGAAAGCAGTATGGAGGTTCCTCAAAAAACTCAAAATAGAAATACCATTTGACCCAAGAATTCCACTTCTAGGAATTTACCCTAAAAATGCAGCAGCCCAGTTTGAAAAAGACAGATGCACCCCTATGTTTATCGCAGCACTATTCACAATAGAAATGGAAGCAACTTAAGTGTCCATCAGTAGATGAATGGGTAAAGAAGATGTGGTACATATACACAATGGAATACTACTCAGCCATAAGAAAGAAACAACTCCTACCATTTGCAACAACATGGATGGAGCTGGAGGATATTATGCTCAGTGAAATAAGCCAGGTGGACAAAGACAAGTACCAAATGATTTTCCTCATTTGTGGAGTATAACACCGAAGCAAAAGTGAAGGAACAAAATAGCAATACTCAGAGACTCCATCCAAGAAGGGACTAGTGGTTACCAAAGTAGAGGGGTGTGGGCAGGTGAGTTGGGAGGGAGGTAGATGGGGATTGAGGGGTATTATGTTTAGTACACATGGTGTTGGGGGGGTGGTCACTGAGAAAACAGTGTAGCACAGAGAAGGCAAACAGTGAATCTGTGGCATCTTACTACACTGATGGACAGTGACTGCATTGGGGTATGGGTGGGGACTTGATAATATGGGTAAATGTAGTAACCATTGCTTTTTCATGTGAAACCTTCATAAGAGTGTATATCAATAATACCTTAATAAAAAAAATAAAAAGAAACCTGTTTTACCCATGGGAGTAAGGGCCTTGATGGCCAGAGGCCTGGCCATGAAGGCCACTCACATATGCATCTCAAAACACTTATGTACCATGAATTAGCAGTATAGCAGTATAAGAAGAACAGCTTTGTGCAGAATAAAGTGGCCTCTTTGAACACCCTTAAAAAAAAAAAAGGGAGGAAGCAGTAACTTGCAGCCTTTTTCTTCTGGTTGTTTCTAAGCAAACCAAATACACTTTGAGTTAACAAAACAAAGTAATAGCATACTATAGAAACAAGGCCAGTAACAAGATCCACACTAGTAATGTGCTTACTAGAGCAACCTGCCAAACTATCTGGGGTTAAAGCATTGACTTGTGCATGAATTTAACCTTCGATGCTGGATAACTAGGTCCCTCTATTATCTATCTCTATATAGGGCACAAATCTCCATACTTGATTTCTGAGTATAAAAGAGAAATGCCAGGGAAAAAGAAATAGAAAAATAGCAGTATTTTTAAATCAACAGAAGAAAAACTTATCAACTGCCTAAATTAAATGTTTATTTATAATGAGTATATTCATTTTCATTATCTACTTAAATTCAAGTCTGTTCCACCCTATGCCTATAATTTACCTACCCCATTTACTAATATATTCTCAAACTACTGTTCTGTTTTGTTGCAATGAGAATTCTAACAGGTTATGAGATTAAAGCAAAGACTAAAATGTGACTCTTTCAAAGCACTTTTTATATTCAACATCATTAGTCATTAAGGAAATGCAAACTAAAACCACAATAAAAAGAGGTATTTGTACACCTGTGCTCACACCAGCATTAGTCATAATAGTTAAAACATGGAGGCAACCCAAGCGTCCATCAACAGATGAATGTATAAGCAAAACATGATATACACATACAATAGAATATTAATCCAGGCTTCAAAAAGAAGGAAATTCTGACATGCTACACTTAAGGACCTTGAAGACATTATGTTAAGAGAAATAAGCCAGCCACAATAAGATAAATAGAGAATGATTTCACTTACATAAAGTGCTTAAGTCAAAGCTGTGGAGACAAAGTAGAATGGCTGCCAGGGGCTGACGGGAGAGGGGGATGGGGAATTAGTGTATAGTGGGTGTAGTTTGTTTTTCTAGATGAGAGCTTTGGAGATGGATGGTGTTGAGCAAACCAGTATGAATGGATTTAATACCACTGACCTGTAGGTACACTTAAAATGGTTAAGACAGTAAGTTTTACGTATATTTCACCATAATGAAAAAAAGTTGGAAAAAAGTTAAAATCACAGTGAGATACTACTTCACACCTATTAGAATGGCTATAATCAAAATGACTATACTATAAATACCAAGTGTTGGCGAGGATTAGGATCAAGTGGGACCCTCACACATTAGTGCTTGAACTTAGTAAGATTTTGTCTAAGAAACTGCCATTTGATCCAATCATTCCACTCTTAGGAGTCTATTCAGAGGAGAAATGAAAGATCTGTCCACACAAAGACATATATACAAATGTTCAAAGTAGCGTTATTCATAATAAAAAATTGAAAACAATTTAAGTATCAATCAACTGGTGGGTGTGGTATATTATATTTGTCAATAGAACACCATCTAACCATACAAAGAAAAGAACTACTGGTATATGCTACAAAATGGAAAAATCTTTTGAAATAGTAACAAATATATATGCTGGTGTCAACCCCTGGTCTCTGACACAGGGTTCCTAAAACCCTTGCAAATGGGGGTGCTAAGAGAACCTTATTTTAACATTCAAGTATTAGACACCAGTTCCCAGCACAGAGTGATAAGAGCATTAGGAACACTTTTGTTTCAATATTTGGTCTCTGACCTCGGTTCCTGACACGAGCTTCTCAAGTAAACAGGGGTGCTAGGAGAATCCTTTATTCTAACATTTAGTCTTTAACCCCAGTTCTTGGCACAGAGCTCCTAAAGCACTTGTAATTTCCTAAGTGATAAGAGCACTAGGAGTACGTCTGTCCTAATTGCTGGTCTTTGACCCCAGTTTCTGACCCTGGGCTCCTAAATTCCTTGGAATTTCCTGGGCTGTAAGAATGTCTCTTTTTTCTATTGGGATGACTCCAGGTGGGCTCCTGGGTGGGGCTGGTCACCAGGAAGACCAAGCCATGATTAGAAGCTTGGATTTTTAGTCCCAATCCCCTACTCTTCTCCAGATAGGGAAGGGGCCTGGACATGGAGTTAATAATTGATCATGCCTATATGAGGAAGCCTCCATAAAATCCCAAAAGTACAGGGTTCAGAGAGCGTCCAGGTTGGTGAACACCTGTGTTTGTATTTTTGAATTTGGTTTGCTAATATTTTGTTGTGGATTTTTGTATCTATGTTCATCAGGGATATTGGTCTATAATTTTTTTTGTGGCTTGCCTGGTTTTGGTGTTAGAGTGATGCTGGCCTCACAGAGTAAGTTTGGAAGTATTCCCTCCCCTTCTGCCTTTTGGGATACTTTAAAAAGGATGGGTATTAGCTCTTCTTTAAATGTTTGGAAGAATTAATCTGTGTAGCCATCTGGACTGGAATTTGTTTTTTGGGAGTTTTTTTGATGACCAGTTCGATTTCACTGCTGGTAATTGGTCTGTTCAGATTTTCTGTTTCTTTCTGAGTCAGTCTTGGAAGGCTGTACTTTACTAGTGAAATGGACAAATGAAAGGAATTTGTCCATTTCATCTAGGTGGTCCAACTTATTGGCATATGAACTTTTAGAGAATTCTCTAAGAACTCTATATTTCTATGATATCTGTTGTAACTATTTCTTTTTTGTTTCTGATTTTACCTGTGTCCTTTTTTTTTCTTGATAAGTCTGGCTAGGGGTTTGTCTATTTTGTTTATTTTCTCAAGAACCAGGTCTTAGTTTCATTAATTTTTTCTATTGTCTTATTCTTCTCTATTTTACTTATTTCTGCTCTGATCTTTATTATGTCACTCCTTCTACTGCCTTTGGGTTTCACACTTCTTTTTCTAGTTTCTTCAGTTGTGAGTTTAGACTGTTTGAGATTGTTCTTGTTTTTTTGAGGTAGGCCTGTATTGCTATGTACTTCCCTCTTAGAACCACTTTTGCAGTATCTCACAAGTTTCAGACTGTTGTATTTTTGTTTTCATTTGTCTCCATGTATTGTTTGATTTCTATTTTGATTTTTTCTTTGATCCATTAATTGTTTAAAAGCATGTTTTTTAGCCCTCATGTGTTTGTAGGCTTTTTTGTTGTGTGTAGTTTATTTCTCAGTTCATACCATTGTGGTCTGAGAAGCTGCTTGATACAATTTCAATATTTTTTAATTTATTGAGGCTCTTTCTGTGGCCTATTATGTGATCTATTCTGGAGAATGTTCCATGTACACTTGAGAAAAATTTGTATCCTGCTGCTTTTGGGTGAAGTGTTCTATAGATATTTTTTAGGTCTATTTGATCTAATGTATTGTTCAGTGCCTGTTTCCTTTTTTATTTTCTGTCTGGTTGATCTGCCTTTTGATGTGAGTGGTGTGCTGAAGTCTCCTAAATGAAGGTGTTGCAATCTATTTCCCTCTTTAATTCTGTTGGTATTTATTTTACATATTTAGGTGTTCCTATGTTGGGTGCATAGATATTTATAATGGTTATATTCTCTCATTGGACTGACCACTTAATAATTAGGTCCTTTTTTGTCTCTTGTTACTTTCTTTATTTTAAAGTCATTTTCTTTGATGGAAGTACTACTACTCCTATTTTTTTTCCTCATTATTTGTATGAAATATCTTTTTTCGTCCCTTCACTTTCAGTCTATGTATGTCTCTGGGTCTCAAATGAGTCTGTTGTAGGTAGCAAACAGATGGGTTTTTTCTGTCTTTTGATTGGTGTATTCAGTCCATTTACATTTGTTGATAGGTATGTATTTATTGCCATTTTATTAATTGCTTTTGGTTGTTTCTGTAGTGTCTCTCTGTTCCTTTCTTCCTCTTTTATATTCTTCTCATTATTTGATGTTTTTCTTTAGTGTTGTGATGGGATTTTTCTTTTTTAAAAATTTCTGTGAATTTATTATAGGCTTTAGGCTAAGGTTCATAGATAGTTTCCTAAATATGTAACAGTTTACATGAAATTGCTGGTTGCTCTGTTTTGAACACAATCTAAAAATGTTTCTTTATTCTTCTTCCTCCTCCACACTTTATGTATTAGATGTCATAATCTGCATTTTTTGTGTGTATCCTTTGACTGATTTTGTGTGACTTCACACTTGCTCTATTAAGTAAATGGTCTATTACCTTTACTGTTGGTTTATTTTCCCTGGTGAAAACTATTTAGGCATTAAGAACATTTCCATCTACAGAAGTCCCTTTAACATATCATGTAAGGCCAGTTTAATGGTGGTGAATTCTTTTAACCTTTGTTTACCTGGAAAACTTTTAATCTCTCCTTCAATTCTCAATGATAATCTTTCTGAATAGAGGATTCTTGGTTGAAGGTTCTTCTGTTTAAATACATTAAATATTTCATGCCACTCCCTTCTCGGCTGTAAAGTTTCTACTGAGAAGTCTGCTGATAGCCTGATGGGGTTTCCCTTATAAGTAATCTTTTTTTCTCTCTCTGGCTGCTTTCAATACTCTCTCCTTACCCTTAATCTTTGCAACTTTAATTATTATATGTCTTGGTGTTGTCTTCATGGGGTTCCTTTTGTGGGCCTATCTGTGCTTTCAGGACCTGAGCATCTACTTCCTTCCCCACACTGAGGAAGTTATCAGCAATTAATTCTCAAAGAGCCTTTCTCTCATTTCCCTCATCTCCTTCCAGTCTCCCTATTATGCAAACATTATCTCCCTTGGAGTCATCACCCAGCTTTCAGCATCCTCACATTCCTAGAGATTCTTTTTTTCTGTTCCTCTAATTTCGATCTCATTGACTGTCTCCTCTACTCAAAGCAATCTATCATTCCCTCCCTCCATCATATATTTCATTTCAGTTACTGAGTTCTGCAGGTCTGAGTGGCTTTTTCAACTCTTTTATCCTGTTGTCGAAGTCCTCCCTGAGATCTTCAATACTTTTGTGCATATCAGTGAATATATTTATGGCTTTTAGTTTGAAATTTTTATCAAGACAATTGTGATCTCTGTTTCACTTGGCCCTCTTTCTGTTGTCTTATCCTGTTCTTTTGTTTTAAATATACTCCTCTGCCTCCTCATTTTGTCTGGGTTTGTTTCTTCCTCTATATTGGATGGATCCGTTATGCCTCCTGGTCTAGAGAGCAATGGCTTTATGAAGTAGGCATCTTGTGGTGCCTGGAAGCTCAGGGCTCTGGCTCACCTGTGCCTGGTTCTTTGCAGTGCAGCCCTAGTTGCTGTAGGTGGGGCTGCCTTTCTGTCTGCCAGTCAGCTGTGATCTCTCAGTCCACTGCTGCTGATAGTTTGCCTCAGCCACCCCTTTGTGAGCCAAGCAGTGGCACTTCTGCAGAGAGCGTGTGGGAGGGGCTGCATTCTACCTGCTAGGCAGCAGTGGTGGCACTGCTGGGCTGGCAGGGCAGGTGCACAGGGGAGCACAATGCAGGCTTGAGCACAGGGAGGAAGGGGCACTTGGAGCTGGCTCCTGCAGGCATCTCTATAGTCAGGCTGAGAGGGCCAGGAAATCTGGGAAAACCTCCTTCTACCTGCCAGCAGCAAAGTCTGATCACTGTTGGGCCCCAGCGTGCCAGGCAGGTGCGCAAGGAAGCACCTTGGGGCTGAGCTGCCAGCAAAGGGGATGGACCATTTGGGGGTCCTGCAAGCACCCAACTTGTTGGGCTCAAGAATGGCTGAGGAAATGTCATCCACCTGCCCTTCCTCCTGCAGAGATAGCTCCCTACAACCTTCACCCCTCTGGCACACTTCCAGCCATGGGTACATCTTTTTAACTGCCATCTGTGTGTTGGGTCTTAGAGGGACAGATGGAGTGTGCCTGTCCTCCAGCAGCAACAGGAGCCTCAGCCTCCCAGAGTGCTCCCTTCTCCCTGGTGTCCAGCACCCGTGAATCACCAGAATCCAATGCAATGTGGACTCATGTTCCCAGAGCAGATTCCCAGGGTCAGGCGTGCGGGGGCTCCTGAGCCCTGTCCTCTCCTGGCTTTGTTCATCTCCCTCCCATTTATGGGCTGGGATGGGGGAAGGGTTTGGGTCCTGATCAATTGAGGCAGTGCCACTTTACCTTGCCTGTGTAGCCCACTCTCCTTCCCCAGGTGCAGGCGGTCTGTCCTGCAGCCTTCAGATCATTTTCAGGGTCAGTTGTATTTCTGTGCATGTGGGAGGAGGTTTCTGCCTTGCTTTCCTCCTCCACCCTCTTTTCCCCAAGAACTCAACAGCATCTGTTTTAATATCCATTTCTTTGGTGAATCACTAATCATGCTGAACATTGTTTATACTTTTGTACATTTTTTGTTTCTATTTTGTTGTGTTTTCTCTATTCATGTTCTTTCCCCTGCATATGTACTAGAGTTTCCATATTCTGATCAACTCATAATATTAATGCTTTCTATGTTGTTTTTTTTCTATTATTGTTTTTCTTGCAAATGTTTTATCAATCTGGTTTTAATTTACAGAAGCTAAATTTATTCTTATTCAAATATACCCTTTTGTAATTCTAAAAATTTTAAGTTTAAAAAGTACTTCTCATTCTAGAAGTTTGATAGACACTTGTTTCTACTTTATTTTTGTGCTTATCTGGATTGATTTGGAAAGTAACTCTTAACTATTAGCCATCCAGAATTTCTTCTCATGTCACATAAAACTATAAACTGTTTTTTTCTAACTGCTAACAAGTTATCTCATCATTCATAGAACATTGAATAGAATGATTTGCCTCTTCCCCACTGCAAAACCCTGTTTATCACATAGCTCCTCTCATGAACCTTCTGGTCCACTATCTAATCCTCCGCCAGAGACACAGTGTTTTTACTGGTAAGGTGTTTAAATCGTTAACATGGCTAATGTCTTCAAACGTCTTCTCCCCTCACCACCTTCTCTCTTTTCAATAACTAGCTCTTTGCTATTCTCGCCTGTTTATTCCTCCAAATAAACTTCAAGGCAATTCTATCAATTTGATCAAAGATGTTCCACCTAGAATTCTGATCAAAAGTTCTGAACTATACGTTAATATGGAAAATTGAAGTTCACACACAAAAAATAATGTTTGATCTAAAGAGTTAAACTATTCACCTGGAAACTTCACTGATCCAGAATATAGCATCTTTTCATGTGAAATAACTGTTCCTCACTAATTCCTAATGAAGAAAAGAAATCCTGACTTGCACAGTATTACTGCAATTATGTATAGTTGAAATAACCCTTCACATATAGTGCTGACTAAAAGGCAGTTTATTAGCATTTACTCACATGGCAATATTTAAAGAAATACACTTCATTAAAGCAAAAGAGCCATATATAACAAATAAAATATACTGCATCCTTATTTATCCATTTGACAAGCATTTACTGAATGCCTATTATGTGCTACACATTGTTACAGGAGTTTGGATACACAAGTATCCCAAAAGCCTAAGTAGCTTTTTATAGGACAATGCTACATTCTTGGAACTCAACCTCTGTATCAAAATTTGTCTAAAAATTCAACCTCATATTTTGACTTTCATCCCATTTGTTTAGCTAATATCTAGCAATACTTCCTCCTGCAAAGCATGGTTTACCCTGACTGAGCAAAAGATCATTCCATTTCTAACGAGTTCCCAGGCCCTCATCCTTTGAGTTCCCATCACCCTCTTTAATCACTCTTGTTTGACACAGCTTCACATTCCAGAACCTAACACCACAACTTCCTTCAAAGAAAGCATTCTAAATGATCAAGCAGATTATCAGAAAGCAATGTGGGTGTTTAGTTTAAAAAGCAAAGGATGCAAGCTTGAAAAACTCTTTAAGTCTAGTCTCACGGTCCCAAAATGACCCTTGTGGGAAAAAACTAGACCTCTGAAATTTTGAGGAATAGCTGGAACTTTTTGTCAAATTCAGGAGAGAGCTATGCATTAAAATTAAGCATCCCTTCTTATACTTCACCAATGCTCCTTGTCAACATCAGAAACACTCACAAAGGGGAAGTACCTGACAAGTACTGGAACACCCAGATCTAAGACAGAGCAGCAAAAATAAAAGAGATTCCATACAACCGTATAATATACAAGTATTCATGGTTAAATGTTCTATTACAAAGCATTAAGAAACTGCCTTAAACAAACATCTGCAGATGTTTCATGCTTTGTACAGACCTGGCAAATACCCAAAAGGCAAAAGATGCTCTCATTTCCTGATGTGAGTTAAGCAAAAAGAAAAATAAAAGGCACACTAAGTCCAGAAACACCATTAAATTATTTCAGACATTAGCCTCAAACCCACTTCAAGCTATATCATTGTAATTCTGGCCCATCTTATAAAATAGATAACCTAGTATCCTGTACATATGTCCTAAAATTTTTTTAAATACAAATTGTCCATCATTATCCTCAGTCACATAAATGTACTCAAACACTTGAAATGGGCTAAGTGCTAACAAAACCTTCCACATGTCATGGGGCTAGCCACAGAGCTCTTACTTACCTAGACATTTTTTAAGAACAGAAAAAAATTCTCTAGTCATGTTTACAAAGGATTCGTGGCTATTATAAAAATATTACTACCCATACTCCTAAAATAAAAGTCTGCTCATTTAGTGGATGGATTACTCCATTTCACAATTCTATGGAGGACGAGACTGTATTCCCTGTAACATGCATCACTCTGACAAGATATGCTGTATTCCAAAGAAGGAACTATTCAGGCAGCAATCTTTTAAAACCCAAGGGAATCACTATGTTCTAATGTGGGCCATGACCTTAAACTGTGATATTTTGGACCTCATTTTCCCATATTTTCTCTAAATGGGAAAATTTGAAAGCAGTGAATGAACATTTGTTCTAAAATTTCCCATTAGCATAATGGATAGAAGCATTCAACTCAAGCCTGAATAAGGCTAAATTTTAACCAACATCCATATGTTTTAACTTCTAGGAATGGGAAGAGAAAATCTAAGCTGGATAGAAGGCATAAGTCAAAATGCTAAAGGTCTTTACTTTGTGTGCTGTTATCTAACTGTTTCTGCAGCTGTCTCTGTGAGCCCAGGACCAAAACAGTTACCACCGCTGAGGGCTCCAGCCTCATGGAGCCCAGCAGCTAACCCGGGCTGAAGACTCTCTCATCAGCACGTTCTAAGGACTGAAACACACAAGACATCCTAACCTCATCAAATTCCACCTCTCCCCACACTGTCCTGTGAGAACTGTCCAATGCTGGCAATTCCCAGAGAAGTATGCCTGGCTGTCTGCTGCCCCTGAGTAGGACTTGCCCTAGCTCCCAGGAACTTAAAGATCAACTACACTATCAGTAAGTGTGGAAGCACGGAGAACAACTCTCGTGGAGAACTCAGTATAACTGTTATTTGTAATCCCAAGAGTGAGGAAAACACTTTATTCAAAATTTATAATAAATTTAACTTCAAAACACAACTCCACCTAAGGGAGAATGGCCTCCTTTCTTATCGTGTAATGAGGTCTGAGCTCTACATGAGTCATCCCATCCCTCAGTCACAGACTGCAGTCACAAAGGGACAGTTTCCACCAGGGAGGCAACTACTGGAAAGGAGAACGTTTTAATTAAAACACAAGCATCGTTAAGGAAATTATATTTCCCATAGAAAAAAAAGCACATCATTAGCAGCCATATTGTTTGTAGATGCTCTTAAAAGTCTCCACTGCAACTTATTTCACCCTTTAGAGATATTTTCCGTCAGACTGTTTACTGAACAACAAGATTTAAATGATATGTAACATGGAGCTACTTATACCACTGCCTTAAAGAAAGGGACAGCCAGCTTGGAGACAGGTTTGCTGAATAATGAATAGCTGAGCTCTGGGTCAGCTACAAATGACACAAATGTTAGCTGCGTCCTATGACGGCATGGCATCTGGCCTACAGACAGATCAGTGGATGGGACTGGAAGGTCATCCACACTCCACTGGGCTCCTGGGAAGTAGCAGATGCCACCCTACCCAGAGGTGCTCAAATACAAGACTAACATCCTCTTGAAGAGCAAGGAGGCAGCCTGCTAGAGAGGGGAAAACACTATTCCGTGTCAGTGAATGTGGGATCTTAGCTTGGACTGAAGTGCTTGTAAAACCAAAGCACACCCAAGTGAAGTGCTGTGTGGGGACCAGACAGTACACTTTTCTGAGCACAGATCTCATGTCCGGTGTTAGCGACTGTGGATAAAATGAGAGTTTCTGTGGCCAGGATTCTCACCTGGCCCTGGGTGACTAGCTCACTGCACACCTATGGGCAATACATTGCTGTTGACTCTATATAAAGAGCTCTGCCCAGTGCTCTGGGCGCTACACGGTGGCAGGGCTGCAAGGCTGCAGGAGAGCAGAGCAGAGGCTGGAGTGGTGGCAGTGCCAAGGACAGAGGCCCAGAGGATGGCTGTGTGGGACGACTATGCAGAGAGGCCCAGAGGACGGCTGTGTGGACAGAGGCCTGAGGATGGCTGTGCAGGCAGACGAGCCCAGAGTCAGAGACCAGCTTGCTGCATGCAGATTCACTCTGGGTGAATGGGATTCTAGTGACTGACCTGCCACCTGGAAATAAAGTTGGGTATAATTCTTTCACCCCAAGAATGTTTTGATGTCAATTTATTTGGTCACATTGAACCCATAATAAACTTTCCTGGGGCTGAAACCCATTGGCAAGACAATTGGCATAGTCGGCAGGATTCACTGTTGACCAAGGAAAAAGACAGGCTGCCCTTATGGGAGGGGTGCTTCAGCAGGCTGCCCCTGTGAAAGGGGAGACAGTGATCATCCCCCAATGGGTATGTGGTCTGAAGTGGCTTGCCTCCTAGAGGACTGGGCCCCACCCCAGGACTGGAGGCATGTGGAGGTGACACCTGAGGCCGTAGGGGTAGCTCTTGATATAGTAAGTGGATCCTTTGAGAAGCAGAGTGCCTGGGAGGCAGAGGGGACTGCGGGTTGGCTGCTTCTCACAGTCTTAAAAAGGTCTACAGAGGAGACCCAAGAAATGGTGGTAAGAGAACGCGAGCTGCAAACTTCAGTAGATTCCCTGAGGAGGGAAGTGGCATTGATGCAAGAGGCAGCACGAGTACGTGAGCTGCAGACTTCTGTGGATGCCCTGAGGAGGGAAATGGCATCAATGCGGGAGGAGGTGGCACAAGAACATGAGCTGCAAACCTCTGTGGATTCCCTGAGGAGGGAGATGGCCTTGATGTGGGAGGAGGCAGCATGAGAGCGCTGGAAGCAAGGTGCCATTGGAGATGAGATGGCAGCACTGCCAGGTGTTCTGAAGGAGAAGAGGCCATCAAGGAAAAAGACGAACTCCTGAGGGAAGCACAGGTGGAGATGGCATGAGAACATCAGCTGCGAAGCATTGAGCTGAAGGTAAGAGACCTTCTGAAGACAGAGGTAGCATTGCTGTGAGGCACAGTAGAAAAGGTAAAGGCTGTAGCAGGGGAGGCACTCGGGGGAGGGGAGAGAAAGGTGCCATCAGCCCCAAAAATGGAGGAGCTGGGGAAGGAAGAAGGGGTGGTGCTGGAGGCACTGGCCCCTCCTGTATTGAAAGCACACCCAGTGAAGAAAATAAAGACCCAGCAGCTGAAAGTTCCCCAAGGAGAGGAGCAGCCCCTCCCCAGGTTGTGGAGCACTCTATGGTCCGCCCCTATACTCAGGCTGAGCCGGTGGCTGTGGGACTTAAGGGTGGATGGAATTGTTGTCGGGATCAGAGATGGGAAAGCTGTCTTCCCTGACAGTGCAGCCTGCCTTGAGGCAGCGATTACAAAATGCAAGGTGACATGTGTAGTAGCTAGAGCAACAGGAACCCTGAAAGAAATAAGAACTGTTACTCACAGGAGGAATTAGAGGGGCCTTGTGAGGGTTAGGAGGACCCAGATGTGGGTTGATTTGATTCAGGCAGGAGAAGATGGAAGGAAATTAGATGGGAAGCCAAATAGGATCTTACTGGAGCTATGGCAACAGCTGAAACCAGAGCAGCAGTTCCAGCCATTAAGACCAAAGAGGCAGAGGTCAGAGACAGAGCCACAAGTGTGGCCTGAGTGTCTGCAAGACTTTTTGCTGAAGAGGCTGGAGAACAATGTTCGAGCTTCCTTGCACAGTGACCACTGCAGAGGACTAAGGGCACATAGATCAAGAGGAGAGATTCCTGGAGGGGTGGAGGGTGGATAAAATGAGAGTTCCTGTGGCCAGGATTCTCACTTGGCCCTGGTTCACTAGCTCACTGCACACCTGTGGGCAATACATGGCTGCTGACTCTATAAAAAGAGCTCTGCCCAGTGCTCTGGGCACAACACGGTGGCAGGGCTGCAAAGCTGCAGGAGAGCAGAGCAGAGGCTGGAGTGGTGGCAGCACCGAGGACAGAGGCCCAGAGGACGGCTGTGTGGGACGACTGTGCAGAGAGGCCCAGAGAATGGCTGTGTGGGACGGCTGTGCAGACAGAGAGGCCCAGAGGATGGCTGTGTGGACAGAGGCCTGAGGATGGCTGTGCAGGCAGATGGTCCCAGAGGCAGAGACCGGCTTGCTGCATGCAGACTCACTCTGAGTGAATGGGATTCTAGTGACTGACCTAACACCTGGAAATAAAGTTGGGTATAATTCTTTTACCCCAAGAATGTTTTGCTGTCAATTTATTTGGTCATATCGAATCCACAGTAAACTTGCCCAGGGCTGAAACCCATTGGCAAGACAGTGATGTATGGTAAGGCCAGACAGACAGTTACTGAGAAAGGGATGGCACAGTATTATATGCTAATATTTGTAATCTGTCAAGGTGTACCAGTGGGTTACCAAATGGTCAGTGAGGAGAAAGCTCCTCTTTTTAGAAGAATTGCAGCTAAGATATGAAATGTCTTAAACAACAAAACTAGAATATCACCATTTTGCAACCCCCAGACAAATTAATCATCTAGATAAAAAATCTGCAAAACATGTCCCACAAGGCCAAACTAGGCTGTTGCCTGTTTTTGTAGGGCCTGTGAGCTAAGAGTTCTCACATTTTCATTTATTAATTCACATTTTAGTAACAACAAACATATAATAATAGCAAATACCTGAGCACTTAATTGCTAGGCATTGTTCTGAATGTTTTATAAGTAGTAATTTACCTTTATGACAAGTACAGCAGATGCATACTGTTATAATCATTTCACACACCAGGCAGAGAAGTCATACAATTACTAATTGGTAAGAAGCTGGGATTTGAGTGCAGTTTAGCTCCAAAGTCAATGCTCTCAATCTCTGGTGTGCCATTTCCCACTTGTAATATCTAATCAGCATAGATCAGTGAAAACATGGCTCTTCTCATAAGGTGTAAGTAGAAAAGGTACCTAACTCCAGTGGGCCAAACACCCCAGGTGGAAAAGCCGTCATCCTTGGAGTCAGTTACTAGAACGCAAGCTCTAGCTCCTATCAGCTTTGCATCCCAAGTTCACCTTTTAAACTTCCAAATCTCCAATTCTTAATGTGAACATAAGGATGTTCACATGTACTCTCACTCACTCTAGATCTTGGAACACAAAGGTGAATGGAGCAAAATCATTTCCCTGAAGGAAATCTGAGTCTAAACGGGAGATACTACATACTACACGACAGGTTTTACACCACAGGAGTCACTGCGTATCAGGGGAAGGGAGAGAAGGAATGGGTACCATGTCTCTGTGTGAGCAGGAGGGGAATGGAATGTCAGGGAAACATCATGGAAAAGACAATTCGTGAAATGGCTCTTGGAAAATTAGGAATACCTCACAGGGCACAAAATGTTTGGGAAACAAGGATATGTAAAAAACAAAGAAACTTAAAAAAACTTCAAACAGCTTTACAAGCATAGAACACACATCTCTTGGGCAGGTGGGGATAGGGTGGATGAATTATAAATGGACTACAAAGCTAAGGACTTGGGGACAAGACATTAAAAAATTTCCAAAGCATTGCACAGACAATGGTACTTAGCATGTTCCTCAGCAAGGACTCAGTCAGCAGTGACGGTCCGGCGTTCCCTCTGTTGGTGCAACACCACCAGCACATGCCAGCTCGGGAAAATCTTAGAAGGTGGGAGCCTTGCAAACACATCAGAAGCTTTGGAAAGATGACTCCTGAGCTCTGCTCCACAAGAACATGATATGCAGCTATACCTTCTTACCCTTTCCGTGCCGTGCAAAACCACAGATTTCAAACACTCTAGTTCTCAGATGCTCTGCATCTGGAACAGCCACCCTATGTTTCTGACAGATCCTTGGAGAAATCTGAGAGATCTAAAGGGTGCTTTAAAAAGACCTTTCAGCCATTTGCTTTTGGAGATGGGAGGGTCCCACACAGGGAGTTGAGATTACTCAAGTATTTGCTTCAATTTCCTATTTCACTTTGCTTTTGGAAAATGAAGCAGGAAAGGAACTTTGACTCAGGTTTCCTAAAAGTACATTTATTCTCCATACCCTAATTCAGTTTCCATTTCACTCTTGGAGAATTTCAGTGACAAGCAGGAATATGCATTGTCTGGGAAAATTACATTGGTATAATAAGTCTAAAATTTTTCAGTGGGCCACAGGAGGAAGACAGCTGTTAAACCCTTTTAGGAAAACATGAATTTTAAAAAACTAAATGTTTTGAGATCATTATAGACTCACATGCAGTTCTAAGAAATAATATAGAGAGATCTCATGTACACTTCGCCAGTTTCTTCCAATGCTGACATCTACAAACTTGTATTTAGTACAAAATCACATATAAAGTACAGTGATGCTAACATTGGTACAGAAGATACAGAACACTCTATCACTACAAGAAACCCTCAAGTTGCCCTTTCATACCCACACCCAAATTTTAGTCCACCTCCACCCCACCCTCATCTCCTCTTAACACCTGGCAACCACTAGTATGTTTTCCATTTCTCTAACTTTGTCATTTACAGAATGTTATAAAAACCTAACCGCCACTTGAGATTGGCTTTAATTTTTTTCCATTCAGTATAATGCCCTTGAGACCCATCCAAGTTGTTGCAAATACCAGTAGTTCACTCCTTTTTTACTGCTGAATAATATTCCACAATATTGATGAACAGTTGACCCTTAAACAATGCAGGGCTGGGGCACCAACCTGCTGCATTGTCAGAAATTTGTGTGTAACCTTTGACTCCTCAAAAACTTAACTTCTAATAGCCTACTGCTGACCAAAGCCTTCTTACTGATAGCAAAAAGAGTTGAGTAACACATATTTCATATGTTACATGCATTATATATTGTATTCTTAGAATAAAGTAAGCTAGAGAAAAGAAAATGTCTTTTCAAATTGTTGCAAATCTCCAAAATTTTTTCCAGTATACTTATTGAAAAAAATGTCACATCTTAGTTATCAAACTTATGGGCACTGAGTTGTTCATAGTATTCCTTTATTACCTTTTAATTTCCATAGGATCTATAGATGTCCCCTCTTTCATTTCTCATATTAGTAATCTGTGTCTTTTTTCTTAGCCTGGCTATACATTTATCAGTTTTATTGATATTTTCCAAGAAGCAACTTGTGGTTTCACTGATTTTCTGTACTAATCTCCTGTTTTCAGTTTCATTTCATTTCTGCTCTAATTCTTGTATCCTTTTCTTCTGCTTACTTGGATTTGTTCTTTTCTTGTTCCCCAAGGAGGAAGCTTAGATTATTTATTTTATATTTTTTCTTTTCTAATATGTGAATTCAATTATATGTATTTCCCTCTAAGCATTGCTTTTGTTGCAGCCCCAAAACTTTGATAAGTTGTATTTGCATTTTCGTTTAGTTCAAAACATTTTTAAAATTTCTATTGAGATTTCTTCTTTGAACCATGTGTTATTTAGAAGTGTTTTAATCTCCAAGTATTCTATTTTCCAATTTTTTTTTTCTGCTGTTGACTTCCATTTAATTACATTGTGATCTAACAGCAGACATTGTATGGTATCTATTATTTTAAATTAGGTAAGGCGTGTGCCATGGCCCAGGATGGAGTCTGTCTTGGTGGCTATTCCACATGAGCAGGAGAACAATGTGAATTCTGCTGTGGTTGCATGAAGAACTCTATAGATTCCATAATCCAATTGACTAACAGGAATGTTGAGTTCCATTATGTTCTTACTATTTTTCTGACTGCTGTATCTGTCCATTTCCAAGAGAAGGGTGCTGAAGTGTCCAGTTATAACTATGGTTTTGTCTCTTTCTCCTTTTAGTTCTCTCAGGTTTTACTTCTCATGTTTTGCAGCTCTGTTGCTTGGTGCAGGTATATTTGGGATTGCCATGTCTTCTTGGTGTACTGACCATTTATCATTGTGTGACAGCCTCCTCTGTCTCTGGTAACTTACTTTGCTCTGAAATCTACTTTATCTGGTACCTATATTAATATCAGACATATTAATACAGTCACTCCTGATTCCCTTTGATTGATGCTTGCATGATGTATCTTTTTCTGTCCTTTTACTTTCTATTTGCTTGTATCATTATATTTGAAGTAAGCTTCTTGTAGACATGATACAGTCATGTCATGTTTATGTCTGCTCTATCAAACTCTGTCTTTTAACTTGTATATTTAACCTACTTCCACTTAATGCAATTGTTAATATGTTGGGGCTTACGTCTGCCATTTTGTTTTTTCCCTGTTTACTCTGTTTTAAATGTATCTCTTTGAATAGCTTCTCAGGAGTTGTTATAACATTATATACACATAACATCATAGTCTATTAGCAGTTTGAGTGAAGTATACAAACCTTACCTCCCGGTATGCTCTTTGATGCCCCTCATTTACAATGCAATTATCTTAAATATTTCTCTACATCATTTAAAATCACATCAGTGTTAAAATTTTGCTTTATCATCAAACATATTTTTAAAATTCGAAAGGAGAAAGAAAGTCTATTGCCTTTACCCATATTTTTGCTTACTATGTCCTTCCTTCTTTCCTGGTATTCATTCTTTTGTCATATCTTTTCTGTTTAGAGAACTTCTCTTACCCATTTTGGGGGAAAAGGAGAAAATCTGCTGGTGAAAAATTTGTTAGTTTTCCTTCATATGAGAATTTCTTGAATCTCCTCCATTCCTGAATGATATTTTCAGAGCATATGGGATTCCAGGTTGACAATTCTTTTCTTTCTGCAGTTGAAAATACTGTGCCACTTCCATCTGGCCTCCATAGTTTTCAGATGAAAAATCTGGTGTCATTCAAATTCTTTCCCATAAAGTGTCATTTTCCTGGCTGCTTTCAAGGATTTTTTTGTCTTTAGATTTCAGAAGTTTAGTTATAATTAAACTTAGTTAGGTGTCTTGACCTAAATTTATTTGGGTTTATTCTGTTTGTGGTTTGTGCAGCTTCTTGAATCTATAGGTATATGTTTCTTGCCAATCTGGGGAAATTTTTAGCCACTATTTCCTCTAGTATCTTATACCCCATCTGATCCATCTTCCCCAGGTTTGCTTACAGTTTAAATGTTGGGAGAAAAAAATGGAAAGAATAACACTTTGTGACATGTGAAAATTATATGAAATTTAAACTTCAGTATCTATGTTTAAAATGTTATTGGAAAACAGTCAAGTTCACTTACTTTTATGCTATGGCTGTTTTGATGCTACAACAGCACAGTTAAGCAGTTGTGATTAAGACCGTATAGCCCACAAAGCTGAGAATTCACTATCTGGCCTGTCAGAGAAAAAAGTTTACCAATCTCTGATCTAGGGCAGTCAACATCAACACTTGCTGACAACACAAAAAGAAACACAACCACACATTACATACCTCATGATCAAAGAACCCAGCACCAACCACTATGCAGCCATGGGGTGATGTGGGGCTCAAACATGAGCCTCATCAGACTTCTCGATCAGCAGCTCTTCTGGCGATTTAGCCAAAACTACTGTTATAACACCACCAAGATGTTATTTGCCTTTCTACTCTCATTCTCTAAAAGTGCACAGTGCAGTTTTCAATAAGCTACATTACATGGACTATCACAAAAGACTGAACACAGGCTGTCTTCTAATAAGACATTTTAAAAAATGCAAGAAAAAAATTTTAAGTTACTCTATTTCTTTTTGTTTAGAAAATAATTACAAAATATGTTATTTCTGTTAACACACAAAAGGTTTATTAAATTTCAAATACAGAAAATATCAATATGCCTCTCAGGGTCCTCAATATTTTTGAGAGTATAAAGTGGTCCTGAGACCGGGAAGTTTGAGAACTGCTTCTTTAGATTCAACAACCACTTTAGAGGCAACACAGGGAACAAAAGATGCTGACTAGTCTTGTAAACTATACCCTGGGGATGCAGTCTGCCAAATCCAGACCAGAAAAAATCAAGACAACCCACTTTCTTCAATAGCAACAAAATCACAAGAGTGGCAAAAAGACAGAAGTTCTATGTTAAAAGAAACAGAAAGACCTATCAAGCTATCAAAATGCATGAACCTTATTTAGATACAAATTTGGAAAAACTGTAAAATAAAACAAATGGGAAAAATGGGAAAGTGAACACTGACTGGGTAGTTGAGGATATCAAGGAATTATTAGTATTCTTAATCAGGTGTGATAGTAATTGTTGTAGTTATATTTAAAACATTTTTTAGAAGAGTCCTTGTCTTTTAAGGATATATACTGAAATATTTATGATACAATATAGGAGAGAGGAGTATAAAAGACTAGCCTTCATCTAAGACTCAGCATCAGCCAATAATTACTAGAGCTGAGCAGTAGTGCATGGGGATACATTATTCTCCCTGTTTTTGTAGACTTCTGAAATTCTCCATATTGAAAAATTAAAAAGTATAGATTTCATATATTCTTCCCCCAAGAAGTATGGGATGAGGCTGAACAATGTATATTTTTAGTCTGAACACCATGCTGGGAGTGGTCTGCAGCCCATAATCTGAGAGCATTGCTCTACTTGATTCATGAATTTCTCCTACAACATTACAAAGAAATCAGGCCTCTGTTTGAACACTGCTATAATGGACAAATCTCTATCTCCTGAGAGCTCAAAAAACATTTGACTGGTCCTCATTCTTAAATAAATAACAACAAATCTATAATAACTGGTAACAGATGATCATTACCTCCTTTAAATTTCTAAAAGACTTTTTAAAACTTCTCCTATGGTACTTGTACACAAATAGCTACAAGAGAAAAAATGTGCAATTCCTTATTATAAGTATATGCTCCACAGTACATTACAGTATACAAAATGGATGCACACTGAATTGGAACATATGCCCCCAAATCTGTAAATACCAGTTTAGCATATGTAAGCATAGCCAAGAGTTCAAAATGAAAGTGGAAGAAATGTGTGTGCTGTACACAAGTATAAACACACCAATTTAAGAATTTAATCTTATCCAGTATGCTCTTTAGAAGGTCAAGAAAGAAAAGATTAATTAAGGTTGAAGCAGTAAGAGAAGCCATCTTCAAGACAGAAGAATTTAAGCTGGGCCTTAGAAGTAAGATTTGGTGTCCTCTAACCCCGAGGCAGGAAAAGCTAAGTTCATAAAGGACTGCCATATGCCTGGCAATAAGATGATGTATGCTAAAGAAATACTGGGGAATAAAACTGGACAGGTTGGCTGGACACATGAAGGAAATCCCTGAAGCTTAGAAAAAGCAGCAGCGAGTGTACCCCTTCTTGAGCAGTGAGCTAAGGAGGGAGACACAGGGCCTGCAGGGCACTTCTGTGTGAACCTAGCTCTGTCACTGCTTGTGTGACTTGGTGAGTTCTTAACCTCTTGAGCTCAGCTTCCTCATCTGTAAAATAGGCATGATAACCCTACTTCATAGTGTGGCTGTGAAGGTAAGATTTATTACATAGAGGTTTAACATCTTTAAAGTACTTTCTGTCAAACTAGGTAATTAATAAAAGGTGGTTATTACTAAGACAGTTTTCAAAAGAGTGGCCTGGCAGTGAAATGAATAATCTACAGAGGGATGATTAAACATCATTTAAATTCCTCCCCAGTGTTCCACGGACACTGAGTCTCTGCCATAAGTACATGATACACTGTAGAGCTAAGTTAAACCAAATGTGAAAGCTATCTTGTCTTTCTCAAAGTTTTGTGAGTTTATTTAAACAACGTCACAGACACTAAGCAGAGCCAGCCAGCTCTAAACAAATGAAGGAAATAAAAGGAGACACAGCACTCATTAAATTGTTTTTCTTTGGAAATTTAACTAATTTGATTAAAACAGGCCTTTACTTTCAAAGACAATGATTCAGCAGAAAAGATTGGACATATATATAAATGAGTATAATACAAAACAGAGTTCATACCTACCAAAAAAGAAGTCAAAATGCTTTGGGAGAATGGATACGAGCTCTTAGTCCCTAACTCCCTAGCACACAAGATGGGTTCAATAAATGTTCCTGGGATTCCTTGGACAAGTGGCCATTTTGCCCCAACTGCCAAGAAAATTAAGAAGAAGATAATTTTCCAGCCCAAGAGAACAGCTTCAGCAACAGCACTGCAATGGGAAACCACCAGATGTTTTCGCAAAATGGCAAGTGGGTTTGAGCTGAGAGCGACACAAAGATGGAACCCAGTGGCGGAGGCAGTGGCACAATCACAACCTCAAGTCCCAGGCTCTGGAGAGCAGACAGTCTGACAGCAACAGAAAGTCTTCTTAATATTCTGAAAAGAAGGGTAACGGGACCAAAGTGGTGCTCTAGGACGATTTGGAGCCAGCATGAATGACAGGGTAGTTAAGCTGGAAGACTGTCAAAAGCAGGGACCACGTCTTACTCACCAGCACAGGGCCTCACATGTGAAAACTCTGCTTCACCTACGGCACCAAGAGGAGAGAACACGAACCATGACAGAGGCAGCACCTGCCTACATTTGTAAGGTCCACGTTAGTAAGGCAGAGTCCTTAAAATAAAACTAAACCCAAACACAACTACTCCATTTCCCAGTGAGAAATAACTTTCCATCTGGGAAGTTGGTAGTATTTGTCACTGAACTGAGGCATCAGTAAAGAAGGCTGTCAGACAGCAAGCTCACTAGTAGGGGGATGATTTAACAATGTGGGTAACTATCAAACCACTGTGTTGTATACGTGAAACCAATATAATATTGTATATCAACAATACTTCAGTAAAAAACAAACTTTTTGCCATTATTTTCTCTCTCTCCAAAAAAAAAAAAAATGTACATAAAAAAAGCAGCAGCCTGTCAACACAGGAAGGCATCTCTCAGGCTGTGCTATGTGGGGACAGTAGACATGGGTGTATGAGAGCCTAGGTCTCTGGGGGGGAAGATAACCACAGAACATGAGCCTAGTAATATCATGTCCCCAAGAATGAATTCCACAAAAGGATCCACTTGAAAGACAGTGACATCAACATCTTTGTAGTAAAACATTTAATAATCCATTCAGACATTTCTAGAATTACTTTGTAAATGGGGGTCAGATATACCAAAGTCTCAGCCATTAAGGCATTTATCATATAGATGGAAAGATAAAACATATACGGAACAAACCACAAAATGCAATCTGAGTGAAGTAACTGAACAAACTAGTGTAGAACAACAGCAGAGAGGACCCTACACTACCTTCAAAGTTTGGGCTCTTGTCCTAACCCTACTGTTAACTCCTCTGTGGCCTTGAATAAACCTTTACCTAAGCAACTCCTGACCTATAAAATAAGGAAAGGTTTATAAGACAGGCACAGTCGCAGGGGGGTCATCAGGTGAGAAATTGAGGATCAACAGAGGTGAGGCTTAGAACCTCACACCCCCTGTTTTGAGAGAAATCTTCTGCATCCGTGGATGTATTATTGCCCTTGTCTAGCTTGGATTTAACACATAGTCTACAGGCACACACCTGATCATCTACATTTGCTCTCTTACAACACTAAACTATGTTTTCTACCTTTATCTTACATCTACCTACCACTTCAGCATTTTATTAAAAAAAAAAAATAATAATAATAATAATAAAGGGAAAATGTGGGATTCACATATAAATCAAGTATAAAAATCAAACGAATATTCATATTTGACCTGATTGTTTATAGTTCATGAGTGATCAAAACCGAAAGTTTTTGTGATGACTGCCCTTGTACTGTTCACCATGTACGAACTTATTCATTATGTAAGAATTTGTTCACCGTGTAAGAACTTGTTCGTTATGCTTCAGAAGATTGGAGACTGACGAGAATTAGGCTGGGGGTGGATTAATGATTGTGCATTGAGCATTGACACCCCTATACAGAATTTTATTGTTGTTAACAACCATTTGATCAATAAATATAAGAGATGCCCTCTCAAAAAAAAAATAAGGAAAGGTTTAGTGGACTACTACAGACAACCCATTAAAGTATTCAGTGCATTTCTTTGGTAGATCCTACCTTTTTCACATATGAAGCCATTTTTTAAATGGGAAACAAATTTCTTAGATCTTCTTTGTAGCTGTCTTTTTAGCCTAGGTTAATAGATAAAGCATATACTATAAAAATGCTACCACAAAATCCGTAAAATCTTTACAACAATCTGTACTTCATCACATTTAAATGAAAAATAGCAATTATTTGTTCTACCTCAAATGCTTAAGATACTCATGATTTTACATTCCTGAAGTCTTTCCCAGGCTTAATATTATTATCTCTGTTCACTCGAAAGATAATCAGGACAAGCATGAAAATGAACCCAATAAAGGAGGAGTGAGAAAGAAGAGTATGGATTCAAAAGAAAATTCTAAGGTAGTAACTCAGCAAGAAAGTGGACATAGGGAGTAAAGGAAAGGAAGAACTCAGAGCGACTCTATTAGTGTCATTAATAGACATAATGAAGCCAGAAGTTGTAAGTTTGAGGAGAAGAACCAGGGAGGAAGGAAAAACCAACATCAACAACTACAGATACCAGTAACTGGGCATCTACTAGGTTCTTGGCATGTTAGTTCTTTAAAAATTATTACATGCAAAACATTAAAATAGCAAAACAGAACAAAAAGGTGTACAATAAAAAATTTCCCTCTTGTTCTAGATTCCTAAACTCCTAGATTCCTAGACACCCTCCCCAGGGTTAGCTATGATTAACAATGTCACTTGTATTTCTCAGCAATGTTTATGTTCCTACTTAATCCTCACAACTCTCTGAGATGGTACTACTTTATAAATAAGAAACTGAGCGTGAAAGAGGTTGGCTGGGCAATGTCATAGAGCCATGAAGGGACAGAGCTGGCATCACAAGGGCCCAACCAGCCATGCACACCAAACACTGGCACAGATGTTCCAAGGGGCTGTAGTAACACAAAAGTGGAACCCAGCTGTCCATGAAGGACTTGGTATGCAAATCCATCACATGTATTCTGTGCACTACTGTGCAGCCATTAACACTGAGAATAAAAGTGTAAGGCAGATTCAGAGAGTCCACACAGGCAAAGCTCTAAGATGGCTTAGTAAGTTAAAAAAGCAATTGCCAGAAATGGGGAATTACTGTCCAATGGGCAGAGTTTCAGTGTGGGGTGATGGAAAAGCTCTGGAGATGGATATGTTGACAGCCGCACAGCACATGAATGTACTTGACACCACTGAATGTACACTGATAAATGATCACAACGGTAAATTCTGTTATATATATTTTACCTCAGTACTGAAAATCCTAAAAGAAAAAAGAAAAAAGCAATTGCAGAACAGTGTGACCAGGACTCCATTTTTCTAAATGAGAATGTGGGTGTATACTGGTATCTTCTGTTAATGTTTTTTATCGTTTATGGTACTTTTCCATACCTGACTCTCAGACGTCCTGGTAAGGCTCCCGACTTCTAGGAGTGCCAATACTGAGTCCTGTATCTCCCACCCCAAACACGTTAGTCAGCATTCCAACTCAACTCCTAGCACCCTTTCTCCTCCCTCACACAGAACAGTGGTCAGAGCCTGATTCATCTGTAACTTCTCAACACCTATGTTAAATGTCATTGTGGGCCCATCAAGTTCCAGCATGAAAAAAAAGTTTGCAAGAAAATGCTCCCTCCTCTCCCCACTGAGCTCCAATGCCAAAGCTGGTGAGATGATGCCACATGACACAGGTCAAGCCACTGCTGCTGGAGAAGGGACAGCAAGGGGTACACAGGGTGCTCCTCAATTATCCTAAAATTAAAGTTTTTGGAGACAACATGGAAACAGTCTAGCAGGTTATGCAGACAAGATTCCAGCAGTGGGAAACCACAGCTTTAAGTGTAATTACAAGAAATGTAAAGCTAACAAATGGTTTGAGATGTTTTTCCTTTTATTTAAATGCATCCCTAGCTAAGAATATGACCTCGACTGAGGTTTATCTAAATGATTTTCTGAAGGACAAATTCAACATTATTGAAAATAAAGGAAAGCTCTGCTCTCCGACTACCCCTCTGCTGTAGCTGTGGAAGTTTCTCTGACCCAGTGGGGGGCAGAAAGGCCCTCTCCAGGGGGAGAGGGAAGCTCACTCATTGTACCCACATTTAGCAAGAGAAGGAGTTGTTCAGAAGACGGTCTGAGGGGCTACCACAAAGGAAAAGTATGGGAATTATAAAAAACAAAAACAAAAACAAAAATCAAGACAGCCCAGTCCTGATGGTTTTCTCTACGTTTCTAGGAACAGCCAGAACTGAAGCTATATTTTCTTCTACCAAATTTTCATTCGTTTTCTTAAAAATTAAGAGCTCAGTTTTCTCAGCGTACAAACAAGCACAGAGCACTGCGGTTTTAGGAAGACACTCACCACCAACAACACTGCCCCCAAGTGTTGTTTTTAAGGGCAGAAAATTGCTTTTTCCATACTGGTTCTTCAAGTCTTAGCAAATTCCACTAAAACCTACCCAAACTAGAAAGCACAACCTACAAAAAGCATTCAATACATATTTTTAAAGGTAAACCTTTGTATGCAGTTGACCCTTGAACAACACAGATCTGAACAGCATGGGTCCAATTATACGTGGATTTTTTTTTTCAATAAATACATTGGAAGCGTTTTTGGAGATTTGTGACAGTTGACAAAACATTTTCTTTTCTCTAGCTTACTTTATTTTAAGAATACAGGATATAATACATACAACATACAAAATGTATTTAATCAACTCATCATGTTATTGGTAAGCCTTCTGGTGAACAGTTTATTAGTAGTTAGTTTTTTGGGCGGCAAAAGTTATATGTAAATTTTTGACTGCACAGCAAGGGTTGGGGCGAGGCTGGTGCCCCTAACCCCCATGTTGTCCAAGGGTCAGCTGTATATTCTCTTTTAAACGTACCAAATATCTGCACTCTTCTTATTATTTAGGCTTATGTCTCAAAGTTGGTCTCAAAACCAAAAAGACCTTTTCAACAGATCTGGGAGATCAAAATGATCTTCATAGTAATGCTAAGTTCCTAGAGCCTCTGGCACTGTATCGACTCTCTCACTGAGTGCAGAAGCAGTGGTGGGCACAGCTGCGGCCTCTTAGCACTCAGCAAGACAGTGGCAGTCAACCAATTCCTCAACTCCATGTACTTGCAGGGAAAGAACACCATCTTCTCTTTAAGTGTCCATGATGAAAATAGTACAGTCACTCTGGAAAAGTCCATCCGTTTCTTAGAAAGCTAAATACGGAGTTTTACGCACCTACACTTGTGATAAAATTACAGAATACACAGACACAGACACACACACACACACACACACACACAGGACTACAACTAACAGTGGGGAAATCCGAATGAATTGATGGATTGTATTATAGTCAACATCGTGGCTGCAACAGTATACTACAATTTTGCAAAATGGTATCATAGGGGAAACTGGGCAAAGGATACACTGGGTCCCTTTTATTATTTCTTACAACTACATGTGAACTATAATTATAATTATGTCAATAAAAATTTCAACTAGTGACTATAAATCCATACTCACAGCAGCATTATTCACAACAGCTAAAACATGGAAGCAACCGAAGTGCCCATCAAAGGATAAACAAAACAAAATGAATGGTATATACAAACATTCAGCCTTAAAAAAGGAAAGAGTTCTGGAGATGATGGATGGTGGTGATGGGCCCACAACAGTGTGAACGTACCTAACAGAAAAAAACAAACAAACATGGAAGGGATTACTAATGAAAAATTCAGGATGAGAAGGGGATGGGATTAAGATCAGGGAGGGGCTCGAGGTAAAGGAAACTGTTGCATCTTACACTGTGTATTCACTCTATCATTATTCTTTGTCATACATATTTTAAATTTTGTATCGACTTAATATTCCATAAACTTTTAAAAAGAAAAATGTCTTTGATCAAGCAGTACAAATTATGAATGTTATTAACTCTTGACCCTTGACCTTTCTGTTGCAGGTGATGGAGAAGGAGGGACGAGAAGGCACTTCCGCATGGCAGGGCAGATGGCTGTCTGGAGTATAAGCATGTGTGAGACTAGGTGATGAGCTGAATCAAATGCTTTTTCACGGTATACCATTTTTACCGAAAAGATATAACCTGCAAACTATGTTTTCTAGACCTGTATTTGGTAGGCATTTCTTGAAACAGAACAAAGCGATTCTATCACTTTGAGACAGCAGTTTTCTGCCAGTAATAAAATAAGGCTTTCAAATGAAAATTAGAACACTGGAAAACCTGTAGCCACCCTTTGAGTTCGACAGCTTCTCAATATTTAAAGACTTTTCCAATGAAATCGGTGGTGGTATTAAACAGAATTTAGCGATCCTGTGTTAAGAAACGTGTCAGCCCTCGGAAGAGCCGGCTAACTCTATTTCTCCAACGACAAACATACAGACAGCACAGTGGGTAACAAGTCCATTCAAACTGCAAGACAGACCAAGGAATTTAATGTCAGAGTGTAGGAAGTTCACTGGTGAGACTGCAGATTCCACGTCCGAACCAATCTTTTATAAACCACCACTCACCCTAGTTTTCGTATAGTAACAAAGAAAATCCCCAACTACGTGAAAAAGCTATTAAAATACTCCTCCTTCTCCCAGAACATCTCTGTATAAAACCGGATTATTCTCTTACAGTTCAATCCAGACATTGCAACAGATATTTAGGAAAATCGCAGAGCACTTAGGAAAATCCAGCTGTCTAGTACGACGGCCCAACAGTTTAGAGGTTTGCAAAGGATAAGAGGCCGCCACTCGGCGCTGACTCTAAAATGGGCGCTAACACCGGGCGTCCGGGACGCTGCTCCGCGAGTCCCCGCTGCGAGGACACGGCTGCCGCCCAGCGCACGGCCCGGGACACCGGACACGTCCCAGCGACACCCCTCGGGCGGCCTCCGGGGACGTGCGCACGCCTCCCGGACGTCCGGCCGGGGGGCGGGAAAGGCGCCCGAGGCCGGGCGGCAGGGGCCGCCGGCGTGGCGCGGGGTGCGGGGCGGGCGCCGGGGCCAGCGCGGCCCGTACCTGTTGGTCATTCCTGCCGCCACGCCCAGCATCTCTCCGCAGTCTGCCGCCGTGGCTGGCCCCTCGCCGCTGCGCCACTCCGGCCGCGTCCGCCGCCCTCGCCGCTCGGCCGCTGCGCGCTGGCGGGCGGGTCGCCAGCAGGAAGGGGGGGGACGAGGGGCGGGGCAGCGCCGCCGTCTCGGGCCCAGGACCACGGAAGGGCGGTGCTGGCTGTGCCGGGCGCGGGCGCACGCGGAGGGCGGGGCGGCGCGGGAGGACACCGGACCGTCCTCGGCCCCGCCTCCGGCCGCCTCAACCCCTCCAGTCCTTAGCTCCGTAGGGACCCTGGCCTGGTCGCGCTCTCCTCCTGCCGACCGCGGCCCCGCCTCCACCTCGATCTACGCCAGTCCTCGGTTCCGCCCCTGTGGGTCTACAGCTCCGCCCCGCCTAGAGTATGCCTTAGGCCCCGCCCATGCCCCGCCCGGTCTGGCCCGCCCACGCACGCCCGGCGGGTGGGCGCGAAGGCCCAGCGGTGAGGCGAGGTACCCGAGCTCGCTCGCGGCAGGTCTTCAGACCTGGACCGGCCCGCGCTCGGGGGTGACGGCGTCGATGTGCCCCTGGACGGCCTGGCCGCCGGCCGCCGGCTCTGGAGAGCACGGGGGAGGAGACGCCGCAAGCAGGCGGGCCCACCCCGCAGGCGCCCGGGGTCACTGTCGCAGAGGCCCCCTCCGGGCCCAGCGCGGGAGCCGGCTCGTCCCGAGCTGGCAGACCCCGCCATCAGTTAGAACAGGGTAGGCCCCGCAGCGTTGAGTCCACACCGCTTCCGTTCTCACTTGCCCCTTCCCTTCACCAAACCCTGGTGTCTGCGAGGACCTCACACTGCTGTTCACACGGGCGTAAGGATCTCGCCGACGTCTGGTTTTGTAACTGCGCCTACTTTGTCATTACAGATAAAAACCTCTGTCTCCCGCCAGTCCTGACTTGTGGCGGGAAAGTAGCAAATACCTTTGACATCCTTATAGTACAATAAATTCTAAAAGAGAAAATGTTGACATGTTTTAAAAAGCATATAAAAATATTTAAAGAAAACATCGGAGAAATAAAAATTAGAGAGTGAAAGGCAGTTTCCAAACAATATAAATCCCACACATCATAAAATTAAAAATTAGTAAATGTGACCAAATAGGAACCTTAAATTTTCTGAAGAGCAAATATGACAGCAACTGAGAAAAATAATTGTAAGATGTATTACTAAGCAAGGTCTGATTTCCTTATTACAAAAGGAATCAGTAATAAAAGTTCGACAGAGAAAAGTGGACAATGCATATGCAGAAGTTTCTGCAGAAAAAAGAAACAGGAATGAGTTTTAAAAGTACAAGGAGGAATCCAATATAAATAAAATTTTGAGTACCATTTTCACATAAAGGCAAAGTTTGGCACTGTGCTGTTTCGATGAGGATATCTGAAACAGATGCTTTGACTTAACTGCTCATGGGAGAACAAAGCACGACTTTTTTGTAGGGGACAAGAGGGCAAGGTCTCTTAAAATGTAAAATTCAGCTCCACTTTGAGCCAAGAAATTCACACTTTGGAATTTATTTTACAGAGGTATTCTTATGTATACACAAAATGTATGTTTAAAGATACCTTGGGAACTATTTATAAGCTAAATCAAATAATGACAGGGATTTTCTTTAAAATATGTGGGTGTGGTGCATGTGGGAAGGAGTATCAGTGAAACAAAATTGGCCGTAAGTTGGTAACTGTTGAAGCTGGCTTATAGGTACATGGATTTCTTTATATTAGTGTGTCTACATTAGTATCTATTTGAAATTCCACAATGAGAAAAATTTTTTTAATGGAAACCAAAAGAAGGTACAAGGAAAGTCATTGCATTTTTGTTTTTAAGAGAACTGAGAAGATCTATTTAACTCAGATATTAATTATGTTTTTTAATGTAATACTATCAAAATGCTAAAAAAGTAAGAATGACTGACTAGCATATGAAAAGGTGCTCAACATCACTAATCACTAGGGAAATAGAAATCAAAACCACAATGAGATACTACCTCTCATCCATTAGTATGACCACTATCAACAGTGAATTGGTGCGGTATTGGAGAAATTGGAACCCTTGTGCAGAGTATATATGTAAAACGGTGCAGCCACTGTGAAAAACGGTATGACAGTTGATCAGAAAAAAATAGAAATATATGATCCAGGAATCCCACTTCTGGGTAAATATCCTAAAGAATTGAAAGCAGCTCTTGAAGAGGTATCTGTGCACTCAAGTTCACAGCATTATTTACAATAGCCAAAAGGTGAAAATGACCCAAATGTGCACTGAAGGATGCATGAAATAACCAAATGTGACATATGCACAATGGGATATTATTCAGATATAAAAAGGAAGGAAATGTTGACACACGCTACAACATGAATGAAACTTGGGGACATGCTGAGTGAATTAAGCCAGTGACAAAAAGACAAATACTGTATAAACCCACTTAAATGAGGTACCTAGAGTAGAGTCAAATTCATTGACACAGAAAACAGAATGATGGTTGCCAGAGGCTGGGAGAAGGGGAGAGGGAGTTATTGATTAATGAGTATACGTTTCAGTTTCGCAAAATGAAAGAGTTCTGGGGTTTGCAGCAATGAGAATATACTTAACACCACTGAACTGCATGCTTAAAAATGATTAAGATGGTAATTTTATATTATGTCTATTTTACCACAGTTTTGAAAAGGCAGATGATATATAGTAATGAAGAATGGTCTCCACAACATATAAAGTAAGGAAGTAAATAAAGCAAGGGGAAAAGTTTGTTTAGCATGCTACCATTTGAGGGAACAGAGAAGGGACATAGCACCCACGTGCCCACACACACACTCACATTTACTGCTTGTTAGGCAGAAATATCTGGAAGGATAAGAGATACAAAAACTATAACAAGGAATGTAAGCTAGTTCAACCATTGTGGAAAGCAATTTGGAGGTTCCTCAAAAAACTAAAAATAGAAATACCATTTGACCTAGGAATTCCACTCCTAGGAATTTACCCAAAGAAAGCAAGATCTCAGATTCAAAAAGACATGTACCCCTATGTTTATCGCAGCACTATTTACAATAGCCAAGATATGGAGGTAACCTAAGTGTCCATCCGTAGATGAATGGATAAAGAAGAGGTGGCACATATACACAACGGAATACTATTTAGCCATAAGAAAGAAATCCTACCATTTGCAACAACATGGATGGAGCTGGAGGATATTATGCTCAGTGAAATAAGCCAGATGGTGAAAGACAAGTACTAAATGATTTCCCTCATTTGTGGAGTATAACAATGAAGCAAAACTGAAGGAACAAAACAGCAGCAGACTCAGAGACTCCAAGAAGGGACTAGTGATTACCAAAGGGAAGGGGTGGGGGAGGGCAGGTGGGGAGGGAGGGAGAAGGAGATTGAGGGGTACTATGACTGGCACACATGGTGTGGTGGGGATTATGGGGAAGACAGTGTAGCACAGAGAAAGCAAATAGTGACTCTGTGGCATCTTGCTACACTGATGGGCAGTGACTGTAATGGGGTATGGGGGGAGACACGATAATACGGGTGAATGTAGTAACCACATTGTTTTTTCATGTGAAACCTTCATAAGAGTGTATATCAATACCTTAATAAAAAAAAATTTTGCTCTGATAAAAACAAAAAACAAAACTAATAACAGAAATGGAGTTTGAGGAAGGGTTAGGAATTAGGAGTGAGGTAAGGGGAACATACACACAATCTACATTTCCTTAGTGGAGTGTTACAAATTCATTAGAAATTCAGGTTACAAGCCTGTAGTAATATGAGAAAATATTTATGTAGTATGGCTACTTACCATACTACATGCAGATGTTAAAAATTTTATATACAGTGTGAGACTTACTACTAGGTTACAAATGCTTAAATATCAGCAGTAGTTAGGTTTTGTTTGGAGAAGAGTCTGATATTTTTCTACATTTCTCTGTCTTCCAGAAAATAATGTGTTGATTTTTAGAGGAAAAATAAACATAAAAAAAGTTTAGACTTAACTTTACTTGATTTCTAATCTCCCACTTCCTTTTAAACAAGCTTTATTTTTTGCATATCTATACCAAATAACCAAATACTCTCCCTTTTAAAGAAGTAAAAGATTAATCATTGGATCTGTTGCCTTGATTAACTGCTGTTATGCTTATTTTTTACAAAGCAGATTTCTTTTCACAGTAGCTTGCTTTCAACATGCTATATAGTCTGTAATCAATTAATCTTGCTGTTATTTCAAGATGCTTGGCTAAAAACTGTGGCTTACTTCTTGGTTTCTAATTGTTGGTTTTAAAGTAGCAGTGCATTTTTCTCATAGTTAGCCTGTCTGTGGAATGTGCTGTCGGGGTGAGTTGCTTCTGTGGTTGACCCACGTCTGTCACAAAGACTTGGAAAAATATGTCTATTGGCCTTGATGCTAAACTGAATTTCTTACTGCTCATATTACTATGGAGTTTCTCAGTATGAAGCCACAGATGTCTCTGATACTTTTTCATTCATTTTTGCTCTGACACTCACTATATCAGCTTTTAAAAATGAAATTTGGCATTTGTAAGTTTGCATATCATATGTATGAATACACACACACACACAGACACAGCACATTACTGAGAGTATTTTGGAGGTTGCATTCACAATAAATGCCTATTAAACATGGTTTTTCTTCTTTTCCACTTCCATTAGTCTCCACTACAAGACCAGAGAAAAGGGCATCTATCTGTTCAAACATAGTGGATTAGTTCGGGAACCCTCTCCTGCATTTCAGCACTACTTGTGTGGTTTTTTAAAAGATGTATTTTCATCTCTTTCCTGGTTACATAGCAGAAAAGCTACATTGTAAAGTGAGGCTGTATTGCATAGTGGTTGAGAGTGGAGTCCCCAAATCAGGCTGACCTAGGTCCAAACCCTCTTCCCTGGCCTATTGAGTAGCTTAACTTCTCCTGGCCTCCATTTGTCCTCCACAAAATGGATGATAATAGTACCCACTTCAAAGGTTTGCTAGAAGATTAAATAAGATTCATCCTTCAACAATATTTGAGAGCCTACTTTGTACCAGGGACTCTTCTAGGCCCTGGGGGACAAGACATGAACAGAAAAGATAAAACTGCAGGACTGAGACAGTGCCAGTCACACAGAGGTCTGCCACAGATGCTGATGATGCTTGTCATCCAGGACTGAGACATCACAGAGATAGGTGACTTATCAGCAGATAGTCTCTTATAATATCATGTTGCAGAGATAATAGTTGAAAACAGTTTGTCTGTTTTCCCTGTTTTCTATGTATTTACCAACTGTATGTATTATTACATGGCACTAGATATACTGTCCTGCATCCTATTATTATTATTTTAATGTATATCTCTGACATTCTTCCACATTAATACAGATATGTCTAATTCATTCTCTTTAAGAGGTGCATAGCATTCAATGTGTTTATAGATCAATGGGTCTCTAACCCTGGCTGCTTAAGATTTCCTGAGAAGTTTTTAAAAACTGCCAGTGCCCAGGTCCCAGAAGGCCTGAGAACCTCTGGTACAGGTTTCATGACTTTTATCAATTGTCTTCAATTCCTGGACAGATTATTTCCTGCAGAATTTTAAACTTGTTTATGTCACTTCCATATTAAAAAGGAAAAAAAAGACCTGCTCCCACCCCATGTAATTTTGTTCTCTCTATGTCCACCCACTTCATAAAGGTCTTAAAAGACCAGCTTGTTTCCCCTCTGGCAGCTGACCTTACACCCATTCATCTTCAGCCTTCTTTAGTGTGACCTCAGCTCTCTCTACAGTTCCCAATGGATTCTTTTTTGAATCTACAGAGTAGTGGTTCTCAAAATGAGTTTGCAACAGAACCACCTGGAGAGCGAGTTAAAACACAGATTGTGGACCCCACATGCCTGGACTTTTGACTCAGCAGATCTGGATGGGGCTTGAAAATCTGCATTTCTGCCCAGCCCTCTAGTGGTACCAATGCGGCTGTTGGGGGACCAGGCTTTGGTAACTATTGAGAGTCCAGGATGAAACAGACTTGCAAGCAAAAAAGTATATGAGAGTGTGTTTTACCCAAAGGTGAAAACAGTTAACCATTCCTCCTCTTGTTAATAATTCATGCAAGGCCCAATATTAAATTTCCTTTCATAATTTCTCTAATTTTTCACTTCACCCTCATTCCACTTTCATTTTCTCCCATCATCCCTCCACCAGCCATAGAGAACCAATCCTCCTAGTTTTGGTATAGGTACTTGGATTTGATTATATTTGTGGGAAATATTTGCTGTTGTTTTGCAAATGTGCATATTTGACATTTATGTAAGTGGTATTATGTTATAGACTGCATTCTATTTCTCACTCCACCCTACATTTAAGTAAACCATCTCTATATGTACCTCTTTTTTTTATTACCCTGGTACTACAGAGCATTGCAGACTTCTGCCTCCACATCCCCTTAGAGGTTACCCTATGGGCCTCCACTTCCCTGCTACCATAACTATGCTAGTTAAACATCCCTATGGTGCGTGCACAAGTTTCTAATATATGTACCCAGGAGTAGGATTACTGGGCCATGGTATATACTGGTATTAATTTCTCTATAAATTCTTATAAAAATGGGTTTAAAAAGTAGAATATGCAAAAGGAATTGGCATGTGCTAGGCAGCTAGCTTAATAGGTAGGTGGTGTGACTATCTCTGGCAATCCATGGCCCTGGCAGGCAGGCTTGCCCATACCTCCTTCCAACTGGCAGTTGGCATTCCGCCTCCATTCTGATCTTCAGAAATGATTGTTATCTCCTTAGGGTGCATGTGGCATTGTCATTCTTCACCTTTCCAGTTTGTTGCTCCCTGGAATTCTGTGATCTTGATATTTGCCTTATATTTGATGGAGAGTCATGGGGGAAGAGATAGGTGGGGCTCTGAGTAACATTCTTGGGGCCAAAACAAGAGAATTTCCTGATCCCTGAGGGGCTTTACAGTGCTGACAGGCCACCTGCCTCATGCTTCCGATCAGATCCAACACATCAGCTAATAAGTATCTAAGGCTCCTGCTTACTCTCTCTTGATACTGCCCCCAAACTGCTTATCATGTTGATAAGAAAGATACCCAGACCAGGGGGATATTGCACAAGATGGTGCAAAGCAAAGGAGGACTTGACTTTTATAAGTGCTCCTAAACATTACTTCTTTGAGCTATACGTGAACCATCCCATGCTCCCTCGGCCCCCACCAGCTATCACACTGTTGGGGGCAGTGCAGCCCCATAAGGATTCTGTCTGACTTCACTGCAGCTCCTGTAATTTACATCCACTGTCACTACTGCACCAGGGGCTGGAAATAATGTGCCGATGGTTAAAACTGGCTTCCTCTCCATGATCTTCACCCTTTTTGTATTCTTCAATTTTTTAACGTCAGGTCCATGGAACTGGTTAATCGTAATTCTTAGTTCCTGACATATTTTTAACATTGGTGCATTAATAGCTCACTTTTAGTTAGTTGTTAGTTGATTATTTTTAATAATGTAAGACCCCTTGAAAACACCACTTAAAGCAAAAACGAGGTCCTTCATAATTATTTATGTGAATTTGGAACCACCTGCCTGCCCCTCCCCACCCAACCAACATCTATCATCCTGAATTCCTTATCATTTCCTTGCTTTTCTTCTTATGCAGTTTTTTTGCATCTGTATGAATTCTTGAATATGCACACACACACATACCTGCAAGGAATTAAAATTTATTTTAGTTTGGTTTAAATTTTAAAAAGAATGTAGTACATAGAATTGATTATAACTTATTTTTTCAGGTAGTAGTATATTGTTAAATATATTCACTGTTATTCTTCTATGTTGCTATAGTTAATTTGACTACTGTGTGAATATATCACAAGTTATTAATCCATTTTCTTAATGGTAAGTGCTTGAGTTTCTAAGGTTTTTACTACTGTGAATAATTCTGTGAACATTTTCAATGTATTCACTGTTATACATACACATGAATTTTTCTTAAATATATATTTTGGGTGACAGCAACAAATGTTGGCGAAGATGTGGAGAAAGGGGAACCCTCCTACACTGCTGGTGGGAATGTAAATTGGTTTAACCTTTGTGGAAAGCAGTATGGAGGTTCCTCAAAAAACTCAAAATAGAAATACCATTTGACCCAGGAATTCCACTCCTAGGAATTTACCCTAAGAATGCAGGAACCCAGATTCAAAAAGACATATGCACCCCTATGTTTATCACAGCACTGTTTACAATGGCCAAGAAATGGAAGCAACCTAAGTGTCCATCAGTAGATGAATGGATAAAGAAGATGTGGTACATAGACACAATGGAATATTATTCAGCCATAAGAAGAGAACAAATCCTACCATTTGCAACAACATAGATGGAGCTAGAGTTTATTATGCTCAGTGAAATAAGCCAGGCAGAGAAAGACAAGTATCGAATGATTTCACTCATCTGTGGAGTATAAGAACAAAGGAAAACTGAAGGAACAAAACAGCAGCAGACTCACAGAACCCAAGAATTGGACTAACAGTTACCAAAGTGAAAGGGACTGGGGGTGATGGGTGGTAAGGGAGGGATAAGGGGAAAAAGGGGGCATTACAATTAGCACACATAATGTAGTGGGGGGCACAGGGAAGGCAGTACAGCACAGAGAGACAAGTAGTGATTCTGTGGCATCTTACTATGCTGATGGACAGTGACTGTAAAGGGGTAGGTGGTGGGGACTTGATAATGGGGGGAATCTAGTAACCATAATGTTGTTCATGTAAGTGTATATTAATGACACCAAAAAAATTAATTTAAAGTAAATTAAAAATATATATACATATCTTGGGTCAATAGGAGATAAAGCCAAAGTATTTTTAAAAGTGTTTGCATGGAATTCCATTCCCACCAGCAACAAATAAGAGATCTGGAAGACACACATCTTCTCCAACATGGCAGGAGTCACTTTTCCTTCTGCAAATCAGGTGGGATAAATGGTGCTCCAGTTCACTTGTTGCTGATGATGCCATTTGCTCATGTATTTGTAGGCCATCTGTGTTTTGTCTTCTTTGATGAGCCTGCTCATCTTTTGCCTATTATTTTAGCTTTTCTTACTGATTTGAATGAGATCCTGTTATTTGTGATATTATGCTTTTATTAGTTATGTTTATTGTGAATGTCTTCTTGCAGTTGCTAACTTGTCTTTTCACTTTCTTTAGTCTTTGATAGACAAAAAACAATCCTAGTACAAACACACTTATCATGTTTTCCTTTAATAGTGAATGTCATAGGCATCTTCAAAAAAAAATTTCTCTACCCAAAGTTTTAAAAGATATTCCTTTATACATTCTAAGAGTTTAAAGTTTTATTGTTGAATTTAATCCTTATTCTATCTAGGGTTTTAAAGAAAATCTTAATTGTGGTAATGGTAAATGCACATAAATGCACATAATTTAAAATTTACCATTTTAGCCATTTTTAAATGTGCAGTTCATTAGTGTTAAGTGCATTCACATTGTTGTGCAATCATCCTGTCTTGTCAGTGGATTTCAGTCCCTGGCAAGTTCACTATGGATTCAGTGAGACTGAGGAATGACAATGGAACATTCTTGGGGTGAAAGGGTTGTCACCTGGCTTGTTCTCTCTGATAGGTCAAGCACTAGAATTACATCTGTATCCAGAAGTCTGCAGGTCTGTAATCCTCCTTCATCTCTGCCACTTCCCAGAGTACTGGGCAGAGCTTTTTATGTAGTGATTCAGTCAATAATAGCTTATTGACTACGGGTATGGAAGCAGTAGCCTAGCTGCAGGCCAATTACATCATCAAGTAGTTTAGGGTCATGTGTAGATCCTGACCATAGGAACTTCCATTTTCCCCTCACTCCACTCCTCCATAATTCTTGCCTCACAATCTATATGCTCTCAATCTTTCACAATGGTCTCTGTGCAAAAAAGCTGGAGCTTTGTAACCATATTCCACAGTGGCAACAGAGGATGACAACAACATACAGATAATAACAAAAATTATGATACAATAAAATTTTGATACAGGTAACAATAATTATAATAATCCTCAAGCCTGAGGAGGTTATTTCAGCTGTATTCAAAAGCAGTTCTATTAAGATGAGTTAATGACTTACACTTAGTACTGGTACAGGTAGGGAGCTCCATGCACACCAGCAAGTAGCAGTTCTTTTGCTAGGGTGTGTGCCCAATCCACAAAGACCTTAAGGGCAATAAGACACATGTTTTAATGGCACCAACATAGGTAAATCTTGTCCATCAGGTAGGATGCATGCAAGAGAGTGGTACTGTGATAGGACTATAGCAGGAAGGGGGTCTCTTCCAGGTCTAGTATACCATACTTTTATTCTTTTGCCCATGGGGTTTGCTGAAGAGTCTATATATAGTGCTACTGGAGGTGCATGCACTGGCCATAATGATAAAACAAAACTCCCTGGTAAGATGCTCCTACCTTCGGGCCATTCAGGATACACTACTGTGATCTTTGGAGGCCACTCTGCTGTTACTCCAGGAATACACAGGAGGCCAGCTTCCTGGCCTTGTCCCCCAGGTGCCAGAAGAGCCAGCCATCATTGGTCCATGTGTTGAAAGGTCCAAGGCCATGTCCACTCAATGGAGTCTCCAGGGTTTAGCGCTGTTGATGCTGGCAGCAAGATATTATTCTGGTGGCCAAACCTTCAGTGGTTCTTCCTTAGTTTGTACTTGTATAGGGGAGTCAGCCATATGTGTTAAAATGTTTATGGGGCTTAGGGCTCCCGTTCAGGTTTCTTGTTCAAATGCTATAGCATTGTCCATAGCAGACTGACCATCCCCACAAACTATTGGTGTCTGACTTCTTCAGTCCAGATTTTAACAAACCACTGTATCTCTCTTTCATGCCTGTTGCTGTAGGATTGTATGGCACATGAAACTTCCATTTCATTCCTAACTGTTGCACCCATTCCTGTAATGCATGTCCAGTAAAGTGGGTGCCTTGATCACTCTCAATTACCTGTGGTCAGCCATAGTCTGCAAAAGGACACTCCAGGCCTCTTTTGATTGTCCGTTGGTCTGCACAACATGTAAGAAAAGCAACCAGAAGTCCAGTAGCTGGGTCCACACAAGTCATGGCACATACCAATATCCTTCTGACATGGGTAGAGGCCCGGTATAGTCTATCTACCACCTCACAAGGGATATTTTCCCCTTAGCTATTGTCCCATGTTGCTGTGGAACTTGGTGTAAGTCCCTTCTAGAGCACACGACACACTTCGGACAGGCACTACTAACTTCTTCAAAGGTCAAAGGCAAGCCCCACTGACGGGCTACAGCCCACATTGTCTTTTGCCCTGCATGCAACAAATGGTGATGTAACCTTTGGGCTACATCAGAGGCAGGCTTTCCTTCTAGTCAATGTACCTGGGTGAATTCATCTATTTCATCATTTCCTAGGGATGCCAGTGGCAAATGGCCTGTCACATGATATATGTTAACTGTCCTAGTCTGACCAGAGGCCCATAGTTCTTGCCACAACTCTTGCCTCCAAAGGAGCCAGTGACCAACCAGCCAGTTGGCATGATACCATGTTGGTAGCTACAGGGTCAAGTCTCAATAGCCAGCCCAGCTGTCAGTGCAGACAACTACAGAGTAGGGCTCCTGGCTGATCACAAGCCACACAGCCCACAACTCTGCCCATTGGCTGCTTTTCCCCTCTCAACACTCCACCCATACTGTTTCAGTCTTAGGATGGCAAGCTAGGACCCTGCTTTTTGGAGGCTGCCCATGACTGGAGCCATCTGTGTACCATGCATTTTTGGTATAGGGACTCTTCCCTCCTGATAAGTGCTCTCTGCTATTAATGGTTCTAAAGTAAATTCTTCCTCCTTTTCACTAGTAATGTCACTGGCCCCAATAAGCATTGGAGTTCTTCACTCAAGGGGCTACTAGACAGGGCACTATGCTGCTGTAGGTAAGCACCCCACTTGGCTAGTATGGGTGTTTGTGCCACACTACTCCTTGGTTTTTAGGCCCAGTCTCATACCCACTGCAAGATGGGATAGGAGGTTAGGTTATTACATTTATCGGGGCCATTCCAGTGACAGGTTCTGTAGTCACCAAGGCATGGTATATGGCAGCCAATTGTTTTTTTATCAAGGTGTATTGTACCTCTGTTGCTTTCCAGAGTTGTGACCAGAATCCAATAGGTTGGCGAGTTTGTTCAAGCCACTGCCAGAGACCCCAGCCATAACCAACCATCTTGAGTCACATGAACATCCAGCTCACAGGGCCTTGATGGGTCTATCACACTCAAGGCCTGCATAGCCTTGACTGCCTGTTTTGCTGTAGTAAAGGCAGATGCAAATGTCTCATCCCAGTCCCACCTGATACCCTTTCATACCAACCTGTATAAGGGCTTTAGAATTGTGCCAAATACAGGATAAACTCTCTCCAGTAGCCTAGAAGACTCAAAAACTCCTGTAACATAGTTGTAGGGATAGAAAAGGCCTGGACCTTGTCTATTACTGCTTCTGGTATAACTTTTTTCTTACCTGATCAGATGGCCCCCAAGAATTTAATGACAAAACAGGTCCCTGAACCTTGGTACTGTTCACAGCCCATCCTTTCTCCTGTAGGTGTTGCAGCAGTATAGGTGCTGCACTTTCTACATCTGAAAGAGAATCAGACATGAGCATGTCATCAATATAATAGTACAGCTGCACCACTGTTGGTTTCTCTCATGCTGCCAAGTGCTGGGCTACAAGCCCATGATGGATGGTGGGGCTGTGGAGGTATCCCTGTGGGAGGATGGTGAAAGTCCATTGCCATCCTTCCCACATGAAGGCAAACTGTTCCTGAATTTCCTGCTCAATGTCAGTGGAAAAGAAGGCATTAGCAAGATCTACCATATAATGGTATGTTCCTAGTTCTTGACTGAGGGTACCCATCGGGTCTGCAATAGAGGGGATGGCAGCATGCATAGGGCATATGACTTTATTTAATTCTCTGTAAGCTACATTTATACACCAGAAGCCATCTGGCTTTTTCACTGGGCACACTGGGGAATTAAAAAGGAATATAAGTGGCTTTATAATACTCACCTTTTCCAGTTTCTGAAGGGTTTCTCCATTTTCTTTATATCCTCCAGGCAATTTGTATTGTTTGGTATTAGTCACCCACCAAGGCACAGGCAAAGCTATGGGCGGGTGCCTAGCATGTCCCTTCAGAACTGCCTTCACCACAGGTACTCTCAGTTTGAACTCACCTGCAGTGGTCTGCAACCATAGGCCCTGCAGGATATCTATCCCCCAAATATAATTGGGGATGGGAGAGAGATACACAGTGTACTCCTTTTTGGGGTAGATGCCCTATTCCCAAAGGGATTTGGGCTTGTTTCTCTCTGATAGCCTTACCCCCGTATCCATCTATGATAGTGGGGGTCCCAGGGAACCACTCAGGGTTACCATGAATCAGTGAACATTCAGCCCCTGTGTCCACCAGAGCCAGGACATGTTGTATGCTCACTGGGGACCAATGGATAGATATTTCGATATTTCAACATATGGCCTCCGGTTCCCCCCAAGTGCCTCAGGGAAGGTACCTTGACCTTCTCGTGAATCAAACTGTGTCCCCCAATCATCTTCCTGTGTGGGTTCAGGTAAGGTTGGCTCACTCTCTAGCAGGAAGTCTTGCAAACACACAGGCCGGACTTGTGGCTCTGTCTCTGGCCTCTGCCTGTTTGGTCTAAATGGCTGGAACTGCTGCTCCGGTTTCATTTGTTGCCACAGCTCCAGTAAGATACTATTTGACTTCCCATCTAATTTCTTTCAGTTTGTTCCTGCCCCTATTAAATCAACCCACATCTGGGTCCTCGTAACCTTCATGGGGCCTTTAAATTTGTCCTCTGTGTAGCAGAACTTATTTCTTTCCATGCTGTCATTGCTTCAGCCTTTCCCAAGTCTACTACTTACTAGGGTAGTCCAAAAGTGAGGGAAACCTCACTTTTGGACTGCCTTAAGTGAGGGACAAGAATGGGCACTAGGGGCCCAAAGAGGGATGTGGGAGCCATTTGAAGCACATTTCTCATTCCCACAGGAAAAGGCTCCTCATATGGGCCATAATTCTCTGGACTATAGATGGCATTTTTTATGCCTAGTTCCCGTAACACCTGTTGGAGGTTGGCATATGTCTGCCATCTAGCAGGGGAGGATGGTAGATCACCTGATTGAGCCACACAGTGTGAGTGCAGCCATAAGCCAATTGAGGAGGGAATGATTTCCTGGGGTCTGATGTGCATTTTGTAATCACTGCCTCAAAGGCATGATGAACTGCCAGGGAAGCCAGCTTTCCCATCTCTGATCCCGACAGAACAATTCCATCCACCAATAAATCCCAAAGATGCAGGAACGAAGCTGATATTGACTCCAAGGTCTTCTGCTAAAATCGTGAGCCCAAATCCACCAGCTCAGCCTGAGTATAGAGTTGGAATGGTCTGGGGAGGGGGCTGCCCCTCTCCCTAGAGGAATCTTCAGTTGCTGTGCATTTATTTTTTTTATAACCAGTGGGTGTGCTTTCAATAGAGGACTGGTCAGTGCCTCTGGCACCGCCCCTTTATCCTTCCCCAGCTCCTCCATTGCTGGGGCTGATGACACCTTTCTCTCCCCTCCACTGAGTGCCTCTTCTGCTACATCCTTTACCTTTCCTACAGTGCCTCACAGCAGTGCCAGCTCAATCTTCAGCAGCTCTCTTACCTTCATCTCAATGCCTCACAGCTGGTGTTCTCATGCCGCCTCTTCCTGTGCTTCTCTCAGGAGTACGTCCTTCTCCTCCATGGCCTTTGCCTCCTTCAGAGCACCTGGCAGTGCTGCTGTCTCATCCTGTAAGGAATCTTTTACCTCCTCCACTGGACGTTGCAGCTCATGTTCTCACACTGCCTCTTCTTGTGCTTTTTGCAGGGGTCTGTCCTTCTCCTTCATGGCCTTTACTTCTTCTACAGTACTTCTCAGCAACACCATTTCAGTTTTTAACAAATCTCTTACTCCCTCCACAGCACCTTGTAGCTGGTGTTCTTGTGCTGCCTCCTTTTGTATCAATGCCAATTTCATTCTTTAGTGAATCCACAGCTGTGTGCAGCTCGTATTCTCAAGCTGCCATTTCTTGTGTCTCTTTTAGGAGCACATTCTTCTCATCTGTAGGTTTTTTAATACTGTGAGAAATAGACAACTCACAGTTTCTGCTGCCTCATGGACACTGTTTCTCAAGGACCTATTTACTTTATCAAGGGCCACCCCTACTGCCTCAGGTGTCAATTCCATTTGCCTCCAGTCCTGGGGTGGGGCCCAGCTCTCTAGGAGGCAAGCCACTTGAGACTACATACCCATTGGGGAACAGCCCACTGTCTCCCTACTCATATGGGGCAGCCGACTGAAGCACCCCTCCCATATGGACAGTCTGTCTTTTTCCTTGGACAGCAATGAATCCTGCTGATGTTGCCAATTGTCTTGCCAATGGATTTCAGCCCCTGGCAAGTTCACTATGGATTTAGTGAGACTGAAGAATGACAATGGAATTTTCTTGGGGTGAAAGGGTTTATTACCTGGCTTGTTCTCCCAGTGATATGTCAAGCACTAGAATTGTGTCTGCATCCAACAGTCTACAGGTCTGTAATCCTCCTTTGTCTCTACCCCTGCCCAGAGAACTGGATAGAGATCTTTATATAGTGACTCAGTCAATAATAGCTAGTTGCCTGTGAGTGTAAAGCTTTAGCCTAGCAGTAGGCCAGTCACATCATCAAGTAGTTTAGGTTCAGGGAGGATCCTGGCCATAGGAACTTGCATTTCCCCCACAGATCCCCGCCATCCATTTCCAGAATTCTCTCATCTTCCCCAGCTCAAACTCTGTAGCACCAAACAATAACTATCTCTATCCTCTCCCAGTTCCTGGCCACCACCAATCTACTTTGTGTCTCTATGAATTTGGTCACTCTAGGGACCTGATACAAGTAGAATCAAACAGAATTGGTCTTTTTGTGACTGGTTTATTTCACTTAGTATAACAGCCTTAAGGTTCATCCATGTTGTGGTATGTGACAGAAATTTCTTCCTTTTTTAAGGCTGAGTAATATTCTATTGTACGTATTTACCACTGATTTATAATTATTTTTATATATATCACAAAATATCAAAGTTACATATACATGTAGCTCTGATTCTGGATACATTATCTAGTCCATATGTGTAATCCTTGCACCCTGTTTTAATTATTATAGTTTTGTATAATTGTCATTATTTAATAGGGAGAGTCCTGTGTCTTTGATTTTATTTTTCAGAAGTGCCCTGGCTATTGTGTTTTCCTCTTCTATGTACATTCTGCAATCATTTTATCAAGTGCCATAAAAAAAACCTATTGCATCTGGATTGAAATTGTTTTTATTGTATAGATTATTTCAGAAAAGACCAAAATCTTTGTGATACTGAATCTTTTGTGAATATGGTGTATCTCTCCATTTACTTAAGTCCTCAAAAATATTTTTTAATTAATTTTTTACTTTCTTTCTAGGGGTGTTGAATAATCTTTTGCCACATTTATTCCTAGGCACTTTGTATTCTCTGATTTACAATGGTGTTCCTTTAAATTCTCTCTTCAAATTTTCCAGGTTTTTTTTTGTATAATGAAAATACAACTGCCTTTAAAAAATATTAGTCTTAAAACCAGTCAACTTTTCAAATCCTCCAATTTTTTTCCAATAATTTATCTATAGATTTTTTGTGTGTTTACAATGTAACCATCATGTCAGCTGCAAATAATAAATTTTATTTCTTCTCTTCTAGAAGCTTGGCCTATAATTTCTTCCTCTTATATTCTTGCACTAGTTAGGGCTTTCAATGGCACATCAAATAGAAGTAATTAAAGCTCGCATATGGTATTATTCCTTATTTAAAAATGAATGTTTCTAACAGTGCCCAGTTAGGGTGATGTTTGCTTCTCATTTAACATAAATGTTTCTTTTTAAGGATAAGATTTTTTCTCCTATTTTTAATTTACTGAGATTATATTAATGTATGTTAAATTTGGTCAAATGCCTTTTCTCTTTTTTCTGTTAATATAATAAATTATATTTAAGGATTTTCTAATACTAAATTTTTTTACATACCTAGGATAAACCCAACTTAGTTATGGTGTATTATCTTCTTTTATACACAGTTGGACTGGATTTGCAAATTGAATTTCGCTTTAGAATTTTTGCAATTATACTTATTATAATATGGCTTGTAACATCCCTTATTATATCTTATCTGATTGGATTATCAGGGTTTATGCAGGTCTCATAGAATAAGTTGGAGAATATCTCCTTTTTTTTCTATTGTCTGAATGAGTTTGTATAAAATTCGGATGATCGTTACTTGAAAGGTTAGTAGAACATACTTGTAAATCCTTTGGGGCCTTTTGTTTTCCTTCTGGGAACATTTTAAACACTATTTCAATATCTGTGTAGTTATAGGATTATTCAAGCTTTTAAATTCTATGCAATCACTGTAGAATTGTAGATATACAATATGTAAGAGTAAATTTAAATTTTACAATATTAGTTTATTTCATCTCTAAAGTTTTAAAATGGTTATATAGTTGTTTATGTTGTTCTCATATCTTTTAACATTCTACTTTATCAACAGATAAATATTTCCCCCTTCCACTACTAAAATTGTTATTTGTGTCCTATCTCTACATCTCTATACTTTGTTGGTCAATCCTGCTAATTTTGTCTATTTTATTGGTTTTCTCAAAGAACCAAGTAATGCCTTTTGTTTATTTTTCATCAAAGTTCATTGATTTTTCTCTAATCTTTCTTTTACATTCATTACAGCATGCTCTTTTTAAAAATATTGGGGTATTATTGACAAGTAACATTATATTAGTTTCAGATGTAGCATATAATGATTCAGTATTTTATCTGTTGTGAAATGATCCACCACGATAAGTTTAGTTGACATCTGACACCATATATAATTAATGACATTTTTGTTCTTGTGATGAGAACTTTTATTTCTTATCCATGTTCAAATATGCAATAATATTAACTATAATCACCATGCTGTATATTACATCCTATGACTTAATTATTTTATAATGGAAAATTTGTACCTTTTGACCCCCTTCACCACTTTCACCCACTCCCACTCCCCACCTATGTAACCACCAATCTGTTCTCTGTACCTATGAGCTCATTTGTATTTAAATAAGTGAGATCATATATTATTTGTCTTTCTCTGCCTGCCCTATTTCACTTAGCAAAATGCCCTCAAGGTCCATCCATGTTATTGCAAAGAGCAAGATTCCTTCCTTTTTTATGATGAAATAATATTCCATTGCATATACCCCAGCTTCTCTATCCATTCACCTACCAATGAACACTTAGGTAGGTTCCATATCTTGGCTATCATAAATAATGCTACAGTGAACATGGGGGCGCAGATACCTTTTCAAGTTACTGTTTTCATTTTCTTTGGGTAAATACCTGGTAGTGGAATTGCTGGATTATATAGTAGTTCTATTTTTACATTTTTAAGTAACCTCTATACTGTTTTCCATAGGCCTTGCACCAATTTACATTCCCACTAAAAGTGCATGTGGGTGCCCTTTTCTCCACATCTTCACCAACACTTGTCATTTCCTGTCTTCTTGGTACTAGCCTTTCTGATGGGTGTGAAGTGATATCTCATTGTGATTTTAATTTGTATTTTCCTGATGATCAGTAATGTTGAACATCTTTTTATGTGTCTGTTGGTTATCTGTATGTCTTCCTTGGAAAAATGTCTACTGAGATCTTTTATCTGTTTTTAATCATTAGATCATTTTTTTGCTATTGACTTGTATATGTTCTTTATATGTTTTGGATATGGATCCCTTATTAGATATAGGATTTGCAAGTATTATTATTCCCTTTCATTAGGTTTCCTTTTCATTTTATTGGTGGCTTCCTTTGCTGTGCAGAAGCTTTATAGTTTGATGTTTATTTCTGCTTCTGTTGACTTTGCTTTTGGTGTCATATTCAACAAAATCATTGTTAAGACCCATGTTGAACAGGTTGCTGCCTATGTTTTCTGCTAGGAGTCTTATGGTTTCAGGTCCTACATTCAAGTTAATAATTCATTTTGAGTTCATTTTTGTGCATGTTATATGATAGGGGTCCAGTTTCATTTTTGTGGCTGTCCAGTTTTCCCAACATCACTAATGGAGGAGACTGTCCTTTCCTCATTGTGTATTCTTGGCTCCTTCACTGCAAAATAATTCAGCATACATGTGTGGGTTTATTTCTGGGCTTTCTATTCTGTTCCATTGATCTAAGTGTCTGTTTTTATGCCGATGCCATACTGTTTTGATTACTATAGCTTTGTAATGTGGTTTGAAATCAGTGCATGTAATGACTCCAGCTTTGTTCTTCTTTCTCAAGATTACTTTAGATATTCAGAATACAGGAACTGTATTCATGTATTCATTTCCATACAAGTTTTAAGATTATGTGTTCTATTTCTGTGAAAAATACCATTGGAATTTTGACAGGGATTGCACTGAACTGTAGATAGCTTTGCATAATATGGAAATTGTAATAATATTAATTGTTTCAGTCCATGAGCACTGAATATCTTTCAATTTATTGTATCATCTTCAGTGTCTTACAATTTTCAGTGTACAGGTCTTTCATCTTAGTTAAACTTATTCCTAGGTATCCTATCCTTTTTGTTATAATTGTAAATGGATTATTTTCTTTATTTCTCTTTCTGACAGTCTGATTTTAAGGAATAGAAATGCAACAGATTTCTGTATGCAGTCTATCCTGTAGATTTACTGAATTTGCTTATTAATTTTAACAGGTTTTTTTGGGGTAGTCTTTTGTGTTTTCTATATTTAATATGTCATCTGCAAATAGTAACAGTTTACTTCTACCTTACCAATTTGGATGGCTTTTACTCTTTTCTTGCCTAATCTAGGACTTCCAGTACTATGTTGAATAACAATAGCAAGAGTGGACATCCTTACTTAGTTCCTAATCTTAGAGAAAAAGCTTTCTGCTTTTCACCATTGAGTATGATGTTATCTGTGGGCTTGTTATTTATGGCCTTTATTAGTTGAGGTACATTCTCTCTGTACCTCTTTTGTTGATATTTTTTATCATAAATGGATGTTGAATTTTGTCAAATGCCTTCTCTGCATCTTTGAGATAATATGTGATTTTTATCCTTTATTTTGCTAATGTGGAATATATCACATTGATTGATTTGCAGATGTTAAACCATCCTTGCATCTCGGGAGTAAATCCCACTTGATCATTGTGTATGATCCTTTTAGTGCATTGTTGAATTTGGTTTGTTAATATTTTGGTGAGGATCTTTGCATATATGTTCATCAGGGATATTGGCCTGTAATTTTCTTTTTTGCTGTTGTCCTTTTTTGTCTGGCAGTGTTATCAGGGAAATTCTGGCTTTATAAAATAAGTATGGAAGAGTTCCTCCTAAAAGAGTTTCTGTGTTTTTGGAAGAGTTTGAGAAGGATTGGTATTAATTCTTCTTTGAATGTTTGGTAGAATTCACCAGTGATGCCATCTGGTTTGAGACTTTTGTTTGTTGGGAGCTTTTTGATTACTGATTCTGTCTTCTTCATAGTAATTGGTCTGTTCAGATTTTCTATTTCTTCATGAATCAGTTTTGGTAAGTCATGTGTTTATAGAATTAATCCATTTCTTCTAGGTTGTCCAATTTGTTGGCATTATTTGTCTTATTCTTTATGTCTAACTTAAATGGATAATAGTTTTACTTTGACATTTGTTGATTTTTTTGAATAGATATGTTTGGGTTTTTTAAATGTACCAAAAATATATTCTCTAATCATTTTCTGAGAAAAATACTTATTTTTAAATTATTGCACATAGTCCTCTACATATGTCCTTAAGAAAAATTTGTTAATTCAGATCTTCTATGTCTTTGAGAAGAATGTATTGAAAATCTGTTATCATATGTTTTCTGTATGTGTGCAGTAAAAAAGCATGATTTACACTGAAACTTCTGACGGCAGTTCACCACCACAGGTTCATTCAGCATTCCCTCTTCATTTATTTGTAATTCCTTTCTCTCTCTGACAGTGAGAAACCTGGATTTCATTATCTTATGTTGAGTTTTCACAGCCAGTTTTAAATTTTGTTTTGTAAAATGTGAAGATTTTATACCCTACATTTGAAGGCTTATGAATTTTTAATTACTCTAAGAGATAAAGAACTTTCACATGTTTTGTACTCTCTAAGAGCAGGAGAGATCTTCATTTAGTCTGCTCCTCATGAATCACATTAGAAAGGTGGTTCTGTAGTTCTCTGAGAGCTAATTCATCTTTGCCAGGGTTTAGGGAAAAAACGATCTATGCACCTGATTAAGTAATGGATGCTAATTTGGCTAATGACTCTGGTCTAATCTTCTTAAATTTACATTTTAAAAGAGGAGTTTAATAGTTCTCAAATAATATGTAATTGGTTTATTGGATATGGGGAGAGATATTTTTGAAGGAAGAAAGGTGTGTTTCTCACCCTTGCTGGCTTTTAGAAGTTGAAGTTCAAGGAAACCCCTGACTTGGCACCTTACTCTTGAAGGCATTTAGAGTTAATTTTAGGGCTTAACAGAATGGCTCTGTAGAATAGCACAGTGTACTAGAAATGTTATACAAACCACAGATATGCTCCCTACAAGTAATTCAAATTTTTTCTAGTAGTCACATTATAAGAGGTAAAAAGAAATTGGTGAAGTTAATTTCAAGAATATATTTTGTCAGCAATATATTTTATTAAATGAATATATGCACAATTTAAAAATTTTAGCATGTAATCACTATAAAATTCTTAAATGAGAAATGTTATACCATTCTTTTTATATGTGTTTGAAATCTGGTATGTATTTTACAGTTACAGTATATTTCAATTAGGAATAACCACATTTCAATCTTGCGATATCTACATGTGACTAGCAGCTAGTGCATCAGGGCAGTTCTACAACAAAGGAGTACCTTTTAAAATATTTCAAAGTCACAATCAGTAAGACAATTTGAAAGCTGATCTGAATGATTTCTCCTTTTCCAGGAAAGGAAGCAGAAACAGTGCAGTCATGAAATGGAGTTAGCTGCATATTATATGGGTCCCAGGAGCCATACACAAGGCCAGAGAGAACGATCTCAGTCAGAAACCCAGAATGAATCATGTGAATTAAACACTGGGCAGTGTCCAAGGCCTGACAGGAGTTTTTAGTTTACAGTAAGATCATATCTTACCACCAAATGTAGAGATTTCCTATTTATGCTTAATGTAGGAGGTATATTGATACATCAGTCTATAGACAGCACAGATTCATACTCTGTGAAAAGTTATATTTTATTCTTTGGAATTGTATCTTATTGTAATCTTAAGCTGCACTGAAATACATAATATAAACTATCTACTAAATGGCCTAGAGAGGGTCTGAATCCTAGCCTCTACTGTGGAGGTGAGAGAAATAATAAAAGTCGTACTTTTCTGTACAGACAAGACATTAAAAGCAATCAATTGTGACTAAAATTAGCTCTCTTACAAAAGAGTGACTCTTTCTAGAACTGGTACACTATTTACTATCAGTATGGCTATAAGGTTGGTTCATTAACTGTTTTCCATGTTTCTAAGTTTTCTAAGCAGTTAAAAAGAGTATTTTTCACTGAAAGCCAGTCTCTGGTGGGGCTTCTGTTCTCCCAGTCTTTATTCCTCCACACTTACATCACACCACATCTGTGCAGTGAGTCGCATTGCACCAGTGCTCACACACAGCAACCAGAATACACATCACTGAATAGGACAGAGATTCTCGAGTCAGGCTGGCCAGACTTCATCAACAAATCCAGTTCCTTAGGAAAGTTCATGAAAGTAAAGACATAAGTTGAAACAAAAGGGCTTCCCAAAAACATACTGCCAGTTCTAAAGAGGCCCCCGGAACATCCTGTATTTGGCCTAGGAAACAGCGGGCATCACATTTAGAAGAGGTGATTAAAAAAACAACAAAAAACCATTTTTTCTTGTTGCCAAAAAAGATTTAAGGAGCACAACTAACAAAGTGTGATATTCTGGATAAACTACATTTTAAATAACTTTTGCTAATTAGGAAAGCAATCACAGGAATGATCCAAATGTTATTTATTAGTTTTAAAAATACTTAATTTTGTATTTAGAATTTAGTACATCCCTCAGAAAAGATTTATAGCCACAAATGATTTGACTGGATAACATTAATGTTAACCTTGGTAGTGACAGCGACAAGTGTGCTGAAACAAGTTGTAATTATGCATTTGAAGTGGAAAATAAAATGTCTATTACTTACTGTATGTGTTTTATGTACCAGACACTGTGCTGATTCAGCCTCCTACCTGTATCATTTCATTTAATCTTATGAGGTTATTCTTTTCATTGGAAAATTAGGAATGAGTCAGTTGCATGTAACAGGAAGTGTAGAAATGAGTTTATTTTTCTTATATAACAAGGAATCTGCGATAGATCAGGGATAGATAGTAAGGATTAATGCACATTCTTTCTGTTTTCAAATCTACCATTCTTAACATAAATGTTGTTTCATGGTTACAAGATGGTTGCCACAGCTCCAGGTAACATATCTACTTTCAAGGCAGGAAGAAGGGAAAGTAGTACCAGGAAGTTCTCTTTTCCTTTTTTAAAAACATCATAAGCCTTCTTAGGTGGCCTCCAGCAGACTGCCTTATATTCTTCATTGGTCAGACATGAATTACTTGGCTACTCGTAGTTGTGAGGAAGGATGGCAAAATATCTGTTTTAACATCTAGGTTGGGAGGAATAAGAGAGAAGCAAGTGTAATGGCTGATGAGTTAGCCAACTGACAGCATTTCTACATCATTTAATGGATGTGGACACTGAGGCACAACAAAAATCAGTAACTTGCCCAGAGTCATGTGGCCAGTAAGTAGTGTGGAAACCGTGCCTCCAAACCCCATACTCCTACCCACTACTCACATTGCCTTCTCCGACAGAGTAAAGTTAACTAAAAGTCATGAGATTTTTTCAGATAACAATGTTTTGCTTAGAGCATTTACTACCTTGAAAGACAGCAAAAGTCAGCAGTGTATCATGTTCTTAAAATATATTTTTGCTAATGTAGTTATCTCTAACAGATACCCATGAAACTAACTTTAGTCAGTAAAAATGTGGATTAGTGGGCTAATTAAAAATTTATTTCTAATGCAGAGTGCTATGAAATAGTCATCTTGCATGATATAAACAGTAATGCAGGCTGGGAAAGAGAAAAATCAAACAACAGGGATATTAAATGACTTGCCTTTAGTTTATCCAGACTTACCCATGAAATACAGGATTTGGAACTATTTGGGTTTCTTGACAAAAACTGTTCACAAGAATATTTTTATGTATAGAATTGTGAAGGTTAATTTTATGTCAACTTAGATGAGACACAGGTGCCCATATATTTGCTTGAACATTATTCTGAGTGTTCTATGGGGTGTTTCTGGTTGAGATTAACATACGAGTTGTTGGTGAACTAGGTAAAGCAGATGGCCCTCCCCAGTGTAGGTGGGCCTCATGCAATCTGATGGAGGCCTGGATAGAACACATGGTGAGATAAGGGATATCTTATTTCCTTTGTTTTCACGCTGGGGCATTGGTCTGCTCCTGCATTTGGACTGGAGCTTACACTCTGGCTGGCCTGATCCTCCATTCTGCAGACAGCAGATCATGGGACTCTTAGTTCTGTTTCTCTCAAGAACCCTGACTAATATAGTACTGCATAATGAAAGAGCAGAAAAAATAGTCACAAAAACCCACTAATTTACTACAGTGTGAAAGAATGAGTCCCAATAATCCTTTAATTATTGTTTTCTATTAATATTTAATACCAGTATTTGTTATCCAAGATCAGTGGATTTAGTAAACACAACAAAAAATGACAGTAAGTATAGATCCCAAAAGTATGACTTTAACATACACCCTTTAGTTAGCTCAGGCTGCATTAACAAAATACCATAGGCTGGGGGACTTCAGCAACAGAAATTAATTTTCTCACAGCTCTGGAAGCTGGAAGTCTGAGATTAAGGTTCTGGCTGGTTTGTTTTCTGGGGAGGACTGTCCTCCTGGCTTGCAGACGGCTGCCTTCTCACTGTGTCCTCACATGGGCTTTCTGTGGTGTGTGCAGGAAGGGGCAGCAAGCTCTGGCCTCTTCCCCTTAGAAGTGCACCAGTCCTGTTGACCAGGGCACCATCCTTAGGACCTCACTGACCTTCCCGCTCATAGGCCTTGTCTTCTAATACAGTTGCTTTGGGGGTGGGGCTTCCATGTATGAATTTGGGGGGACACAATTCAGTTTATGTGTTAGAGCTGTATCTCTCTATCTGTGGATTCCTTTTATTATATAAATGTATCATTTATTTTATTTATAAGGATTATAATGGAAGAACACTAATTTCTTGCTTCACTCTTCTCAACCCCAGCTCACTCTTTCCAGAGGTGATTACTTTCAACTCTTTGAGCTGTTCTTTGTTGTATTCACCTTCATATTTATAAATAATACGATGGTTTATTAAATCAATTTTTAATCTTTTTGACTGGTTTACTTTTATATAAGGTGGAAATTTAAGGCCTCATGCCTCTTTACTTCCCCTACACTCATCCTCCCAATATGACATCCTAGCATTTTGTAGTATTCTGACTTCTATTGACACCCGGTGAGGCAGGAGTATACTCTGTTTATTTTTCCTTTGTCATTCACCTTTCTGTTTTTCCTAAAGTTAACATTAACCTTTTCCCCACTTTCCTAGTCTCCTACTTACATTACTAATTCTCCAATAACCTTCTCTTCTTTATTATGGAAAATTCCAAACACATTTTGAAAAAATGGTATTATTATATATACTCTAGCCCTATTGTTAAGTTTCAAATATCACCTCTTGATCCAAGGAATGCAAAAACCCATCAATGCAATAGCATACCATATTAATAGAATAAAGGACAAAAATCTCATGATCATCTCAATAGACACTGAAAAATTATCAGATAGAATTCAACATTATTTATGATAGAAACACCCAACAAACTAGGAATAGAAATGCACTTTCTCAGCCTGATAAAAAACATCTATGACATCTCATAGCATCATCTTACTTAATGGTGAGAGACTGGATGCTTTCCCCCCAGGATCAGAAACAAGACAGGGATGTCTTTTGCCATGTCTAGTCAACTTTGTACTAGAGGATTTAGCCAGGAAATTGGTCAAGAAAAATAAAAGGCATACAGATTGGAAAGTAGGGGTAGAACTATCTTTATTTGCATATGATATGAGCTGGTGTATAGAAAATTCTATGGAGTCCAGATACACAAATAACTATAAGAACAAATAAAGAGTTCAGCATGGTTGCTGGATACAAGGCTAGTATTCAGAAAATCAGTTATATTTCTATATATACAAGCAATGAACAATCTAAGAATGAAATTAAGGAAATAACTATAATTTTACAAGAGCATCAAAAAGAATAAACTGCTTAGGCATAAATTTAACAAATGCAAATTTGTATACTGAAAACTAAAAAACATTGTCAAAAGAAACTTAAGTAGACCTAAAGAAATGGAAATGTACCCCATGTTCATGGATTGGAAGACTAAACACTGTTAAGATGTACTCTCCACACTAACCTATGGATTCAATAAGATCCCTATCAGAATCTTGGCTTGTGCTTTTATAGAAATTGACAAGCTCATCCTAAAACTTAGAAATGCAAAGGACCCAGAAAAATCAAAACAATCTTGAAAAGGAAGCACAAAATTTGAATAATCACATTTCCCCATTTCAAATCTTATTACAGATCTGCAATAATCAAGAGAGTGTATGATTATCATTAAGGGCAGACATATCAATCCGTGGAATAGAACTGAGAATCTAGATATAAACCGTTATATTTATAGTCAATTGACTTTCAACAAAGACACTTTCCTTTCCTTACTAACTGGCAGGGAATACTAAGTGACTGGCAGGTCAATAGGGAAAGGACAGTGTTGTCCATTAATAGTGCTGGGACAAGTGGATGTCTACATGCATTTGAAGAGACTGAAGTTGGACCCATTTCTATATAATATCAATACATACTACAATTATACTACAATTATACAAAAATAACAAAAGTTAATTCAAACTAGATCAAGAGACCTACATGTAAGAGCTAAAACTATAAAACTGTTACAAGAACTCATAGGAATAAATCTTGGTAACCTTGGGTTAAGCAATGGTGCTTTGGATCTGACACCAAAAGCACAAATGACCAAGGAAAAAGGTAAGTGGGACTCCACTGAAATTAAAAATTTTTGTGCTGCAAGTAATATCATCAAGAAAGTGAGAAGGCAATCCACAGAATGGGAGAAAACATTTGCAAGCCATATATCTGATGAGGGACTTATATCTAAAATATGCAAAGAACAATTACAACTAAATAATAAAAAGACAAAAAGCCCAGTTTTTTAGTATGGACAAATAATTTAATCAGACATTTCTCCCAAAGAGATATATGAAGCACATCAAGCACACTCAACATTATTAGCCATCAGGGAAATGCAAATCAAAACCACAATGAGATATCACTTTCCACCCACTAGGTTGGCTATAATCAGAAAGACAGATAATGATGTTTTGGTGGGATGTGGAGAAAATGAAACTTCCTGCATCGCTGGTGAGATTGTAAAGTTGGGGCAATCAAGTAGAAAACAGTTTGGCAGTTCCTCAAATAGTTAACCATGGAGTAAATATATAACGTGACAGTTCTATTCCTAGGTATATACCTGAGAACTGAAAACATGTATTGACACAAAAACTTGTACGCAAAATATTATAGCAACAGGTTTCTTAACAGCCCAAAGTTGGAAACACCCAAATGTCCCCCAGCTGATAAATATGTAAAATATGCTGTATCATATAATGATTATTACTCAGCTATCAAGAGGAATGAAGTACTGATACGTGCTACAATGTAGGTGACGTTGAAAATATACTAAGTGAAAGATGTCGGTTACAAGATAACACATATGATTCCATTAACATGGAAAGCCTAGTGTAGGCTAACCTATCGACAGAAAGCAGGCTAGTGGCTGCCGGGCTGGGTGGGTTAGTGGGCAGTGACGGTGAATGAGTAGGTAGTTTCTTTTAGGGGTGATGAAAATTTCTAAACTTAGTGGGCATGATTTCACAACTCTGTGACTATACTAAAACCTTTGAACAAGTGACTTGATATTGTCTGTAAATTACATCTCAGCAAATATTTAAAAAACAAAACCCAATGCATAAATTAAAAATCATCAAAAGAAAAGATGCACACCTATGGTGTGGAGGGAAAAGAATGCCTAAGATGGAAATGTTTGTGCCAGATAAGAAATCAACTGTCACCTGATTGCCAAACCTTTTTCATTCATACTCCCACCTGTCTTTCCGTCTCCCATATTTAGATAAAATATGATTACAACTATAAATATTTTGGCATGTTTTCGAAATGTCTTTTTTAAACAGACACATTATCAAAATTAAAAAATTAAAAGTATTTCCTTGACATCAAATTTTTTTTCAGTGTCACATTTCCATTTCCAGCATCTTTGAATAAAACTTCAGGGATTAGTTACATCAAATAATCGATTGTGTTTTTCGGCGCTAGGCCTGCTGCACAGCTACCATCCTGGTTCACTCGGTCGCTCTCCTGTGTTCACGTGCTTGGCTCATTTATTCTCTCTCCCTCCCTCAGCTTTTTGGAGTGTATTCTCTACAGGTTCATAAGAAAGTGTGCATGGGAAGTAGTTTTTTTCCCAATTCTTAAGGATCTGAAAATATCTCTTGCATTTACTTGAAAGTTCATCGTAGTTTCGGGTTCCAAATCACTTTCCCATGGAGCGCTCTCCTCTGGTGTTCAGTGCTGCTGTTGGGAGCTTGGTGCAAATTTCCTTTCCTTTCTGTGTATGTCACTTGTTTTCCCTTTGGAATCCCTTTAGGTGTCTTTTCTCCCCACAAAGATTTATGTTGATAATGCCTTTTTCATTCATTATACTGGATCTTTGATATGTCCTTTATTTTAAACTCATGTCTTTCAGTTGTGCAGTTTTCCTATTTCTTCGAAAACTTCTATTTTCATTTTTAGACATCAGAGAGTCCTGCTAAATTCTGAGCTTCTGAGATTAGAACCTCTTATACCCTCTTTTTAAGACTGCTTCTTTTTGTTCACCACCTTCCTTTTGTTTTTTCATGTAAACTTTAATTTCAAGAATTCATTCTATATTTTTAATTCCTCATTTTAAGTAACAAGCTCATCTTGTTTCATGTAATCTGGATGCTAGTTCCAGCTCTGGGCAGGTATGAAGTTTTGAAAAAACTCTAAGAGGTTATTATTAAGGGCACCATGCAGGTAAACATTACATTTTTGCTGATTAATTACATCTCTTACTACGTATATTTAGTACTATGTGTCAGGCACTGTGGTAGGGAACAGGGACAGAAAAAAGTGTGGTAAACTGGTGAACTTTCCTGTGGGCTGGAAACTAGAAGGTAACATTGAAACAGCAGATTAACAGAACACTGGGGGCGCCTACTCTGCTGGGGTGTCACTGTCATTTAAAGACTCTTATATAACCTGTTGTCTTCCTTCTGCAGTAAAGGAATGGGCGCTCAGTGAAGGCTTTGGGTGGTCACTCTCAAGTGCGTAGGGTTTACTCCGGGTGCAGGGACACTGTATAAACTGAAATTCACTGCACTTTGTTCTTGGTAAATTGAAGCAGAATCGAAGCCCCCGTAATTCTCATGCCTTGCTTCCATTATCTGCATGTCAGCTTAGCTTCTTTGCACTCTCTAGGTGGGGTTGGGCTCTCTCTGCTTTCTGGGCATTCCAGATTCGTGTTTACATGGCACACAAAGATGCCGACTTGAGTCCCAAACCCACATCTCAAGTGTCCATTTGATCTGGCCTGGGCTAGGGCTCTGTATCTCACTGATTACAGCTGGGCCTGCCTGACCTGCCATATGGTTGTGGGGCCAAAGTTCCCAGAGAGGTGGAATGGAGGGGCTGTTATCATCCTAAGTGCTGGGCATGCATCTGGAGAGGAAACCAATACATGGGTTCAGAGAGAGCCTGCCCTCTAAAGCAAACCAGGGTGGTCACCGAATTACTCAAACTTTATTCACATGCGCCTATTTTTTCTTTAAAGTAACAATTTGAAGGTCACAATTTTTTTTTCCCATGCAATGACATTTTGAACACAGGTGAAAAATGTTTTTTCTTTATATAGTTTATATATAAACAACCAAATGCTTTTTTGACACAGCGAAAAATTAGCTCAAAGACACCTGCAGAGTTTTATCAGGTTGTTTTCCTTGGTGTGCATTTATTTGGAAACAATACCCAATTTTAGGATATCAAATCAAAATATGATAGTCTTAGACCCAGGGTGACTACTACATTCCAGTTTAATCACACAGCAGGAGTAGTGCTTGGGTGCTGTGCCACTCACCAAACACCAAATGTGTCTCTATGGGAGGCCGCATACTCCTCAACACCATGTGTTCCCAGCAGCAGCCGCCGCCAACATGGGGGCCGAGACGGGCACAAAGGGCTGCGTGCTCCTGGCAAGCTTGGGCTGCACCGGCAAGGAGGCCAGTCACACTCCCGTCCAAGTGTGAAGGAATATAGATTCTCGGTCTCACACGGTTTGAAGCACAAGCAAAACTCACTGTAAGAGATGCCTTACAGCAGGGAGGAGGCTGGGACCTGAAAAGCACCCACAGAAAGGCTGAGTGTGGCGTCCAGCCTCTGCTGGAAGTAACAAGCTCATCTTTTGAAGTCCACGGTCCACACGTCACAGCCAAAGGTCGGTCAGTCTGTGTCTCTGAAGCACCAGATATTCTAGGATCCACCCATCTAAGACAGTGGTAGAGGAATTTGCAATTCTAATTCAGAAACTAAAAACCCCCAAAGACAAGGCATTAAAAATATACAGTTAAACATTTAATAGAAATGTTAAAATAATCATTACATTTCCTCTCATTGCTGAAAGAATATTCCTTTTGTAATCAAAGAAATCATTTTTTTATCATGCAAAAAGGTATTTTTGTTTTTACATTTGTAAGTAGGGTCTATATTTCAAAACAAGTTTATACAGACTTCAAAAAGGGCTAGACTTAAAGAAAGTGAAGTTTAAGTACTATCGCTGTTACACCGTGTGCTGCTGGCATACTCATATCCACAGTTTAAAAAAGTCCAACAACTGAATGTTTAAAGTCAGCTTTGAAATGGATGCACCTTCATTAATACATTCACTAGTTAGGTCTGTTCTAGAACAAGAGGACAGACACAGGAGATATTTTTAAGCAGCAAATTTAAATTGGAAACCAATATTCTAAGTAACTGAAATAGAGAGTCAGGTCACCTGCTGATTGAAAATAGGAGTACAAAACGGAAGGCTGGAGAGAACCTCAGAGAGCATACTATGCAGTGATTTTCTAACAAATAAATATTAAAAATAGGAATTCTCAAGTTTATGATTTAAGAACACAATTTTGATCTAGTCAATAAAACATATCCAGGGGCATCAAAGGCAAGTACCACCATGTCTGCAGCTAATCACAAGGGCCGTGAAAATGTAATATTGATCTCTGAGGTCTTTTAAACATCCCCTCTGGTGGAAGGCTTCTAACAACATTCTCTGCCGACACATGGGACATGCCAGTTTCATATTCAGATACAGTGCTTAGTAGTAGAGTCAATGTTCTGAAAAATTCTTATTTGGGGAGATGGAGAAGATTCCTGAAACAGACTCATAGATCAGCAGCAGGTGGACATAACAAGAATCTGGAGAGACACCATGGGGTCACTGCACGGTGATGTGGTGGCCCCATCCATTCATACTCAGTGTCACCAGCCAATATGGGGCTTCTGACAACAGAGGGGGTGCTGAGTTAACATACTTCAGAGAGAAAAAGGAGAAAAAGAACAGTTCATTTTAAAGTAAACAACTAAATAAATTGCATTTTAATTTATTCTCATAATTAACTGCAGCATATTTACTTTACAGTTCCTTAATAAACATGTCAACTTTACCAATAAAGCTTTTCCTTCATATTCTAACAAATATTCTTTCACAATTTGATAACTACCTGCAAGTCTGACCTTACAATAAATAGTCTTGTAACATCATTTTAAAGCCTAAATTCCAGTTGGCATGGTACCAAAATTTAGTTTAAAGTTTGCAATTCATATAACTGGCCAGAACTAGGCAGGTCCTGAGCTTGAGGGGAGAAGGGAGTGAATTCATTCCTGGTGCTTTCATCCGGGAGCATGCCTGGGAGGCGGGGCAGAGGGTAGGCTGTAGCAACACGGCAGGTGGCTGTACTTTTCATTCCAAACTGAGACTTTTTAAACACATCTGACATGTCTGTACAAATACATGTGGATGTGAACACACACACACACACACCTCTAGACAAAAGAATGACAGCAATACACATGAACCTTTTTTGCCAAATGGATTCTATGGGTTAATTAATGCTTTTTTTCCAATCAATCTATCGAAGTCCAGACCAACTGTGCAGATAGGATGCCCATCCGGAAGAGCGGGAAGCATTTTCTTCTTCACCTTTGGGGAGTTAAAGAGAAAGTGTTAATCTTCTCATAGCATACTTTGAGGTTATGAATCTGTCTGCTCTTGAGCATTCAGTATTTTCTTTCTCTATTAGATAATTCCAAACTAAAGTCACCAGCACAATTGAGTATTTGTGTATGTATGTGTTGATTTTTTAAATTAAGGTATTATTGATATACACTCTTACAAAGGTTTCACATGAAAAACATTGTGGTAACTATATTCACCCATATTATCAAGTCCCCCCCATATCCTCCTGAAGTCACTGTCCATCAGTGTAGTAAGATGCCACAGAGTCACTATTTGTCTTCCCTGTGACCTCCAACCCCCACACGCCAATCATAATACCCTCAATCCCCTTCTTCCTCCCCCTTTGGTAATAGCTGGTCCCTTCTTGGAGTCTATGAGTCTGCTGCTGTTTTTTTCCTTCAGTTTTGCTTTGTTGTTAAAATCCACAAATGAGTGAAATCATTTGTTACTTGTCTTTCTTCACCTGGCTTATTTCACTGAGCATAATACCATTTGTTCTCTTCTTATGGCTGAATAGTATTCCATTGTATGTATGTACCACATCTTCTTTATCCATTCATCTACAGATGGACACTTAGGTTGCTTCCACATTTTGGCTATTGTAAATAGTACTGCAGTAAACATAGGGGTGCATATGTCTTTCTGAATCTGAGATCTTGCTTTCTTTGGGTAAATTCCTAGGACTGGAATTCCTGGGTCAAATGGTATCTTTATTTTTAGTTCTTTGAGGAACCTCCATATTGCTTTCCACAATGGTTGAACTAATTTACAGTCCCAACAGCAGTGTAGGAGGGTTACCCTTTCTCCTCATCCTCGCCAGCATTTGTTGTTCCTTGTCTTTTGGATATTGGCCATCCTAACTGGTGTGAGGTGTTATCTCATTGTGGTTTTAATTTGCATTTCCCTGATAATTAGTATGTGGAGCATCTTTTCATGTGCCTGCACAACCGAGAATTTTTGACAATAAGGGAAATTATTACATTCTTTTGAAATAGAAGCCTTTACATAACTTAGAATCTAAAACCAATAGACCTATGGTAGACTTCAAAACTAAATCAAACCAAACACAACTTTTTTCGTTATTTCAAAACCAGGTTTGTTGAGACATAACTTACAGTTAACTCTTCCCTGCAGGTGTTGTGCCCCACCCAGCCAAGGCACAGAGCATCTCACTCACAGAGTAAGCTAGCCCTGCTCTGACTCCTTGGCAACGACAGGTCGGTTTCCTGTCCTTGGTCGTTTGCCTTTTCCAGGAAGTCTAATCAACAGAACCACACCGTGGTGTTTTTTGAGTCCGGCCCCTCCCGCCTGGCACCTGCATTAGTGTGTGCCACAGTGCATGCCCCATCACTGTTGCATGGTATGCCTGTATGCAGCTGCACCAGGTCACTCGCTCACTCACTGGTGAAGGATATGAGTTTCTACTTTAAGAAATTTAAAATAGAGCTGCTATAAATATCTGTGAGCAAGTTTTTCATTTAAAGAGTTCATTGAGAACTAATTCATATACTCTAACATTTACCCTTTCAAAGTGTTTAGTTCAGTGTTTTTTAATGTTCGTGAGGTCTGTGAAGTTTTCCCTGAGAACAGAGGCTGCTGCCTCTCTTGGATAAAAGGCCTTGGACAGGACCGCGGTTGCACAGTGAGCATGTATTCACCTTGTGCATGCCCAGCTGCTGCCAGGGGAATGTTCTTCTGTGTTGGGTGTCCCACTTTCTCCTTCACCTTTTTTAGGATCAACACAAATAAATGCTGACTTAAAGTTCGGAAAAATTCTGGGCTTCCAAGAAAATTTTAGACAAGGTCCCTTTTATTGTCTTCTTTGTAATATAATCTGTATATTAATATGTATGATTGCAAAGCTTTACAACCTTAAAAAGCAGTAAGCGTTTCTTTTCATTACCCGCCTTTTCCCTCACTCCTCCCAGCCCTCTCAGAGGTAACTGACTGAATGTAGTATGGCCCCTGCCAGGCACCTTTTTGGCTTTTCAGACATACTTATGTGCCACAGGCGAATCTTATGCAGAGAATCATTTCCACAATTTTAAATGGAGAATTCTTTCTATAGTTTACAAGGCATTTTCATGTCTTTTTCTGTTCCCTGTCTGGTTCTATCAATATATTAGTTGTGAACCACTGTTAATGAACTACCACAAACTTATCAGCCTAATGTAGCACACATGTATGGTCTCACAGTGTCTGTGGGTCAGACCAGGAATGGCTTAGCTGGGTATTCCCTCTCAGGGACTCTCACAAGGCTGCAATCAGGGTTTTGGCCAGGGCTGAGGCCTCACCTAAAGGACCAACAAGAGAAAGATATGCTTCCCAGCTCATGTGTAAATGGAGAATTCAGTTACCCAAGGGCTGGTGGACTGATGGCCTCAGTTCTTTGCCACATGGGCCTCTTCAGTATAGCAGCCTACTTCATCAATGCAGGTGAAGGCAGGGAAATTCTGGGGCTAGCAAGACAGAAGCCACAATTTCTTGGGGTCATGGATGTGACATCCTTTCACCTTTGCTAGCACAAGTCACTAGGCCAGCCTACTAACCACTCAAGGGGAGGTGGAAGAGGAAGGCTCCAATGCCTGGAGGAGGGAATCATGAGGGCAGGAGGCAATTTACAGCTGTCTTCCATAATCTGCAGGGTGAAGAGCTTCTAGAAGGCCAGAGGAAGTGATATACTTAAGGGACAGACAAGGGGGGCACTGGCTCTGCTTCCTGCCATTAGAAGAGGAGGTGGCCCTGCTCCAAGAATAGTAAGTCAGATGACTGTGAACATTTCCTTAATGAAATGCAGAGACCACTGTATGTTCACCTGGAATGACTGGTATGTCCCAAGTCTTTTGACAATAAATTCAGCTCTGTTTTCAGATCTGGCAGGACTCTGCTGTGCAATCTTCCTGGCAGCTGTTCACCTTCATGGGTAAATGAGGACCAGAGAAGAGCTGTGCTGAGATACGGTGCATTTGCTCCTGCCCCAAGTCATGGTTCTCTTCTGGTAAGCTTCTGTATCCTCTGCAAACCACATCGGGCACTTAAGGTGAGTATGAGTCCATTCTCTTCCTGTCAGTTTGGAGATGATCAAAAATGCTTACTACTCTCTTCACCTTTTCCCCCATTGATTTGTTGGCCTTTCTCTTTTATTTTTTCAACTGAGGCAAAACTGGTATGTAACCTATTATTAGTTTCAGGTCTTTTCCCCCTTTATACTTCTAAAGAGTATTAAACCTCAGTGCACGTTGTATGTTAAGTAACAATATACCGCCCTGTAAACTGCGGAGTAATGATGTAGAGCAGCAACTTTCAGCTCTTATTTGAGCAGCACAGTTGAGATTCTAATTCTGCATAGAGAAGTATCACATGACTATCATAAGGGGCAAAGGGACCTTATCACTCATTTTGTCTCAAGGATAAACTTATAAAAATTGCAGGGTGAGGTGACAGGTGCACCTCAGGTGGAGCCACAGCCCACCCTTCTCAGCAGCACCTTCATCATATTAAGTGTTCCAGTACTAAGGCAGCACTTCATGCTTTTACCTCCTGGAGAGACACAATGGGCAGCTCTGCACAGCTCATGACATTTGCTGGCGCTGCAGTCGGGTCTTTAGTGGGTGTTTATTATAAGGAGGCTCATATTGCTCGACAGAGCTGGATAAACTACTTTATTTCCTAAGCTACCATTTCTCAAATATTTGTGACCCAGACCCACAGAAAGACATTTATATTAGGAGCTGATACAGTCACACAAATACCTATAGAGTGTCAAGAAACAATTCTTACCCTTACTAAATTCAGTGCATTCTGATGTTTGTCTTATTCTTTCTATTCTTAAAATATTCTGAATGTGATTCACCAAATTAATTTCACCATCCACTAATGGTTAGCAATGTGAATAGAAAATACTGCTATAACCCCACACACAATCAGGGATGGGAAACACTACTTCAAGCAAGATGGAGGCGCTTGTGTTCTTAGCTTGTAGGGCCCCACTCCATTCGGGGCCGGAAGAGTGGCCCTCAGGACCTTTCATCTGGCACCCGCATGTGTGCAGTGTGGCCTTGGTAGAGGATGTCCCTGGCCTGGCTAGTGGGGCCCAGGACCTCTATCTGTAGCATGCTGACAAGATTCCTCCACATGACATTCCTTCATGCACCTCAGACCTTCCCCCTGGGAAGTTTCTCTTACATGTTCACGTGAACACACTGTGAATTTGCAGTGGAGGTGAACTCAAAATTTCTACCAGAAAGGATCTCAGGAACTCCTCTTACAGGGCTGGCAGTGATTTCCTGCAGTGCCTTGGAGACGGCCTTCCACCGCTGCCCCGGAGGACTTGTGAGCCTGCCGGCTGCTCCTTTACAGGTAACGGGTGAACGTGTCTTTCTTTCTCTGGCTACTTTTGAGATTTTTCTCAGTTTCATGGGAAAAGAGGTAGACTTCCTTTTATTTATCCTATTTTATTTAAACTTTGTAAGATTTTCAAATCTGTGGGTGGCTATCCTTCAGCAGTTCTGGAAAATTTTCAACCATTCTCTTCAAATGGTATCTCTACCTCATTCTTTCCTCTCTTCTCCTAGCACTTCAATTATTACATCTGTTAGATGTCTTCATCTATCCTGTCTATATATACCCACTATTGTTTTTTTTTCCATAAATTCTGAATAATTTCTCTGACCTATCTTCCAGTTGAATCATTCTCTTTTAAGCCCTATTTAGCTATGCTACCAGATCATAACTATCCAATTTTTATAAGTTTTATTTGTTCACATAGATAATAGATAAGAAGTGAATAACTTTTACCAGGTCAACTAGGTCAACTAGTTTAGGTTTAATATGTGGGGTTTCCAACATGGTTACAGGACTTAGCAAAAGCATATCTTAAGAATTCTGGATTTCTAATGAACTTCAGTATATGTATCCTCTGAGGAATGACCAATAACCTGACATGGGAACCTTAGGTTAGTCTCTTTGAGATCTATTAATCAATGGGCTCTCAAGTTATATGAGCCACTTGAATGTTAGTAACATCGACGTTACATTAAACTTAATGGGCTTTTAAAAGAGGACTATTAGATATGCTAAATAAAGTTGAGATCATGCTGTTTTACTGAAAACTATTGTCAATTAAAAAATACATATATTCTAGTCAATGATTCTGTAACATTTTCCTATGTTGACAGATAGTAACCTCACTAGTGGGGGTGAGGATTTAAAAATATGGGTAAATGTTGAGCCACTGTGTTGTATATTTGAAACCAATATAAGATTGTATAACAATGATACTTCAATTAAAAAATTATATTATGAAAATAACATATCCTTCCTAAATTCCTGGTTAATTTTACAATGAAAAAAAATATTTTTAGCTTTGGTAAAATAAACAAAAAGTAATATATAAAAGCAAAGTTATAATTTAGGATACCTATATTACTAAAAATGTATATGTTGTACTCTTACTCTGGATCTTATGACAAATATGGTACTGTGGCTAAGGTAAGGGACTGAGATTCCTGTCAGTGTTGCAACATTCCTCCCATATTATCATCAAAAGGATGTAATGTAAGAAAGCAGATTCAAAGAACCTCTCAGCACTACTTATGAAGTATTCCTGCAAAAATTAAACCTGAATCACATTGACCCTCCAGATCAGGGGTTCTCAGGTAAGGCTGCAGACCAGGTCCCCAGAATATCAGCATCACCTTGGAACTTGTTAAAAATACAAACTCTTGGGTCCCACCCTAAATCTACGGAATCAGAAACTGGGTGGGGTCCAGCCATCTGGGTTTTTAATAACTGTACCAGATGATTCTGATATCCATTCAGTTTAAGGCCTGCTTTCTAGATCTATCAGTTTAGTCAGGATTTAGAGGAGACAGAGGAACATGTTAAAGAGCACCAAAAGATGAGGTAAATCAGTCAGAAGTGGGACAATTAGGTATTTGGGGTTTGCTTATGTTATGACTTAGGAAGTACACAAAACTTCCAATAATCCAGAACAGACATCTACAGGACAAATGACCAGTTTCTTCAACTAACAAATGACATATTACAAACAGGAACATGGAATTGCTGCAGATAATAAAAAAACCACAAAGCTTAAGGCAAACCAACCCCATGCAGTGTGTGTGTCCCATTCGGGATACTGTAAAGACTGGTGGTAACTCAGGGGCTCTGAATATGAGTGGGGGGTACCACAGCACCCAGCACACCGCGGCAGCCATTGGGGGGCAGGATGTGCGGGGCTGACTTCTCTAGCTCTGCTCTTCCTGTCAACCATGAGTCGAAAATTGTTAAAAATGGGTGACAGCTTCAGGGCACATTCTGGTATTCTCTCCATATGCCTGAAAATGCCAGCAATAACATTTTAAAACTAAAACAAACCATGACCCTTAAGGTGCAGTTTGAAATCAGGTAACTATGGCAGCTGTATGTGAAATCATTTCAAAGGCATTTATGGAATCACAGTATTAAATCGATTTGACATGAAAATCTAAGCTCCAAATATGGACACCTTTAAAGCTGTATTTGTCTGGAAACATGGACTGCTGGACAGGATAGGGTCCAAGGTCCTAGACTATTTGAGGATGGAAATGGGGGAATAGGAGAGAATAGGTCAGCTCATGTTAAAAAAGTGTGATATAAAATATAGCCATGCTCTTTGACAGAATTCAGTGCTAGGGTTACAAATCTGATTGCCAAAGAGCCAGAAGATCGAAGTATACAGTGTGGTGTATTTTGCTGCATGTTAAAATTACATAAATGTACTGTAGTTGCCCTAAAATGTTAAAAAATCAGTTCTTCAAATCTACTCACCAGTTACACATATGATAGAATTCACCCACCAAATGGACAAGATTTGGAAGTTGTGATTCCAAGTGAAAGGTCATGAAGAAAGTTGTGAACACACACAGATGGGCGTCGTTACACAACAGAACCCACAGGGCTCCCTCCACCTACCTTGAGCAATTGCTCCAAGTTTTCCCTTCTCTTCAGGACTGAGCTGCAACATTGCATCTATGACAGGAAGGAGCCTCTCTCTTTCGCTACCTGGTTTCAGGAAAATAAACTGCAGCAAGACATTCTTCAAGTATTCCAGGTTAGCTACGGACTTCTCCCGTTCCTGATTTCTTTCCAATCTTCTTATTTCGCTTTTGAGAAGCTGGTGTTAGAGAAATGAGTTAAAAATGAGTTTTAGGAGCTTCAGGTTAAACATGGCAGACTAAGTACATGCATTTTTATTCCTTTCTCCTAAAGTCCCCCCCAAAATGACAATGAAAGGAGAGATAAGGAGAGGAGAAAAAAGTCGATGAGAAATATCAAGAAGTTCCTGGAAGACAGGAAGCAGGTGAAGTGGAAGCGGTCTGCCCAGCAGCTGAACGAGAGATCCCCTGCCCCAGAGCTGATTCCCGGGAAGGCCGCCAGCTGAGAACCGAGGCAGCCTCAGCCACTACAGACACGTGGGGAGGGGGGCAGAACCGAGGCAGGGCTGAAGCAGACACGGCAGGTCTCCGCTTTGCTCCCAGACCCCAGGCCATCAAGATGCCCACGGTGAAGCTATGTGTACACGACAACACTGGACCTAAACAGAAACTCGGTTCAGATTAGAGTGAAACTTCAGGAATGGAAGAAATCTATACTCTACCAGAAAAATGGGGTAAAGGATATGAGAAAGATGGTAGGAATGTAAAGTCTCTGAGAAAGACCTCTGTGTGAATAAAAAAACATTGTTACATTTCATCATTTTAGGTTAGTCCCTGAAACAACCATTTAAAAAAGTGACAATGAAGTCTAAGGAATCCTGTTAGAATGTAGACTTGTGGAAATATAACATTTGAATAGTCACTTAGGTTCACTGGGCTAGTCAGGGATTTGTTAGAGGGGATGATGTTTTGACCATGTGGGAAAATGTTATTTTATAGGGATGCATACTAAAATGCTTAGAGGTGGGATGTCATGATATGTACGATTTATATTAGTAACTCAGTAACTCAGCATTAAAAATTATTTGGCAAGGGCAGCTGTGGCCCTACATGGAATCTGTGGAAGCACTGTGCTTTTCAGAAAGACTGTAGTTTGAGTTCTGCCCCACCATTTATGAGCTTTGGCTGTTTTCTCACACAGTGATTGTAAGGATAAACATGGTAATATATGTAAAGCCCAGGGCCTGGCTCATGATAACTGCGTGGTAAGCAGTATGACTACTTTTGGAGGGTGACTTATCAAGAGCTAGGGGGGGAATACCTCCTCTGTGTGATTCTCAACTGCTCCACAACTGACCACATTTGTACATGTTTCTAGTGCTGACTTTAAATAGGGATGTTGTCCTACTCACTCTGCCATCTCCACCCCCGATCTGCAAGAAGTAGTTTAGTACCATACACACCAACAGAACGACCTGAACTAGAAGTGCTCCAGCATTTATCATTAGAATTTAAGGGCCTATTTAAGGTTTAATTAAGCATATGTGTGACGATGACTTGTGAACATCTGTCCAGTATTTAAATCTATTATGGTTTCTTAGCAATAAGCAGGAGTTTAAGTAGTCTTTATAGAACAGATATAAAAGCAATGAATACTACCATAAAGAATCAAGACGTTATGGCTGCATCTGACATGTGAATTTTTAGACGTGCGCACGCGTATGTGTGGCAGGTCCAGACGATTTTTTGGTTGTGGTTTCCAAGCTTACCGTAATCTGCTCCATGAGGATGGCATTGGTTGCCTCGGTTTCCCGGAGCAGGCCATTTAAGTGACTGGCACTTTTTGTGGTGGAACTGAGTTTTTGAACCAATTCTTCTTTGGTGAATTCAGCATGCCATGCAAGATGTTGTTCTGATAATTAATTTCAAAACCAGAGATTATAGGTACAGATTCTAAATAAGACAGGTATCTAAGTATAGGTATTTTACTCGGCAGTAATTAATTCTGCTCTATTCACCATTCTTCTACCCAACATATTTCAATTACAAGGTTCTGTGCTGAATTTAACACAGATAAGACAGAGTCTGCCATAAATGCATATTATCTAATTGAACACAAGCTCCATGAACCCTAATTTTGAAATGTTAGTTCTGTGTTTACAGATCATTTCATCCATTTCATTACTCATCCTCCTCTATCTATTGATGTCCCAAGAGCTTATGTCATTTTTCTTATAAGTGAGGGAAGTATTAACATTCACTGATCACATGCATCATGGACATATGAGAATTTTATATAAGATGAATAGGTACTATCACTCAAATTTTATAGATGAGGGAATGTGCTCAAAATCAATAATTTTTGCAAAAATCCCACAGCCAAGTTTGGTGCCACTCTACTGCAATGCCTCTCTGCCATGGCCTGGGTACTGGGGCCGTGGCCTGAGGGAATGATGGCTGCAGCTTGCAGCCACACCGCAATGAGTGACCATGGACACAGTCCTTACTCCAGATCCTGAAACCTCAGAAAGATGACAGATTCTCCCTGAATTCTGCACACTAATATTCTTAGAGGTTAAGAATAAAATATTCAAAAACTTTATTATATTTAATAAGGTGAATTTAGCACTACTTACTTCATCAAGGGGATAAACTAAAACCATCAGTTTCTTAACTGGGTGAGAGAAGTTTCCCTTCCTTCTAATACCACTATGCGACTTTCAACCATCTATCTCTGGCCCAGCTTAGAGCAGAGCTGGCATAAAATCAAGAACAAAAACATCTGTTTCATTTTGCAGTAGAGTTTTCCATTAGAAAAGGGGTAGAATAATGAAATAAATTTTATTAGAGTAGCTCAAAAAGCATTTATGACTTACAGTAGCATTAGTCAAGCTTGAATTCAGTAAGAAAGACACATTTACTCAGAGGAACATACCAATGCTAGCTTCTGGAGCATTAAGAAGCTGCTCCAATGACTGGGTGTAAGTGCCGGTGGAGGACACAGACTGAGTGTCGGCAGTCTCCATTCCTTCTCCCTCCTCCCGAGTTACGGTGTGCATGTCCAGAAGCGGAAGATCTGTGTTTCTCCTTTCTCGAAGATTCTTTAAAGATTGGTGGGAAGAGGCTGGGCCTATTAAATTTATTGTAAAGATTAAGTGTGAGATGGTTCAAAATCATGGACTCAGCATTAACTGGGATACACAATAAAATTAAAATGATACTAGGGATGTCAAATAGTAGGGAATTTTAGTCACTAGAAGACAAGAAAATGGTGTATAAAGAAGAGCTGCTAAGACAGTTTAAAAATGTAGTTACTGAACTTTTAACCACTTAAGTCATTTCTGCAGAAGCTATAAAATGAATTGTTTCTAGCTTAAGATCAACTATTACATAATATAGACAGCTACAACGCTGCTAAAACCAGATTCTAAACCAGACCAGGCATTTCTGCCAGCCACATCCTTTCTGATGTAACAGTTGCTGACATCTGCTCACCACACATTCTTGCTGATCTGCTCTTACCCCGTCACCTCTGCTGGTTCCCACCACTGCCCGCACAAGTCTCCAGTTCAGCAAGAAGAGCCTAGAATCTAGGGCAGGGAACTAATCTATTGTAATTCCCAGGTGAGGCTTTCCTGCTTACTGGTAACAAACACTTGCACAGAAGTGTAACACTTGTAAGACACTTTCAAACACATTAAATGACATTGCTCAGGGTCTCATTGCCGGGTTGGGACTGGAATTCTAACCCAGATCTTTTAACTCAAAGTTCATCTGTTTTCCATCCCATGAAGTGGCCTCCTCTCACCTTGAAAACATTATCCCTCCAGCTACATCTGCTGAAGTACTCCCCTGGGCTGGTCCTCTGCTAATTGCTTAGTTCCCTGCTGATTCCTACATCACAGCCTCTTGTGTGACCCGCATTTCTCTGGCTGGTTAATTCCTTTGATGACTCCTGCCATGCATTATATTTTCTTGAAGCTGGTTTCCAATCCTGGCGAATGACTGATAGCTGCTAATGCTCTTGGTGCCACCATTTTCCAAGAGCAGCAGCATTGAGCATAAAGTCAATATCAAATACCAAAGTGTAGCCTCACCTTGGCTGACATGTACCCATCTCTTCCACAAGATACTGGGTGTGGTTGAACTAAAACTCTACTTGGAAATTTGAAAGGGAAGAAGCCGTATTAGCTGGCAATTCTACAAGTTCAGTGCTGCTTGAGTTTCTAAGCCTCATTTTCTGACATTTCTAATTGCACAATAGATACATGTGATGGCTAACAACGGAGAACACCAAACACATCCAGTAAATACTAGAATTTGGACACATGTCACGAGACTGACAGTATGTCAGTGTGAGAGAAAAGGAAATACTATATCATATGGAGGGAAATAAATACATGAAAATCAGTGCTGTAAGAGGTTATACAGGCTTCTGTAAAATCAAGAAAGGTTCAAAGGGTTCAAGTACCTCTCTGTAAGGATATCTAAAATTCATTAGTCACAGAACTGACATGGTTGTCCCCTGGTAAATTTCCCATTTCCTCATGAACTTGTGAAGAATGTATTTAAGTGACATAAATACATGAGAACATGAGCAGATGTGTCCACGTGTACATACATACTTCTTGTGGTCGGTTCGCTCTTAAGCTGGAAAAGCTGAGCCTCCACCCTGGAGAGCTGCTGCTGGAGGGTCTCCATTGTCCTCCTGTGCTCTTCCTGCAGATGTCGCACTTGATCTCGGAAGCTGTTGCGAAGGACTTCGTTCTGGGATGTCAGCTGACTCACAGTCTGCGTGTGGTCAGACTTCATCATCATGTTTTCTGACTGCACTGAACACAACCTGAAGGGCGAGAGGAACTTACTTTACATGAGCTCATTCAACTTAGATGCTTATTCAGCCTTTCTTAACTGGGTTCTACAAGAGAGTAAGTCCTAAGACATCTACTGAACCAGTACAAACTACCTTCTCTCCTGTGCATCAGAAAGGTACTAGTGTGATAACCAGAGAAGAAATGACACTGGCCATCATCTGCTTCAGATCATTTTCTGTGTAGAACAGTTCAGATAAGGAATTTTCTTCAGTTTATCAGAAAATACGGCTATATTTAGAACATAATTATACTTAGTCCACTTCTTTAGGCTATCTTACATGGTAACTCATATAAATATAGGATTAACATATCATTTCTCTATTACCCTGAAAACATAAAAAAGTTATTTTTAAATTAAGGTATCACTGATATATAATCTAATGAAGATTTCACATGAGGAACATTGTGCTTTTAACATTCACCCAAATTATCATGTCCCCCCCCCATACCCCATTGCAGTCACTGCCCATCAGTGTAGTAAGATGCTATAGAGTCACTACTTGTCTTCTCCATGCTGTACTGCCTTCCCTGTGACATACCTATATTGTGTGTGCTAATCATAATGTCCCTTAATCCCCTTCTCCCTCCCTCCTCACCCACCTTACCCACCTCCTTCCCCCTAACCACTAGTCCCTTCTTGGGTTCTGTGAGCCTGCTGCTGTTTTGTTCCTTCAGTTTTGCTTCATTGTTATACTCCACAAATGAGGGATATCATTTGATACTTGTCTTTCTCCGCCTGGCTTATTTCACTGAGCATAATACCCTCTAGCTCCATCCATGTTGTTCCAAATGGTAGGATTTGTTTTCTTCTTATGGCTGAGTAATATCCCATTGTGTACATGTACTACATCTTCTTTATCCATTCATCTACTGATGAACATGTAGGTTGCTTCCATATCTTGGCTATTGCAAATAGTGCAGCAATAAACATAGGGGTGCATCTATCTTTTCAAATCAGGGATTTTGTTTTCTTCAGGTAAATTCCTATAAACTGGAATTACTTGATCAAATGGTATTTGTATTTTTAATTTTTTGAGGAACTTCCATATTACTTTCCACAGTGGCTGCATCAATTTACAGTCCCACCAACAGTATAGAAGAATTCCCTTTTCTCCACATCCTCACTGACACTTGTTGTCTCTTGTCTTTTGGATAGCAGCCATTTTAACTTCTGTGAGGTGGTATCACTGTGGTTTTGATTTGCATTTCCCTGATGATTAGTAATGTGGAACATCTTTTCATGTGCCTGTTGGCCATTCATACTTCTTTGGAGAAATGTCTGTTCAGGTCCTCCACCTATTTTTTAATTGGATTATTTATTTTTTGGGTGTTGAGGCATGTGAGTTCTTTAGATATTTTGGATGTTAACCCCTTATCAGATGAGTCATTTACAAATATATTCTCTCCAAATATATTATGCCTTTTTGTTCTGCTGATGGTGTCCTTTGCTACCCAGAGTCCTTTTAGTTTGATGTAGTCCCACCTGTTCATTTCGTTTCCCTTGTCCGAGGAGATGTGTCCAGGAAAAATAGTTTGTACTTATGTTTAAGAGATTTTGCCTGTTTTCTTCCACGAATTTTATAGTTTCATGACTTACATTCAGGTCTTTGATCCATTTTGTTTATTTTTGTACATGGAGTTAGAGAATAATTCAGTTTCATTCTCTTACATGCAGCTGTTCTATTTTTCCAACACCAGTTATTGAAAAGGCTATCTTTTCCCCACTGTATATTCATGGCTCCTTTCTCAGATATTAATTGATCATATATGCCTGGGTTTATTTCTGGGATACTGTTCCACTGGTCTATGGGTCTATTCTTCTGACAGTACCAAACTGTCTTGATTACTGTATAGCTCTGCAGTAGAGCCTGAGGTCACGGAGTGTAATCCCCCTGCTTTATTCTTCCTTCTCAGGATTGCTTTGGCTATTCGGGGTCTTTTGTGGTTCCATATGAATTTTAGAACTATTTGTTCCAGTTCGCTGAAGAATGCTATTAGTATTTTGATAGGGATTGCATTGAATCTGTAAATTGCTTTGGGCAGGATGGCCATTTTGACTGAATTAGTTCTTTCTATCCATGAACACGTCATAGATTTCCATTTATTGGTTTCTTTTTTAATTTCTCTCATGAGTGTCTTACAGTTTTCAATGTACAGGTCATTCACTTCCTTAGTTAGGTTTACTCGTAGGTATTTTATTCTTTTTGATGCAATTGTAAATGGAGTTGTTTTCCTGGTTTCTCTTTCTGCTAGTTCATTGTTAGTATATAGGAATGCAGCAGATTTCTATGTGTTAATTTTGTCTCCGGCAACTTTGCTGAATTCAGTTATTAGTTCTAATAGTTTTTTGGTGAAGTCTTTAGGGTTTCCTATGTATAATATCATGTCATCTGCAAACAGTGAGAATTTAATTTTTTCCTTACTAATTTGGATGCCTTTTATCTGTGTGTTGTCTGATTGCCATGGCTGACCCCCAGTACTATGTTGAACTAAAGTGGTGAGAGTGGGCATACCTGTCTTGTTCCTGATTTTAGAGGAAAAGCTTTAAGTTTTTCACCATTGAGTATGACGTTAGCTGTGGGTTTGTCATATATAGCATTTATTATGTGAGGTATATTCCCTTTATACTCACTTGGTTCAGAGTTCTTATTAAGACTGGATGTTGAATTTTGACAAATGCTTTTTCAGCATCTATTGAGATGATCATGTGGTCTCTATCCTATTTGTTGATGTGTATAATATTGATTGATTTACGAATACTATATCCTTGCATTCATGGAATAAATCCCACTTGGTCATGATGGATGATCTTTTTGATGTATTTGTGACTTTGGTTTGTTAATATTTTATTGAGGATTTCTGCATATATTTCATCAGAGATATTTGGTCTATAATTTTCTTTTTTTGTGGCATCTTTGTCTTTGGTATTAGAGTGACACAAGACTCATAAAATGAGTTTGGAAGCATTCCCTCTTCTACTTTTTGGAATACTTTAAGAAGGATGGGTATTAGGTCTTCTTTAAATGTTTGGTAGAATTCATCTGTGGAGTCATCAGTACCTGGTATTTGTTTTTTGGGAATTTTTTGATTACCAGCTCAATTTCACTGCTGATAATTGGTCTGTTCAGATTTTCTGTTTCTTCCTGGGTCAGTTTTGGTTCTATTTTTCTAGAAAGTTGTCCATTTCATCTAGGGTGTCCAATTCATTGGCATATAAATTTTCAAAGAATTATCTAGTGATTCTTTGTATTGCTGTGGTATCTGTTGTGATTATTCTTTATTTCTTGTCTTTTGATATTAGCCACTCTAAGAGGTGAGAGGAGACATCTCAGTGTGGTTTTGATTTGCATTTCAGACAATTAGTAATGGTTAGGTATCTCTTCATGTGTCCGCTGGCCATACAATTTTTATGTAGTCAGCCTGATACTAGCCAAAGGACCTACAATTTGGCAACCACTATTTTTAATGGTTCACTTGTACTGTTGATGTTTTTTGTTTGGCTTTGGTGAAAAATACATTTTCTTCTCATGCAAGGGATCTGTAAGTGCTCTCATAAAAATTCAGGCAGTTCAGAACCAATTATAGGAAAAAGTGAGAGCCCTCTTTTGTTCACTCCCAACCCCCACAGTGTAATGCTATTTCCCGGGGGTAAACGTTGTTAATGGTTTAGCATTTACCATGTTACTTTCCAGGATCTTTTCCCAATGTACATATCAGGTATGGTTTTAGAACAAGATTTAGTGGCTAAAGGGAAACAAGCAACAAAAATACCATATGTTTCAGAAAAGTATCTTAAATTGCCAAGCTCATATTGATGAATTTAGAGAAGGCTAGTGTAGATGCTATACCGCTAACTTGCATTTTTCTTCAAGCATTTTGTTTAAATAATATTTATCAAGAAAGTGGAGGAAAAACCATCAGTAGTCACAACAATTTTCTAAGATAAAAGCTATATTTTATAGGTGGGCTAAGGCTGCTAGTTTTCAGGCAATATAAATGACACTTCTGACTTTACCTTATTGAGAGTTAAAAGCTTGAACCCCCACCTGAACAACTGTGCTGATGGAAGCCTGTTGTTCTGCCCCAGCTGGTACTGGGGTGTGTATATTAGTTGGGTCCTCTGGGTCATGCAGGATTAGGTGGTCAGCCTAATTATTTCTCTAGAGCCATACCATCTCATCCAGAGAAATTATGAATATTAAAATGTTCCCTAAAGAGGAGAATATATAAAACAAAGGCTGTTTCTTTATTGTAAGCCACAGGCAGTAATGATGTCCTTAGTTTTTAATACTCTGAAGAAGTGGGGGAAGATTCCTAAAGATATCTCAAAATGCTGTGAACAGTTTTCCAGCACTTAGAGGAGTGACTGGCACATAGTAAGTGCTCAAAAAATATTTACTGAATGACTGGATTACTTTAGAAGCATCACCTGCAATGTGTTAGCAATGACTTATAATGACTTCTCTAGAGTAAAGAACAAGTATTGGAAATTTCTGACATTAAGTATCAAGTTAAGCATCACTACATACAGCATAATGTCATGATAAACCCTGGTGACTGGCAAATAGAAAACTGGCAGATCATGGCTGAAACTCCTGATTTACTTGACTAACTTATATAAATCACACCTAAAAGATTAATCAAGAAAAGAAGTGCTTTCACTTTGGGGATTAGCGTAACAGTAGGCACGTATTGTAAGCATACCTGAGATAAGAAGAATTCTTTCCCTTATAACAAATATTACCATCTAATTTCTTTATTACAGGAACTCAAAGTTCCTTGCTTACAGTAATCTATTTATTCTGCTAATGCCCTTACTTAAAGTACTGATTAGCAAAGGTAGAACAATATGACAAGTTGAGATCCAGTTGTAAAACTAAGTAATATTCTTGTCCAATCAGTAGTTGTTTTCCTCTAGAAAGAAAGAAAAATGCTTGTAATTTAACACCTGGGCTGGAAAGTAGTGTCTTTTTCTTTAGGGAAACATTCTGGCCATGAAGGCCATAGGAGAGACATAATACTGGATAAGCAGATAAAATTAACTATTGTTAAAAAAGCTAAGTACAAAATGATAGAAGGGCAGGGAGTAGGTACTTTAAGGTAGAAAAAGTAAGATTACCATGACTTTAGAAATACCTATTGCTTATTTTCAGTTTGTATTTATCTCAAGGAGCAACACAAGAGGAGTTTCAGCAAAGAACTTGCTGCCAGGCATGGATGCTGACTGTGCCCCAGCACCCTCACCTTTCCCGGAGCTCGGCCTCTTTAGACACTGTCTCCTGCAGCATCTTGTTGTGCCTCTCCAGCAGAGTATCGTGCTCAGACTGTAATGTCTGGAGTTCAGATACACTGATCTGTAAGTTGTTTTGGGAATCTTGTAATTTGATTTTTAGTTGGTCAATCAGCATTTCCAGGTGTTCTCTACAACAGAAACAAAGTTTTGAAAGAAATAAACCTTATTTTGTGGTTTCAGATAAGTTTTACTTTATTCACTTAATCTTTCAATGTCATACTCCTGCTATTACTGTGGATATTCCAAAGGAAATGTAATAATTGGAAGAATTCAAAGACTAGGATTAAATATAATACAACAGACTGTAGTCAGATTTTAGATTTTAGGCACTAAAGATTTATAAAAAAGCCTTTGAATTTATTCCTTTCAATGGAACAGACCATTCAGTGGCATCAAAACAGCCTACTTTATGTTATAGGACTATGCCATTAGTTAAAATCATATAGTTCTTAGCTAATCATTATGAAAACAGTATATTACACCAAATTATAGTGAAAGCCCTTAGACAAAAACAGTTAAAACCAAGAGTTTTGTAACTAGTTCAATACACTATTAGTTTCTTTTTTTAAAAAAAGTATTTAATGTATGAGAAAGTAGAAGAAATGTAAAACATTTACATTAAAATGATTTGAACCCCAAATTCTAGCATGTTCAAAAATGACACTTGCAAATGATGACATCTTATTAAGCGTGTCAATATTCAACTTCAGCTTTAAGATGAACTACTGATAGAGAAAACATCTCCTTATTTTTCAACCTACAGTTTCCATACTTAGTAGATACATAAACAAAAAGTAACACCTTCATAAACATATAAACCTAGCAGGGTATTTAGTCCTACTTCGAACAGCAGGAGCCAGATGTACAATTGCTTTGAACCCTAAACCTCTCCTTAGGAAAACAAAACACACATGCTATGACATGCCCTACCTATTTCTAGTATATTTTTACATATGTATAAAAATGTATGTATTTTATATATATCTCTAGTATATTTTTATAAATATATCCTAGTATATTTCTGAATAATTTACAAAAGGGATCTGTATGTTAGTTTTCAATAAAAAGCATTAAAAAATATACTACTAAAACAAGTAATTAGATGTTCATACATTTAAGAAAAAAAATCCAATTTCAGACCAAAATTTAGTAATTCATTTAAAACTTTTTGAAATAAGTAAAATGTTTTTAAGCAACTTCTGTTTAGCTTAGTTAGTGGTAAGTAAGTACATCAAGGAAGCATTTTTATGCTTCTACTTCTAAATTCTCAAAATTGGAAAAGCTAATCATCATGTAACTTTAATGCCTATATTTCTACTATGAGCAGATCCTACTATAAGATGAAGCTACATCTCAAACACTGGAGCCTCACTTTATAGCACGTCTCTCTGAGTTTGTTACAGGGCCCTTGGGAGACACATTTCCCTGTTGCTGTCTAGAGACACAATGAAGCTGAGAAACTCTGTTCTCAATGGTAATAACATGTAAAATTCCACAGCCAAAAGAAATCAAAGTAGAGGTTTTCAACCTATTTGATGGAGGTCCTATCTTGAGGGGGGGGAAACCCTGCCTGTTTCTTTTTTAGACTTTACCTTTCTTGTTTAGCTCCCTCGGTTTCAGTCTGAGACATAGATTTACTTTTCTGTTGTTTTAGAACATTATGAACTCGGACTTTGTAGCTCTCAAATTCAGAGGTTATAGCGGCTTGTTCTGCCTATAACATTTAAAAGAGAGAAAACATTTTCTATTGTTAACATGATCCCCCTATTTTCTTTTAGAGATTAATGAGTTAAGATGAAGACCTGTTTTTGAAAACAGCTGACACTCTTTCACCCTCAAACACTCCCTAAAAAGTACACTTCTGCTGGCCTTGCACTTTTTTTTAAAGCCTTTGAATGATACAATATTGTGTGACAAGAGGTATGTTCCTACCATGTTTTCTTCCCTGGATGATTAATTTACCACCCATAAACTTTATAATGGCTCTATTTGCTTTTGGAATTTTAGAACGATTTTCACTTATAGTACTGCCTCTATTTATAAATACAAAAATTCAAAGAAATTAAGATATTTGAACTTTAAATTTCAAATGACAGAGGGAAAAGTTAAATTCTAGGTCTTCCACTTTGTGTGATTGCCCATGAGTAAACCATGGGACCCTTTTGCCACGATTGCTTTGGCAGGAGCTGCACCTTTAACAAAACTACTCTACTCTGTTTCCTATGGTGTAGGTAAGACAGTGGGCCTCATAGCCATTCTATTAGAATATGATCTTATAATCATTTAGACCTCAGAAAGAACTGTGATACTTTTTAAATAAAAAATTAAAAAGAGTAGTAGCTTTCCTACAGAAATTATAAAACAAGGTTGGAATGTAACAACACATACCCATGTCTTCCCTTTTCATAAAAACAAAGTTATCTAAGTGACAGGGTTGGGACGGGGTTGGGTTAAGGTCAGGTATTTATCTAACAAGTACTCTTAAAAAACAGCAACACTAAAAAGCGAGACCACTGCCCCCAGGTAAACTACGTGCTAGCTGATGAAGCCACATGGCTTCCGTGTGAGGAACGCACCTTGGCAGAGTGACACTCTTCCTGAAGGGCTGCCACTCGCTGCTGGTACGTGCTCAGTGTGCGCTGGTGCTGGTCCGCAGAGGTCTTCAGGTGCTCGTGAACTTTGTGTTTCTCAGATGTTATTTCAGCCAACTGAATCTGGGGGCAAAAATCTTTCAGTTAAGTCCTGGTAAACTACATCTTCATGGTTAAACAGACTTTCCTTAAAAACAGACTTCACGTTTGAGACACAAGTATATACAAAGGGCATAATAAAGAAATTTTAATCTATTATTATTGAAAGAGTAAAGACAGTATGAGTAGAACATTTTCTCAATAAATTTTTTCTGAAATCAGAAATCCAGAAAAAAAATCAATCAAGAAATAATTCCAGACTATATTTACAGTTCACTGTTTAAATACCTCAAGTATAACAGATAAATACAAAATAATAATGTAAACATATGAAAGTATAACATAAAGTATTTTATAAACTGATTCCTGTAACTGAACTATAAGTTAGGAGGTTCAGATACAGGTCTAGGGCCATGTTTACTCATGTTTCACTGCTCTTACTGTATTACACATTTTCAGATACATGGAAAGAATCTAGCTTAAGCTACACCCCAGTTATATGCCATATTTGGCTTATTGCTTCCCTTTCCTCAAAACGTTGAGGAAGCATATTTAGGAAAAAAAAATGTGCATGCATATGAGGATATTTAGGAAAACTCCTAAATGGTACCTTAATTCTACATGGAGAATTTTTTTAAATCTGGAAAAGTAAAAAGAATCTTACTTTACAGATTTCTACTTGCTGCTGGCTTGCCTCCAACTCGCCCTTTAAAGATGCTTGGAGTATTAAATGATCAGTTTCCTATAGAATAAGTATAGTGGTTAAGTTAAAAAAAGAGGTCATTCATAAATATGCTATGAATAAGTACTAAAATATGAAAGTGGGAAATTAACATACTGCTTGCTTTGAATCTGCCAGTTCTTTTTTGGTTTTCACAAGCAACTGCTTTATTTGGGTGTTTTTTTCCTCATACTGTTGCACTGAAGACTGCAGTGAAGCTAGTATGGAAATGATTTCAGAAGAGATTAAACAATTGCTATGAGTACTTTTAAATAAACTGTTTAAGGACAAGTCTTTTCTTTGTATAAACCTATCTTTAAAAGAAACTTGTCTCAGCTTTTTATTATGGAATATTTCATACACACAAAACAGTAGTAACAGATATACCTATGTACCCATGACCAACCTGTGGCCAACCTTCTATCACCCAGACCAGGGGTCTGACCCACAGGCCAAATCTGGTTGTTGTTTGTTTTTGTAAATAGGTATATTAGCACACAGTCAGGCTCACTGATCTACATATCGTTTATGGTGCTGTGGGGTAACAATGGCAGACCTGGCTGACAGCAGAGGCTATATGGCTGCCAGGCCAAAGATATTACTGCCTGGCTCTTTACAGAAAAAGTCTGCGAACCCCTGACTTACATACTTTCACTTACTCTTTGTGTCCCCAGTGGGGTTTTTTTTAATATGAAATCCATTTGTCTGTAAATATTTCAGTATAAATCTTTAAAATAAAGGTATCTATCTATACTAATATATATACCTACAAGATAAAGACTTCAGAAATGCTCAAAAGGAGTGCTGTTCATTTCCAATTGTATGACATGAGAGGCACAACGCTGGTTGTCTGTTTTTATGATACTGTTTTACAGGATGGACTGTCAGTGGAAGTTTGCTAAGGAACCAACTGAAACATGATAAAAACAAAAAGCTTTTATGCTAACAGAGGTAAAGAAAAAACAAATACCAAAAAGGAATAAGTGATTCACAAACTAGATCACAGGCAACTAGCAGGCCAAATCTGGCCACAGCCTGCTGTGAAACCAAGAATAATGTGGTGAAGACCATGGATTTACCACCTGGTCCTTTATAGAGAAAGTGTGCTTGGCACGTGCTCTAGGCCAGTCATGTTGGCATTAGGTGACTGTGCTGCTAAAAGATCTTACAAGCGATGACTAACTTTATGAAGTCAAATCCATATATATAGACTGCATTTCTTGGTAACTGTGAATATATATACTGTAAGAATATATCTTAATTATGTCTTTTTATGATAAATCTAATTCAGTTTTTTCCTGGCCACTATTTATCCAGTTCTAAAAAGATTTAATAAAGCACAAACACATATGAAGTCTTTGTTAGGTGCTCTAGGAATTATGATAAGCAAGAGATTGTAAGTCCCTGAGCTCAAAGAATACAGAATGAAATCAGGGGATAACATTTCACACGATAACGTAAAATAAAATATGTTAAAGAAGAAATACAAAAGGCTAAATGTTATATAAAATGTATGAGGTTATATAAAGTCTGGGCTAATGCTGTATAAAGTTTGCACAGGGACAAGGACGATTTCATAGAACGGGAAATATTTAAGATTAGCAAGGATCCCAAACAGTGTGAGCATGAGGGTGGGAAGGTGAAGGTACAAGAGGAGAAATAAAAGTGGGTGAAATAAAAAGTTATGGGGGGGAAAAAAAAAGTTATGGGGAAGCACAAACCACGTGATTCAGGAAACATGAATAGTCCTCTGTGCCTCTGAAAAAGGAATGTAAGCAAGTTGCAAAGTTAGACCTGCGCAGGAGGTTGGGTGTGTGTTCCTAAATCAGAAGGCAGCATGAGCCAACCACTCTTTTGTTTGCATGAAATGCTGTCCTGAAGCTCATCTTCCTACTCTACAACTTGTTAGCCCCCCACACAAGGCCTGTGCTACCATGAAGCTGGTAGCTTTTCCCACATTCTATACCATTCTAATTAACTTGATATACAAGGTAGATTAATCTTCCTTTCTGTCTTTAAAAAGGGCCCAAATACATTCTGGTATTAAGGTATTTAATGAACTGGATAAAAAAAATCTTCCCAATTCTACTTCATTTTTCTCTAACAGGTTAAGCCTTTCACTCCAATTAGTCAAGACTTCCAAAATTATGTTATTTCTTTCAATTTTTTTCTCATACCATAGCTACAGAAATACCCTTTTCCAATGTGCTTTTTCACTCCAAAACATAAGGACTCAACTTCAATTGTTTCAGTCTACAGATGCTCTCCCCACTGAGCTCCTAGCACTCCCTGCCTGCACCACTCATTTCTATACTTATTTATCAGGAAGTGGGTAGCTTTATTGAATAAGTATTACTTTTTTTAGTTTTTCTAAGGTTATCAATCATGCTTCTCTTTCACCTATCAAAAATATATGCATGCACTTGCTAATTTACATTGCATGAATATAACCTAGAGCTCTATATTCACTTTGCAGCAAGAACACAGAAAATATGGCCTAAGTATAGAGAATTTTCTGGAAACTGTACAGTTTGTTCAGTTATCTGAATATTTTAAATTTTATCCCTGATACAGGTAGATCAGAACTCTGCATATTTGGGATTTTATTGATTTGTTCATTCACGAAATTGCCTTTATTGAGCTGTAATTTGGCCACAGGCTGAATAAGAAACAATCACAGAATATTTTGCTCTTTTATTTATTTGGGGATACTGCTGAGAACGTAAGTCCAAATTATCAGCTGTTTCTGTTAAAACAAAATACAAAATGGAGACTGGACTTGAAAATTCTCCGAGCAGATAAGACCATTTAAGCCACATAAGTGAAACTTGATCTAGCTTTTTCTGTAAAACAAGCAAACTTGTTTACTTGGGCCACTCTGGTAAATGCCTCTGATAATCATGAAAGAAACTTAAGTCATATTCCTAAAAATGGGGTAAGATAATCACTTTTAACCAATAAGATAGTCATCCATCATCTGGAAATCCACATTGTCAAAACCAATCATTGCAAAGGGTAAACAACTTCCTTATTTTCACTTTATTAGGTATTTCTTATAAATCATGTCCCTGAGCTATCAGACTTTGAGTTTGAATGCTCACAGTTCCTGAACTTTTCTTGTATACAAAATGCAGTTTACTAAATACCGTTTGATTTAATTTTGCTATTTCTGGATGTTTGACATTCCTAAGCTAGCATTAACTTCAGAAACCACACAAGGCTTTTGAAAACACAGATTTCAAGGCCCACCCTTTTAAGATTCTGATTTCTTACATCAGTGTCTGGGCTTTCCAAAAAGCTCTCTGGATGCTGTATGAAATGCAAGTCAGGTCTGGGATCACTGTTCCATATGACACAGCGTTCACTTTATAAAAATGCCTGAAAGAATGTTCCCTCATGAATCTTGGTACCAGGAAAAGTTGTGTCTCTCACAATCATCACATTTATTTTAATGCTGTGGATACTGTAAACTTTGTAACTGATTGTGTTTCTTTGTTTTGACTTCTGGGAAGATCAAAGCCAAATTCATGGGAGACCTTAATGACAGCAAAGGTACACAGAATATACACTTTATGTCTTGATCTTGTATATGATTTTACTAGATAGACCTACACACCTTAATATTTCCTTTTATCCCATTTCCTCATCATTTATATATATATCTAAAATCATGTTGTACAATATCTTTGTAGCCACTGCAAATTATTTTATGGGATTTTTGCTTCTGAGTACCAAGGAGTACCAAGGTTTATATTTACTTTCCTGTTACAAACAACTAGAAAATGAAAAAAATGTATGAAAAAAAACCTGTTTTCTGACTTTGGAAAATAAGCAGAGTAAGACTACTTCCTAAAAGGAGGAACACAAAGAAGGTGAGCCCAAGTACATCCCAGCTTTCACTGGGGGGCTGCCTCTAGACTGATGCCAGAGGGGAATCCCAAGCACAGCAGTGATTTTGCTGAGATGCAAAGAACAACAGCTGGGGAAAGAACAACAAATAGTGAACTGTAATTGAAACAAGTCACAGAGCTCACACAGGACTATACATTGTTAGAATTCCCACAAACCAAACTAGAGAGACTTTGTTGAATACATGGGCACTCAGCAGTCTCAGAACACCCCCAATTAGTAGTGGGGCTGAGCTGGAGCTATACAAAGGTATACAAACTAGATCTACATCTACTCTATACTAGTCCTAAAGAAGATGAAAAAAGTCACAAATGAATAAAACTGATTTATAAATAACTTGACTGCTTGCCAAAGTTTAACTCTTTAAATGAATACCAGAAAATCTAGCATTCAACATATACAAGTCAAATCCAATTAAACTGATTTCTTATGCAAAGAAGCAGAATATAACTCCAATAGAAGCACATCCAGAAATTACAGAAATGGTAGAATTAGTAATTACATTAAAACTATGAAACATGCTCAAAGATTTAAAGGTAAAGATGAACATAATGAAGAGATAAATGGAAAACAAACAGCCAAAAATGTAAAAAATACAATTTCTAGAAACAAAAAATACAGTATCAAAAGTGAGTATGTCACCAGATGGGTCTAACAGATTAGACACTGCAGATGAGAGAATTTAAAGACAATAATTGAAACTATCCAAAAGGAAACTCAGAAAGTTAAAAAAGAAAAAAAATGAAAACAGGATCATTGACTTTTGGAACTAGACAGTGATCTAATATAATTGGTGTCATAAGGGAAAAAAGGGAGGGGAACTTAGACAAAAAATATCAAAAGAAATTAATGGCCAAAATTATGCTAAACTTGAAGAAAACTATAAATCGAAGAAGCTCAATACATCAAAGCAGCTCAATAAACCAGAAGCAAGATACAAACAAGGACAAAAAACACTAAGGCACATCATAAATTCTATACCCAGCAAAAGTAACTATAAAATGCGGGCAGGTTACAGACAAACAAAATGAGAGAATGCCTGTAGCCTATGTTACAAGATATATTAAAGAAAGTTCTTCAGGCAAAAGGAAAGTCATTGGACCATACATAAAGGAATGAAGAGCACCAGAAATGGTAAATATTTGAAAAAAATTCTCCAATTTTTCCTTTCTTTAAAACGGGTTTATAAGAGTTTTAAATGGTCAGATATTAAATACCATAGGCTTTCAGGCCAGTTTCTGTTACAATTACTCAACTGTAGCATGACAGCCACAGATGGGACACACATGGCTATGTATCAATGAAAGCTTTACAAAAAGACTGATTATGGGCCATGATTTGTTGACCTCTGCTATACAAGATGACTATTTTTAAAAAATGTGTTAAGTTTTAACACATGTATTAGTATAAAACATATGACAAAAACAGCAAAAAGGACAAAAGGGAGAAAAATTAAAACTACTATGTAAGATTCTTAAACTACATATGAAGTGGCATAATTTACTGAAAATTATCTGTGATAAATTCAAGATGTACATTATATGCTCTAAAGCGACCACTAAAACCAAAGAGGTATATGGTTAATAAGCTAATAAAGAGATAAAATGGCATCATATAAAATACTTGATTAATTCAAAAGAAGGCAGAAAAGGAGAGAAAAAAAGACAAATAACAAGACAAATAGCAATCAGCACACTGGTAAATTTAAGCCTAGTCACATAATAATGTGAGAACAAACAGCTTAAACATGGCAATTAAATGGCAACAATTGTCAGCTTAGAGAGAAAAGCCTCAACTATATGCTATCCAAGAAAAACACTTTTATAGACTTAGATTAAAGACAAAGGATGGGAAAAGATAAGCCATGTAAATAATAAATGAAAGAAAGCTGGAGTGGTCTGATCAATATCAAAGTGGACTTCAGAAAAAGGAATATTACCAGTAATGATTAAAAAAAAAGGCATTTCACAATAATAGAGGGACTGAATCATCAGAACATACAACAATTCTAAATGTGTATGTAGTAGCTCCAAAGTTTCTAGATATTATGAAGCCAAAACTGACAAAACTGAAGAGAGGGAAATCCAGAATTATGTTCAGAGAATTCAACATACTTTCTCTCAGTACTTGGAAGAACAGTAGTCAGAAAATCATTAAGGATACAGATGACTAACACTGTCAGCTGACTTGATCTAATTGACATTAGACAGAACACTCTATCCAACAATGAATATAGTCTAACACATAAGGAACATTCACCAAAAAAAAAAAAATAATAATATTCTGGGCCATAAAACAAACCTCAATAAATTTAAAAAGCCTGTAATTATACAGAATATGTTTTCTAACTACATAGGAATTAAATTAGAAATCATTAACAGAAAGGTATCTAAAAATTCCTTTAAATATTTAAGAATTAAACAACACACTTCTAAATAATCCCATGAGTCAAAGAAAAAATCCAAAGGAAGTAAAAAAATATTTTGAGCTGAATTAAAATAAAAACACAATTTGTTAATTTGTGAGATGTAGCTGAAGGAGTGCCTGAAGGAATATTTGTAGATTTAGATGCTTATATTGGAAATTATTATGGATAGAAGAGGACATAACTACCTTAAAAAGAAAGATTTCACAGCTAGTTAAATTATTCCACTCCATTTACAGTAAGCAAATTGTGGCCAAAAGACATTTTTTATCTTTGTATTACTCAGAGTAGGTACTTAAGAAATGTTTAAGTGAATGAATGCACTATGCACCAACACGGACTGTAAACATCTGATTGACAAATAGTTTTACAACCCTTCTGTCCTTAATAGTGTTTAACACTGTGCGGAAAGACCTGGTTGTCAAAGACTGGTGAAATGAACCACTAAGGTTGCTCCCCTGTAATGATGAAATTGCTGTAAGTGAAAGTGAATTTTGATTAACTCACTCAATTCTTCTTGCAGGGTTTCTTGTTTCTGTTTCTGAATTTTTATTTCTTGCTCCAAATCTTCTATGTTGCTGTTTTTATTAGTTAACTTTTGATTTAGTTCTTTCATCAAACGTTCATAATCAGCTATTTCCATATTCATCAATGTGGTTTGCTGGGCATCCTGCACAAATTACAAATAAAAAATCTGCATACTCGGTCAGCTAACCTCATTTGTAAAATTGCTAAAGTTATGCCACAGAAATAAATAGGCTCTATTATGCTTTTCTGAAATATAGGAAATTGATATAAAAATGAGGAAACTAAGTTGGATGTTTTCTAATTTATAAAATGTTTTCTAATAGTTTAATCCAACTTCCTCAGTTTCATTGTATTTGATTATAATTTTCATTAGCCATAATTGGTATTCTATTCTATTAGCCTCATCTTTGAAAAAATAAAGAAAAATTAGCCAAAGCTCTAAATATAATACTAATTTCAGTTTCTGACATTAAATCTCCACATGACATACAATAATCTTGTACAAAAAAATGAAATACCAAACCAAAATCTAAAAATTTCTGAGCATAGATTCTTCTGGAGACAGGCACCCAGAGAAATAAGTTATAATTTTAATTTTGAAGCAAGCAATTTATAAATGATTATTTTGATATCACGAATAACCTTGCTTTTGAAATACTTCTTTTCTAAACTATTAGTATAGTGTAACAATGTAAAGATTGACATCAGTTTTGAGTCTGGTGTTTTGTTTTACCTTTCTAACCAGCTCTAATTCTTGCATGGTTTTCTGAAGCTGTTTCTTTTCCTTGTGGAGTTGTAGCTGAAGTTCTTCACGTTCACGAACAGAACAAGCATGCTCCTAAAATTAAAAACAAAAATGCAACCACCCTCCAACCAACCAACATTAAAAAAAGAAATTTGTAAGGGGCTATAAAATAAATGTGACACACTTAAATACAAAAAGCTTGAAAATCATATACACTCAAATGTCATAGCTGGGATTCTTGACTCATACTAGGCATATATTAAGGAATTAGAACTCTGAACATTCACAAATGCTACCTGTTAGTCTTTCCTTCATTTAAATCATACTTTGATAAAGATATCACTACATAACATGAATCAATCCCACAGGACAATTTTCACCTTTATCTTTTGATCCTTCTGAAGTTTTTCAGCTTCCAGTTCTTTGTCTGCCACTGCTTTGGCTTTCTGGACTTCTAAAATCTGTATTTCTAATAATTTGACATTAGACTGTAGTGTCTCAATACGAGCCAGTAGATCTTCATTATTAGAATTTAATTTTTCACACTAGAATGATAAATGATTTATTACTGTGAACATGCAGAAAATACATACAGGAGAGGAAGAATAAAATAGTACATTAATGAGAATATGGCATAGTATGAAAAATGAAGACTTCAAAATCAATTCCACAGAATGACAATGTAAAATAAGCTTAAAACATCATCATTGTTGATGACAATTTGTCAAACAATAGAAGACCAGGAGCATGGACAGAGGAAAAGACAAAAATCAAACAAACAAAAAACACCCCAGGGGAACTGAGATGAGAACAATAAGATAGGATGATTTCTAGTTGTTTTGTAATATTCTTCTCCCAAAAGAAGGAAGAAGAAAATGAAATTAAGTTTCTGACTGTATTATTTAGTTTTTATGCAAAGAATACTGAAATTGAAATATGCTTATTACAATCAAAACATATGCATTTACTTGATTTAAAGTTACTTGAAAAGTCCTCTCCACAAAGTGGGTATAGAGGGAATGTACCTCAACATATAAAAAGGCCATATATGACAAACCAACAGCTAACATCATACTCAATGGTGAAAAGATGAAAGCTTTTCCTCTAAGATCAGGCACAAGGCAAGGATCCCCTCTCACCACTTTCACTCAACATAGTTCTGGAGGTCCTAGCCAAGGTGGGTAGGCAGGTGGGAGGGAGTGAGGGAGGAAGAGAAGGCATCTGAATTAGAAAGAAGTCAAACTGTCACTATCTGCAGATGACACAATACTACACAGAGAAAATCCTAATGATTCCACAAAGAAACTGTTAGAATAAATCAATTCAGTAAATATTCAGGCTACAAAATCTATATACAGAAATCTGTTGTTTCTATACACTAAGAACCATCAGAAAGAGAAATTAAGAAAACAATCCCATTTATAATAACACTAAAAACATTATTAGGAACAGACCTGTACACTAAAAAACTATAAGACACTGATGAAAGAAATAGAAGACAGCACAAATAAATGGAAAGATATTCTGTGCTCATGAATTGAAAGAATACTGTTAAATGTCTACACTACCCAAAAGCAATCTACAGATTCAATGCAATCTCTTGTCAAAATTCCTGGCATTTTTCAAGGAACCAGAATAATATTAAAATTTGTATGGAATCTGAAAAAACAATCTTGAAAAAGAACAAGGTTGGAGGCATCATGTTCCCTGATTTCAAACTATATTTACAAAGCCATAACTATTAAAACAATATGGTAGTGGCATAAAAACAGACACACAGATCAATGGAACAGAACAGAGATGCCAGAAATAAACTTGTGCATATATGCTCAACTGATTCATGAGAAAAGAGCCATGAATATATAATGGCGAAAGGACAGATGTTGGGAAAACCAGACAGCTACATGTAAAAGAATGAGTTGACCCCTATTTTATACCATACACAAAAATTAACATGGATTAAAGACTTGAATGTAAGAGGTGAAACCATAAAACTTCAAGAAAAAACAGGTAATAAGCTCCTTGACATTGGTCTTCGCGACTATTTTTTAGATGTGACACCAAAAGCAAAGGCAACAAAGGCAAAAAATCAACAAGTGGGACAACACCAAACTGAAAAGATACTGCACAGCAAAGACCACCACCCACAAAATGAAAAGGCAGCCTACTGAATGGGAAAAAAATATTTGAAAAACCCTCTATCTGATAAGAGGTACCTAAAATATATAGAGAACTCCTACAACTCAATAGCAAAACAAAACAAAACTCACCAAACAATTTGATTAAAAAATGGGCAGATGTCTGAATAGACACTTTTCCAAACAGGCACATGAAAGGATTCTCAATATCATTAATCACTAGGGAAATACAAATCAAACCACAATGAGCTATCAACTCACACCTGTTATAATGGCTATTATAAGAAAGACAACAAATGTGGAAGATGGAGAGTAAAAGAACATTTGTACACTGTTGGTGGGAATGTAGATTGCTGCAGCCACCATGGAAAACAGTATGGAGTTTCCTCAAAAATTAAAAAGAACTACCATATAATCCAGCAATTCCACTTCTGTGTATTTACACTAAGGCGAACACTAACTCGAAAAAATATCTGTATCCCCAGGTTCACTGCAGGGTTATTTACAATAGCCAAGATATGGAAACAACCTAAGTGTCCATCAACGGATGAATGAATAAAGAATGAATCCATGAAAATGAATGAAATCTTGCTATTTGCAAGAACATGAATTGACCCTGAAGACCATATACCAAGTGAAACAGAGAAAGGCAAATACTGTATGATCTCACTTGTGTGGATCATATAAAAAAACAAAAACAAAGGAAACTCATATGAGGACAGATAGGTGGTTGCCAAACGCATGGGATGCAGGGTGGGTGAAATGGGTTAAGGAGCTGAAAGGTACAAACTTCCAGTTATAAAATAAGTAAGTCATGAGATGTACAGCATGGTCACTGTGGTTAAAAATACTGTATTGCAATATTTGAAAGTTACTAAGAGAGTAAACATTAAGTTTTCATTACAAGAAAAAAAATTTTGTAACTATGTATGGTGATGAGTGTGAACTGGACTTATTGTGATCATTTTGTAACATATAAAAATATTGAATCACCTGGAACTAACATAAGGTTGTATGTCAATTATACCTTAAAAAGAGAGAAAAGTTACCTGAAGAGTGGAATTCCTTAACTGTCTTGTAAGGTCTTCTATATGATGCTCAAAATTATTAGCTCGTTCTTTTTCCGCATCCAACTGCTCTGACTGCTTATCATATTCTAATAAAAGAGTCTTCAATAAGAGACAAAAGGTTTAACTTTAGGCTATTATTATATATTCCATTAGACTGTATCAAGCCATCTTTACCTAAGATTTATGAGTCCACCCATTCTGGAAGCTTAAACTATTTATGTAAGTTCAACATCTGAGAGAAAACCTAATTTGTATCCTATAATAAAATTAGGATAATTCAGATGACTTTTAGAATTAGGGGGAATCTACTACAGGGGGAAATGATTTTTAATGTATACAACATAATATCTCCAAGTTAAATATTCATTTCATCAACAAAAATAAACTTTTGAAACAAATGTAATTTATGGGAAGAAGGGAAAAAGTTCAATTTGGTCACCAACCAATACCATCTGAAGAATTCTGATGAGGGAAATGTTTCAGGCCTGGCCTAATATAAGGGAGAGAGGTGTTAATGGAAAAACTCACATGTTGTGGCAAAACATTTATACTTTCTGAAGACTCTTTAGAAACTGAACTTTTTTCTTTGGTATATCTAGTTGGCCTCTACTCAAGGACAGAATGCCCAGTCTGACCTTTTTGCTACATACTACACAATCTTATTATCCCTAAAAATATGTAAACTAGATTAACTGTTTCCAGATTGCCTGTAGCTTTTTTTTTTACTCTCTCCCATCTCTTTTAAATATTGGTTTTGCCTTTGTTCCTGGAGAACTACTGACTGTTCTTCATGTAAATGAATTTCTGTGCAAAAATCTAGCCAAATGTTTGAGTTTTCTTTATTTCCTAAAAGCTTATTTTAGGAAGCTTGAAAAGTGGCCTTTGTTTAGACCTGGGTCTTGAGACCCTCGCTCACCTTCTCAGGCAAGATCGTCTGGTGGCCTAATGAGTGGCAATTATATGCTCTTTCTGGCTTTTGCCAGCCAGATTTGATTCTTGGGCAAATCTGATTTTGTTTGTAATTCTCATTTACAAATGGTTAATTACTGTCCACACTGATAGCTGAGTGCTAGAATCTGGTTTCGATGCTATGGTCTGCCCACAGTGATTGGCAGAAGGCTAAAACTGGGAATCTAGAATATGGCTTATGTATTTATTTGTCCATGTTTGTCTGAGGATTCTGTTACTTCCTGGCATATATGAATAACAGGGTTGAGAAATCGCTTGTCTTCTTCTCCATAAAAAGATTTCATGCTTGCATTTTATTTGTGTGGATTCTTCTAACTCAAAAGATCAGAGATCTTTATCCTTTCAGACTCTACTATCCAGTCTTTCTTTGTTTTTATGCATTATGGGCTCTAATATAGTCAATAGGTGCAAAACCTGAATTGCTTATCAAGGCTCACTCGAGCAAACAATGGTTCCCTACACAAAGTTCTGAGTATAATCACATATTATCCCTATGGAGCCTTGGAACAAAAAAATAAATGCCATACATGCAATTTCCTTGATGAGTATGCTGATACTTCTAGGCAAATGAATGATTACAAATTATTGTCCCTTCAGAACTACTGCACACTCAGATCTTTAAGAAAAGTGGTAAAAAATTATAGTATGATAATAAACACTGAGAAAAGAAACTGTCTAGTCAAATTCACAAGGAACTTACAAATTACTCAGCATCTTAATAGTGATGCTCCCTGAGGAACCTAATGGAGCTTAGTTAATGTCTGTTTTTACAGAAAAGTGATCACAGTTCTTAAATACATCAGCACCCCTGATTCAATTTTAAACCCTATTGCTTCATCACAAATGGAATCTCTAGCTTACCCAAAGACAGAAAAAATTTTATAACTCTAAAACTTAAAAAAAATATTTCATAGGAATTTTAGAGCCGTTTTAGGCTCACATAAAACTGAGGAGAAGTCACAGAGATTTCTAATCACCACCCCTCTACCTCCTCAAATGCAGTCTCCTCCATTACCAACATCCCCCGACCACAGTGGCACATTTGTTACAACTGACACTGAACCTCCACTGACACCACATCACCCAAAGTCCATGGTTTAGTTAGAGTTCACTCTTGCTGGTTCACATTCTATAGGCTTGGACTAATTTACAATGACACGTATCCACTACTGTGGTATCACATAGAGCAGTTTCCTGAGTTCCATCAATTCATCCCTTCCTCCCAGCAACCCCTGGGAACTACAGATTTTTGTATGGTCTCCATGGTTTTGCCTTTTCCAGAATGTGACAGAGCTGGAATCAGCATGCAGACTTTTCAGATGGGCTTCTTTCACTTAATAGTAGTATGCATTTAAGTTTCCTCCATGTCTTTTCACGGATTGATGGCTCATCTCCTTTCAGTGCTGAATAATATTCCATTACCAGTAAGTGCCACAGTTCTTTCATCACTCAACTTCTGAAGGCCATCTTGGTTGGTTCTGAGTTTTGGCAACTGTTAATAAAGCTGCTATAAATACCCACATGCAGATTTTGTGTGACTATGTTTTCAGGTTCTTTGGGTAAACACCAAGGAGCACAGCTGCTGGATCATATGGTACAAGCATGTTTGGTAAGAATTTGCTAAACTTCTTGCAAAGTGGCTGTACCATTTTGCATTCTCACCAGCAGTGAATGAGTGTTCCTGTAGCTCTGCATGCTTGCAAGCATTTGGTGGTGTTGGTGTTTCAGATTTTGGTCACTGTTATAGGTGTGGAGTGGTATTTTATTGTTTTAATTTGTATTTCCCTGATAACATATGGTAAGTAGTATATTTTCATATGCTTATTTGTCATCTGTTTATCTTTTTTGTTGAAATGTTTGTTAAGGTCTTTGGCCCTTTGTAATGAGGTTTTTGTTTTCCCGCTCTTGAGTTTTAATAGTTCTTTGCCTATTTTGGTAACAGTCCTTTATCAGATATATGTCCTTTGCATATGTTTTCTCCCAGTTTGTGGCTTGTCTTCTCATTCTCTTGATATTCTTTCACAGAACAAAATTTTTTAGCTTCAAATGAAGTCCAGCTTATCAATTCTTTCATGGATTGTGCCTTTGTTGTTGAATTTAAGTCCCTGCCACACCTAAGGTCATCCAGGTATTTTCCTATGTCATCTTCTAGGAGTTTTAGTTTTATGTTTTACATTTATGTCTATGATACATTTTGAGTTAATTTTTGTGAGGAATGTAAAGTTCACTCTTCTCGATTGTTTCTAGATTGTTTTGCTTGTAGATGTCCAGGTGTTCCAGTATCATTTGTTGAAAGTATTATCTTTGCTCTAATGTCAAAGATTGGGTGACTACATATGGGTTTATTTCTGGGCTCTCTACTGTGTTCCATTGATCAATTTATTCTTTCACCAACACCACACTGTCTCGACTGCTGTAGCTTCACACTAAGTCTTAAAGAGCAGTACTACTAACCCTCCCACTTCAATATTGTTCTTCAATATTGTGTTGGCTATTCTGGGTCTTTTCTACATATTTTTCTCTATAAGAACTTCTTTTAACATTTCTTGCAAGGCACTCTACTAGTGACAAATTCTGATAGTCTCTATTTCTATACTTTTGAAGGATAATTTTGCGGGGCAGAGAATTCTAAGTTGGTGGGTTTTTTTTCTCAGTACTTCAAATGATTACCTTCTACACTCTTCTTTCTTGCATGGTTTCTGAGAAGCTGGATGGAATTTATCTTGGTACCTCTATAGGTAATAAGGTGTTTTCTTCCCTAAGGCTTCTTTGAAGATTTTTTATTTTTATTTTCTTTGGTTTGAAAATTATATATCTAGGTGTCATTTTTTTTTGGTTTTTATCATGCTTGGTTTTCTCCGAGCTTCCTGGATCTGTGGTTTAGTGTCTGACAATCGGCGCAAATTTTCAGTCATTATTGTGTCGTATTTATTTTGTTCCTTTCTCTTCCTCATGAAATTCTCATTATGTGTATGTTATATCTTTTGTAGTTGTCTTACAGTTACTGGGTATTCTATCCCCTTTTTTTTGCCTTTCTAAATCTGTATTTTAAACAAATATATTGGTTATACCTGGTCTACCTGTAGAGGGAACTAACAAATTAGATTATAATGGTTCTTAAAATGTAAAGACACAAGCTCCTAATGGCTCATACAAGACAAATAAGCACATACATAAATTTCAAGTAAGTGTTTTTTAAAAAATGGACTTATGAGGTTTCTTCATACATTAGATGTTAATTCCTGATCATATTTTCATATGATAATTTTATACTTTACATAGTTCATTTTATATTTTCCTTTGTAACCTTTTAAATTACTTTTAAGTTGAGAAGAGCATCTTTTATCTCAAAGTTAAATGGTCAAATATTTTATTCTAGGTTTAAAAAAAAATCTTTCTTTTTGACAAAACTTAAGCTACTACAAATTTATTTTGGTGTGTGGGAATGAAGTAAAAATGTAACTAAATTGTGCTGAAGTAGTTTTCTAATTTCTCCTTTTTCATTTTTATGTTTTCAAATCTCGCTGTAGTAGTGAATAATATAGCTTGGTTGGTGACAGAACAGACATGGAAGCAGCCTGCCTGAATCCAATCTCAGCTCTTTATACTCGCCCTGGGGCCTTGAGTTCCTTAACCTCTTTGTGCTTCAGATTCCTCACTTGTAAACTGGCAATGCTAATAACATACTTCTTGAGGCTGTTTTGAGAATTAAACATGATAAGATTACATGTATAGTGCAAAGAAGAAGGCCTGCTTATAAGTGCTTGTTTTTATGCAGGTCTGTCTTATGTTACATTAATCTTATTTTTGCATCACAACTATATAACATTATTATATTGTATAACAAATTTTAGTGTCTGCTAGAGCAAGACATCACTCTTCTCTTCTCACTTTAAAAAACATCAGCTATTCTTGCTAGCTGATTTTCCTCTGAAACTTTGATAATTTGTCAAGATTGCCCCACCAGAAAAATCCTAGAATTTTTAGTGGAATTGTTTTAAAGCAGGTTAGTAAACCAAACTGAGAATATTTCAAATATTTAGTCATCCTACATATATAGTGCAGTTTTCTTCATTAACTGCCAAATTTTCTCACTGAAGTTCTTCCTGAAATTTGTTTTTTTGGCTACTACGGAATTTTCTTCCTTCAAACAAATCTCACTTGTTTATTGCCCACTTTCTTCTCCCTAACCATTTTTACTTTTCCACACAGGATGGACCTTGTATTTTTGTCTGCTTGCCTGTTACTGCCTATAGAATTTCAGTCCTAAAAGGGCAGTAACTTAATCTATTTGATTGACCTCCATCTTCCTATTACTCCGACTGGTTAATGAATACATTAAGAAATGTAATAGCATTTATCTTGCATTCAGTTGATTTTATTGTACCCTTTTAATTTTAATTCTATTTTTTATAATAGATTCTTATGTTACTTCGGTAAACAAGCATAATAATCCAAATAATAATGTTTTTGCTTTCTCAGACCCACTGTTAAAGCTTCAGGTTTATTCACTTGGCCAGAGTAATATTAAGTAATAACAGTAGTAATAGCCATCTTTTTTTGTTACTCTTTTTATTAGAAAATTCCAAAAGAGAATTTTGGTTTTAAAAAACAACAGCCGGAAGGCATTATTGAAAGCTTAGTCACTTAAAATTTTAACACTAGGATGATACCACATTAAATAAAAATATAGAAAAAATATTTACTACAGAATATAAGGTAACTGTGTTATGGATAAGAGTTTTACATTTCTACTACATTTCTTAACTTAGAAATTACAAATAAAACATTATTAAAATATGTATTTTTACCTTATAGCTTTCTGCCCCTTGAATGAGATCTCTAATGGAAGTAGACAACTGATCCTTTTCTGATTGAACAGATTCAAGTTGTTCCCATAGAGTCTGGACCTATTTTAAATACATAATAAAGAGTTTTTTATGGACAAACTTTATTTTCTACAGTCTAAGGTCCTTAAATCTTGCAGTTTTAAGTTACGTTACCTCTTTTCTGCTAGAATCTAGTTCTTTCTTTGCCTTCACAGCAACTAGTTTTATCTTACTTATTTTCTCCTCTTTCTCTTTGGATTCTTTTTCCAAATATCCTAAAAACAAATGGATTAGATATGAAATCAAAAGGAAAAAAATTCAAATACTTTACTTATTTTAGCCCTAGAAATTGATCTTTACTCTGGAACCCCAAATCTACAATTTGAAAATAAAGGCAATGAAATAAGTAGCAAAAATATTAGCACTTTTTTCAGTGAAAGTTAAATTATTATCTAAATGAGGCAAACAATGTAAAAAAAGTCTATTTTCTTCAATCCTCCAAAATAAGTTTTATTTTTTAGCCATTTATAAGTGTTTAGGAATTAGAGACTGTTAGGAGTCTTTCACTATTATATTTACTAGAAACTCAAGTATGACAGGATTTTAGGTGGTAATGCATAAATCAGTATCAAGAGAGGAGATATCAGATGTAGTTAACTATTTATGCTCTGTAGGCTCTCCTGTTGGTTGGTGGGTCTGGTTTTTATGACTAACCTGTAACGTGTTTCCAATACAGACAGTACTGAACATATCCAATCTTAATGTCTCCTTACCCCCTTCAGCCCCTGCATCTCCCCTATTTAAACTCCAATGTTCCAGGTCTTACTTACTGACATCTTTGCTTAATTTCACTTATGCTCTGAGTTTCTGTCCCTGCTCACCTATCCAGTGCACCTGTGCTCACATGCACTGCCTTCCCACAGCTGCTGTAGGTAAAGTGCCCGGGTGTGTAGTGCAGGCCAACTGCCCCACTTCTGCGTTCCTTCCCACACCTTTTCATGCACCAGTGCAGCAGTCCTCCCCATTTCTGTGCAGAAAACTGCCCTCTTTAATGGATTTCCCAAACAGGTCATAAACATGCAATAGGGCAAATATCAAGAGGCTAGGATCAGGGACAAACAGCTAAAGCAGTGCATACAGATTGGGGAGGGGCACAAGAGGCCAGGTGAAACACCACATATACAAAGGCAAACTACCACACTTCTTCTCCGAGTATCACCCCCTATCTTCTTTCTTTTATAGCAAAACCTCTTGGAATAGTTATCTATACATGCTCTCAAACTTCCTTTTCCCATTTTCTTCTTGAACCCACTTCAATGAGGCTTTGGCTTTAGTATATCATGGACACTTACTGATGACCTCTATGTTTCTTAATCCAGTGGTTAATTCTGAGTACTAATGTTACTTGCTCTAGGGCAGCATTTGTTATGATTAAACATTTTTTCCTCTTGAAACACTTCCTTCACCTGTACTTCATTTGTCTAGCTTCTAAGATATTTTATGCTCTGGATTTTCCTACCTCACTGGCTGTACTTTCTTAGTCTCCTTTGCTGTTCCTATCTTTCTGATTTTTAAATGGAGAACTGTCTCTGGTCCTCATCTTTTTCCTACACCCACTTCCTTAGTGATCTCAATCTCACAGCTCTTAATGCCAACTATTGTGTTTACTACACATTTTTATCTCTGGTCTAGCTCTCTCCCCTTAACCCCAGACTTGTATATTTAGCAACCTATTTGACATATCCACTGGCACTGGTACTTAAACTTAATTTTTCTACAATAGCTCCTGATCTCCCCAAACATGACTTGCCCCAATTATCCATTACAGAAACTGGGAGTCATTCTAAGCTCTTTTAACTTCTTCCATGAAAGTCAAATTGGGCATGAAATTGAGGAATTATGGCACATTATGTGACATTTCTTTAATGGGAATAAAGGAGCTACCCCATTACGTTACATAAGGAATAAACGGACAGGATAAAGTCCTAAGTCCTCTGCATTATGACCCTAGCGCTTTTATGATCTGACTTCTGCCTCCCATGAGGTTCCTAGTATGATCCTTTATGTTGTGCACGTTAACACACAAGCACCTGCTGTCACCCCTTGCTAGAATATCTTCTTGTGTCAAATTTTTCATTCTTTAATACACAACAAAAGTATAGCCTATTCTGTGATTTTTCTCCTAACTCAAAACAGGCAGTTAACCATGCCTTCCTGTACTACTAGCCCTGTACTTTGTCAACTCCTCAAACTCCTGCAGTAGCAGCCCCTTCTAGTAGTGAGCTCTTTGAAGACAGGTTCTGTATCTTAATTACCTATTACCAGTGACTAGATAGCTGGGCATTAAAATTAAGTTTTCTAAATGAGTGAAAAATGCAAAAACAATTCTGGCATCACTTATAAATGGAATTATATCAGTCCTTTACTTGGATAAAACAAAACAAGGTGAGAGTTCCGAAAGGGAATGCAAACAGATGGCAGAAGCACAAGAATAGAGGCATCAGGGAGAGTTAGCTCCTTATGTCTTAACAACTCAGTAGTTGGCTAATGTATTCCCCAATCTTTTCTAACACTAAGAAGAACCTTTGTATTAATTGCAACATATGCAGAAACACACTTACCTATTTTTTCTTCCAGCTTTTTTACTAGAGAAGGTTGGTCATTTTCTACAGAAGGTGATTTCTCTGAGGAATCCTACGTTTTATAGAAAAAACAAAAAAACAGAATCAGTTTATTTCTCATGACGAACTGGTCATCACGTTAAGCGTGAGAAAATCATCATTAAAGAGAATTCATACAGAAAGCAATTTGGTGAAGTCTTTTTCTTCCCTTGATAGACTGACCAGGCACTTTTGAACTTACCATGCATACAGCCTTAACTATAAAAAAAAAACAGCAATATTTAAGGCCAAAATGAATAACCTGACATCTATCAAGTACATAATGTAATAAGAAAAAGATTAAATAATTATAGTCTATCATACTTTCACAATTTTTGCAGAAATATCTAAAATTTTGAGAAAATACCACTATAGTATACTTTTTTCTCACAGTGCCCTTTAAGAAAGGTAGTAAGTATATCATGTAAGACTGGAATTCAAATTTTTTCATGTTTTCTTGGTGACTAGTTACACTATTTTAGCCAAGACATTTAACTACCTAATCATTTCATCTCATGCAAGATCAAGATTTTAAAATGATCTAAAGCAAGAAAGTGATCAATGTATTAACAGGATAAATAGCATGAAAATGCTTAATGCACTTAGCAGAAATTTGTTACTTGAGCTTAAATGCTATAAATTTACTGATTTTCAAAGTGTAAAAATGCTAATTTCCTAGAGTCTATGACTAGAACCAATAATTTAATCAATAAAAAATAGTACCTTTAATAACATTAACTCTGCTTTCATATCTTCCAATTCAGATTCTTTTTGTCCTAGTAACCGCCATAGGTTTTCAAGTTCCTCTATAAAAGACTTTTCTTTTTCATGGATTTCACTTTTGCTACATAATTTTTGAGATACTTCTTCAACTTGAATTAGAAGATCCTGCTTTTCTAGTCTTGTTATTTCATTAGCATTTTTCATTTCTATAAGCCCAGTCTGCAGGGCCTCTTTTTCTGACAGGCTTTCTTCTAACTCTTTCCTTAAGAGACCTTTCTCTTGCATAGATTCTCTCAGTAAAGACCTGAGTTCCTCACACTGAGCTACATTCTCTTCTAGAAGGCACTTAATCCTTTTTTCCAATTCTACTACCCTTTTATCATATTGAAAAACCAAGTTGTGTTTTTCCTCCTTTATTTTAGCTAAGGATTCACCTACAGCTTGTAGGACATTTACTATATCTTGCTCTTCATTTTCTTCTGAAACTTCTGACTCCATTTGTTTAAGAAAACTATATAACTGAGTTTTGACAAATAACTTCTGAACTTGCTCATTTTCAAACAATTTACTTAAATTATCTCGTTCTTCAACTGTTAACTTAAGTTTCTTTTCTAATTCAGAAACATGTTCCTTATGCATAAAATCTTCTTTCTGAGACAGGAGAGCTTTCAAATCCCTACTCAATTGTTTTTTTTCTGAACTAAGTCTATTATTTTCCTCAGAAAGAGACTTCATTTCAGATGACAGTGCTTCCTGGTCTTCAGAGGCAGTTTTCAACTGACCCATAAGCTTTTCTAGTTTTTGGTTATTTTGATCCTTTTCTTTTAAAGTTTCTTGTAGTCCTTGCGTTAATTCATTTACCTTTTGTTGTAGTTCACTGTTGTAATGGGTAGTTTCCTCCACTTTCTCCTTAAGTTCTATAATCAATCTTTCTTCCTTTTCGCATTTCTTATGGAGATTATCCATCTCTTCATGAGAACTTTTTAGTTTACTTATGAATTCATCCTTTTCCTCAGTAAGAGAACTTATTTTGGCTTCAAATTCTTGTAACATGGTATCTTTTTGACTGAGATTAAGTAAATACACTTCATTCTTTTCTTGAAGGTTCTTTATGGTATTTTCAAGTTCTGGTACAAATTCTTGTTGAGATAACTTTTCACTTTCTTTCTGGAGACGATTCACAGTTTCAAGAAGAGCATCTTTCTCATTAAAAGCAGTTCTGAGCTTCTGCTGGAGCTCATTAACATCAGATGCTTGCTGTTGCTTCATTGATTCAAACTCTTGACTTATTTTTCCAGCAGATTCCCCCAGTTCTGTTTGTAAAATTTCCATAATTTCTCTCAAACTCTCATAATTTAAAACTGCTTCTTGCTTTTCTTGTTGTAGGTTTTCACACTGCTCCTTAAGACCCTGTATTTCAAACATTAATGTTAATTTTTCTTTTTCTGAATCTGACAAAAATGTCTCATTCAGTTCTGCTATTTCTTTTTGATGTTGTTCCTTAAGAGTCTGTACTTCTTTGTTATGTTGTTCTTCAGTAGAGCACAATTGTTTATGTGAATCTTCTAGCTCACATTTTAATTTTTCCATCACAAAGCCCTGTTCTTCTTTAGCTAGTAATAATTCATTAATTTTAAACTCTAAGTCTTCCCGTTCATGAAAAAACTCATCCTTTATATGCTGGGCATCAATTTCAAGTTTCAGTTTAAGATTGTTCATATAAGTCACCTCATCTTTTAAGATACTATGTTGAGACTCCAGTTCTTTTAAGGTATCTTCTAAGTGTTTGACTTTTTCATTTACTGCTTGTTCTTCAAAAGCATCTTTTTGTAAGAGCAAAGCACACATGTGATTTTCTTGGTTTGCACTTGAGGCTTTCCCTGAGTTTTCTAATTCACATTCATACTTCTGAATGTTCTCATGTGCCTCACATTGTCTAACTAAGTTCTCCTTTAGCTGGTTTAAGCTGTTTACCTCTGCAACAGGTTCTTTAGCAGATGCTTCAATGTGGCACATCAATTCTTTCACCTCTTCTTGGTGTGTAGCTTTCAACTGCAAAAGTTCTTGCAAACTGTTAATATCTTGTTGGTAATGCTGAGAATTAGCCTCAATGACTTCTTGGAGGTGAGTAATTTCTTGTTCTTTTTCATTTAAGGCAGCTGCAAACTGCTTTTGCAGATGTAGAATTTGCTCCTCACAGGCTGGCCTAATTTTCTGAATCTCCTCTTGTAATTTTTTAACATTATCTTCAGACTCACTTATCTGAAGTTTAAGTTGTTCTGAAAGCTCTAATTGTTTTCTCGTTGCTTCTTCCAACTCCTTCTGCAAGCTGGCTTTCTCCTCACTGTGTTTGTAATGTACTATCATTAACTCATTTTTCAAAGTTTCCACTTCTTTCACATAGTTTCTTTCTGATTGTTCAAACTCCTTATGTACATCTTCCATTTTAGTTACAGAATCCTGTTACAAAATCAAATACACAAAATTTATTTAATTAAGGCAAAAGGAACCTCTGCTCTGAGAAAAAATGTTAGCCACAGGCTAAAGAAACAAGGAAATAAGCAGAAATGAACATATAGCAATATGATAATGAGATTCCAAGAATTCTGTTTAGGCTCTGACGATAGTAAGTATGACAACATGTATCAGAGTACCAAATGTTTTCCAAAGTAATAACGAGAAGCTAGGAAATCTCTGAATTTAATTTAAAAGATGATAAGTTATGTAAGTTGTATTAAATCACAAAGCTTTAATGAATATCTCTTGAGTAGGTTAATAAGTGACCTTTAGAAAGGTCTGGGCAGAAAATCAGCCCAAACTTAATAGGCAATTTAACAGTCTAGAACAAAACAGATAATGATATTTAGAGTATGTATGAGAACAAACTTAAATAAGAACTTATTTTTTTAAATAAAATCATTTTTTTTTCATTTTTATTAAAGAATGACATTACAGCAGTAAGGAAGATTAAGCAATGGGACAAGTAAATGTTAGCTCTATCTCTGTGTAGCTGGGTGACTTCAGTTGTTTTTCTCTTTAAATATCAATTTGTTTCCTTGTTTGTAAACTGTTAAAATCAGGACAGATGTTTTTAAGGTCTTAGTTCTAAGATTCAAGACTATACTTATGAGTTGATTTAAAAAATTAAAATGTTAAAGCAATCCTGAGAAAGAAGAACAAAGATGGAGGGCAGTGTGTTTCGTGACTTCAAGCTCTACTATGATGCTATTGTAATCAAAACTATATGGTACTGGCACAAGAACAAGACCTACAGATCGATGCAACAGAATAGAGAGCCCAGATATATACTCATGCACATATGGTCAATTAACACAAGACAAAGAAACCATAAATATACAATGGGGAAAAGAGTCTTTCACAACAGGTGTCAGAAAAATTGGACAGCTACATGTAAGAGAATGAAACTGGATTACTGTCTAACTCCACACACAAAAGTAAAATGGATGAAAAACCTAACGACATGAAACTATAAATTCTTAGATGAAAACAGGCAAAAATCTCTTGACCATAAGAACGAACAATTTTTTCCTGGACACATCTCCTCGGACAAACGAAACAAAAAAAATTTACACCTGTGGGACTACATCGAACTAAAAAGCTTCTGTATAGCAAAGGACACCAGCAACAGAACAAAAAGGTAACCTACAGTGTGGGAGAATATACTTGTAAATAAATGATTTATCCATTAGGGGTTAAAATCCAAAATATGTAAACAATTCATACACCTCAACACCAGAAAAACAAATAACCTGATTAAAAAAATGGGCAGAGGACCTGAACAGGCAGGCATTACTGCAAAGAAGAAATACAGATGGCCAACAGGCACATGAAAAGAATGCTCCACATCACTAATCATCAGGGAAATGCAAATCAAAACCACAATGAGATATCACCTCATACCAGTTAGAATGGCCACTATCCAAAAGACAAGAAATAACAAGTGTTGGTTAAGATGTGGAGAAAGGGGAACCCTCCTACACTGTTGGTGGGATTGTAAATTGGTGCAGCCACTGTGAAAAGCAGCATGGAGGTTCCTCAAAAAATTAAAAATAGAAATACAATATGACCCAGTAATTCCATTGATTTGAAAAGATACAAGTACCCCTATGTTTACTGCCACATTATTTATAACAGCAAAGATTTTTTATAAAGCAACCGAAGTGTCCACAATAGATAATGGATAAAGAAGAGGTTGATACATATATACAACAGATTATTCAGCCAGAAAAAAGAAAGTAATCCTGCCATTTGACAACATGGATGGACCTAGAGGGTCCAGTGATGCTCTGTGAAATAAATGAATGCTAAGTGAATTAAGCCAGGTGGAGAAAGAAATACCATATGATTTCACTTATTTGTGGTATCTAAAAGCAAAATGAAACAAAATGAAAATAGTAGACTCTTGAGACACTGAGAAATGACTGATCATTACCATGGGGAATGGGTTGAGGTAGATGGGGAAGGTGAGGGGGATAAAGGGGCATCAAAGTTCTCAATTGTAATATAATTGGTCATGGGGGTGGAAGTACAGCATGGAGAATATAAACAATGATTCTGTAACATCTTCCTATGTTGACAGATAGTAATTGCACTAGTGGGCTTGAGGATTTAATAATGTGTGTAACTGCTGAGCCACCACGTCCTATACTTGAAACCAATGTAAGATTGTATATCAACTATACTTCAACAACAACAGAAAGTTAAAATGTTGCCTTACCTCAACCTCTTGCTTCATTTTAATATTTTCCTTTTTCAGAGAAAGACACTGTTGCTCAACCTCTGCTTTTTCCAGAAGAACAGAATCCAGACGTTCAGTCAATGCCTATTTTGAAACAGGATGATCTGTTTACCTAGGGTTAAAAATGGTGGACTGACCACATGCATAAGCATCTCCTCACCTTTCCCAAACCATACTAAAGTACAAATTGAAGATTTTGAAAGGTATATACATAAGAACAAAGAAAAGAATAAAATACAAAAGAATTGAGAAATTTCAACATATTTTTGGAAATTTGAAAGTGAAGGAGTAACTGAGTTAGACATAGGAATAAATATAGTCTATGGACTTTCACAGGGAAACACTAGAAGCTGGCAAATACTCTTTAGAAATTTAAAAGCTCAAAAAATTGGAGGCACCAGATATGGTTGAGGGAAGTAAAATGTGTGGGGCTCAAAAACTAGGGATTGGTTGATACTGTGGTTAGAATAATAGGCAAGAAATCACCTATGTTCCATTTCCCTAAGAGACAGGTTTATTCTCTGTAAAAATTAAATAGGAAAGGAAGTTAATGAAAAGGAAAACAGTTCAACAAGTTAAGATCAACAAAGTCAGTTCTTTGGAAAAAGCTAACCAAACAGACAATCTCTAGGCAAGACTGATCAAGGGAAGACAGAAGCCACAAACAGTATTATGAATAAAAAGGTAACATAAATATATAAATCAGAGATTAAATTGTTTAATTTGGCACTAACATTTAAAGCTGAAATGAAATGGATAAAAATTCCTAGAAAAATATAGCTTTACTAACTTAAGATAAACAAATTTAAAAGCATTATTAATATATTACCTACATAAAAATAAAACTAGCGGTTTAAAATCGTCCACCAAAGAAAACAGGAAGAATATATAGGTGATTGCTACCAAATTTTCAAGAAACAGATTATCCCAATTACAGATGAACTTGTTCAGAAAAAAAAGAAAAACTGCCAAGTTATTCTACAAAACAGGTACAAGTGGCAATATCCAAGGATTTTACAGGAAAATCAAACCCATTTTACCACAAATCTAAAGTAATCTTAATTGTCAAAGTTAAAATCCTAAATAAACATTATACCACCCTAGAACTGTGTACCTCTGAACTTATTTGAAAATATAAAGAAGTTTTGCTTAAGAAAAAAGAAACAAAGCAGATGTAGAAAAATTCAGAGTTCTGCATCATGTCATAGCTATTCTTCAAACATCAGAATAGAATAAAGCTATTTTAAAACACAAGACAACAAAAATTTTCCTTCTATGAATGTTTTTAGGAGGCTACAGAAGGATATGCTCTATAAAAAAGGGGTTAGCCAAGAAAGTGAATGACAGTATCTAAGCAAATGGGGAGTTAAACTGACTTAGGAACGCAGTGTGGAAATTCACAGGATTATGGCACAAGGCCAATTCCAGGAAAACCATGCAGCAGACCTAGGAAACCACAGACCACATCAATGCAGGAGGACAGAAGGCTTTAGAAGGCAGGTGGTCCAGGAAAAATACATAAGATTTTTTGAACTGTCTGACCTTTTAGAAAGTAGGAGGCATTGTGAAAGACAACTACATTTCCATCTGCTGTAATAGGAAGTTAATAGCTAAATGTCTGAAATGGATAAATCAAGAAACAGCAGTATAAGCATATTATTTAGAAATACAGAGATAATTTGCAGAAGTTATTTAGTATTAAAATAGGTTATTCAGTTACTAGAATTATTTCTAAATCATGTGCTTATATAACTTCGTTTAAAACAATGTTTTAATTTTGTCACTTTATGTATAGCATTGCAATATAAACTTCTGATTGTTAAATATTAGGGGAAGCCCAAATAAACTGATTTTAGGAAATACATAGAGGCCATTAAACAGATACAAGAAACCTTGAAGGTTAGAGGCACAAAATGGACAGTTATTTCTTAGGAAATATAAATTTAATTCCAGCAAAGAGAAAATAACAAGAGTGCTATGTACAAGAAATTCCAATGTTGTGACATACAATTTTCATCTTCCTCTTGCATTTGGTAGCAACAAGTAAGTTCACTGTAATACCATACACCTCCAATTTTGACATGGGAAATATGGCTTCTTACTCCTCTTTTTAAAATAAAAGATACGTCAGCTTTGCAATAAAACTTTAGATGTATTTCAATGCATTAGAAGATGACTACCAGAAATTTTAATCATAATTAAAACTTGTGAAAAGACATTTTTAATATATGCAGAACAGAAAATTTTGCATTCAGTCACGTTTTTCCCAGTGTACTTTTCCCAATGAAGAGATACAACTTAGCAAGAAAGTCTTTTCAGTTTTCTAGAGGTGTAGAAACATATTGCAGTATACAACTTTTCTAAAATAGAAAAAGTACTGATAGCAGTGAATAACTGATGCATATCTTCCACTTACTCTCCAAAGTAATTTTCTCATTAGGACTGGAAACCAAAGATTTCATTCTCACTTAATTTCACTGAACTTTACTCTTTGAGACTTGCAGGGTTAGGATACTGTGGTTTAATATTAAATTAGTAACCTGAAAGGTAAAACTGACTAACTTAAGAGAAACTTAACTAATCTCATCTTTAAGGAGTAGTTTTGACAGAATGGGAGAACACTTTGATTGGTGATAAGGAGGAAATAAGGGACAGATATTTAGATATTCTGAAACGAAATTGTGCAAAAAGCACTTCCAGAGCTAAGAGTTAACTGATACAAAATTAGAAAAGAATCTCGATGGTTCTCTTTTCAAACACAAAAACCTCCTTTTAGTGTGTGGGTGTGCGTTATTTATCTTTAGGTGTATCTGTATATAAAATATCCCCCACAAATAATACACTGTGATAACAAACAATTATTGAGCAATTATGTGACAGACCCAGCTCTAAGTGCTGTACATGTATTAACTATCTCATTATACAACAGCCCTGTGAAAAGTATTATTATTGTCTCCAGCCTACAGATGAAGGAACTGAGCCACAGAGAAAGAAGTTAAACTTATCCACGTTCACACTGCTGGTAAGTGGGAGCGTGGGGATCTGAAGATCTGAATCAGACAGTCTGGCTCCAGAGTCAGTACTCTCATTAAGTACCATGTACTTGTACTTTGGCTTTCACTGATTAAGAAAATACAAAATAAACTATGAAAACTGCTGTGAATTCAGTACGATTCAATGAACCAGAACATTATAAACCCAGTTGTATTTGTGCATGCCATTCATATACTGTTTTAGCTAAATTAAGAATGAAATAACAGCACATGATCTGCACAGGGATTTAAACATCCCTTGTAATAATTCCCTGGGAGTGCCTAAATTGTCCACTGCTCACAAGTTGGGAACCACCTAATGAGAAAGTAAGATAATATATAATCAAAAAATAGATATCGAGACTTAAATTGTAAATACGGAACAGCAAGGAAAGTATTACTGTAGAGCTTTGAGAAGCAAAGGAAGGTTAGGTGAAGTGGGGGAAGGAAAAAGCATTTAGTAAGCATTATAGGCACATATGTAAGAACAAGCAACTCAGGTTCTTCAACAGGGAAGAACAAGATAAAAAGTATGTAGGACTAAAAAGAGAGCACAAGAGCAATTAGGGAGTTATCAAACTAGGTCAAGTATAACACAACGCATTTAACAGAGCCATGGAAATGGCTGAAAAAGAATAAACTGCAGCATTATCCTGAAGGGAAAACAGGACTTTGGTGACTTACGCATGCAGAGAATACAGGATACATGAAACAGGAGAACTGAAGAGTTGCTAATGTTAGAAGGCCTGAAAAGTTGTGCTGCCTCTGGGTGTCTACGGGAGGGGATTTGGCCATGTTGAAAATGAAGACAGGAGAAGAGAAATGGCTGGATTATTTTCCCCAAACAGTGAGAAATTCAACTGGAAGATCTGGGCCAGTAGTCAGTCCAGGAGTATTATCTATTCATACACAAATTATGTATTTCTGTAGATGATCAGCTCCAACATCACCACCAAAGTCCTGAGCATAGCTGGTTTTTCTGAGGAGTAGAGGAAGAGCAGGACTGAGACAGAGACAACAACCATACTACAGAGCGTGCGGGATGAAAAGGTGAGAGGACACTCTTCAGTTCAGAACGGAGAGGGGCCTAGAGGTCATTGAACTCTCTTTCAGCAGTCAACCTGAGAAGTAGAAAACTCAGCAAAGGGCAGAGAGGAAGTGGAAAAACAGGGACCAAAAGCCAGACAGCACTCCAGCAGGCTGACAGCCTTCAAGAAAACTTATCATTAGACATCTAGATATCATGCAATATTCATGACTGTTTCCTTACCTGAATAATATTATCAGTTCCTCCAGCAACAGGCTTTGATTTGAGTTCTTCAATTTCTTTCTCCAATTCTAATTAATTGTTTTAAAAAAAAATTCAGTTCAGAAATGGAGAAAATAATTACTGGCCAAAGTGTTATGTATATTCTTTAAAAAAGTCACTACAAATTAGAATACATTTAAGCAGCAGCAGATATTTTGAGAAAGTATAACTTCACCCAGTATTACCTTTCATTTTCCTTTTTTCTTATGGAAAACTCCAAACAAATGAAAAAGCAGAGAGAACAGTATGGTTAATCTCCATACAGCCTTCACCTCGATTTAGCAATTATTACATGGCCTCTTGTTTCATCCTCTCCTGTATTTACTTCTTTCTTCCCCTTTCTTTCTTATGCATCCTGAGATTTTGAAGCCAGTTCCTGACATATTATTTCAGCAATTAATAACTTCTTACTGTATATTCCTAAAGCAACAGCTAATCTTATATTAAACATAAATGTTAATCTATTTCATCAACTTATGTCTGGGTCTGGAGCCTAGAACATCTTCAAATAAATTACTCTATCACAAGCTGATCCAAGCCTCCAAAAACACAGTTTGACCTTCTCTAGCAGAAAGTAAGTCTCGGCTTTTAGGCTGGGCAGTCAACATTTGCGAAGTCATTGGACATTCAAAAGGTCACCCACACATACTAAAAACTATGCTAGTATCTTAATTTTATTGGCATACAAGAAGAGGGAAACCGAATAGGGATTCAATCAACTTCAGCAAATAAATACACCTCAAAATTCCAGGAATGGACCTTTTAATTATTTGAGGACTTTTTTGGGGGTTGGCTCATAACCTTGTACCTCGAACATTTCAATTGATTGTTCTAGAAAAAAATGGTTTGCTCAGAAAAACATACAAATCAATTGAAGTAAAAAACAGAAGTGCTTAATTTTAACAAATTGATTTTTAAACTCCACCTCCCTAATTGTAATAGTTCAAGGGTAACTGCAGTTTAGAGATATGAGACAATAAAAAAAAAATCAGGCAAATGGCTAGAATGTTAAATAATAGATTCCACCACACTAAGATTTTATTGGATTACCTGGAAAACAAAACAAGCCACTGTACCATTAAAAAACTAGTATTTTTAACCATGATTAAATGAGACTGGAGTCAAGATGAGTATTTTCAACCCAATACCTGTACATCTTGATTTTGCTTTCTGTATTAGCATCATCTGCTTCTTGGCAAACTTGATGAGGTCTTCCTTAGGCAGTGTTTCCAGCTGAAAGATGGGTGGATGTTACCTATTTGTTATAATGCAAGTTTCTACTATACCACAAAGAAGAAACACAGCTGCCTCCCCAAAAAATCCTACTGAATTAAATCTTTATGTCAACCACATTTTTAAACATTAGCAAATGCAACTTCAACTCAATTTACTCAAGCAGCTACTATGAAATGTAGAAAGTTGTACAAACCCTCTTTAATGTGTTTATTATCATAGGTTAAGACACTTCTAGGTTTTGCTTTCTCTAATTATAAAATCATGGGACTGGGACTAATTATACTTAAGGTTCCTAGCACTCTACAATCATTGCATTCTATTCAAGCCTGAAAGAAGTTTTTGGCCACATGAGAATATATAAACAGAATTACAGCAACAAGATTAATCAGGTTGCATTTGAGCTTTGACTAAAAAATTACTTAACCCTGTGGGCTTACTTTTCTCATCAAGTTGGGATAACAACAGTACTTAATCTCATGGTTACCAGGAAGCTTAAAGGAAGTAACTGAGTGGTTAGGCAAATGTATGAAACTTAGTATGCAAGCAATAAACCACTATCATTTAGAATCACTGGTTAACATTGTACAGGGCAATAAAAATGACCTAATTCCAATTCTCTTCGCACATTGCAGAGGAGGCTCAGGAGGAGTCCCCTGACTCCTACCTACGTCACTGCTCTTTCCACTACATCGCATAAATCCTTATAACTTAGATTGCTTTGTTTGATGTTTGAAAAACTGCAGAACTTCTTGGCAGTGCTAGCCAGGGTCAGGAAGTAAACAAAAAGTCGACTCTTTTCATACCAGGAAACTTGAAAAGGTAAAGTAAATAGATGAATGAATGTGCAAATTAACAGAGACTCCTTGGAGTAAGGCTACTTGTCTTAAAGGGCTGCCCCTCTTCCCACGCCGGTGTTCCACCCATCACCCTTGCACTGCGGAGGAGCCTGCTAGGCAGGAATTCTCTTCACCTTAGACTTCCCGGTCCCGGGGGTGGCTGATGGAGCCACCCCATCTTGAGCAGGATCCTGCAAAGCAAAATCAAAGCCGGGTGGTCAGAACTTTTTTCCTAACCCCGAAAGGAACGCGTGGAACCTTTACGGGCAAAACCTTCCGATGGAATCAAGCCATCGACTAACGTGAGACGGCTCGGGAGGGGGTCGGCCGCTGCGGCAGACTGTCTGGAGCAGGCTCTGCGGGGCCAGGTCAGTCGCAAGGGAAGGAGTGTGGGCAGCGCGGGGTCGCCGGGCTGTCGAGCCGCACTCGGCGCACCGCCGCGTCCCCGCCGCGCAGGAGGCTCGGCCGGGAGGCGGGGGCTCCCGTCACCCCGGTGCGCCGCCCGGAACGCGTTACCTCCATGGCCGGCCGCCCGCCGTGACCTGCGGCACCGAAGCCCCACTGCGCGCCACCGCCGCCGCCGCCACCTAAGACGTCGCCACGGCCGCGGGTCAAAGGTCACGCTCCGCCGGGCCGGTCCCACGCCCCTCGTCTCCAGGGCTACGGCCGGGCGGTGCTTCCGCCTCTGCATCCTGGAGGCGGCTCCCCGCGCGCGCCCCGCCCACCGTGCCGGCTTAGCTCCGCTCCCAGCCGCCCGCGGGGCCGAACCCAGGAGGGTGTGGCCCTGCGCCGCGGGGATAGGCTGTGAGAGCGTGCATATCGCGCCTCGGGGATAGGCTGTGAGAGCGTGCATATCGCGCCTCGGGGCCACGTCTTGCAAGTTTATACAGTCGTGGGAGAGTGACGGGAAAATATGCCAGGGACAGGTCCCCACAAGGCGCCTGCCGTTACCTGGCTCTTTGGGGAAGTCTCGGAGGCCTGGCACGGACAGCTGATCTCCGGGGCTCTTGAGACGCCGAGCTCCGCGGAGCCGCCCCGGCCAGACTGTTCGGGAAGGAGGCCGCCTGCCCGCAGCCCTCGTGGCTGCGGGAGGTCTCAGGCCGGGGCTCTGCCAGGCTCTCGCGGTGAGAAGGTGGGTGGCCTCTCCCCGGGTTGGGCCTAGACGAGCCTCACAGGGGTGACGGTTCTATTTGGGGCCCGTCCGCAAGCTGCAGCGTCCCAACAGCTCTCCAGAAGCCTCCCTGTTTGCTGTTGCCCTTACCTTCCTGTTAATGTTTACAACAAATGCCTGTTAACTCTTGGTTTCCTGTAGTTTGATAGGGTGGAAAGCATGGAAGAATGCAGTAGTATCCCATAAATGGTACAAATAGAGGAGGAGCAGTCACTGTGGACGCCACGGGGGCCTCGGAGCCTCTGCTGCTCTCACAGTGTGGCACCGGGCCTTCGGCTGGGATTGGTTTGGGGCGGTGCATGATCTGTATACAGTAGGTGAGGTCTGGGACTTTTCTTCCTGTTTTGGTTTAGTGATAATATTTTCTCTTTCTTTGACTATGTCTTAAGAAACATACAGCCCTAATTGCTGTTTGTAGACATTTGCCACTGGGATGGAACGCAGCCTGGGGACAAAATTGATACCAGAAAAAAAGCAGGGCTGTAAGTCCGGAGAAAGGAAATCCCAGGGCAAAATACCTCTAAAAACCAAAATCAGTGAAAGGGAGAAATAAAGTTTAAAACCTGGTTTTTGCTTATACACTGCAGTGCAGGGCCATCTCTCTCCCCTGCTCCTGAAGAAGCAAGCCAGCAAGCAAGCAAGCCCCTCCCTTTAAACTCTCAGGTTCAGACATGCCCTCGGTTGCCCAGGTATTTACCCACTGACATGGAGATGAACTTCTCTCCACCCTGAGGATATGCAAATGCACTAAAACCAGGTGAGTTGCTCTGGAAATGTTACAATTTTACCCACAGGCCACCCTTCCAGAAATCTCCTTACAATCTACTCGTTCCCCTTCTTCAGCAATGGTCCCTGGGTGAGAAAAGGAGCACCACCGTGACCAGACTAATGACATAACAATAGCATCAGCAGTAAAATCATGACAATCCTCAAGCCAGAGGATTCAGCTAGGTTCAAAGTCTTATGCAGATTAAGTCCATAGCTCATCCATTCCATACGCAGGCAGTAGCTGAGGGTTCAGAGCAATCATCAGGTGGCAGCTGCAGCCTGGGGGGTGCTTCAGGCCACCAGGACCTTAGGAGAAAATAACCTTAAGGGTGATAAGATACATGTTTTAATGACACCATATGGGGAAGTTGGGGTCCCTATGGCCAGAATCCACACTGAACTTAAACTGCCTGATGATGTAACTGACCTATTGCTAGGCTACTGCTTCCACACCTTCAGGCAATAAGCTATTATTGTGCTATATAGAGAGCTCAGCCCAGGGCTCTGGGCAGAGGTAGAGATGCTAGCGCTAGACCTACCCCCAGAGAACAAGCTAGGTTATAAACACTTTGACACCAAAGAGTGTTCTGCTGTCAGTTTCTTTGGTCACATTGAATCCATAGCGAACTAGCCCGGGGCTGAAATCCATTGGCAAGACAGACCCAATAAATGGCAGCACAAGAACTTGAGCTGCAAACTTCTGTGGATTCCCTGAAGAAGGAAATGGCACTGATGTGGGAGGAGGCAGCATGAGAATGCCGGCAGTAAGATGCCATTGGAGAGGTAAACAATTCTTTATAGAACAAGATGACAGCGCTGCCAGGTGTTCTGAAGGAGGAAGAGGCAATCAAGGAAAAAGATGAACTCCCAAGGGAAGCACAGGCGGCGGTGGAATGAGAACGTCAGCTGCAAAGCATTGAGCTGAAGGTAGGAGAGCTTCTGAAGACTGAGCTAGCATTGCTGTGAGGCACAGTAGCAGGGGAGGCACTTGGGGGAGTGGAGAGAAAGGTGCCATCGGCCCCTGAAATGGAGGAGCTGGGGAAGGTTGAAGGGGTGGTGCCGGAGGCACTGGCATCTCCTGTATTGAAAGCACACACAGTGGTTGTAAAGAAAATAAAGACCCAGCAGCTTAAAGTTCCTCAAGGAGAGGAGCAGCCCCCTCCCCAGGTCGTGGAGCATTCTATGGTCTATTCCTATAGTCAGGCTGAGCTGGTGGATTTGGTCTCCCGGTTTAGGCAGAAGCCCTCAGAGTCAATATCAGCTTGGCTCCTGCGTCTGTGGGACTTAGGGGTGGATGGAATTGTTCTGTCGGAATCAGTGATGGGAAAGCTGTCTTCCCTGACAGTGCAGTCTGCCTTGAGGCAGCGATTACAAAATGCACATCAGACCCCAGGGAGTCACTCCCTCCTCGAATAGATTATGGATGCACTTAGTGCTGTGTGGACCGATCTGGGTGATCTGCCATCCTCTCCTGTTAGATGACAAACATATGCTGAGCTCCATCAGGTGCTATGAGAGCTAGGCATAAGAAATGCCATCTGCAGTCCAGAGGATTAAGGCCCAGATGAAGAGATTTTCACTGCTGGGATGAGAAATATTGTACTTCAAGTGGCTCCTACATCCCTCTTTGGGTCTCTATTGGCCATTCTTTCCCCTCACTTAGGGCATCCCATAAACGAGGTGACACGTACAGTAGCAGACTTAGAAGAGGCAGAAGCAACGAGAATCCAGAAAGAAAGAAGACCTGTTACTCACAATAAGAATTTACAGGGCCCTATGAAGGTTATGAGGACTCAGATGTGGGTTGATTTAATACGGGCAGGAGCAGATGGAAGGAAATTAGGTGGGAAATCAAATAGGATCTTACTGGAGCTATGGCAACAGCTGAAACCAGAGCAGCAGTTCCAGCCATTAAGACCAAAGAGGCAGAGGTCAGAGACAGAGCCACAAGTCTGGCTGTGTGTTTGCAAGACTTCCTGCTGGAGAACGAGCCAACCTCACTTGAGTCCACACAGGAAGGTGATTGGAGAACACAGTGTGATTGAGGGGAAGGTCAAGGTATCCACCCTGATGGACCTGGGGGGAGGGGGACTGGAGGCCACATGTTGAAATAGCTATCCATTGGTCCCCAGTGAACATACAATGTGTCCTGGCTCTGGTGGACTCAGGCTGAATGTTCAGTAATTCATGGAAACCCTGAGTGGTTCCCCAGGACCCCCCACTATCATAGATACGGGGGTAAGGCTATCAGAGTGATAAAAGCCCAGATCCTTTTGGGAATAGGGCATCTATCCCCCAAAGAGTATACCGTGTATATATCTCCTATCCCTGAGTATATTTTGGGGATTGATATCCTGCAGGGTCTATGGCTACAGATGACTGCAGGTGAGTTTAGACTGGGTGTACGTGTGGTGAAGGCAGTTCTGAGAGGACATGCTAGGCACCCACCCATAGCTTTGCCTGTGCCTCAGAGGGTGACTAAAAGCAAACAATACAAACTGCCTGGAGGGCATAAAGAGATTGAAGAAAATCTCCAGGAGATGGAAAAGGTGGGTTTTACAAAGCCCACCCATAGTCCTTTCAATTCCCCAGCGTCGCCAGTAAAAAAGTCAGATGGCTCCTGGAGTATGACTGTGGATTATAGAGAACTGAATAAAGTCATACCCCCTATGCATGCTGCTGTCCCCACTATTGCAGGCTTGATGGATACCCTCAGCCATGAACTAGGAACATAACATTATGTGGTAGATCTTGCTAATGCCTTCTTTTCCATTGACATTGAGCAGGAAAGTCAGGAACAGTTTGCCTTTACGGGGGAAGGACGGCAATGGACTTTCACTGTCCTTCCACAGAGATACCTCCACAGCCCCACCATCTGCATGGACTTGTAGCCCTGGACTTGGCTACATGGGAGAAATTGCCAATGATGCGGCTGTACCATTATATTGATGATGTCATGCTCACATCCGATTCTCTTTCACACCTAAAGGTGCAGCACCTAGACTGCAGCAACATCTACAGGAAAAAGGATGGGCTGTGAACAGTACTAAGGTTCAGGGACCTGGTTTCTGTGTCATATTCTTGGGGGGTCGTCTGATTGGGTAAGACCAAAGTTATACCAGAAGCAGTTATAGATAAAGTCCAGGCCTTTCATACCTCTACAACTGCAGCATTGCTAAAGGAGTTTCTGGGTCTTCTAGGCTACTGGAGAGAGTTTATCCCGCACTTGGCACAAATTCTGAAGCCTTATACAGGTTGGTACAAAAGGGTATCAGGTGGGACTGGAATGAGACATGTGCATCTGCCTTTATTACAGCAAAACAGGCAGTCCAGGCCATGCCGGCCTTGAGTGTAATAGACCCATCAAGGCCCTGCGAGCTGGATGTTCATGTCACTGAAGGTGGTTATGGCTGGGGTCTCTGTCAGCAGCTTGAATGAACTCGCCAACCCATTGGATTCTGGTCACAGCTCTGGAAAGGGGAAGAGGTACGATACACTTTGATAGAAAAACAACTGGCTGCCATGTATCACATCTTGTTGGCTACAGAACCCATCACTGGACTGGCCCTGATAAAGGTAATAACCACCTATCCCATCTTGGGGTGTGTACGAGACTGGACCCAAAAGTCAAGGAGTGGTGTCGCACAAACACCCACACTAGCCAAGTGGGGTGCTTACCTATAGGAGCATAGTGCCCTCTAGTAGCCCCTTGAGTGAAGAACTACAACACTTGTTGGGGCAGGTGACATATACTAGTAAAAAGCAGGAAGAACTTGCTTTTGAACCATTAGTAGCAAAGAGTCCCTATTGGGAGGGAAGAGCCCCTATACCAAAAATGCATGGTATACAGATGGCTCCAGCCGTGGGAAGCCCCCAAATTGGAGGGCCATAGCTTTCCATCCTAAGACTGAGACAATATGGATGGAAGATGGTGAGGGGAAGAGCAGCCAATGGGCAGAGTTGTGGGCCGTGTGGCTTGTGATCAGGTAGGAGCCCTCCCCTATCATTGTCTGCACTGACAGCTGGGCTGTCTATTGGGGCTTGACCCTGTGGCTACCAACCTGGTACCATGACAACTGGCTGGTTGGTCACCAACCCCTTTGGGAGCAAGAATTGTGGCAAGACTTACGGGCCTGTGGTCAGACTAAAATATTTACAGAATACCATGTGACATGTCATTTGCCACTGGCATCTCCAGGAAATGATGAAGCAGGTAAATTGGCCCAGATATCTTGGTTAGAAGGAAAGCCTGCCTCTGATGTAGCATTTGTTGCATGTGTGGCAAAAGACAATGTGGGCTGTAGCCTGTTGGTGGGGCTTGCCTTTGACCTTCAAAGAAGTTAGTAGAGCCTGGCAGGAGTGTGTTGTGTGCTCCAAAAGGTTCTTACACCGAGTTCCACAGCAAAATGGAACAATAGCTAAGGGGCCTAAACGCCTCATCAGGTGGCAGATAGACTATATTGGGCCTCTACCTGTGTCAGAGGATATCGGTATGCGATGACCTGTGTGGACACAGCTACTGGACTTCTGGTTGCTTTTCCTATCCATTGTGCAGACCAGCAGATGACCAACAGAGGCCTGGAGGGTCTCCTTGCTGCCAACCACAGGTAATTGAGAGTGATCAGGGCACCCATTTTACTGGACATACACTGCAAGAATGGCTGTGACAGCTGGGGATCAAATGGAAGTTTCATGTGCCATACAATCTTACCACAGCAGGCATGATACAGAGGCACAATGGCTTGTTAAAATTCGGACTAATGTCAAATACCAACAGTCTGTGGGGACTTTGTGCTATGGCGTTTGAACAAGAGACCCCAAAAGGGAGCCCTGAGCCCCATAGACATGTTAACACATATGGCTGCCTCCCCTATACAACTGCAAGTACAAACCAAGGAAGAATCACTGAAGCTGAGGTTCGGCCACCAGAATAACATCTTACTGCCAGCACCAACTGCACTGAACCCTGGAGACTCCACGAGTGGATGTGGCATTGGACCTTTTGACACATGCACCAACGAGGGCTGGCTCTCCTGGCACCTTGGGGACAAGGACTGGAAACTGGCCTCCTGGGTATTCCTGGAATAACAGCAGAGTAGCTACCAAAGGTCACAGTAGTATGTCTTGAACAGCCAGAAGGTAGGAGCATCTTACAGGGAGTTTTGTTTTATCATTACAGCCAGTGCATGCACCTCCAGTAGCACTATACATAGACCCTTCAGTAACCCACAGGGAAGGAGTAGCTACCAAAGGTCACAGTAGTATGTCTTGAACAGCCAGAAGGTAGGAGCATCTTACCAGGGAGTTTTGTTTTATCATTACAGCCAGTGCATGCACCTCCAGTAGCACTATACATAGACCCTTCAGTAACCCACAGGGAAGGAGTAAAAGTATGGTATACTAGACCTGGAAGGGACCCCCTTCCTGCTACAGTCCTATCACAGGACCACTCTCTTGCATGCATCCTACCTGATGGACAAGATTTGTCTATGTTGGTGTCATTAAAACGTGTCTTATCGCCCCTAAAGTCTTTGAGGATTGGGAACTTCCTCTGGCTTGAGAATTATTATAAATTTTTTGTTATTAGGAACCTCCTCTGGCTTGAGGATTATTATAATTTTTGTAACCTATATCAAGATCTTGCAGTATCTTCATTTGTGTTATCTCTAAGTTGTTATCCTCTGTTGCTATTTTGGAATCTGGTTACAGTGCTCCAGCTTTCCTCACACAGGGACCATTGTGGAAGATTGAAAGCATGTAGATTGTAAGGTGAGAATCCTGGGGAGTTGGAGTGTGAAGAAGTTGAGGTTCCTATGGCCAAGATCCTCACTGAACTTAAACCACCTGATGATGTAACCAGCATGTTGCTAGGCTACTGCTTCCACACCTGTAGGCAATAAACTATTATAGCACTATATGTAGAGAGCTCAGCCCCGTGCTCTGGGTGGAGGCAGAGATGCTAGTGCTCAACCTACCACTGGGAGAACAAGCTGGGTAAAAAATAAACACTTTCATCCCAAAGAACGTTTTGCTGTCAATTTCTTTAGTCACATTGAATCCATAGTGAACTTGCCTAGGGCTGAAACCCATTGGCAAGACAGACCAGCATAGGCAAATCTTGTCCATCAGGTAGGATACATGCAAGAGAGTGGTCTTGTGATGAAACAGTGGCAGGAATGGGATCTCGTCCTGGTCTAGTATACCAGGCTTTCACCCTCCTCCCTGTGGGAGTTTCAGATGGGTCAGTATATAGGCCTATGGGAGGTACATGCACTGACTATAAAGAGAAAACAAAACTTTCCCACAAGATGCTCTTACCTCCTGGACGTTTTGGGTACACTACCGTGACCTTTGGGGCCATTCAGCTGTTATTCCAAGAATACACACGAGGCCAGCTTCCAGGCCTTTCCCCCAAGGTGCCAGAAGGGCCAGCCATTGCTGCTTCATGTGTTGAAATGTCCAGGACCAGGTCCACTCAACAGTGTCTCCAGGGCTTAATGCAGTAGGGGCTGACAGCAGGATGTTTCTCTGCTGGCCATATCCTGGCTTCAATAGCTCTTCTTTGTTTTGGACATAAAATTGTATAGGAGAGGCAGCAACGTGTGTGAGCATATCCACAGGGCTCAAAGCTCATTTACGTGGCTTCTCCTTCAAATGCCACAGCACCATTCATAGGTGAACTGACCAACCCCGTACATTATTGATGTCCAACTTCAGGACAGATTTCAATAAACCGTTGTACCTCTCCATCATACCTGCCCCAGTAGGATTATATAGTACATGAAATTTCCACGTTATTCCTAATTGCTGCACCTGCATTCTTGTAACACATGTCCAGTAAAGTGGGTGCCTTCATCACTCTCAATCACCTGTGGCTGGCCAGAGGCTGCAAAGAGACGCTCCAGGCCCTTCTTGATGGTTTGCTGATCTGCACAATGTGCAGAAAAAGTAACCAATAGTCCAATAGCCGTGACCACACAAGTCATGGCATACTGATATCCTTCTGATATGGGCAGAGGCCCCATATAGTCTATTTGCCACCTGACAAGGGGTATTGGCCCCCTTATTATTGTCCCATGTTGCTGTGAGACTCGGTATGAGTCCCTCTTAGAGCACACAAGGCACTCCTTCCAGGCTCTGCTGACTTCTTCAAAGGTCAAAGGCAAGTCCCACCAACGGGCTACAGCCCACATTATTTTGTGCCCCACGTGCAGCAAACACTGGTGTAGCCAGTTGGGCCACGTCAAAGGCAGGCCTTCCTTCTAGCCAGTGTGCCTGGGACATTGTATCTGCTTCATCATTCCCTGGGGATGCCAAAGGCAAATGGCCAGTCACATGATATACAGTAACTGTCTTAGACCAGAGGCTGATAGGTCTTGCCACAACTCTTGCCTCCAAAGGGGCTGGTGACCAACCATCCAGTTGGCATGATACCATGTCAGTAGCCACAGGGTCAAGCCCTGATAGACAGCCCAGCTGTCAGTGCAGATAACTATGTGGGAAGGCTCCTGGGTGATCATGAGCCATACTGCCCACAACTTAGACCATTGGCTGATCTTCCCCTCTCCATCCTCCATCCATATTGTCTCAGTCTTAGGATGGAAAGCCACAGCCCTCCACCTCCTGGGCTTCCCACAAGTGGAACTATGTGTGTACCAAGCATCTTCAGGTATAGGGCATTTTCCCTCCTAATAAGGAGTCTACCAGTGGCTACCAATGGCTCAAAATTAAGTTCTTCCTGCTTTCCACTGGTATAGGTCACTGGCCTCAATAAGTGTTGGAGTTCTTCACTTAAGGGGCTAGTGGAGAGGGCGCTGCACTGCTGTGAATATGCACCCCATTTGGCCAGTGTAGGTGTCTGTGCCACACCACTCTGTGGCTTTTGGGTCCAGTCTTGCGCCCATCCTGCGATGGGATAGGTGGTTATAACCTTGGTTGGAGCTGTTCCAGCAATGGGCTCCATAGCCAGCAAGGCATGGTACACAGCAGCCAGTCCCTTCTCTATCAAGGTGTACTAGACCTCTGCTCCTTTCCATACTTGTGACCAGAATCCAATGGGTTGACATGTCCGTTCAAGCCACTGCCAAAGCCCCCTCCATAACCATCTTCGGTTACATGAACATCTAGTTCACAGGGCCTTGATGAGTCTATTACATTCAAGGTCAGTATGACCTTGACTGCCCACTTGGCAGCAGGAAAAGCAGCTGCACATGTCTCATCCCAGACCCACTTCATGCCCTTTCGTACCAACCGGTATAAGGGCTTCAGAATTTGTGCCAAGTGTGGGACAAACACTCTCCAGTAGCCTAAAAGACCCCAAGTCTCTTGTAATACTGCCATAGAGATGGGGTGGGAATAGCCTGGACCTTGTCTGTAACTGCTTCAGGAACAACTTTAGTTTTACCCAAACAGACAACCCCCGTGAATTTCATAGACAAACCAGGTCCCTGAATCTTGGTGCTGTTCACAGCCCATCCTTTCTCCTGTAGATGTTGCAACAGTCTAGGAACTGCCCCTTCTAAATCTGAAAGAGAACCAGATATGAGCATAATATCACCAATGTAGTGATACAGCCACACCGTTTGCAGTTTCTTCCATGTGGCCAAGTCCTGAGCTACAAGTCCATAACAGACAGTGGGACTGTGGAGATATCCCCGCGGAAGGACAGTGAATGTCCACTGTAGGCCTTCCCATGTGAAGACAAACTGTTCTGGCTTTCCTGTGCTATGTCAATAGAGAAGAAAGCATTAGCAAGGTCTACTACATAATGATACGTTCCCAGTTCATGGCTGAGGGTGTGCAGAATGTCTGATATAGAGGGACAATAACATGCAAAGGGTGTGTGGCTTTATTCAATCACCTGTAGTCTACAATCACACGCCAGGAGCCATCCGGCTTCTTCACTGGCCACACTGGGGAATTAAAAGGAGTATGAGTGCCCTTTATGATGCCCACCCTCTCCAACTCCTTTAGAGTTTCTCTAATTTTCTTGTGTCCCCCAGGCAATTTATACCTCTTAATATTTGTCATCCACTGAGCTACAGGCAGAACTATGGGTGGGTTCTTAGCATGTCCCCTCAAAATTGCCTTTACTACATATACCCTCAGTCTGAACTCACCTGCAGTGGTTTGTAAAATATATTCAGGGATGGGAGAAATATACATGATATACTCCTTTGGGGGTAAATGCCCTATCCCCAGTGAGATTTGGGCTTTCTTCTCTTTAATTCCCTTATCCCCATAGCCATCTATCATAGCAAGGGTCCTGGAAAAATGCTCAGGGTTGTCATGAATCAAAGAACATTGAGCTCCTGTGTCCACCAGCACCAGGACACATACATTCACAGGGGACCAATGAATTGCTAATTCAACATGTGGCCTCTGGTCCCCACCATGTCCACCAAGGTGGGGGGACTTTGACTCCCCCTCAGTCTAACTGTGATGCCCAATCATCCTCCTGTGGGGGCAAGGCCTCAGGCGAATCCTGAGTACTGTCTCCCATGAGTTTTGCAGATACACAGGTCGGGCATGAGGCCTTGACTCTAGTTTCTGTGTCCTGGACCTCAGCGGCTGGCACTGCTGTTCTGGCTTTTTAGTTTAGTGCCACAGTTCTAACAATATTCTATTGGGCTGCCCATCGAGTTTTTCTTTTACTACACTGGCCTTTATCACATCAACCCACATCTGGTTCCTTGAGACCTTCACAGGGCCCTTTGCACCTCTCCTTTCAGTTGTAGCACGTACTTCTCTCCTTGCCCTTATTGTTTCAACCACCCCCAGGTCTGCTAAAGTATGAGTAGCCTCACTTATGGGTTGCCCTAGGTAGGGGGCAAGAATATTCACTAGGAGCCAAAAGAGAGATGTGGGAGCTGTAGGGAGCACCAGGTTCTCATTCCTATAGTGAACACCTCCTCATCAGGGCCCTGGGGATCCATGTTATAGATGATGTTTTTCATACCCAATTCCCATAGTACCTGTTGGAGCTCTGCATACATTTTCCAACTACTGGGAAAATATGGTAAATCACCCTGATTAGCCCAAACTATCCTGATGACAGCTGTCAGCCATTCCAGGAGTGTCTGATTCCCAGAGGCATTATGGGCATTTTGCAACCACTGCCAGAGGGAAGGGTGAATGAGTCATCAGGGAAGCTATTCCCCTCATCTCAGTACCTGACACAAAGTTTTTCACCCCCATATCCCAGAGACTTAAGAGCCATGTAGGCATAGATTCCGATGGCCTCTGCCTATACCGGACGCTCATGTCCACCAGCTCATCCTGGGTATAGGGGCAGAGCATGGAGTGCTCCACAACCTGGGGAGGGGGCTGCTCCTCCCCGTGAGGAGCCCACGGTTGTTTCATTTTAATTTTCTTAATTACAGCTGGGCAGGCCTTCAAAACAGGAGAAGATGGTACCTCCGGCAGTGGCCTGGGTAGCAGATGTGCCCATGGCCCTGCCTTCTCCTCTTCTCCCTTGGGCTTCTCCACCAATGGCTCCTCCTTCACCATTTCCGGGGCTTAAGGCACTAGTCTTTTCTCTCCCTCTCTCTCCTCCATGGCCTCCTGCAACACAGGTTTTCCTGCTGCCTCCCCCCTTGCCGTATCAAGTCTTCTTGAAGCAAGCTGTCTTTTCAGTAGCTGTCTCTCTTCTTTAATAGTACCCCACAGTTTATCGCCCAGCTCCTCCAAGCAATACTGAGGTGTGTCTCTTTGCTGCCTAAGTCCCTCTATCTCCTCACTAAACCTCTTGATAATCCTCTCTTTTTCCTGTATAACATTTTTCACTATCTTGATGAAAAGAGAACCTACAATGCCAGCTGCTACACCACCCCCTAAGGTCTCCATTCAGTCTTCCAACTCATGGAGGGCTAATTCTGCAGCTTCTGGAGTTTCTACCCTTCCTCAGTTCTGTGGAAGGCTCCACCCCTCTAAGAGGTACTTTACCATAGACCAGTTCCCACTGGCATTCCCAACTTGGAAGCCCCACAGCTGAGGAGATAACAGGTGAAACAGCACTGTCTGTTACTGTATCTGCTGGGGCCTCCCTACCACCCACAGGAGCAGCCCTCCCAAAGGTCACGCCCATTATGACAGATTTTGGGTTCAGAGGCACCCAGCTGACTATGCCAGGTGTAAGTCTGCGGAAAGGAAATTCTGGGGCAAAATACCTCTAAGAACCGAAATCAGTCAGAGGGAGAAATAAAGTTTAATACCCGTTTATTGCTTATGAACTGCAGTCCAGGTTCGTCTCTCTCCTCTGCTCCTGAAGAAGCAAGCCAGCAAGTGAACCAGCCTCTCCCCTTAAACTCTCAGGTTCAGACACACTCTCGGTTGCCCAGGTAATTACCCATTGACATGGCGGTAACTTCTCTTGACTCCTGAGGATATGCAAATGCACTTAAAGCTGGGCGAGATACTCTGGAAATGTTACAATTTTACCAACAAGAGCCAGTACAGCCACAATGGAATATCACTGAGTTCTGATGAATCCACGATGAGTGCGTCACTATTTGCTCTCTAATAAAGTCAGTCAGTTAGCTTTGGGATTTGCAGTTACTTGTTATGGCACTACACATAACTTGGGAGGAAAAGTTTGCTAACTTGAGAAAAACAAATTGTCTCTATAATGAGCTGACTTGAGAAAATGTCTGTAAGTCCAGACATTGCACAGGGTTGTAAAATGAGTAACTTTCTTGGGGACTAGAAAAATGATCTCAGACAACTTTTTAGAAAACTAGCAGCTAACTTGTAAAAATCACCAACATTTTAATTTTTATTACTTATTTATTTACTTATATTTTTTAGTGTGTTGTAAATAATTATTTTTTATTTATCACATTTACCCTTTACATTCCTTTTCATTCCATTCTTCATACATGCTTCTATCTGGGATTTTTTTTTCTGACTGCAAAACTGTTTAGTATTGATTTTACTTCTATGTTGTTGATTGTTTCATTTTTATATGAAAATGTCCTCATTTTGCACTAATTTTTATAGGAAAATTTTTCTGGGTATAGAATTCTAGATTTATGGTTATTTTCTTTCACAACTTTTAAGGTGGTTGTTTCATTTGTTTCTGTCTTAGTGTCTGTTGGGAAGGCCAAAATCAGTTTTAGTGTTCCTCTTTGAAAATTTTTTCCTCTGACTTTAATATTTTTTGTTTTCTCTATGTCTGATGTAGTGTTTTTGCCTTTGTTCTGAATCTGTATCTTCATATTTCTGAAAAATTTTCATCTTATCTCTTCAAATATTACTTTTTCCAAATTCTCTGTCTTCTTTTCTCTTTGGATTTCCAGTATACATAAATGTTTCTTTTCTTTTCTTTTTAAAATTTTTTTATTAAGGTATGATTGATATACACTCTTATGAAGGTTTCATATGAAAAAAGAATGTGGTTACTACATTTACCCATATTATCAAGTCCCCACCATACCCCAATGCAGTCACTGTCCATCAGTGCAGCAAGATGCAACAGATTCACTATGTGCCTTCTCCCCATGATCCCCCACACCATGTGTACTAAATATAATATCCCTCAATCCCCTTCTCCCTCTCTCCCCACCCACCTGCCCACACCCCTCCCCTTTGGTAACTTCTAGTTCATTCTTGGAGTCTCTGAGTCTGCTGCCATTTTGTTCCTTCAGTTTTGCTTCATTGTCATACTCCACAAATGAGGGAAATCATTTGGCTTTTATCTTTCTCTGCCTGGCTTATTTCACTGAGCATAATGTCCTCCAGCTCCATCCATGTTGTTGCAAATGGTAGGATATGTTTCTTTCTAATGGCTGAATAGTATTCCATTGTGTATATGTAACACATCTTCTTTATCCATTCATCTACTGATGGACACTTAGGTTGCTTCCATATCTTGGCTATTGTAAAAAGTGCTGTGATAAACATAGGGGTGCATATGAATCTGAGAACTTATATTCTTTGGGTAAATTCCAAGGAGTGGGATTCCAGGGTCAAATAGTATTTCTGTTTTTAGTTTTTTGAGGAACCTCCATATTGCTTTCCACAATGGTTGAACTAGCTTACATTCCCACCAGCAGTGTAGAAGGGTTCTCCTTTCTCTGCATCCTCGCCAGCATTTGTTGTTCTTAGTTTTTTCGATGCTGGCCATCCTTACTGGTGTGAGGTGATATCTCATTGTGGTTTTAATTTGCATTTCCCTGATGATTTGTGATGTGGAGCATCTTTTCATGTGTCTGTTGGCCATCTGAATTTCTTCTTTGGAGAACTGTCTCTTCATATCCTGTGCCCATTTTTTAATTGGGTTATTTGCTTTTTGGGTGTTGAGGCATGTAAGTTCTTTATATATTTTGGATGTTAACCCCTTGTCAGATATGTCTTTTGCAAATATATTCTCCCATATTGTAGGATGCCTTTTTGTTCTGTTGATGGTGTCCTTTGCTGTATAGAAGCTTTTTAGTTTGATGTAGTCCCATGAGTTCATTTTTGCTTTTGTTTCCCTTTCTTGAGGAGATGCATTCAGGAAGAAGTTGCTCATGCTTATATTCAAGAGATGTTTGCCTATGTTGTCTTCTAAGAGTTTTATGATTTCATGACATTCAAGTCTTTAATCCATTTTGAGTTTACTTTTGTGTGTGGCATTAAACAATAATCCAGTTTCATTCTCTTGCATGTAGCTGTCCAGTTTTGCCAACACCAGCTGCTGAAGAGGCTGTCATTTCCCCATTGTATGTCCATGGCCCATTTATCATATATTAATTGACCATATATGGTTGGGTTTATATCAGAGCTGTCTAGTCTGTTCCATTGGTCTATGGGTCTGTTCTTGTACCAGTACCAAATTGTCTTGATTACTACATAAATGTTTCTTACACTCTGTCAATTCTTGTCATTCCTCTCTGTGTTACAGCTGGATTTTTCTTCTGTCCTATCTTTTAGTTAACTTATTTTCCTACACTTTAATGAAAATTAGGTTTCAATTGTTAATTTTATTTGAAAGGAAAGGAGCAACACACAGCAGCAATTCACCGGAGAATTCCTCTTTATTAGGGAAAGGTACTGGGTTATACAGGAAGGGGCATGAATTGATTGAGGTGCCACTTCTATGGGGCTGGTGGCTGTTGGCTAGGTGCTGGGATTGGGAGGGGGGTGAGAGGTGATTGGGTTTCAGGTGGCGCCAGCGGGAACTGAGGACCCCGAAGAGAAGCCAGAAGTTTGCCATCTTACTGGTGGGGGCCCTTCATTCCCCCCTTTCTCCTCTATGGGGTTGTGGACGTTGCTTTCTCTCTGGCTGCTTCCTGCTGAACAGGGGCGGAGAAGGGAGTGAGGGCTTGAGGACTGGGAGGAAAGGGTTGATAGGACTCCCTACAGTAAGGACGAGTAGGTGTGTAGCGGCTAAGAGGTGTCTAGCGGTGTGGAATCAATGAAGGTTCCCTGTAACCATAGGTCGAGGACCTGTTGATTCTAATGGTGCCAAGAGGATATGGGTGTCAGGAGCCAGGCGTCTGTGGCCATTGTTTCCAGGAACAGTTTCCAGTGGAGAGAGGGGTCCATCTCAGCGTGTGGTGAGGAGGTCACATGAGGGTGAGGGATCTTCTGTGGCCAGAAGCTGGTAGTTCCTGAGTAAAAGCTGGTTGAAAGCTTGATTAGAGATTTTTCTGAGTTGGGATTTGATGAACTTTATTATACAGGGTAAGAAGAGACAGGTGAGAAGAATGATTATTATGGGGCCTGCAATGGGCCAGAGCTAGGTGAGGAGGGGGTTTGTTAGTATTGACGAGAATGGGTTGGAATTGGAAGCAGAGTGGAGACTGGAGACAAGGTCGGTGAGTTTGGTAATGTCAGTTTCTACAATGCCGGATTCATTGATGTAATAGCAGCACTCTTCCTGGAGGAAGACGCAGGTGCCGCTCTTCTCGGCTGTAAGCAGATCTAGGGCCCGCCGGTTTTGAAGGGTGACTTTAGCTAGTGAAGTGACCTGTCTTTGGAGAGAGGCTAGGGAATCAGCAGTGGATGTCAGGGCTCCCTCAAGTTTGGCGTTGAGATCTCTAACTGCCCATAGAGAGTGACCCAAGGCTTCTCCCGAAAACCCTGCTCCAATGGCTGACGTGATCCAAGAGATACCGACGATAATGGGAAGGAAAGCAGCTCTTTTTGTGCGTGAGGGCAAGGGAGGTTGGAGCTCTGCCATACTGTCAAGTGTCAAGTGTAAGCTGTGGGATTAGGATGACGAGAATGCAGGGTGTATCAGAGTTGAGAGGCAGTGAGTTGAAAAGACTGCCATTACACTAAAAGAAGTGTCCCGGTTGTGTGAAAGTCTTAGAGCCGGAGGTAGGGGTGTAGATAGAGAGGCAGTGAAGTGCGCTGGAGGGGGGTGGAGTTGGGCCTACACAGTGGTGGATGGTGAGATTATCTGCGTATTCTGGTTCCCATAGGGGTATGTCTGCCAGGGGGCAGAGGGGTTGTCTTTCTGCGTGGAAGGAGTAGTTGGAAATATTAAGGGTCACCGTGGCCAGCAGTGGGCGCTGTAGTGATGTGCACAAGAAACAACTGGTGGTGTTAAGGGTGTGGTAGAGAAAGATGGTGGTGTCATGAATGAGCTGTAATGAAGAGTAGGAGAAATAGAAAGAGGGGCGGGGATAAGAAGATGAAGAGGTGCCGTCAAGAGTTTGGATAATGACTTTTTCGGAATGTCTGATATCTGATGCAACTTGAGAGATCTGGGAATGAGAGGGAACATACTTTCGAGAGATATGAAGGGTACCATGGGGGGTTGAGGACCCCCCGTAGTAAACTGAGGCTGTGACTCCAGCGGCCCATCGAGAGTCCCAGGGATCTGGGATTGATAAGGAGAATGAGCCCTTGGGATATTTCATGAAACGGTTGGAGGAGTAATACTGTGGGTACTGGAAGTTACCCATGTAGTGAATGGCGCAAGACCAGTAGGGACATCTCTTGTAGGTGTCTGGCTATCGCCTGCAATAGGCTTGTTTTTGGTCATAGAGGAAGCAGAGGTAGGGAGAATAAGGGTAGCTGCTAGTGAACACTTCAGTGGAGGGAGGAAAGTGGAGGTATAAAGGCTCAGAGCAGCTTTTCAGAGGGCAGTCTGATGTGGCAATGAGGGCAGTAACTTTTGTTTGATGCTGTGTGTAAGTCTGTCTGACTTTGAATTGCCATACAAAGGAGGCTGGGGTGGTGGGGAAGACAATAGGAATGAGGAAAAAAAAAACGAGAGCACAGTAAAGGAGGAAAAAGTCATGATTCGGGTATGGATGGCAAAGGGGGTGAACCGGATTTTGGAGGAAAGAGGACAGTAAGGTCAGGAGTCTGGAGGGAGGGAGAGTCTGTAAACTTTTGTAGGTTAAGAGATCTTTTAGGTAATGTGGGGACAGAATGGTAAGGGGCGCCCTGAATGTCAGTCTATGAGCTGCCTTCTACAAGAGCTGTCTAGCAGCTAATGCTCGTAGACAGGGGGCCCATCTCCGAACTGTGGGGTCTAATTGCTTGGAGAGATAAGCTACTGGGGCAAAGGATGGGCCATAATATTGCCCTAGGACTCCTAGAGCTTGACTGGACCTCTCATGAATGTATAATGAGAAGGGCTTCGACAAATCAGGAAGATGGAGAGCTGGGGCTTCTACAAGGGCTTGATGGAGCTTAATGAAGGAGTGTCGGGGTGAGGAGGATAATGGTTTTTTAGGGGGGCTCTTGCTGAGGTCATATAGGGGTCTTGCCAATGGGGAGAAATTAGGAATCTACGCTCTAAAATATCTAGCCAGGCCAGAAAGGAAAGGATTTCTGTCTTGGTTTTGGGAATGGGCAGGTCAGAGAGGAGCCATTTTCTGTCTAAGGTAATGGACTTTCTTTGTTGAGATAGAAGGAATCTGAGGTAAGTGACAGGAGGGGAAGAGATTTGAGCTTTGACGGGGGATACCCGGTAACTTCTGGAAGCTAGAAGGTTAAAAAGGGAGGCAGTGTCAAGTTGAGACTGTCCCCATGAGGGACTGCAGAGTAGAAGATTGTCCATGTATTATAATAAGGTGGACTTGGAGTGATCATGATGAAACTGTTTGAGGTCCTGAGCTAGGACCTGTCTAAAAATATGGGGACTATCTCGGAAGCTTTGTGGCGAAAGTGTCCAAGTGAGTTGTTCAGAATGTCTTGTGTATGGGTCCGTCCAGGTGAAGATGAGAAAATCTTGGGAGCAGGGGTCTTGAGGGATAGAAAAATGGGTCCTTGAGATCTAGGACTGAGAAGTGGGATGCCGAGGCAGGGATCTGCGATAAAAGGCTGTATGGATTTGGAACTAAGGGATGGATAGGGACAACGGCTATGTTGATGAGGCGAAGGTCTTGGACAAGGCGTAAAGATCCGTTGGTTTTTTTTAACAGCTAATATGGGGGTATTAAATGGGGAGTGAGTGGGTCTGAGGTAATTTTTGTTTAAGAGATCTTGAATGATGGGTTGGAAGCCTATGAGGGCTGAAGTGGTTAGGGGGTATTGGGCCTGACAGATATACTGAGAGGGATCACGTAATTTGATAGAGGCAGGGGGACATAGGGCTACGGAGGGGCTTGTAATTTCCCAAACTTTGGGATTTACAGGGTGTATGAGGGCGGAACCGGAGCTTTCATTGGGTAGAGGTGGGTCGTCGGCTATGAGGGCCATCAGAAAGGGAGTACTGGGGGCTGTGGGAGTGGATATAGTTATGGAAACGTGGAGGAGGGAAAGGATGTCTCGTCCTAGTAAAGGGATGGGACACTGGGGCATAACCAGGAAGGAGTGGGAGAAAGGTATGGGATTGTCTAGGATTGTGCATAAAAAGGTGGGGGTTTTAATGGGAACATCTGTTTACCTCCTACCCCGACTATAGGAGTAATGGCTGGCGTGGAAGGGCCCCAGTATTCTCGCAAGACTGAGAAGGTGGCTCCTTTATCTAGGAGGAAGGAGATGGGGCTACCATCTACTGTTAAAGTAACTCTGGGCTCCTGTTTGGTGATGGAAATGGTCGGGCGAGAAGCTCCCAGGCTCCGTCAATCTTCTTCTGCCAGCCCCACCACGGCGGGCTTAGGATGGGGGTTGTTCATCCAGCCTCCCCTTCGGGTGGTTGGGCAATCAGACCCCCAGTGGCCCTTTTTGTGGCATCTGGGGCATGGGGTGGTAGGAGATCTGGGGGAGGGGCACGCCCTTGACCAATGTCCCTCTTTTCCACACTTGAAACAAGCTCCGGGGTGGGGGGGGGGCTTGTTTGTAAAGGGGCGCCCAGGTTGTGGTTTTATCAGCTGGGCCAACATTTGGAAATTGGCCTGATCAGCCTTTTGTTTATGGCGTTCTTTCTCCTCCTCCCGGTTATGGAAGACTTTAAAGGCCACTGTTAGGATCTCAGTCTGTGGGGTAGCGGGGCCCTGTTCTAACTTTTTGAGTTTAGCTTTAATGTTGGGGTAGCTTTGAGCTAGGAAGTATGTCATAAGGACATGTCTTCTTTCAGGTGTTTCTGGGTCCAGGCTGGTATACTGTAATAGGGCTTGAGTGAGTCTGTCTAAGAACTTGGAGGGGGTTTCGTCTCTCTTTTGAATTATGTCTTGGAGTTTTTGAAAATTGACTACTTTACGAGCTGCCTTTTTCAGACCTGCTATTAAGCAGGAGGCAAAAATATCTCGAGAGCAGAGACCCATGGCGGTGTTATAATCTCAGTGTGGGTCTTGTTCCGGGACAGCAGTGGGGCCAGGGGGATAGGTGGGGTCAGTCCTGTGGGTTTCGGTTGTGTGCGTTTGGGCGAAGTCCCAAACTCGTCTACGCTCTTCAGGGAGGAGAGTATTGGCCAGGAGCATGAAAATGTCATGATGTGTGAGGCTGTAAGACTGGAGGGTCCATTGAAACTCCCTGATGTATGTCGTGGTATCAGTGGAAAAGGAACCTAGGTGTTTCTCTAGTTGGGCTAAATCTCCTAAGGAGAAAGGGACGTGAACACGCACGATGCCTTTGGATCCTGCTACCTCCCGGAGGGGGGCGATAATTTTGGGAGGCCCTTGGGACCGAGTCTGAGGGGGACTGAAGGGTTCTGGCTCAGTCTGTGGGGGAGTGACGTGGTCTAGCCGTGCCTAGTCGAGTAGGTCCTGAAGTGCAGAAGGGGGACAAAGAAAATAAAGAAAGATAGAATCGGACCCACGTGTTGCCAGCTAGCAGTCCTGCTGCTTGCTTCTGCGGCTCTAGTTGGGCTTGAACTCATGACTCTGAGTTTTAAGAGTCCCATGCTCTACTAATAACTGAGCTACAGCAGGGCTCCAGTTAATTGCTTATGGAATGCAAACAGAATGTTCTTTGTTCTCCATTCCTGCCACATCGGCAAGTGGGGGAAGGGCATATTTAGAAGCAGGGGCGGTGTTTCTACACATCTTCAAGGTCTCCCTATTTTCAGAGTGAGGAGTCTTGGCAAGATATGTTTTTGTGGACAGATAGCTTCTAAGGACTGCTCCGGTTGTTCTCTAGCTTGTGCTTTCCCATGCTGCATTCAGACATGGGGGAAGGTGCTTTCCCATTCTCCCTACAAACATTTGAGAAGACAAAGGCGGTCCTTAACAGGGGAGAAACAGGTGATGAGGGCAAAGATGGAGGAGGCCCCTGGGACCTAGTTAAAGGAGGGGCTGAAAGGCTCAGGCTCAATTTCCGGGGGACGAAGGCGGAGGAGGTGAGATGGGGGAGGAGATGGTGGCGGAGGAAGGGAGAAGGGCTGTTGTAGGAGAAGAAGGGGAAGGGAGTGAACGGGAGGCTTCTGCGGGGGCAGCGGCTTGCAGGCTAGGAGAACTTGGGAGGGTGCAGGGGGAGGAGGAGGCAGAAAGCTTCGATATAGGGAATCTCCTTCCATTTTTTCAGGCGCTGGCAGTAGTTAAAAAGATTGCGAGTGATGTTAGGATCAAGAGTTCCCCCTGCGGGCCATTGGTTGTTATTGTCTAGGGGGTATGTCGGCCAATCTTGGGAGCAATATTTATGGAGAAGTTTTGGTTTTATATCAGGCGTAGGCGTCAGGGAGAGGGTAGCCAGATGCTTAAGCAGGCATTCAAGAGGTGAACTTTCAGGGAGGGATGAGGAGGCTCCCATGGCTAAAGGACAGAGAAGGAGACAAACAGGGGAAGATGAATGGAGATCCTCGGACTGGAAGCAGACCGCAAGGAGACAGAGGGCATCCCCGATGATCCTTGGTGGTCTGCAGAAACTCGTATATGAGTCTGAATTTCTTAGGAAGTGTGGGTCATCACCCAGACTTCCCTAAGAAGGCAGTTTTCCGGAGTCTCGAGGTACCTAGCGCTAGGAGTTTTCGACGGACGGAGCAGAAGGAGGAGTGGGGGAAAGGGAGCGTTCTCATCCACAAAGGAGTCACCTCGTTTATGGCTGTTGGAGGGGGGGGCCTGAGAGTCTGCCTCAGCCGTGAAGGCCTGAGGCAGGGATTTATGGCTGTCGGAGGAGGGGCCTGAGGTCCGCCGCAGCAGTGAAGGCCTGAGGCGGGGTGAGTTCCCTCCTCGTCCCCAAGCGTCAGGGCCTTGCCGGACAACAATCACGGTGAATGGCACTGCGATAGCTCGGAGAAGAGTGGCCCACCCCGGGGAAATTTTGCTTAAAAAGTTTCAGCACTGATGGAAGGGATGGTGAATGCATTTATGACTGTCGGAGGAGGGGCCTGAGGGTCCACCACAGCCATAAAGTCCTGAGGCGGGGATTTATGGCTGTCGGAGGAGGGGCCTGAGGGTCCACCACAGCCGTGAAGGCCTGAGGCGGGGAGAGTTCCCTCCTCGTCTCCGAGCGTCAGGGCCTTGCCGGACAATCATGGTCCATGGCACTCGATAGCTCGGGGAAGAGTGGCCCACTCTGGGGGGAAAACTTACCTAAAGGCCAGAGAGGAGTGGTGAGTGTGATGAGCCAGTGCCGGAAAAAGAGGACGAGGGCAAGCTGCCGCTGGTGTCAGGGGGAAGACGGGGCCCAGTTGGGGTGTCCCGTCTCCCAGGTTTTGGCACCAATGAAAGGAAAGGAGCGACACACAGCAGCAATTCACCGGAGAATTCCGCTTTATTAGGGAAAGGTGCTGGGTTATATAGGAAGGGGCATGAATTGATTGAGGTGTCATTTCTACGAGGCTGTTGGCTGTTGGCTAGGTGCTGGGATTGGGAGGGGGTTGAGAGGTGATTGGGCTTCAGGTGGCACCGGCGGGAACTGAGGACCCCCGAAGAGAAGCCGGAAGTTTGCCATCTTACTGGTGGGGGCCCTTCATTATTCATGGTATGTTGCAGTTCTTTCCCAACTAAAATTGTGTTATCTAATTCTTTGAACTTTTTAATCACAACTCATTTATTTGTAAGTTGTTTATAAATTCAAACCTATATCTTTTTAATTGAAGTATCATTGATATATGATCTTATATTGGTTTCAAATATATAACAGAGTCATTCACCAATTACCCATACTATTAAATCCTCACCCCAATAGTGCAGTTACTGTCTGTCAACATAGGAATATGTTACAGAATCATTGGCTATATACTCCATGCTGTACTACCATCTCCATGATCAAGTTATACTATGATTCAGATTTTAGTACCCGTTATCCACCTCACACTCTGTACCCGTCCACCCCAACCTCCTTCCCATGGTAACCACCAGTCAGTTCTCAGTATCTATGAGTCTACTGCTATTTTGTTCATTTTTCAAATCTTATTTCCTGTCTCTTTTATTATCCATTTTTAATATGGCTTACATCATGAAATTTTGTCTCTTGGAAGTTCTGGAAATTTTGATTCATTGTCATACATGTTGAATGAAGAGTTATAGAGACTATTGGTACCCCTGTTTGATATTATATTCCTCAAGAGAAGTTTTTCTTTTACTTCTTTGAACACAGTGTCTCTTGGTGTCTGTGGTTTGGTGGGGGTTGGGGCAGGGAGAGTGCTTCAGCCTGTGTTCGTGGAGTCTCTCAGTGATGGCTTTTACATTAATAGCTGTTAGTTGTTCTCTGTCTGACAGGAGCAAAGGCAGAAATGACCTATGTGCTTGCCCTTGGTGATGTTCCACCTACATTTTTAACATCTCTATAGCATCATATACTATTAAACAAGAGTAACCAAATGGTTGGAAGATAGTATTGGAAAACTCAAGACAGCCTTGGGAGTAAAAGAGGACTTTCTGTTGCCTATCTCCATCAGGTCTTGTATGTAGAATGTACTCTATGAATACTTAATTGAATCTATTAATTGATACAGGAGGCTTAAGTTTTGTTCTGCTGACCACTTTTAGCAGAACAAAACTTAAGATCACCAGTCTTTCTTTTTTTTCAGGTTTTGAGTAAGCTTAGAACTGAAACTACAGGATATTTGTTCTATCTATTAATATAAAGATATAATTTTCAGCTGTATTTTCCCCTTTCAGTGTGGGATCCAGTCTAAGATCAAGTATTGCATTTAATTGTCATGTCACTTTAGGCTCCTTTCATCTGGAACAGTTCCACAGTCTTTCTTGGTCTTTTGTAAGATAGATATTTTTGTCATATTTTTGACACTTTATCAAAACAAAACAAAACAAAAGCCCCTCAAACCCAAATCAAAGCAACAACTGAGCTCATAGATACAAAGAACACATTAGTGGTTTCCAGAAATAAGGAGCGGCGAATGGGTGAAATGAGTGAAGGGCGTCAAAAGATACAAACTTCCAGTTATAGGATAAATAAGTTCTGGGATGTGATGTGCATCATAGTGACTATAATTAATAATATATCACATATTTGAAAGTTGCTAAGAGAGTAGATCTTAAAAGTTCTCATCACAAGAGAAGAGAAATTGTAACTGATGGATGTTAATTAGAATTATTGTGATTATTTCACAGTATATACAAATATTTTACTATATACTTGAACCTAATATGTTACATATCAGTTATATCACAATTAAAAAGAGAATTAAAACTGACATTGTTGAAAACTATAGTTGTCCCTACCTTTTATATTTTCAACTAACATTCAGTAAAATTGACTTTCCTTGGGGTACACAGTTCTTTGAATTTTAATATATCTGCAGACTCGTAATCACTGGCATAATCAGGCTGCAGAACAAACCTCCTCCGTACTACTCCACTGTAGCCACACACTCCTCCCATACCTAATCACTGGTCACCATGATCTATACTTGTCACTACAGTTTCATCATTTCACGAATATTGTGTAAATGAAAACATAGTATGTAACCTTTTGAGACTGGCTTCTTTCCCTCAGCAAAATGCCTTTGAGATTCATCCAAGTTGTGTTTTTTAAATAATTTGTTTCTTTTTATTAAGTAATATTCACTATGTGGATGTACCATAATGTATCTGTTCACCAATGGCAGGACATTTGGTTTCCAAATGGGTGATCATGTATAGAGCTACAATAAACATTCACATACAGGGTTTTGTTTGGATATAAGGTTTTATTTCTCTAGGATATATACACTTAGGAATGAGATTTTCTAGTTTCTATAGTAAGCACATGTCTAACTTTTTATGTAACTGCTCAGCAGTTCATCTTGATCACTATTCAGGAATGGCAGAGAGGAATTGATCCATTAGGTCTTTATTCCCTGTAATCATTCAACATTCATGGACTAGAAGATATTTGAGGAATTTTAATCCTTTATATCCCATTTTTGGCTTATGGGAGCCTCTTCAACTTATCTCTGTTGTTGGCCACATCCTTTTGCATAGACCTTTTGTGCTCAGCTCTCAAGGCTGAATGGTACACATACTGTCTTTTCAGTTTCTGATTCAGGATTTTGTTCTAATCTAAAGTAAAATCTCTCCTAAATTATTCTCCTGTGTCCAGCCCTGGACATCTGGCTCCCACAAGAACCTGTTATTCAGGTTTTTGTTGTTCTGCACAAGCCACCACATTCTTGCATAAGGATAAAGATGGTACTGTTTATTATGTAAGCCATAGTTAGGATATATTAATTGTCTTTGACCTTGTTATATACAGAAGTCTTTTTCACCATATGAAAAAAGCCAAGTCATTCTTGTTCTGCTTTTTAAATATAAATTATAAAATAAATATCATTTTACTCACTTTTCTTTTTACCCATCCTTTTCTTCTTAGTTCTTCTGCCCCTGTTCATTTCTTGGTCTGAGATTTCTTAGAAAAATATCATGTTGGAATTTATCCTAAAGGGGGGATATAATTCTAGAATTTGACAGTAGTAATCAGCCAGCCAAGGGAATTAGATGGTCCTTCAACATCTTTTGTTTGCTTCATCTCTGAAGGCACCATAGCTGAATCTGGGGACACTGATCATTTGTCTCTCTTGGTTCATCTACCATCCATAATCTTCAGCTGATATTGGCAGAACCTAGTGCAACCCCCCCCCCCCATCAAGATTCAAATAGATCCCTCAAATCTCTCCCCAGAATTAATCAATACCCTATAAATTAAGAAGCCCCTCAAGGCATAAATCCCATATAGATTACAAAGTTCAGGCCCTCATTATCCCCTGCACCAGACCCTGTAATACCCCTATTTTAGCTGTGAGAAAACCCAACACTCAAGAATGGTGGTTTGTCCAGGACCTCCAAGCAATAAAAAATATTGTTATTCCTTGACATCCTTCTGTTGCTGACCCTTATATGCTACTGATACCATTCCTAATGAAAGCAAAGTTTTCACTATAGTTGATCTGTGCAATACATTGTTTTTAGTATTCCAGTTGATAAAAAGTTGATACCCAATATCTTTTTGCTTTTACTTGGGAATAAGAGTAATACACTTGTACAGTAATGCCCCACAGTTACACAGAGAGTCTTTTTATAAACTTAAAAGCTTATTTGGATAATGTAAATTTTTCTGCGGGCTCTGCTTTGTCACAGTATGTAGATGGTTTCCTTCTCTGCTCCTCTTCTTAAACCTTTTCACAGGAAGACAACATTCACCTGTTAAAACTTTTGGCCTAAAAGGGACATAAAGTTTCCAAAAAAAATTGCATTTTGCTCTAACTCAAGTTCAGTACTTAGGGCACCTGATCTCACATCAAGGATTATATTTGGGTCCAGATAGGCTTCATGGCATCAAGAACTTCCCTAAACCTAAAACTAAGCACCAGTTATGAGGTTTTTGGACTGGTTGGCCCCTGTTGAAATTAGATTCTAAACTTATCTCTTATAGCTCAATATTATATGCTTTACTAAAAAATGATAAACCTGACCCCTGTTATTCAGAAAGATTGAGAAAGCATAGCTTACATCAATGGATAGGTCATTGAGATAGACAATCAATAAGGAAACAGTGGCTTTGAAAGAAATATTAGACCAAGTAAACTTAGTAGATATATACAGAACATTACATCCCAAAACAGTAGAACACACATTCTTTTCAAGTGCACATGGTATATTCTCCAAGATAGATGACATGCAAAGCCACATGATGAGCCTCAGTAAATTTAAGAAGGTTGAAATTATACCAAGAATCTTTTCTGACCACAATGCTTTGAAACTGGAAATCAGTATCTAGAAGAAACTAAAAAACACAAATGCATGGAGGCTAAGCTTCATACTACTACACAATGAGTGAGTCGATGAAGAAATTAGAGAGGAAGTAAAACATACTTGGAGAATAATGAAAGTAGAAACACAACAGTTCAACACTTTGGGACACAGCAAAAGTAGTTCTCAGAGGGGAATTGATAGTGATACAGGCCTACCTTGAGATACCAGAAAAATGTCAGTATGGAGGTTCCTCAAAAAAACTAAAAATAGAAATAACACACAACCCAGCAGGTCCACTTCTGAGAATTTACCCCAAGAAAACGAAATAGCTGATTCAAAAGATACATGCATTCCTATGTCTATTGTAGCATTATATACAATAGCCAATATAAACCATAAAGACTCCATCAAAAAAGTGATTAGAACTAATAAACCAATTCAGTAAAGTTGTAATACACAATGTCAATATACAGACATTTGTTGCATTTCTATATTCAAATAATGAACTAGCAGAGAGAGAAACAATTCTATTTACAGTTGCATTAAAAAGCATAAAATACCCAGTAGCAAATTTAACCATGGAGATAAAAGACCTGTACTCTGAAAACATAAGATATTGATGAAAGAAATTGAAACTGACACAAATAATTTGAAAGATATCCATGGATAAGAAAAATTAATATTCTTAAAAATGTCCATAATATCCAAAGCAATCTACAGATTCAGTGCAATGTCTATCTAAATGCCAATGGCAATTTTCACAGAACTGGAACAAGTAATCCCAAAATTTGTATTGGACCACAAAAGACCCCAAATACCTTAAGTAAACTTGAGAAGAACAAAGCTAGCGTCATCACACTCCCTGATTTTCAACTATATTTTAAAGAGACAGTAGTGAAAACAATATGGTAGTGGCACAAAAACAGACATGTGGATCAATGGAACAGGATAGAGAGCCCAGAAATGAACTCACATTTATATAACCAATTTATCTATGTCCAAAGGAAGCTAGAATATACAGTGAGGAAAAGACAGTCTCTTCAATAAGTGATGTTGGGAAAATTGGACAGCTATGTGCAAAAGAATGAAACTGAATCACTATCTTACACCATACACAATAATAAACCCAAAATGGATTATGTATTTGAATATGAGACCTGAAACCATAAAGTTCTAGAAGAAAATATAGGCAGTAAACTCTTGAACATCAGCATTAGTAATGTTTTTAGATGTGTCTCCCCTGGCAAGGGAAACAAAAGCAAAAATAAAAAAGTGGGACTACATCAAACTAAAAACCTTCTGCATAGCAAAGGACACCATTCAACAAAACAAAAAGGCAACCTACTGTATGGGAGAATATATTTGCAAATGATATATGGGGCTAATATCCAAAATATATAAAGAATTCACAACTCAACAGAAAAACCCCCCTTAAATAATCTGATTAAAAAATGAGCATAGGACCTGAATAGACATTTTTCCAGAGAAGATATACAGATGGCCAACAGGCCAATGAGAAGATGCCCAGCATCACTAATCATCAGGGAAAATACAACCACAATGAGGTATCACTTCTTACTAGTCAGAATGACTAGTATCCAAAAGACAAGAAATAAGTATTGGTGAGGGTGTGGAGAAAAGGGAGCCCTACTATGCGGTTGGTGGCAATGTGAATTGGTGCAATCACGATGGAAATCAGTATGGATGCTTCTTAAAAATCTAAAAATAGAACTACCGTATGACTCAGTAATTCTACTTCTGGGAATTTACCTAAAGAAAGCAAAATTACTCATTCAAAAAGATACATGCATCCCTATGTACACTGCAATATTATTTACAATAACCAAGATATGAGAGCAACCTGTGTCCATAGATAGATGAGTGGGTAAATATGTGGTCCAATTATAACAGAATATTAGTCAGCCATAAAAAGGAATGAAATCTTGGATTCTAGAGGGTATTGTGCTAAGTGAAATAAGTCAAAGAAGAGAAATACCATATGATTTCACTTATATGTGGAATCTTAAAAAAATTAAAAAATGAAACAGACTCATAAACACATAGAACAGACTAGTGGTTGCCATAGGGAAGTGGGATGTGGGTGGGTGGGTGAAATAGGTGTAGGAGATAAAGAAACACAAACATCAAATTTTAAAATAAATTAGGTGCAGGGATGAAAGGAAAGCATAGGAAATACAGTCAATACTATTCTAATAACTTATTGTGGTGAGCATTTAGTAATGTATATAATTGTCAAATCACTATTTTGAACACATGAAGGCAGTATAATATTGGATATCAAGTATATTTCAAGTAAAAAAAGGTAAAAATAAATAAAAGAAGTAGAAAGCAAAAATAAATACCAAGTCAAAAAATCCCTCATGACAACCCAAAATGATTTGCTATAAAAAAAAATAAATAAAAAGGAAAAACCTTTCAGTTCTCCTTGTCTTTATGGATTTGCTTTGTACAGGGAAGACCTTCATCAATCAGTCTAGCTAGAGATTTTGGAGACTTTTCAAACCTTTTCTAGGGATAGGACTTCTCTGGTCTTTGTGTGTTTTCTCAATTAAAGCGGTTTGTCTTCTGCTTAATCTGGTGTCTTGCCTCCCACACTGCAGTTTCTGGTGCTCTCAGAAGCTGGAGCTCTTACCCTGTTCTCACGTCCTCCAATCTGGCACTCTTTGCCTTTTTTGTCAGTGCTGTGAGTCTGGTGATTTAAAAACCATTTACTTTTCTTACTTCATTGTGGTATTTCTAATCTTAGGGTGAGTTTTTATTTCTCTAACACTGGCTTTAAGTTTGCATTGGTTGTGAATTGTGTTTATTTTCAAAATTATGTTTCTGTTGGTCCTTCTCCAGTTGATAGGAGCCAGGTGGCCTCATGAGGCCATTCAGTCACATGGAATCACTTTGCAATGTGGTTGAAGAATATAAGTTCTTCTTTATGTTCTACATAGAATCATAATACTGATTTTTTTGTACTCTTATGTCTTTCATCTCTTTAATGTATAGTTTGATTTTCTTTAATGTTTTTTTGATTCAAACCCAGACCTCCTCCACAGGACTCAAAGGTTATCGCTCAGTTGTGATAAAATGCAGAATGTGTACCTTGTATTCGAAGACTCAGTGTTTCACAAGGGTTACAAAGCTTTAATGTATTATTGTAATTCTCTGCTGAAATGGAAATGATCTTGAATAGATCTAAAATATACTATGGTAATCACGAGTTTCAAAAGACTGTAGGGGAGAGGCCAAGTTAGGACCAGTTTGAGTTCGTTTGTTTAGGTATAGGGCAAAGTAACCAAAATGTATAGATGGGTATTGCCAGCTAACAATATGCAGCTGGTTTGGAGGAAAGTAAGAGGTGGAAACTTGAATGCAAGTCAGAAGTCCAAGAGTTATGGGCTGAGATCAAGCCTACCTGAGTTGTCTATCCAAGGCAGCAGGGCCAGGCATGGATTTTGGTGCCCTGGTGGGTGGTGTATGAGGGGGAACCTGGGATACAGTCACAGAAGGCAGCACCTTCAGATCTGGGTCTGCAGCAATTGTACCCAGTTTCAGGGGGACCTTAGAGGTACAAAGGTATAAAAGATATATTTTAGACTGGACACATGCAGTGGGTGCCAAGTGGGAGGCTATGGTGGCCTAGGACTCTGTCTACTTCAGGGCATTTAGACAGTGGGAATGGGGTAGCCATTCTGTATGCTATTGTTAAGCTTCACTTGGTTGTGGGTGGGGTATGACTGGTGTCTTGCTAGTCTGAGCTGTTTTGGGGTCAGGTTCTAGGCCAGGCAGCCTTTAGTTAGCAGTGATCATGGTAGACATTTATGTTGGAACTATACCAGTGGGAGAAGGAGAAGCTCTATTTTGAGAAGTTAAAAACCCAGGCTTTGGAGCCTTGGAGCTGTGTTTGAAACTAGGTTCCAATATTTTCTGTTTTAGTAACTTATGACCTAGTATCTCTGAACTTTGGTTTTAGTTTTCTCATTTTCCACGGTCAAAGAATTATAAAAATAAAAGGCCTTGTCCAATAGAAATTTCCAATTATAGAAATGTTTTATGATCTGCACTGTCCAAATGCTGGCCACTAGCCATGTGTGGCTACTGAGCACTTGAAATCTGGCTGATGCAAGTGAAGAACTGAGTTTTAATTTTATTTAGATTTAGTTAATTTAAATATCTGCATGTGGCTAGTAGCTACTGTATTGGACAGCACAGCTATAGATGATAGCTGTTATAGGGACTGTTTAGAATATAAAGTTAGCTTTTTGACTGATACATTCTTTCAGTTACTTATTTTTGAGCATATAACATACTATTTGGTGTGCAATGATATATATAGCAATGTTCTTATCTTGGAGAAAAAAATAAAAATTGAAATAAGCACAAGAGAGACAATATAGACTTACAAGAGAAATGATAATATATTTTAATCTTGATCACAAAAGAATTGTAACATGCTTCATTAACCAGCACAATCTTTCCAATTCCTCCTACAAATACTGCAACCCTAAGAGATCATTTGCTCTTCTGAAGTTCTCTACAATTGGTATAATTCTTTTGTGATTTGGACAGGCAGAGAGAAAGGAAAGGAAATTTCAGGCGGCGGCATGGTGAAAATGAAACTAGTAGGGTAGGAACCTGCAAGATGTGCTCAGGACCTGGTAAGGAGGCTAGTTTGTTTAAGAACGGAGGTGGTGAGGCAGATGAAGCAGGAGAGGCAGTGTGGAAGGTAATTAAGGTTGTATCATGTGCTTATAGCTGTCTTTGAATTCGTGGCTAAAAAGCTTAGGATTTATCTTTCAGGCAGTGAAAATTCAGAATCATCAAAGGATTTAGAGCTAAAGAGAAATACAATCGGAGCCCTGTTTTAGAAAAGTGATCTTGGCAGATGTGAGATGAACAGAAAAATGAGTTAAACTTGCACTAGTCTAGGCAAGTAGGTAGAAGGTTTCTGAACCAGAAGGATGGCTATAGAAATGAGACCTCATAGAAGTAAAACTTACAGATATTGCTGACGGATTAGCATGTGATTGTGGAAGCACTGGTGGGAGGTGAGTCAAGATAGGACTCTAGGACTGAACTGTAGCATTACCTGAGGCTGGGGGAGAGAATCAAGTTAAGTATATAGGATGTGGTGAGAGATGGGGGTAGCTGTATTATAGTAAGAACTCTGAAGTGAATTGGAAGGTTTCACAAGGTAACAGTCACCTGATGGTTACTTGGCTACCAAAAAATCTGTGGAAGAAATAGTCACGATGTACACATTTTAGTGCTGCATCTAAAAATTAGCTTGAACCAACACTTAATCTGAACACCTCAGTGTTTTCTTATGTGAGGTCTGAAGCATGTTTAATGTGTTAACAAATACATGGTCTGCAGAAAGCGTAGATAAAATACCAATGAGCAATGATGCTACGAGTGTGCTCTCCTTCCGCACTGCCATCCTGCTCTCTGCACCGTCTCCAAACTCTGCTGCCTCTGTCATTTTTTTTTTAGAGTGTACAAAAAGCAAACACAATAAACGACTAATCTGAGAACCTGAATCTGGTGTCATGTGGTCTGGGTAATGAGCTTTTGTTGATTATTACCTAATAAATTGGGTAATTAACTAAAAAACTTTTGGTTCTTTTTCTTCCTTACTGGAATTGGAAGTGGGAAGTTAGACTGGTATCAGCCATTCTCTCCTTGTAGTCTTCATCAAATCTCTCATTCTGAGCCACAGTAAAGTGATTCTTCCAGTCTCCAACTGCCCCTGAAACAGCCATGGGGGAGAATCAGTACCTAGTGGAGGGATTTGCACTTCGTTTTTCTGTTTGTGTGATGATCTCTATTCCACATTATGGAAGGAGCAATATTGGACAAAACATTTCTTTTTGAGCCTGTTTTGCTTTCTCAACCTGAAGGGAGGAATTCCTTGTCAGATTTGTGAGACGGAAAAGCCTGTTATTTACTCACTGAGCCACATTCCTGGGGGAAATGAGCCAACTGCCTGCCCGCAGCAGGCCGTCAGGGCTTTCTTGTCTTTCCTTCCTGCCCTTTTGACATCAAAGCATGGAAAGTGTTTTTAATTATAGTTCCGTGGGAGGCAGACCCAGAAGGGCCTTGTGTCTGTGAGGATTCAAGGTACAGTTTTGTGGACAAACAAGATGTCCCCAGTTTTTCAGCTGCAGTCCTGTTACCTTCCCCAGACTGCCTTTTCTCCATATTGCTTACCATCATCTATTATGCTGTGTGTTCTTCTTGTTTATTTCATTTATGACTAGAGCTCATGAGGGAGGGAATTTTTATGTTTCGTTCACTGCTCTGAACGTTACCTAGAACAACGCCTACAAGTAGTAGCCACTCAATAAGTATTTTTGAATGAATGAATTTAACTGATAACATACAGCTTCTATAAAATAGATTCTCTACTCCATCTGAATTAATTCTGTGTATTTGCACCTCATCAGTAGGGCTCTGGAGGAATGGAGGTCAGGGGTTGGGTTTAGACAATTACTCCAATTGTGTCTAAATATTGTTTTCATTTCATCCATGGTTTCTTAAATATGTCTTTCCTCTGAATCATTCATTATAGATCTTATTTTTCTTAGCCATAGAAAGAAAACTCCCCAAAGGCTCGGAAATATTAGACAGTTCTTTCAAGATTATAACCAAAATAAAATATAAAAACCTTTTCTCATGAATGGAGAAATAGAGTGGTTCATAATCTCAGTAGGTATCGATGAATAGTTTGCCATTGGATTCTGCTTCATAACATCAAATGCAGTATGATGGACAATATTGTCTAGAACTCTGTCATCTAGGTTCTTTCCAATAAATTCTGCCAGCTTCCCAATTTCATGCTTTGGGTTCTATAATCAGAGTCAAAAGAAAAGTGGAGATTTGATATAAAATGATTAGTTTAAAAAGAATACTGAAAAAATCAGTAGCAATAATCAGTAACATCATGAGTTAAAATTTTAAAAAATCTGTTCTCAAAATGCTCAACTTTCCAGAAATGACTCATTTTAACATGGTGACTCATACTGTTTTCTTTTCTTTTGGAATCATTAATATACAATCACATGAGCAACATTGTGGTTACTAGATTCCCCCCATTCTCAAGTCCTCCCCACATACCCCATTACAGTCACTGTCCATCAGCGTAGTAAGATGCTATAGAGTTACTACTTGTCTTCTCTGTGCTATACTGCCTTCCCCGTGCCTCCCACCCCCATGTTATGTGTGCTAATTGCAATGCCCCTTATTCCCCTTCTCCCTCCCTGCCCACCCCCTCCACCCCCAGACCCTTTCCCTTTGGCAACTGTTAGTCCATTCTTGGGTTCTGTGAGTCTGTTGCTGTTTTGTTCCTTCAGTTTTTGCTTTGTTCTTATGCTCCACAGATGAATGAAATCATTTGGTACTTGTCTTTGTTTTCTTTTTATTAATTGAAATTATTAAGCTTTTTTTGCTCTAACATGGAAGTAAAAACTGCATAGTGTTAGTGAAACAGTCACTGTACAGTGACATGCAGTGTGTGGAAGAATGTTTTGTCCAACTGCCCTGCTCAAGTCAGTTATAGACGGGTTCTTGGTCAGCTAAATGTCTAATAGAAAGAATCTGTAGACTAAGGATAAGAACAAAGAAAGACACTGCACACTCTCTACTCTTCAGCACCCCTCCTAATTAGGGGTCTAGGAGAAGTCCCATCTGAGCCGGAAAACATTCTCTTTCTTTTATGCTCTATTTTTTTTTTTGCAAAAGTTCCTGTATTCCTTTATTTAAATGCTAGGTTAATAGAGGCTTGACCATAATCAAAATGCTGCAAGTCTAGAAGGGGAGGGGGGTGGAAACTGATATCTCCCAAGATTAACCTTCTCTTTTTAAAGATTATTGCACGTGTGATTTTTTTTTTCCTGTTTATACATTTGTGCTGCCTACATACTCCTGGCCCATTTCAATAAAATTGTTTGGAAAATAAACATAGCACTTTCTGAGAGAAGTGCTGTTTTTTATTTTTGGTATAAGTAATTCCACTTAATGGCAAAGTAAGAATTTAGGCAGATACAGGGTGCCCATTTACAAATAGGGGCAGATGTTTTAAGACACGAGCAAGAGGAGGCTCTTGTTTCTGACCTTGACAGAAATGTCCTCAGAGCATTGCTGTGGTGGCAGGGGGATGGGAAAGGATTTTTTGCACCCATGAGGCACCTGAGAGTGTCGATGGCTGGTGACACTAGTGCCAGCATACCCAAGTGTGTGGGCGTCTCTCAGAGGAGCCCAGTTCCAACAGAGCCACTGTTACCTTGTCAGAGGGACACATCACCCTGGGAGGCTGTGGTCCTGGGATGTCCCCTCAGTCTAGGAGTGGAGTGTAGGGAGGGGAAATGTTTACCGTGACAACTCTGTCTTCTGCTTTAAAGGCTCAGATGTCCCCAGTGTGTAATCTAACTGGCCTCCCACAGACTGGGCTGCAGCAGGAGTGCCGAGAGGAGCAAGCTCAGTGTGACACAGCCAGGGGACATCCCAGAACATGATCACAGAAACATTTAAGAGGGTTTTAGGGACTCAGATTAGATTACCTGTTTCAATAAAGCTTCTTGCTGGCATTTGTCATATGTGAGGATCTCCCTCCACAGAAGGGCCCATTCCTAGGGACATATCCTTACTTTGCTGCTCGGTGACACACGAGGTGGGCAAGTGTCACCTGCATGGAGTTGTCTGTTCTGGGCTAATGGTGCCTGTCTCCTGTCTCTTCAGTTTGTCACATCTACTCACAGAAGAGTAAACTCATCCCTTATAATATATAACTTTCTGCTATAATGTTCTGTAATTGAATATCCATATCTGGAATTCTGTGATTAGAACTTTCTAACCAAAATAGTGCACGTATCTGAGTTGTTCCCTTGGGACACGGTTGATGAGAGTGCCTTTGTCCACTTCCCCGTCATTTAGCTTTGTGGTGCCCTCTCTGGTGACGTAACACTTTAGTGCCAGTAAACACAAAGGAGGGCGTTTTATACTGGCAACTGTGCAGGTCACCCTCAGAACTCTCGTCATGGTTCGGGAAATACTGGAGATACAGTGGCTCACGGAGTGGGATCTGCAGAACAAGAAGAAGCTAGCTCACAGGTACAGGGAGCTGGCCAGGTGCTGGTGGCGGGCAAAGGGCAAAGGTACAAACTTCCTCTTACAGAATAAGTAAGTCCTGTTGTTGTAATGTACAGCGTGGTGATGCTACTTAATAACACATTATTTGAAATTTGCTAAGGAGTTGAACTTACAGGTTCTAATCACAAGAAAAACATCTGTAACTGTGGTGATGGATGTTAACTAGACTTATTGTGATCATTTCACAATATATACAGATATCAAATCATGTTATATACCTTTGATACTAATAATGGTTATGCCAATTGTATCTCATTATAAAACATAGAAATATGATTATGTTTAACTCTTAGGGTGTTTGGTAGAAACAACTGGATGAGGCCCAGCATCGACTGAACCTAGGAGGAGGGCATTTAAATGAATGTGCATGCATGTCCCCTGGGAACCTTACAGAACTATATGTTCTGCCTTAGCTGGCCTGGTGTGGGCACTGAGAGCCTCTGCAGCTAGTCTGTAAAGCACCTTCTGAATACCAAGGCTTCCAATTATAAATTCAAGAACAGAGACTGTAATTATTAATTGATCTCTGTATTTAGTGGAGTTGCAGGAAGTACTGAGTAGATTATCATTTACAGTAAACTCCAGTGAACACCATCTCATTTAATCCTTGTGACAGATCTTGGAAGAGTGTATTACTATCTCCTTTTTGCACCTAAGGAAACTAAGTTAGTCTCTGAGATGTTGAGTGTCCTCTCCAAGAATAATTGTCAACAGGCAATAAAGCCAGAACTTGAATTTGAGAATTTTGCCCCTAAATCATTAGTATTTTCCATGATGTCCTAATTTCTTAAACCATTTCTTGAAACTATGATGTTCCTCAAGTACTAATGAAAAAACCCAAAGTATGCTAGAAGATTTTTTCCCCTTCCAAATGGAATTTAAAAATAGACATGAAAAGGGGAAAAATGGTACCACTGTACTTTGCCATTATCTGCCTGGGTGAAAAAGGTGTTTTGTTACCAGCGCACCAGGAAGGTGCAGATGAAACTGTGATACATGAACTCATGACATCCCATGGCACTCTGATGCATGGACAGCCATGGCCAATGAAATGCAGCATATTCCATCCCCTGTTTCAATCTGTGGGTCTCCAGTGGGGTCCATACATTATGACTCAACTGTTCTAGGGTCCAGCAGGAACAGTTAGATGGTCTTACTACCCACCTTTTTCAGGTCCTCATAGAAGAGGTAGAGAATGCGGTGTTTGTCTTTCGCTTCCCACCATCCTTTCACGTGGTCATGCCAAGACCCCCAGCACACTGCAAAGAGGGGTGAAAAGCAGGGCAGTGAACCACAGAGGCCAACCAACAGATAATCCCCCAAAGGGAGAATTCCTAAAGAGAGGGAGAGTATGGCACTGAGTTCCTTCACGTTGGAGAAGGCAGAGCCCTTGGTGTTCTAAGGAAATGATTCTTTTTAAAGTGGAAATTTTGAGAAAGGAAGGAAGGAAAAGAGCTGAAGTCCCTCACCTTTCCCAGTCAGAAAACTCTCAAAATACTCTTCCCAGGTTCCTGGAGCAGGAAGTGCTTTATTCATCCTTTGGAAATGGTAGTAAGACACCATATTGTCCTTTGGGTTTCGTGCTACATAGATTATCTGGGAATGTGGGAGGAAAAAAGTAAAAACAGCATTAGAACTACATAAATTATTGCCCAGAAAAGTCATGATAGAGTGGATATATTCCATACTGGTGAATTTTCTGATGCTACATTCTTGTGATCATGGCTTTTGGGATGGCTTTTTGATCATATGAAAAGGATTCATATCAATTTTATTGGTTATAGTGAAGAGGAGGACTCAATTTTTTATTAACAAGTTAAGTGTTTTAAGAGGAAATCAATTGAATGCCATTCTAAGGTCATTCTAAGAATTCACAACTCCGAATTCTTTTTGCTCTTTACCTTACAGTTTTTCTCTAGGAAGGATGGTGGCAGCAAATGGATGGGAAGATGTGTTTTCAGGGTCCGTGGTGAGGGCATTGCATTAGCTTGTTCCAGACCTGTAAAATTGATCTTTCATCACTTTCCACTTTTTTTTCTACTTGCTTCACTGTTGCTGCTTCCATTACTACTACTTAGGAGTAACTGTCCATAGATCTGACCTGAGAGAATATATCTAGTCTATGAATGAATTTTTTAGCTAAAACAAACTTTAATCCAAACAACAACAAACCAAATAAATAAGAACCTAAAACAGTCAAACCCTTCCACCATGAAATTATCTTACTTAGGCTCATCCTGGTGGAATAAAATTAATTTCTAATTAGAGAATAAAAACTTAACTTGCTTTTATATAAGCAGTAACTCCATTGGAAAATGTCTGAGATACAGCAATGGCTAAAAAAAGATGAAAGTCACAGCATCCATTGATTAATTGTTTGAATGTTTAGATTTTTTTTTTTTTTTAGTTTTTCAAAGTGGTTGTGTTAATTCTTTTGTCTTTTTTTTAAACATTTTTCAGCTTAAATTCCTACAGTTTTGAGAGGGCTATTTGATAGTAAAAATTCTAAGTTGTTTATTTAGGACTGTAGTCACATGTGGCTGTTCCATGCTCACCGGATCCTACGGCTGGGATCACCCACTCGATGAAAGGAAACCTCACGTGCGTGGGTGCTCGCTGGGTCTTGTCTGTGTCGCCGTCATTGTGTAGTAAGTCCACTATCTCCTGAGTCCATGTTGTTCCTTATTCCACATGTAAGGTGCAGATGCATAGACATTCAGTATACTGTACTCCTTTGAATAAGATCTTACTTGTTAGAACACCTATGTGAATTTTAAATGTACATTTTAATGGAATTAAGAAAACATTTTTATCTTGCGTTATCATTAATATAAATTTTTATACAAAGACTGCAGTTTAAAGCAGATAGTAGCTGATGAATATACAGTTCATTTTTCTTTTCTGTCACAACCATTAATTGGTATTGTTATCCTATTGATTCAGCTGCATTGTTACTAAGAGATGTGGGAGGAAAGGTCTCTCACCAGACTGTGATCTCCTGGAGAGTAATTACTATCTGTGTGGTTTTCAAACTGTCTTGTTTCCCAAACACATAGTGTGGGGCCGCCACATAGGAAACACTTCGTGTATGTTGTCTGCACGAATGAACAAGTGATTAGTGCCTGGGCTTGATACTGATCACTAGCCCTTAGTATCCATTTTTACCTTTCTCTCTGTTTTCCCCTAATTTCAGGGGCTGAAAGGCAAAGAAATGAATTCCCTAGACTCCTTTGTCACTAAGATGCTGAGTACTGTTTCAATTAGCCTGAGATCTGTGGGCAGACAGGTAGAGGTCATCCTTCTCAACGTGGTGGCAGCTAGTGGTAGCTCAACAGGTCGCAGTGTTACAGGGCTATTCCCGCTGCTCACTGCCTGGGACCCAAGAAGCTGTACCCCTCTGTCACCACCACCACCAGAAGGGCCTCTGCCTCCCAGCTGGTGGTTTCTGTGTGCTGCCTGATCCTGATTTATATAGTGCCTACCAACTGAATCTTCACCCTCTGATGGAGACCTGTTGTACCAGACGTTGTGACAAAATGCATATCAGGAGGATGTTTGATAATTTAGGAGGGCTTTCTGAATCCTGGATAGGGGCTGATCTTTCTTATATGCCCTGACCATCATCTCTCATTACAGACATACTTTCTTCAGTTTAGCACTTTCAGGTCTCTAGGAGGGGCATAGGTTAGAAAACAATGAAAAAATTACATTTTCTATCCTAGAGGAGTTGGTCTCTAATGCTTCTGGCCCTAACTATTTCATCACAGGATAAACAATTTCTCTGCGACTATCAACTCAAATAAGATTACAGCTATTTGTACTAGTTTTATGTGCTTACTCTGAGATTAGAGTCATGGGCTGACTACCATTGGGGCAGATTCAATGTTACCAGAGGCTCAGGAATGAGTGGAATGACTTCTCCATTCATCCTCCAGTGGTCAACAATTCTAGTGTATTTTTTTCATTCACAGTTTATTACTGTTTTTAAAATTTAGGTGTAAACCTTATTTGTCATCTATGCTTGTTTCTTCTTCCTTCTAGTAAATGTATCCTCTATTTATATACAAAGTTTTAGTGATAATTAAATATTACATTGCTGGCAAGAATTTTATTTTTTTAGTGTGTTATTTGAATTGTTCAAGTTCCATTAACCCTAATGAACCAAATCTTAATACTCACATTTGGCAGGTGGAGAACAGATTAATTATTAAGCATTGTACTGAAATGACGATAACAAAGTAGAGTTGTGGATGAAATTAAAGCAGTGAGATGTGATTCTTACCATGGGTTACTTTTAGAAATTCACATTTAGAAAAGTTCAATCCTGAACAGAGACTCATGGTGAGTAAGATTGGAAAATCAGGACCAATAAGAAACTGATGGACACATAGGAGTCTAAGACACCCATTTGCCTGTAGTTTTTTAATTAGGATCTTTAGAGATAAACACACAAGAGGGGCTTGAACACACATCTCAGAAAATGCTTAGGTTTAGATTTTTTGGTGTGTATGTGTGTGTGTGTGTGTGTGTGTGTAACAGAAGTCACTGGCAAGGAGCTTGATTTTGCAAAGAGCAAATTTGGGTGTGAACTGAATACTGCGTTTTCAGTATACAAAGGTTAGTGTGCAAAAATACCTTTGGAGAATTGTTTCTCCCTGCTAACCCCCAAATTTTTATGAAGCAGTGGCTGGGTTCAAGTTAGTTTTATTTCTACAGCAACTTTGTTAATCTGATCATTAAAACAAGGAAGTAGGCTCACAACATGGTCTGAGGGAAGGTGGAAGTCAAAAGAATAGTTCTTGGACAGTGAGCTGGGAGACTTTTGAGGGCTTCTGAGATGAAATTAGCATTGCAGAACTAGAGCTCCCCAAGTTCTCCCCCAGGTCAGCCTTGGGATCCCCGTTTTAGCTCACTCACACAGAGCAGCTTTTTACAAGACCTGTAGCCTGTTTTCTTGTCTGTTTCTCCTGGGGGAGTAAAAAAACTCACTTTTTCCTGGGGAAGTAAAAAAATTATGTATGTCACAGGAAAAATTAAATTCTTAAAATTTGTAGGTCATTTAATCTTTTTTTGTGTGTAGTTTTAGTTTCCACTGTGATTTCTGTTAGTCACATCACTCTGCCCAGTAAACAACTTCTACTCAAGCCTAGAGCAATTTCTTTATTTCATCATTAACACATCTCTCCCACTTACCTTCCTAACTCTTTGCTTTACCAACCCCTCTCCCCTTCCACCTACCTGCTTTAGGATACGTAGAAATAAGCAGGTCATCAGGCTTGGCTTGGAATTTCCAGATCTGGTCCCAGGTTTCACAGGTGGGTGTGGGTTGAAGAATTTCCTTCACATAGTCCACACTTATGCGCTCGGTGCCATCAAATTTCAAATCCTCCATTTTAAGGCCTTTGGTGTCAGAGATCAGAGTACTGTTCTGAATAACATGTTAGCAAAAAGCAGAATTCTTGATAAAGTACAGACACTGCAAAACTCAGACCACAAGCCTTCCCTGGGACTGCCTGTGATGGCTAGCAATCAAGGGGAAAACCAGCTGCAGGCCTGCTGGCCAAGTTCAGGGAGCTCGGAACTGTTGTTTAGGCCTTTGTACTTAGGCATTTCCTAATGAACTTCACTCCGCCTCCCCAGCAGGCTGTGACGTGATACAGGAATTCACAAACCCCAGCTGCTCATTAGTTCATGTTCAAGGCTGTTCTTTTCTGTCGGCTTAGCAAGTCAGTGCCATGTTGTTTGTCTCTCTCATCTTTGTGTTCATAAAATCATGAACAGATATTCATTAATTGTTTTTCTTTCCTGGGAATTTTAAGTTAATTAGAAAAGTTGCAGGAAATGTGCCTGTGGAAGTATAGACTGCAATGTAGAATAACTTCCCTGAAAAGCTGAAGGGAAATTTCTGTGGGCTGTTAATCCTGAGGTCCTAGGTTTGAAAAACCCAGCACACATATCCAAAAGGCTCAGCTTTGTTAGTTTCTTAGAGCAAAATGAACAATGCTCTACTAGAGAAGATTCCCTTCCTTTTGTAGGCTGTTCAGTGTCACTATCAAAACATGTCTCATTTAAAGCAAAATGGTTGCAGAAAACTCTGGAGTGGCAGAAGATGGTGACTGTGTGAGGACACACACCATTTGCTTCTTCCTTCCAGGAGTTCAGTGTGGGGAAGTTGGGGTTTCTATGGCCAGGATCCTCAGGGAACTTAAACCACTTGATGATGTAACTGGCATGTTGCTAGGCTATTGCTTACACATCCATAGGCAATAAACTATTTTTGCACTATATGTAGAGAGCTCGGCCCTGTGCTCTGGGTGGAGGCAGAGACGCTAGTGCTCGACCTACCGCTGGGAGAACAAGCCGGGTAATAAACCCCTTCACCCCAAGAGCTTTCTAGTGTCATTTCTTTGATCACACTTGAATCCATAGTGAACTTGCTTGGGGCTGAAACCCATTGGCAAGACAGTTCACTTCCCAGGCTCATGCCAGAGTCTCCTGTAAGCCTTCTTGTTTTCTTAAAAGTCTTGGGATTCATTTATCCTGCTTGTTCCTCTTCCCAGAACTATTCCTGGCTCCTGCCTGAGCTTTTTCCCTCCTGTTCCAAGCACAGCCTCCTCCCTGCGGACCACGCCTAAGAAAGGCCAGATCCTTTTAGTTTTTAGCTAAGTGTACAGGTCACCCACCTGGTTTTCCTGCCTCTCTTTGTGACTTAATGAAGAACATATCTGGTCTTTGTCTCTGGCTCTTTGCAGAGTCTCAGAAACCCTTGGCATTTCCAGAGTTAGGGTATCTTTGGCTACTGATGAGTCCCTTTCAACTCATTATCCTCATAAAGGATACCTGAGTTTGTAGTAATGTGGTGACTCCAGTGGGCCCTTAGATGGTCCAGTAGAGAGGCTGGCCACACCAGAATCATGTCAGGCTCGTGATCGGAGGGCTGGAGCTTTCAGTCCCGTCCCCAACCCCAGGGGGCGGGTAGGAGCTAGAAAAGACCCCAGAGAAACCCTGGTCCCTGAGGCTCAGGGGACATTCCTGGCTGGTGAACACATCGATGTGCTTGGAGGGTGACATGCCCTGGTTCCATGAGGACTGGGCGTGGGTGCTCTGCATCCCCTCCGCCAAGAACTTGTGCTGTGCAACTCTAACGTTTGGTTGGTCCTGATCTTTGTCCTTTGTGATCAAACTGTAATGGCAAGTATATTGCTTTCCGTGAGCTCTGTGAGTCATTCTCATGAATTATTGAACTGAAGGGAGTTGTGGGATTCCCCGAGTTTATGGCTGGTTGGTCAGAACTGCAGATGGTCCAGTCCAGCCTTACAGTTGGCATCTAAAGTGAGGCAGTCCTGTGAGAGACTTTGCCTTTAGCCTGTGGGGTCTGCACTAACTCCAGGTAGGTAGTATCAAAATTGAATTGACTTGTAGGCCATCCAGCTGGCGTCAGAGAATTGCTGTTGGCACACCTGTCTTGCCCTCTGCAACCCTTGATGGCTACCTCAGAATCCCTTCTGTTCTTGGCAAACAGGAATGTCACTTTTTGCTGAAACCCTTTCCCACTCAAACCTTACCAGCATCCTGTGAGGGCCTTCATGTGGAGACCTCTGCCTATACCCCAGGCTGGGCTGCACTGTCAGCCTCTCGCAGGGCTGCAGCCAGAGATACCCCATCTGACTGGCGTCCCTAGGCTTGGTCCCACCACAGTGCTGCTTCTCCTCCTGGTGGCTTCTTTGGCTCTTGCGTGCCCATTTCTTGTCTGGGTCTTTGGTTCCTTTGAGTCTTCTTACTGTCCTCCTTAAATGTCCCCCTCCTGGAGAGGCTTTCCAGCCTCTCCTCGCTTGTGACACCTCCTTTCCTGTGAGCAGCCACCCAAACTGCTTTCACTTGTCTGTGTGTTGACCCATCTGTCTCCCTCACTCCACTCCAAGACAGTGAGATGGGGCTGGGCTTTGTCTTGTTTCCTGACTGTGTGCCAGCTCTGTGCCTGGTGCCTAGCCTGCTCCAAATTCTTGAGAGAAGGAATGGGCAAAGCTGATTGGAAAACTGAGGAACTCAGTCCTGCGAGCCACCTCAAGGGGGTCAGTTAGTAGATGAGCCTGGGGACTGAGGCTCAGAAGTCTGCAGACGAAAGTTAGACTGCCTGTCTTTGAGTCCTGTGCTCACTCCTAGCAGCTCTGAGCCTTGCGCAAGTCCCTGGACATCTCTGCCCTTGCACGTCACACTTTCCTCATGGGTAAGTGGGGGTCATGCAGCATCTACCTTCTGGTGTTGCTGTGGGGAATAAGATCATGTGTTTAGTATGTGGTGACCTCAGAAAAGAGAAGTTTTCGGGCCTTCCCTGTCCTTCAACTTTCCCTCTTGGCTGTAGTGAGACGGATGCACACTTAGGACAAAGACATCCAGGTGGAATTCTTGGAATTCATATGCATTTAAAATGACTTATAAAAATTATGCCTAGTTATTCAGTTAAATTTCTTTCTATAATCTTTACAGTTTGGGGTGTCAACAGAGTATGGTCTGGAGTTTAGCAATATCTTAGCAGTTTTGTTAGTATGTTGTGTGCTAGAGATGGAGGGCTGGGAGTTCTGGTTGGGTTTGCAAATAGAGCCAGGGAGAGTGGAAAGTTTCAAATAATTCGAAAAATTATCATGACTGCACATATGGTTCCTATTCTATTTTTACTCAATAATACTTTCTCACAGGGTCAGGATAATTTTAAAAAAAGTATTGTACTTATTATTGTAAAAGTAAGTTGATGCTTAGTCTACATTGTTAAGCATTACTTTGAAGTTCTCTTTCAGTTTGCTTTCAGACTGCCTTTAAATGCGGTGTCACCTGAGTATTTAATCCCTTCTGAACCCTCTTGACCTCACAGGGTTATGGAAGAATCGAGGTATGTAAGTTGTTCTGCAGACTTGACCCACATTGGGTGCCAAAATAAGTTAATGTCCTTTGTTCTGCTTCTTCCCTGAACCTCTCCTTTTCACTGTTGCTGTTGTTTTATAGGAGAGGGGAGGAGGGTCCGGCTCCGTGGGGACACTCTTTGGATGTCTGCTGGTAAACTAGGAGCTTGTTCCACCTTCAAATGGGACATATCTGAAAATTATGGCTGGGCTTTCCAATATGTTTTTCTTAGTTGAAGTCAGAATGTTGGTTTCTTTCCTTAAATAGGTGCTTGTTTGTACATTTTTATAAAAGGAATACATCAAAGATATACTTTGGTTCAGCAAGCTGTTTTAAAAGACAACTACTGGGAAGTGAGCTAAGCTTCTATTGAATAAAGTTGAATTGAAATTGCCTTCATTCCTTAAGTCAATATTTAGCTTAGGTTCATTATAAATGCATCATTTGTTATCCAATCTTTGAAATCATGTCAGGAGGAAGAAGGAACAAGTTCTATAATCAGTAAGATTGGAACTGCACCCAGATTATGCAAGGATTGAGAAATATCTGTGGTTTATCCATAACTTGTTTCCATTCTCCCTTTGTCTAATTAGATCGCCTTATGGTCATTCTCTCTGAAATACTCTATTCCAGAATTTGAGTAGGGAAAAAAATGAACCTGAAATGAATTGTATTACTACTTGCTCTTTAATCAGCTTCAGAGATTGAGGTTAGTTATGAACTCTTAATGAAGTGAAGAAAGAATGGAGGAAATCTTTAGTCTCAGAAAATTCCTTAAGACATAAAATCAATAATCCTTTACATTCTCAGAAAAATCAAAATATAGAACACCCAATTAAATTTGAATTTCAGATAAAAAATGAATGGATTTTTTAATATAAGCATGTCCCACAAAATATTTGAGACATACTTACACTTAAAAAATAATTTGTTGTTTATTTGAAATACAAATGTAACTAGGTGTTCTGCTTCATTTGGAAACTCTAACGCTGAATCTAATTTCAAAACAGAAAACCTGGCAGCCTAGTGAGTGGGATTAGGAATGCAGCTGAAGAAGAGAGTCCTTCAGAATCTCACATGACCTAAGTGACCTCTGTCTTGGGGAAATGTGTATTGTATGCACTTTCCAGTTACTGGTAGCTCGTTTTGTGGGAACAGCACCACCTCGAGGGTGACTGGGTAAGGAAACAACACATTAAAGTTTTCAGTGTGATCAAAGCTCTGAAGTGACAGGAACTGGCCTCAGGTGAGTGTTTCTGATGAGACTTTTATGTATGCTCTGCCCTGAGATCTCATTAATTTCAGCGGATTTGGGGGCAGGGGGAGATGGTGGGCACGTGTGGGCCTCATGTCCCTGCTGCTCCTGGAAGCTGACCTCACAGGGCTACAGCATATCCCAATACAGCAAGCACATTTCTAAGGGCCCAGCTTTCTCCAATGAAAAAGGAGAAAAAAAAATTTTGTTATCAAGAAAGGAGTCCTTGAGCTCCCAGCGTCAGTGAAGAAAGACTTGTTAGGAGCTCCGATTGTCTGGCAAGGTCTCTAAAGGGGAGGGGCACCCCTTACTCTGAGATAACTTGGAGAAACCACGAGGAGACCTATTTCTCTGGACCAGATGGCCGCTTTTGCCTTGTCGGTGTCACTAGGGGCTCAGGCCCGCTCCTTTTTTCTGTGAGGCAGCCAGTCCCGCCTCTTCCCTGTAAGCCACTCTTGAGTAGGGCACACGCTCCCTGCTTCCCTCTCCTTGCTCACCCCAGAGCAGGCACACAGGCTCTTTCTCTTTTCAAGCTTAATGCTTATTGCCACAAGGATACAGAAGGTTAACGGAAGGGGGATATATGGATCTGGGTATTTTACTTGTCTAGATTTCCTGACTTTGCCTCTGAGGCTCTGCAAACCTTCATGAGCCTCTGGGACCAGGACCTTGCTACTTTCAAAAATGAGCTGCTCAGAGGAGGCAGGGGTCAGCACTGACAGCGGGGAGAAAGGATGGAGACCCATAGCAGCAGGGACTTTGACCACTGAGGAAGAGGTCCCCAGAGATGAAGAGCGGGGACGGAACTCCTGTTTATTTTTCTCAAGTGCCTTCTATGTGTAGGATCTCGTGATGGCTTCAGTGGAAAGACACAGTCTCTGCTCGCAGGGGATTTGCAGTTCGATGCAGAGAGAGACATGAAAACAAGCAGTTAGAATATAGTACAATATTGCTTTTAGGGGGATATGGGCAAGAGTTGGAGAAGATTGGTGGAGGAAGGAGCACTGAGGCAGGCCCGGACTCAGGAGAGGTCCTGCATTTAACGCGAGGCTGACAGGATGTACCAGGCTCAGCCAGATGGATAGCAGAGGGCGAGGTGTTGTGTGTGGAGGCATGCAGAGATGTGGTCTGTTGGAGGAGCCAGTGGGCAGCGCTGCCAGAGGGCGGGAAGACTGTGAAGGGTGAGGGGGAAAAGGGCAAGGGCCAACTCCTGGAAGACCTTAGATGTTACGAAGGAGCTTAAGCTGGAGGCTGTGTAGATACAAGGGACAGTCACTGAAGAATTTTAAGCGTTGCAGCTAATGTCACACTTAATCTTTATACTGGTCGTTTGAAGCAGGAAGTTGCTTCCTGAATTTAAAGATTGGGAGATGGAAGCTCAGAGGAGTAAAATAAGGGCTGCAACTTCAGAGAGTAAATGGTTGAGGATTCAGTTCCATTTGTGTCTGACCGTGGAGTCCAGGCACTGACCATTTCACAGAGTGCTACCGCCTGGAGAGGAGGCATGTGGCAGGAGGGGGCTGCTAGCGTCTGTGCCCCATGAGAAGCATATGTGCTAATGAACAGTTCCGTGTGGGGTCTGGTCACCAGTGCCTCCAGGGAGAGGACCTAGGTCGGTCAGTTCCCTGCTCACGCTGTCAGCACCCGAGGCTTTAGCATGGAAGCTTACCATTAAGACAATGAAGTCAACTGTATGGTTTATAAAGCTTTAAAATGTAACTCAGAATTGGCATGTTAGGTCCCAACTAAGTATCTGGAGTGTCTGCTTAGAGTGAAGGACTGGCTGTGTAACTCGTGTGTTGGTATAGTTATTGTCTGGCAATAAAATGAAAGCCTGTGCAAAATGTGCCCACAAAACACCTATAAAAGATTGGGGCAGTGAACTGAGGCCACACACGTTATGTGATTGTTAAAGGTAGCTTCCCCACCCAGGGCGGAGTCACCAGCAGTAGCATTTTGGTTCCTGACAAGGTGTGTGAATATATGGTCCTTGATAAAACTGGGCCATGGAAAGTGGGAGGAATAAGGCAAAACTAAAGACCACTGTGGAATTCATTCTTCCTTTGGGTCCCCAACATTTGGAATTGCAGATCATTAGCAAGAATTCTCTGGCTGATAGTAACTGGCTCAGGTCTCAAACCACATAGAACTTTATTGAATAAAAATAAAGTACTGAATATGATATAAAACATGTGGACAGTCGGTGTGCCCTGGGCTGGGCTGGCAGGCCTTTTGTGCTCTTGCAAGGAAAGGAGTGCCAAAAATGTGGGTATTGCTACTCTTCCTCATAAAAATCTTAATCTCAGGCTGAAAATATGGTGTCCTCCATTTAAAAAAAAATCAGGTCTAAGTAGTAGAATCAGTGAGATTTGTTCTATTATTTTTTATTTTTCTCATCAGTTATAAGTACTTAATTTGATCATGAGGCAGTTCTGTCAGTAGCATTGAACACAATTAATTCAAAGTATTTTAGTACTTACACACCAGAGAAGGACTTTGGTCTTCCTGTGCCTTCCTCTGCTCTCCCCTTTTTTTCTTGTTCCCTTCTTCCACCCTTCTTACCTCTCTGAAATGGATGAACCACTGCTTGGCCCTGCCCTGAGGTGACTGTGTTGGGTGTTTACCTGTGTAGATGTCTCCTGTTGCTGGTCTCACAGCAACGAGGTGAGGAAAAATTAATAGAGTGTTTTGGGGACTGTTCAGTTCCCAGGCATGTCTCATTACTCTGCAGTCACATCTTAAACCCCGAGAGAGTAGGTAGGGAATTGAGGAGCAATAACCAATGGCCACATCAAGCAGTGAAGGGGCACAGACCTGGTAATAGTGCCTCTGCTTGCATAGTACTTTGTGCCTGTGTGCCCACATATCCACATAAGGACATCCTGCATGGGTCTTGGTGGCTTGCCAAGGGGAATTCTAAATGGAATGGGTACCCTCACTTGGAAGCAAGATTCCTGGCAGATGTCCTTGATGGAGGATCCAGGCAAGGGGAACTTTTTGTTCCTCTTTATCACTGGTTAAGAATGATACTAATGGACATGTAAAGGTTCAGGTTGCCTGGTGAGCTTCTCAGTGTCCATTTCATGATTTCCATGCATGTGTTTTCTCTAAAGCTCCTTCCAACAGTCCTAGGGATAATGGAAGTGATAGAGGTAGAGTTATTGACCCAGAGGATAGGAAGGGTTGAGGTAATGGTTCATGATACATTGTCAGCACTGGTCCATGCAAGGCCCCTCTCTCTATTCTCCTTATACCTCATTCCCATTCCTCTCTTCCCATAGAATTCATGACCTTTAACATGTATGTTTTGGTTTGTATGTGTTCTTGAAAAATGAATATTTTTGGTTTGTGTGTAAGTACTTTTTGATTTATAAACCATGTTGGGTTATATTTCTCACTTGGTCACTCACTTCCTCCCTCTAATCACAATATTTTAAAGATATCTTTGTGCTGCTATGTGTAAATCATTGCTTCTAATCAATTGCTTTTGGCTATCCCAAGATATGCATCCACCATGTTTTACCTCCTTACTTCCCTAGCAGTGGGTAGCAAGACAGCCTTCAGCCCCCAGCCAGCACAAATGAGGCTGCAAAGGGCATGAGCATGGATATCCTCATACAGGTTCCTTCAGGGAATTGCTTAAGCATTTATTTGGGATCTAGAGGTACAGGTGGAATTTCTGGGTCAAAGAATGTTTGTTTACTTGTTTTGATGGGGTATTGCCAGATTGCACTTCTGAATAACTGCATACGTGTCTACACTTCACCAGCAGTACATTATCTAGCTTTTTAATTTTTGCTTAACAGATATGAGGTGATAGCTCATGGTTTTCATTTGAATTTATTCTTACTAATGATTTTGAGCATCTCTTCAAATATTTGTTACTTATTTGTATTTTCTGAAAATTGTCCTCCACTGGGTCTCATTTGCCCATTTGAGTTTCTTGTATATCCTGAATATTGATCAATTTTGGTTTTGGACATCACAGTAAGTTTTCTCATTTTTTTCTCTCCCTCTTAACTTTTTCGTGATGTTCATTGAACAGAAATTTGAAATTTTGATGTATCAAATTCATTACATGTTTTTGCCTTACATTTTGTGTTTTTGAAGTTTTATTTTAAGAAAATCCATGTTGCTCTTGGGTCTCAGAGATCTTCATGAATTAAATGGACTTTAATCCTTATAATTTTACCTTTCATGTATAATCTTTAGTATACCTACAGCCCACCTTTGAATAAGTTAAAATGGGAATTTGGTTTTATTTTTTCTAGGTATCAAGCCATTTTCTTCACCATCACGTATTAACCATCAGTCCTTCCCCCCAGATTTGTAACATCTCTTTGTTCTCCTATATCCATCTATCCATCCTTTTCTCCGTCTGTCCATCCCTCCATCCACCCGTCCATCCTTCTCTGAGTGTTCTTTCTGCTCTGGTGACCATGCTGTCCAGGTGTCACCACTGCTTTGGCTCTACAGCTGTTCTCCTGTCTGGTAAGGGAAGTGCCCCTTTCATAGCTTCTTTTTAAGGCTGATCTAGCTGTGAGCATTTTCTTCTTTACTGTATATTTTACATAAGATTTTAAAAGTTTGATTGAGGTTTTGCTGAATTTAAAAATTGAGAACTGTACTAGTAGATATGGTTCTTTTTCTACAATACTTAAAAATATGTATTATTTAGAATTTCTCCTTGGTTTTGTTCTTAAACATGTAGGCTTTTCTCCATGTAGGTTTTTCCTTCTCTATGCTGTCCATCACTCTGTGAGCCCTTTTTAAGCTGATATCTTTTTCTTTAATTTTGGCAAATCTATTTCCACTACTTCATCGAACAATCGAACAATTCCTCCTCTCCACTTTACTTCTCCTTAATTGTCTAATGTTAGCATTTCTATTTTTCTCCTTATCCCAGCTTTTCTGTTATGTTTCCTGTCTATCACTTCCTGCTGTCTTCTGAGAGAATTCCTCTATCTGATCTACTTCATGAATTGTTTTTTAGCTGTAGGTATGTTGTTATTTATTCCACCTGTTGTGTTCTTTACCTCAGTTATTTTCATACCCAATATTTGTTTGCACATGATTTCTTATGCTGGTTGTCTTTCTTTTAAAGTGGCTCTGTTCCTCTGGAGTCTGGTTATTCCAGCCTGTGAGCTCCTGTTAACCGGAGCTTGTGTGTTTGTGTGTGTGTGTGTGAGAGCTCCACTCTGTGAGCTCCTGTTAACAGGAGTGTGTGTGTGTGTGTGTGTGTGTGTGTGTGTGTTTGTGTGTATGTGTGTGTGTGAGCTCCGCTGTCTGGTGTCTGGTACTGTGTTGAGAAGGGCTGTGGGAAGGGCTCAGGCTACATCAACCCCAGTGAGTATGGAGGGAGGAGGGAGGAGTGGAGCCCCAGCTCTGAGAATCTTAGCTACTCCTGCACTCTTCATACCTCTCATTTACTGACTCTCTTACCATGTAGTTAAATGATCACAGCTTCAGTTTTTAAAAAATATTTCAGAAAGCTCTAATTTCCCTTATTACAAAAGGAGAACATTCATTTCAAAAATAAGTTACATTCATTGATAAAAATGTAAAAAAATAGCATGCAAATAAGTGAGAAGGGAAAGCTGAAAGTTGGGGTGGTTTGCTTCTGGCCACACAGGGGCCCTGGGGCTGCGGCGGTGGAGGAACGAAGCTCCAGGGAGGCTGCTCTGTCTGTGTTTCCGTCCACAGCTCACTGTAGCAGGGCTTCTGGGCTGCGCTGTTCTTTGAAGGGCACCAGCACGGGTGGTCTGGGCAGCTGTCACTCATCTCACCCTTTAAGGGCCGGCAGTGATGGTCCCGAAGCCACGTGTGAGGAAGACGCAGAGCGTTGGCAGTTTCCCTTGGCCGGTCCTCTTCGGCTTGCTGCCCCAGCTGCCCTTCGGCCCGGGCTGCCACCTGATCCCAACCCTCACCCCAGTTTAAGTAGGCATGGGTGTCTCCCCAGGTGTCGGTAACCCACGTGCCCTTCGACTTCAATTTTTTACAGGGTTGGTTTTGAGGAAGGCAGCTGGCAGTCTAGCAGGAACCAGAAACTCCTGGGGATAATTTCTAAGCTACATAACCTAAGGAATTCATGGAAAAACAAGACCTATAACTGTTATTAGGCTTAATAAAAATAGTCTACATTGGGCAAGTCCATAAACATGTTTTTAATGTGGTATTAGGTCTACATTTTTCTGACAAAGATTTAAAAATGTGTATTTAAATTTCAGCTTGGGCACTTTCTACCTGTGAGGCCTCAGAAAATTTATTTAGCTTTCTGAGCCTCAGTTTCCTTATCTGTAAAATGGGAATAATATTACTTACCTCATGTTTCTGGAGAATCAAATGTGTCTGAACTGTTCAGACATACTTAAAACACTTATCACAGTGTCTGGCACATAGACCACCTCCACGGTAAACCTCTTTCATGTGGTTTAGAGCCCATCCCTCTTCTTTCCCAGAGGAGGGTGCCTGGACACCCTGCTTTCCCTAGACACCCTGATTATCAGAGTAGGGTTGGCTGCTTTGTGCTTACTGGGATATTTGGCTTGTACAAGGAAACAACCATGGTTCCAGCTTTTAGCCCCAGTATTTTTTTTTAATTGAAGTATAGCTGATATACAACATTGTATTGGTTTCAGGTGTACAAATAGTTATTAGCTTTTTAAGACTACTATGAGTTAAGCTCTTTAGTTGGCATTCTGGTACATTCTTGAGCTCATCCTTAAGTTGAAGTGAATGTTCATTGTTAGTAATTTATGTTATCCAGCCTGGCTTATGTCCCAGGCTAGAAAAATGCATGTTTAACCTAATGGAGACAGAGTGTGTAGGGCAAATATTCTCTCCTTGAAGCAACCATTGCTGTCTGATCCCTAGCCCTGGGGAAGAGGGTAGGGTATGTTGGGAAGACAGGTCCTACCATACGAGCAAAAAAAGCTGCTGTGTGTTTCTTTTGTTTTAGACTATTATTATTTTTTAAAGTGTAACAAAAAGCCATATGTATTATTAAGTGCATTGAAAATAAAATGTTCTTCAATTGCATTGTAGTGGGTCAGTTTGAATGATGAGGTGGTCTTTATGACATGTCTTGACGTTCAGCTTTACTTCACAGAGCCCAGTGCAGAAAGACAGGGACGTACCAGCCAGTGTTTTTAGTATTCATTGAATTGCTCAGTGATTTTTTTTAAGCCTCCCATGGTACCCAAAACATAACAACAAACCTTCTCTAACATAAAAATATAGCGTATTTCAAGAAAAACTTGGTATATGTATGCTAAAAAGTTATCTATGGGAGGAAGGATGACATATAATTGAATACCCTTCTGAAATTTTCCATAATAAGTATGTATTATTTGATAATAAAAATGTTACTTAAAAGTCTAAACACTTTGTAGTTAATGATAATGATAATAGAAAAATATTCTGGGGATTTAAAGTGTTTCAAGAGTTTATTTTCATCTAACATCTGAGTGAGAAAGGGAGGAAAACTATTATTAGGTCCCTAAAACACGTGAGGAAGCATTGGCTGGGAAATTCTGTAACTCTGACCTAGACAAGTAAGTGAGAGATCAGAAGACCTGAATCCTCTCTCTGTGCTAATTGCCTTTATTTATAGAAGGCTTATGATATGCCAGGCATTGTTTTAAACTATTTTCTTGTAATATCTTACTTATTCTCCACATCTGCTTAAAGCAGTCATTAATATTCTCCTTTTACAGAAGACACAACAGGAGAGCAGAGAGCAACCCCTAAGTGGCAGAGCTGGGATTTAAATAGAAAAAGGTTGGCTTCAGAGCAAGAAACTGCAAAATGGAAAAGGCACACACGAAAGAGCAGTGTATTCAGTGTGCTTTGCATCTGTTTTTGAGAGCAACAGGATGAACAGGTATGACTATAACTCTCGCTTTACCCTTAAAGTTATTAAGTGCTTACTCAGTGTATGAAGTATGTTTTAAGGTAATGAAGAAACAGGAAGAAACATTAGTGTTGCTGCTTTTGTGAGGCTCATGAGGTTGTGTGGGAGGCAGCAATGGAAACAAATAATTGAACACCCTGGAATAAATACTAAATATTAAATAATATATTAAGTGTATGATCTTGCTTGATGTCATTGAAGTGCTCTCACCTTAAATTTTGTTGGTAGATATTACATAACTAAAAATAGAAGTCACTTATGGCTTAGGAATGCACTTTCTAAATTCAGAGTTGATGAAATAAGCAGTGCTAATTGTTACACTATGGAGGATATGACAAAAAAAATAACAGGAAGCCTGCTGTGAATTTGCTCTTAGAAACAGGAGTGGAAGTTTAGTTTTTCTGTACTTTGAGGAAGTTTTGAAACACTCTATTGCAGATTGCTTCAAAAAGAGTCGAATTCTAACGTACTTTTTTGGGTGATGAATACCACATTTTAGGTCAGAAAGGTAGAATATTAATGTAGTACCAAAAGCTAATGGGACTATGCTGGGTTATTGGAACTGGTACATTAGATCAACATCCTGGGAAGGGGCAGGGCTTAATGATATCAGCTGTGAACACTGTGCTGTTTCCCATGTTCTCATTCTTTCTATGTCTTAATCCCATATCCATATAGAAAGACATGCTGAGGAGATGCAGCAACTACTGCAGCAACTGATCCTGCCCCGCCCATGGGCTCCAGCTGGCAGAGTTGACAGTCTGGTGCTGTTTGCAGTGCGATGGACCATCGCTCTTCTAAATGCAGAACAACCGCATTGAGAGTGCCCGATGGTTCTCAGACAGGAGCACCACCAGTGGAGCACGCGCCCCTCCTCGCCCTTCTGCGGGCTCTCTGGTATTGTCAAATCACAAGTATAGTGGAAGGTACTAAATGGCCACTTAGGATTTTCAAACAGTGAATATCATTTCCTCAATAAAAAAGAAAGTAAGCACAAAAATTAGGACTCCATTTGGAAAAATGGCTGATATGATATTTGAAACATTGGGTTATATTTTATTTTTTACAAAATAATGAAGCAGAAACATGGGGTGAACTAAAATTTATTCCTGGAATCTTAGAATATCATGATAAATCTGAATCACTTAAAGTTTGGAATTGGTAGTTTTAGGGCTTTTTAAATGGAAGTGAGGAGATTGAAGCAAATGATCTCCAGGGTCCCTTTACTTTCACTTCTGTGTGATTTGAGCTGGGTAATAAAGCCCTAGACCTCATTAACTGAAGGACTGAGCAGGGTGATACTTGTCCGAGGAAACGTTCAGGTACCACTGATTTGCGGTGCTTGCTGTGTGGAGGTGAGCGAGGAAATCTCAGAGTGCTAAATTGTAGAGAGGCTGCCCTTGGTTCACTCACAGCGAGAACATGGGGCTGGATAGACAGTGGGTCTGAACGCTTACAGGGATTCTGAAATTCTTTCCTAGATAATCTTGATATTCTGCTCCCAAACGTATCCTGCACTTGTTCTCGCACAACAAGGGAGACAACAGTTATGCAGGGAAATGAGTTGTCAGCTCCTTGGGGAAGACATGGCATTAATCTGAAACACGCAGCAGTGAATTGGGGTTATGGCTCCATAATATGTCTCCAAATTTACTGGCTGAATGTGGACATTTTAGAATTTAACTGAATGGTCCCCAGCCATTCTGCCATCCCTTGGGTCATTCCCTCATATGTATTTGTGAGACAGTTTATTTGTAAAGCCTTAAGATAAGAATAATATTATATAAATAAACCTTGGGAATTTACATAGCAAAATATTTAACAGATTCACTTAGAAATATAGAAAGCCTACTGTTTTTTAGTTATTTCCATCCTAGCCAAATAAAATATATTTGTAAATACCTTGGAGAAGATAAAGTTCTTATCTATCATTATTCTGTGTTTCTTTATGTTATTTGCCTCTATCAATTGTCTATTTTTTATTTTACAAGTTGGCAGCCCATGGCCAGATCAGGTCATCAGAAATATTTTTGGCCTTTATTTAAAATTACCAACATTAAAACCTTGGACATTTTCACAAAAAAAACCCCAGATTTTCAGCTTTTCCTGATAAAAACAGAACAAAACAGAAATTTGGGTGCAAGAGCCCAGTGGTTAGCTGGACTCTGCTCCTGGGTTAGGCATAGCCCTTGGCATCCCGCAGAGTCATTCGGCCAGTAGGCTTCATTTTCTCATTTTGCTTGCTGTCTCTTACAGGTAACACATGTTTGTCTTAGAGCAGTGCATCTGTGGAGGTTACAAGCTACACTCTTCATCTTGCTGTGGCTGACATAGTAACGTTTTAAAGCAAGTGCTAGGTTATCAAAGAATGAATTCTATAAACTCTTTTTAAAAACAGCATTAGGTGCAGAATTACAACATAAATATTAGTAAGTTACTCATTTTTGAGAAAAGCATATAATCCATTAAAAAGTTTATACATTTCTCACTGACACTCATTTTCTCTTTATTTGGCATTATTTATAGGAAATGACAGCAGATCTATAATAAGGAAATCAGTTTCCCATCCACTTTTATCACCTTTTATTCCTGGTTATTCTTAAGAGTGAGGATATGGTACTTACTTGTTCCAGGACAAATGAGTTTCCTGCTGCCAGAGACTGTAGGCATGTGGACGACTGTGTGTTGTGTTTGAAGTCAGCACTACACTTGGTAGGTGACAGGAAGTCAAAGCTAAGTTAATCCGTTCCCTGGCAGCTGCACTGCACAGCCTTGGCATGCTTTCTACCACGGCTCATGCTGTGCTCAGAGAGTCCATTTTTGTTGATTTCCTCGTTTTCGACATCATGGTCTTGTGTTCCTTGAGCATGGCACTGCTGTTTGTACACAGAGGATGACCATGTGGAAGGTTCCGGGAAGACATCACTGGGAGTGTGCCTGCTCTTACTTGCCTTACCAATGGAATGCTTTTCCTTCTTTGGTTTTAATGAAGACTATGTTGAAAAGCTGTTAGGCACCTGGGAAACCAGGCATCTGCTTCACTTAGAGGCAGCTTTAATGATTGATTAATCATTTATTTCGAGAAGACACCAGAAGAAAGAATTGGACTTCAAGTGAGGAATTGTACATCAATTTCCTTGCATTGGAAATGGATTAGTAGATAATGTCACTTCATGAGATTTTACCACAGTTTTTCCAAAAGTTCTACACACAGGTGAGTTACCAACTTGTATAGAAGCCATTGGAGACACCCTTGCTTACTGACTTGAATCTCAACTCTGTGTTGATGTGCAGAAGCTCCAGTTGGGTTCATATTAGTCATATGCTTCATTTCTTACTACATTACTGGGTTAAACCATTTTGCTCCTAGCATTCAAATGCTGCTCAAGTAGCAGTAACTCTCCTGGCCTATATTAAGACATCTCCTTGATCCAGTAAGCCACAGGCCCCCTGTAGTCACTCAGTTTTCTTTTAGAGACAAGGGGTCATATTGCTGTGGGTGGGCTCTGGTGTCCTCACCCAGCCTTCCTCAGAGTAGGTGACTGCCACCACCAGTGTAATGATGTCGCCCCTCATCCCCAGCTGGGCCGTCTCTGTGGCCCTGGCCTTGGGCTTGGGCTCTGAGTCTGCTGCCTGGTGAGGGTACCAAGTGCTGCCCGGGGGCCCTACCCCACGGTACAGCCTTGGACTTACCTCCACCCTCCTCAGGTGCAAACCCTGATTCTACTAATGCAGTGGGAGAAGCCTCCCACCCAGCCTCACTTGCATTTATCACACATTTTGGATGTCATACGGGAGTAAGTACTGTGGGAGGGAGTGCAGGTTACAGGCCCGTTCCTGGGAACATGCCTGCAGGATTGGCAGTGACTCCTGCCAGGCAAAGGGGGAGTTTCAGTGGGAGACAGGAGAAAATGGGACAATGGCAACAGAAAGTTTCCTGGATTCACCAGAGAGCATTCATGGTTCTTGGGATCAGCGAGCATTCCAGTGAGCCCACGGCTGAAGGATGCTGATGAACATAGGATGGTGTCCCTCTGGAATCTGGGACCGGCACCACCGAACTTACACACTCTCACATGTCTCTGATGTTTTTCCTGTTTCCCTGCACGTGGCTTATCGTGTACTTAATTACAGGCTCAGCTAGTGCAGAAAGTCCCATTTCTTTTCACATGCACTAACGTGCTTGTCCTTTCTGCCCACAGTTTGCCTCGCACCTCATCTTCTCTGGGCACACCTGGTCCTAGCAGTCATCGGCCCTCCGCCCAAATGCCTTGGGTGCCGCCTTGCGGGGCCTTAAGTGCATGGCTCAGCGTTGCGCCCTCTGCTGCTCTGCCTCAAGGCGGCCGGGGAGTCAAAGCCATGAGCCCTATTCCCCAGGCTGGGAGTGCCCAGCCTTACTTTCTCAAAAGCAGGACATCAACAGCTTCTCTCCCTCTCCTCCATCCCTCCACCCTGGGTTTTTCCCCCTGAAATTGTATTCTTGGGTGGCTCTTTTCCCTTCCTTCACCCCTTAGTAAATCATAGTGCCTGTGAATTTCTACTTCTAGGGAACCTGCCTAAGACAGGTTGTTAGCCCACCTATAAAGGAAAAAATGGACACTTCAAAGTAAAATATACTGTTCCTCCTATTTCTCTTTTCTGCTAATTCAAGGTATTAACCACAGCATTTGAATCTCCAAATTTTGAGCATAAGTGATTCATGTCTGGGTTTATTCATTTAGAATCAACTAGTATCTGTTACAGAAAAGGACTCTGGACCCTAGAGGAGGCAGGAGTCGGGGTGATAGAGCTCTGCCCTCTCTCTGCTGATATAGCACCACTGTCTCCTCCTCTGGCCATTGGAGGAGACTTATTCCATAGGGTCTTGAAGGATTTCAGCATCTCGGGAAACCTCTGATACGTGGCCCTGGAGTTTTAGAAGTAAATTATTAAGTAGGACACCTTGAACTTTTGAGTCCAAGGGGGACGGATCCTTTTGGGTGGTGGGGATACAGGACTGCTGTACCAAATGTGTGTTTTGTGACCAGGCAGCGAGCTGTGGTGAAATACCCAAGGCCTCATGTCCCTACTCCCCTCAGTCTTTCTGGGGCTCCACTCTGGGGGGCTTTGCTTTCCTCCTCCATGACCCTGCTGCGCCTTTCGGTCTGCATCAGTGCGTATCACAGCCCACTTGGCAATGCTGGTGGCCTTTACCCTACTATGAGGCTGCTGCTCCCTTGGGGGAAGGAACCTTGTTTTCATAGTCTTCTTATGCTGTTACCCAGCATGAATGAGGCCCTCGAAATATCATGTCTGTTATCACATGGGTGGAGCTGGCATTTTTACTGAGTTAGATCTGAATACTTAAATCCCTTACATAGTCATTACATCCTGCCCCCCTGACTTTGGGTGAGAAATGAAGCTGTAGGTAAGATGACTCCATTTCACAAGCAGGGTTTTTGTGAACAGAAAGCTTTGTTCTGAAGCACTTGGGGAGGGCTGAAACTTTTGAAAGAAATGCTTTAACTCAAAGAAAATTATCACAGAAGATGGAAAGAGGATACATAGAAAGAACAAATGATTAAATATGTATTATATATTACCTGTTTATATATTGAAATTCACTTAAACACTAAAAATTCGTGAAGAGAGAAGGAAAATACTGAATATTGATACTAGATAACTAAAGTCACATTGGAGTTAATCCAAGAAGCAATGAGAAATTCAAGACTAAGGAACGTCCGGATCATTAAAAACCCTCACATCAAATCACACAAACCACTAGTGGTACTTGGGAACAGGTTTCTCTTCTACCTCACAGAGGTTGGTGAGAGAATACATGTTGTTTCCTTGCTCTGCTTTTTAGAGTTCCCTGCAGAATGACAGAGAGGTATCAGCCATATTTTTCTCAGTCTTCATTACATTTCTTGTTCTGAGCTTCAGTGAAGTGATTTTTCCAATCTCCCACAGCTCCTGAGAAAAGTAATGTATAGCATATTCAATGACATTTTCATGAAACATGACTATTTTGCACTCAGATAATCCCTCTCCTCTGAATACTTAAATCCCTTACATAGAAATTACATCCTGTCCCCCTGACTTTGGGTGAGAAATGAAGCTGTAGGTAAGATGACTCCATTTCACAGGCAGGGCTTTTGTAAACAGAAAGCTTTGTTCTGAAGCACTTGGGTGAGGGCTGAAATCTAGACCTCGGCTTCTGTGATTCTCTGGATCACACTCTTGAGCTCTCTGATTTACCAGTATTTTCTGAACCTTCAGTACATGTAACATTCTGTTTAAGTTAACTGGATTGAATTTTCCTAACGTCTCTTTAGAGGTCCTTGTAGGGCTGATGGGAGTGGCTGTATCTTCAGAGCATTATCTGCTTCTCCTATTTTTGTCTCTAGTTCAGGCAAAACTCCTAGCTGAACATAGCTGAGAAAGCTCCTTTCCAATTTAAATTATTGCTGTTACATATAATTAAAGATATAGAATATGAAGGAACAGTAGGGTTGTTTGACTTTGTTTCATGCTTACACAATACAGTATTCAAATATTTTTTTAGCTTCAATAAATAAAAGTGGTCAGAGACTCCATAGAAAGCTATTTTTCTTCTAATTGGTCAATGTTTTTGATTCACTTAGACTCTTTAAGATGTGTGATGTAATTTTCATGTGTGAAATGTAAATTTTCTTAGTTTTCTAGGGGTAAAAATTATATGACTATATTGTTTATCAGTTGGTTTACAATAAAATTAGGCAACTGAGTGACATTATCAAAATGGTGGAGTCGGAGCCTTCATTCCCACCTCAAAAAAATATTAGAGAGCTATCCATGGAATAACCCTGAAAGGTTTGAACGAATCTAATTGAGAACCTGAAGCAACACAGTGGAGCAGAACCAGAAGAGTAACCACAAAGAAAGGACTGCTGGGGAGATCGGCATAGCTGATGGATAGTAACAAGAAATGGGGGAGGGAGCTTCAGTATCAGACACACTGAGTGCCATTGTCTCCAGTTGCCTGTTCTGCAGAGGACCCCAGCAGCCTCTGCCACTGAGTACCTCATCCCTGTAGCTTTCACAGTGAGGGACACTGTAGTGTTTGTCAGGAGGGTTGCCAGCAGCCTGCTCTGCAGAGGACTCTGGTGCTTTCTCCACTGCGGTACCAATAGCCATCACCCAACAGCCATCACTGCAGATCCATTAGAGAGGAGGACACTGCTGTGTGCCCTGGGACCCTGGCTTCCACTCACCCGAACTCCATGCATGCTCTGAACCCCAAAGCTCCAGCCATTCACGGCATGCCCACCCTGGAATAAAAGTGGCCCCTTGATCACTTTGCATGTGTCTTCACTCCAGACTGGATCCATGGCCCCTCTGCAAGTTCCCACACCACAAAACCCAAAACACACACTGCAGTGTGTCTGCACCCTGGGTCCCAGAGCTGTGGTTGTTTTGCACACGCCTGCACTCAGATTCTGGCTCTGCAACAGCTTGGCTGCACCCACACCTAGGACACCAGAGCCACTGCCACAGTGGCCAGGACCCTGGAGCCACTGTAGCTCTGTGAGCTCCCACGTGCTGGAGCCTGGTTCCATGGTGGCTCCATGAGGTCTCACCCATCAGACACTTGTGTCACCACCACTGAAATTGTACCTTCAAGCCAGATCTAATGCTAAGAGGGATCTCCTTGGCCATAACTCCCACTGTTTGAGATCAGGAGGACCCCAGCAGGCATTGCCAGTGAAGACCCTAATAGTTTATTCTGCTGCTCTGAAAACCTGCGGTCAGAACCTCCAAAGACCTCTGCAACCTGATGCTGACCTCAACTGTTGGAACTGCACAGAGACCATCTGCTGTGTCTTCCCTAAAACTGGATTGCTGAACCCCCCTTAGCCAGCAGCCTCATATCTACCCATAGGTGAAGGTCTTTCCCCACTGAAACCAAACCACAAAGTCTGAAAGAGGTGATTACTCCATTAAATGTGAAGCCATCAAAACAGATTACAAGAAACATGAGAACTCAAGGGAACATGACCTAACCATAGGAACACAATACTTTCCCATTAACCAACCCTCCAAAAATGGAGATGTATGAGTTGCTGAATAAAGAAGTCAAAATAATTATTTTAAGGAAGCTTAGTGAGCTACCAGGGAGAATGGACAACTCAAGGAAATCAAGAAAACAGTACATGAACAAAACAAGAACATAGACAATGAGATGGGAAACATACAAAAGAACAAAACAGAAATTCTGAAGCTGAAGTATACAGTGAATGAAATGAAAATATGTGACAGAAAATTCAGCAGCAAATTTCATCAAGCAGAAGAATCTGTGAATGCAAAGGCAAGAGCAAGTCATTTGAAATCACCCATACAGAGAGAACAAAAAGAAAAAGTAAAAAAAGACCATGGAATTTATGGGACACTATCAAGAGAACTCATATACAAATCATTGGAATGAGAGAAGGAGAAGAGGGAAAGGGACAAAAGCTTATTAAAGATATACTGGCTGAAAGTTCCCAAATCTAGGGAGAGATGTGGACATCCAGGGACATCAAAGGCCCTCACACAGATTCAACCCAAAGAGGTCCTCACTGAGACATACTGTAACCACACTGTCAAACATCAAAGACAGAGAAATCTGAAAGCAAGAAGAGAAAAGAGACTTCACAAACGAGGGAACCTCCACAAGGCTGTGAACGGATTTCTCACCACAAATCTTAACAGGTCAAGAGAGAAGAAGGTGATACATTCAAAGTACTAAAATTAAAAAAACACCTGTCAACCAAGAATACTTTCTTTGGTAAAGCTGTGCTTCAGATATGGAGACAAAGCACTTTCTCAGACAAACAAAAGCTGAGGGATCAGTCATCACTAGACCTGCCCTACAAGAAATGCTAAAGGGAGATCTTCAAGCTGAACCAAAAGACACTAGTGATGTGAAAACATGAAAGTGAAAACTCACTGGTAAAGCTTAGTTTGTAGTGAAATTCACAATACATGAGACTGTAATTCCGTTGTGTGAATCACTTTTAAATCTAGTACAAAGGTTAAAAGACAAAGTATTAAAACAACTATAGCTATAGTAATTTGTTGAGAGCTATATATATATTATCAAATGATGTGAATTGTAACATCAAACAACAAAATGGGTGGAAAGGAGTAAAAGGGTAAAGTCTTGTATGCAGTCAAAGTTGTCAGCTTAAAATAGACTGTTATATCTATAAAATGAAAGCCTCATGGTAACCCCAAAATAAAAATGTATAGTAGATATGCAAAAGATAAAGAGAAAGGAATCAAAGCTTAACTTTACAAAAATCACCAAACCACAAACAAAAACACCAAAAAAGGAAGAAAGGAACAAATGAGAGAAGAGCCAGAAAATAATGTAAAAATATTAAAAAGTCCTTACATATCAATTTCTTTAAATGTAAATAGTTTAAATTCTCTAATCAAAAGACAGAGTGGCTGAGTGGATAAAAAGGCAAGACCTGACTGTATGCTGCCTACAGGAGACACACTTCAGCTTTAAAGAATAAGCTGAAAGTGAAGGAACAAAAAAAAAGATATTCCAAATGAATGAAAACAAAGAGAACAGAGGTAGCTATATCTAGAAAAAATAGACTTTAAGTCAAAAACTGTCACAGAATACAAAGAAAGTCATTATATAATGATAAAGGGATCGATTCTTCAAGAGGATATAACAATTGTAAATATATCTATGTCCAACACCAGAGCACCTAAATGTACAAAGCACATACTAACAGATCTGAAGGGAGAAATAGAATGCAAAACAGTAATAGTAGGGGAATTAAATATCCCACTTTTAACAATGGATAGATCATTTAGCCAGAAAACATTTGACATGAACTACACTTTAGACTAAAAGGGCTTAAGAGACATATGCAGAACATTCTATTCAACAGTGGCAGAATGCATATTCTTATTAAGTGCACATGGAACATTCTCTGGGATAGTCATATGTTAGGTCACAAAATATGTCTTAACAAATTTAAGAAGATAGAAATCATATCAAGTATCTTTTCCAACCACAGAAAACAATGGTGGTGAAAACTGGGAAATTCACACATAGGTGGATTTTAGAGTATACTCCTTTGAAGAGTCTAAGAAGAAATCTAAAGGGAAATAAAACATATCTTAAGACAAATGAAAGTGGAGACACAACATACTGAAAAAATACAGGATGCTGTAAAAAGTACTTCTAAGAAGGAAGTTTATCGTGATAAATGCCTACATAAGAAAACAAAGATTTCAGATTTAAAAACCTAACTTTATACCTCCAGGAACTAGAGAAGAGAGAAGAAATAAGGGCAAAGTTATCAGGAGGAAGTAGATAACAAAGGATAGAATAGAAATAAGTGAAATAGAAACTACAAAACCAGTAGAAAATATCAATGAATCAAGTTGGTTTTTTGAAAGGATAAACAAAATTGACAAACCTTTAGCTAGACCACCTAAGAAAAGAGAAGATTAAAATAAAAGCATAAATAAAAGAGGAGCCATCACAATGGATACCATAGAAATATAAAGCAATATAAGAGACTACTATGAACAATTACACAGAAATACATTGGATAATCTAGAAGAAATGGATAAATTCCTGGAAGCATTCATCTTAGCAAGACTGAATCATCAAGAAATAGAATATCTGGGGAGGAGCCAACATGGTGGCATGAGTAGTTCAGTGGAAATCTCCTCCTAAAAACATATATATTTTTGAAAATACAACAAATACAACTATTCCTAAAAGAGAGACCAGTGGATACAGTACAACAGCCAGGATACATCTACATCTGCAAGAACTCAGCATCACATGAAGGGGGTAAGATACAAGCCATAGCCCGGTGGGACCTGAGCACTGCCCCCCACCCCAGGTCCCCGGTGGGAAGAAAGGAGTCGGTGTGGGGAGGGAGAGGGAGCCCAGGATTGCTAAATACCCAGCCCTAGCCATCTGCACCAGGAGCATGGACACACGGTGCATAGTGTGCTGGATACTAGAGAAACAGAAAAGCAAAACCTGTGAGCAGGTCCCCGTAACTGGTGCCCCTGGGACAAAAGAAAAGCGACTGCTTTTTGAAAGTCTTAAAGGTACCGGAGACTCACAGCTGGGCGGAAGTGTCCCGGCACACTCAGCCTAGCAGCTGGGAATTCCAGGGAACTCTAGGTGACCTAACCCCCTGGGTGGCAGCGCAGCTCTGAAGCCCCTCATGGCGATAAGCAGCCTGCAAGTCATTCCCCCAGCTGGCACAGACCCAACACACTGGCCCAGTAGAGGGAAAACGGACAGAGGGAAAAGGAAGGTCAAAGGTTATAACCATGCTGATGGATCTGCAGAGAAATATGCAAGAGTTAAAGGATAAAGTTGGGAGGGAGAATACAAAAATAAAAGCAGGGAGTGGCCACGAGTGCCAGCGGTGGTGGAACCAGAGGGGCCCAGGAATGGATTGTGTGAGTAGTGGCAGCAGTGGGTGAGTGTCCTGGGAGTGGCCTGCACCTGCTGGAGGTGGTAGTGCCAGAGGGGCCTAGGAGCAGCCCGCACAAGCACGTGGTGGCGGCGGTGGAGTGGTCTGGGAGCAGCTGCACTCCCAGCAGCTGCCCAGAATCTCCTCCCAGTAACCAGCTGCCTGGGCAAAACCCAACTGCCTGGTGGGGCTGCTGCTCTAGCAGGATAGCATGCCCAGCACGCCTGCCTCTCCCCTCAGGGCTCTGCATTACCATGACAGAAACTGAACCCACAGCAGCTTAGGGGATTAATCCAGAGGCTGCTCCAGGAGTGCAGGTAACTGGCACAGGCAGCGGAGAAGGTAAGGGCATCCAGAAAGCAGGAAAGGACTTTGTTCTCCCAGCTGACACATGTGCTACCTGCCTACAGCTAACTCTATCACCATGAAAAGGCAGAAGAATTTGGTCCAGTCCAGAATTACCCAGACAACCCCTGAGAGAGGGCGTGGGGAGATAGATTTAATCAATCTTCCTGAAGAAGAATTCAAAATAAAGGTTATAACCATGCTGATGAATCTGCACAGAAATATGCAAGAGTTAAAGGACAAAGTTGGGAGGGAGAATACAGAAATAAAACAATCTCTGGAAGGACTTAAGAGCAGACTGGATGAGGTGCAAGAGGCCATTAATGGAATAGAAATCAGAGAAAAGGAACACAGAGAAGCTGAGGCAGAGAGAGAAAAAAAGACCTCCAGGAATGAAAGAAAATTAAGAGAACTGTGTGACCAATCCAAATGGAACAATATGCACATTACAGGGATAGCAGAAGAAGAAGAGAGAGAAAAAGGGATAGAAAATTTCATGGAAGAAATAATTGCTGAAAACTTCCCCAAACTGGGGGAGGAAATAGTCTCTCAGACCATGGAGGCCCACAGAACTCCCAACACAAGGGACCCAAGGAGGAAAACACCAAGAAATATAATAATTAAAATGGCAAAAATCAAAGACAAGGACAGAATAGTAAAGGCAGACAGAGAGAGAAAAAAGGTCACCTACAAAGGAAAACCCATTAGGTTATCATCAGACTTCTCAACAGAAACCTTACAGGCTAGAAGAGAATGGCATTATATATTTAATGCAATGAAACAGAAGGGCCTTGAACCAAGAATACTGGTTCCAGTACAATTACCATTTAAATATGAAGAAGGGATTAAACAATTCCCTGACAAGCAAAAGTTGAGGGAATTTGCCTGCCACAAACCACCTCTACAGGGTATTTTAGAGGGACTGCTCTAGATAGAAGCACTCCTAAGGCTAAATAGATGTCACCAGAGAAAATAAAATCACAGCAAAGAAAGCAGACCAACAAAATACTAACTAAAGGCAAAAAATAAAATCAGCTACCCACAAAAGCAGTCAAAGGAAACATAAAAGAACACAGAATAAAACACCTAACACATAAAGAATGGAGGAGGAGGAATAAGAAGGGAGAGAAATAAAGAATCATCAGAGTGTGCTTATAATAGCTTAATAAGCAAGTAAAGTTAGACAGTCAGATAGTAAAGAAGCTAACCTTGAACCTTTGGTAACCATTAATCTAAAGCCTGCAATGGCAGTAAGTACATATCTTTCAATAATCACCCTAAATGTAAATAGACTGAATGCACCAATCAAAAGACACAGAGCAACAGAATGGAAAAAAAGCAAGACCCATCTATATGCTGCTTACAAGAGACTCACCTCAAACCCAAAGACATACACAGACTAAAAGTCAAGGGATGGAAAAAGATATTTCATGCAAAGAATAGGGAGAAAAAAGCAGGTGTTGTAGTGCTTGTATCAGACAAAATAGAATTCAAAACAAAGAAAGTAACAAGAGATAAAGAAGGATATTACATAATGATAAAGGGGTCATCCCAACAAGAGGATATAACTATTATAAATATATATGCACCCGATACAGGAGCACCCACATATGTGAAACAAATACTAACAGAATTAAAGGAGGAAATAGAATGCAATGCATTCATTTTGGAAGACTTCAACACACCACTCACTCCAAAGGACAGATCCACCAGACAGAAAATAAGTAAGGACACAGAAGCACTGAACAACACACTAGAACAGGTGGACTTAACAGACATCTACAGAACTCTACACCCAAAAGCAGCAGGATACACATTCTTCTCAAGTGCGCATGGAACAGTCTCCAGAAGAGATCACATACCAGGCCACAAAAAGCCTCAGTAAATTCAAAAAAATGGAAATTCTACCAATCAACTTTTCGGACCACAAAGGCATAAAACTAGAAATATGTTGTACAAAGAAAACAAAAAGGCTCACAAACGCATGGAAGCTTAACAACATGCTTCTAAGTAATCAATGGATCAATCACCAAATTAAAACAGAAATCAAGTAATATATGGAGACAAATGACACTGACAGCATAAAGCCCCAACTTCTGTCAGACACAGTGAAGGCAGTTCTAAGAGGAAAGTATATAGCAATCCAGGCCTTTCTAAAGATGGAAGAACATTCCCAAACAAATAGACTAAAGTCAGTTATTGAAACTGGAAAAAGAAAATTTGAGGCCCAAAGTCAGCAGAAGGAGGGACACAATAAAGATCAGAGAAGAAATAAATAAAATTGAGAACAATAAAATAATAGAAAAAAAATCAATGAAACCAAGAGATATTCTTTGAAAAAATAAATAAAATAGGTAAGGCCCTGGTCAGGCTTATTAAGAGAAAAAGAGAATCTATACACATCAACAGAATCAGAAATGAGAAAAATCATGACAGATCCCACAGAAATACAAAAATTTATTAGAGAATACTATGAAAATCTACATGCTAAGAAGCTGCAGAACCTAGAAGAAATGAACAACTTCCTAGAAAAATACAACCTTCCAAGACTGACCAAGGAAGAAACACAAAATCTTAACAGACCAATTACTAGCAACAAAATTGAATCAGTAATCAAAAAATTACCCAAGAACAAAACCCCTGGGCCAGATGGATTCATGGCTGAATTTTATCAGACGTATAGACAAGACATAATACCCATTCCCCTTAAAGTTTTCCAAAAAATAGAAGAGGAGGGAATACTTCCAAACTCATTCTATGAAGCCAGCATCACTCTAATACCAAAACCAGGCAAAGACCCCACAAAAAAAGAAAATTACAGACCAATATCCCTGATGAACATAGATGCAAAAATACTCAACAAAATATTAGCAAACAGAATTAGAAAATACATCAAGAGGATCATACAACATGACCAAGTGGGATTCATCTCAGGGATGCAAGGATGGTACAACATTCAAAAATCCATCAACATCATCCACCACATCAACAAAAAGAAGCACAGAAACCACATGATCATTTCCATAGAGCATTTCAAAGAGCATTTGACAAAATTCAACATCCATTCATGATAAAAACTCTCAACAAAATGGGTACAGAGGGCAGGTACCTCAACACAATAAAGGCTGTATATGACAAACCCACAGACAACATCATACTTAACAGTGAGAAGCTGAAAGCTTTTCCTCTAAGATGGGGAACAAGACAGGGATACCCACTCTCCCCACTGTTATTCAACGTGGTACTGGAGGTCCTAGCCATGGCAATCAGACAAAACAAAGAAATACAAGGAATTCAGATTGGTAAAGAGGAGGTCAAACTGTCACTATTTGCAGATGACATGATATTGTACATAACAAACCCTATAGACTCCATTCCAAAAATACTAGAACTAATATCTGAATTCAGCAAAGTTGCAGGATAGAAAATAATACACAGAAATCTGTTGCTTTCTTATATACTAATGATGAGTTAACAGAAAGAGAAATCAGGAAAACCATTCCATTCACAATTGCATCAAAATGAGTAAAATACCTGGGAATGAGCCAAACCAAGGAAGCAAAAAACCTATACCCTGAAAACTATAAGACACTCTTAAGAGAAATTAAAGAGGACACTAACAAATGGAAATTCATCCCATGCTCTTGGCTAGGAAGAATTAATATTGTCAAAATGGCAATCCTGCCTAAAGCAATCTACAGATTCAATGCAATGCCTATCAAAATGCCAACAACATTCTTCAGTGAACTGGAACAAATAGTTTTAAAATTCATATGGAACCACAAAAGACCCCAAATAGCCAAAGTAATCCTAGAAGGAAAAATAAAGCAGGGGGCATCTTGCTTCCCAACTTCAAGCTGTACTGCAAAGCCACAGTAATCAAGACAATTTGGTACTGGCACAAGATCAGAGCCACAGACCAGTGGAACAGAATAGAGAGTCCAGATATTAACCCAAACATATATGGTCAATTAATATATGATAAAGGAACCATGGACATACAATGGGGAAATGACAGCCTCATCAACAGCTGGTGTTGGCAAAACTGGACAGCTACATTTAAGAGAATGAAACTGGATCATTGTATAACCCCATACACAAAAGTAAATTAGAAATTGATCAAAGACCTGACCTGAGTAAGTCATGAAGTCATAGAACTCTTGGAGGAAAACATGGCAAAAATCTCTTGGACATAAACATAAGTGACTTCTTCATGAACATATCTCCCCGGGCAAGGAAACAAAAGCAAAAATGAACAAGTCGGACTATATCAAGCTGAAAAGCTTCTGTACAGCAAAGGACACCACCAAGAGAACAAAGAGGCTTCCTACAATATGGAAGAATATATTCATAAATGACAGATCTGATAATGATTAACATCCAAAATATATAAAGAGTTCATGCAGCTCAACAAACAAAAAGCAAAAAATCCAGTTAAAAAATGGACAGAGGAGCTGAACAGACAGTTCTCCAAAGGCAAAATTCAGATGGTGAACAGACACATGGAAAGGTGCTCCACATCACTAATCATCAGATAAATGCAAATTAAAACCACAATGAGGTATCACCTCACACCAGTAAGGATTGTCACCATCCAAAAGACAAAAAACAACAAATGTTGGAGAGGTTGTGGAAAAACAGGAACCCTTCTACACTGCTGGTGGGAATGTAAACTAGGTCAACCATTGTGGAAAGCAGTATGGAGGTTCTTCGTAAAGCTCAAAATAGAAATACCATTTGACCCAGGAATTCTACTTCTAGGAATTTACCCTAGGAATGCAGCAGCCCAGTTTGAAAAGACATATGCACCCCTATGTTTATCACAGCACTATTTACAATAGCCAAGAAATGGAAGCAACCTAAGTGTCCATCAGTAGATGAATGGATAAAGAAGAGGTGGTACATATACACAATGGAATATTATTCAGTCATAAGAAGAAAACAAATCCTACCATTTGCAACAACATGGATGGAGCTAGAGGGTATTATGCTCAGTGAAATAAGCCAGGCAGAGAAAGACAAATACCAAATGATTTCACTCGTATGTGGAGTTTAAGAACAAAGAAAAAACTGAAGGAACAAAACAACAGCAGTAATACAGAACCCAAGAATGGACTAAGAGTTACCAAAGGAAAGGGACTGGGGAGGATGGGTGGGAAGGGAGGGATAAGGGGGGTAGGGAAAGAAAGGGGGCATTACAAATAGCATGTATAATGTGTGTGGGGGGCACTGAGAGGGCTGTGCAACACAGAGAAGACAAGTAGTGATTCTACAGCATCTTACTATACTGATGGACAGTGACTGTAATTGGGTTTGTGGGGAGGACTGGGTGATGGGTGGAGTCTAGTAAACATCATGTTCCTCATGTAATTGTAGATTAATTATATCTAAAAAAGAAAGAAAAGAAATAGAATATCTGAACAAACCAGTAATGGGTAAGTAATGAATGAGTAATAAAAAAATTTCCCAACAAGTAAAATTCTAAGACCAAATGGTGTCACTAGTGAATTCTACCAAACATTTAAATAATTAATATGTATTCTTCTAAAACTCTTCCAAAAAATCAAAGAGGGACCACTCCCAGTCTGTTTTTATGAGGACAGCATTACCGAGATACCAACGCCAGAAAAAGACACTATGAGAAAGGAAAACTATAGGCTGATATCCCTGATGTACATAGATACACAAAAATCTTCAACAAAATATTAGCAAATCAAATTCAACTGTTCATTGAGAGAATCACAAATCAAAATGAAGTGGGATTTATCTCTGAAATGCAAGAATGGTTCAACATACACAAATTACCACATTAATGAAATGAAAGATAAAAACCATATGATCATTCCAATAGATGCATAAAAAGCATTTATCAAAATCCAGCATTTGTTCATGACAAAAACACTCAACAAATTAGATATAGAAAGAGAGTACCTCAACATAAGCAAGGTCATATAAGACTAGTCCATAGCTAACATCATGTTCAGTGTGGAAAAGCTGAAAGCTTTCCCCTAAAATCAGGAACAAAGTGAGGTTGCTCATACCTGCCACTTTATTCAACAATTCTTAAAGTCCTAGGCAGAGAAGTAGGCAAGAAAAAGAAAAGGCATCCAAAATGGAAAGGTAAAAGTAAAATTATCAGTGTTTGCAGACGAGAGGATTATATGTGTAAAATATGCACACCCTACAAAAACTGTTAAGTAAAGTTGCAGGACACAAACGCACAAAAATCTTCTGCATTTTATGTTCATACCAACAGTGAACTATCTGAACAAAAACTTATGAAAAAAATCCCATCATAGTAGCATAAAAAAGAATAAAATACTTAGGAATAAACATAGCCAAGGAGGTGAAAGATCTACACACTGCAAACAATATTAATTTAAGAAGCTGAAGAAGACACAAATGGAAAAATAGCCTGTATTCATGGATTGGAAGAATTAATATTGTTAAAATGTCCATACCAACCAAGGCTCTCTACAGATTCAATGTAATCCCTATAGGCAAATATGATTTAAGATGGTGGTGTGACAGGTGAGACAGAGGCCTCCTCCCAAAACCACATATAATATGAAAATATAATTAGTACAACTAATCCTGATAGAGCAACAGAAAAGAAAGTTGCGCCAGACTGCATATACCTGGAGAAAAGAACAGACCTCATGGAACAGGGTAACGTACCAAAACCGTGATCCAGAAGGACCCAAGCCCTTACCCCACCCCAGCCAGTGGGAGGAAGAGAAATGGGGTGAGGAGGGAGTGGAGGCTTGGGACAGCTGAACACCTAGCTCTGGAGATCTGCTCTGGGAGCAGGAACCTACATTGCATGGTGCTCTGGTGATTAGTGGGGTTGGAAAGCTAACACAGGCAGAATACCTGGAGAGACTGAGACTCCAGCCACTTGTGGAAAACAGGGATCCACATCTGGCTGCTCTGGGACAAAGGAAAGGTGGGCAGTCTGAGAGACTTCCTAACAGCAAAAGGGATACTAAAAGTGCAAGGATTGCACAGAGCTTGCTGCTCAGGAGGAAGGAGAGGTGGACAAAATTGTCTGGGTGCACTTTGCCCAGCAGCTTCAGGAGCTCCATCCCCCTGGCTGACTACACAGTTCCAAGGACCTCACCATGACAAGCAGCCTGCTGCACCTTCATCCCAGCTGGCCCACACCTGGCTTGCAAACTGGCAGCCCTGCCCTGGTGTCAGGCCAGCCAGTGGGAAGATCTGCCTACAGCAGCTACAAATGCAAAGCATAGAGGCTTACACCTGTGTGTTTGGCTCACTGGTTCTGGCAGTGGAGACAGGCACAGTAGCCAGGAAGCAGGAAATAGCTCTTTCCTACTTCCAGGCACTGGCATGGTCCCCTGCAATCCCCGACATTGCTCCAGGGGCTAAGCAGCTCAAGAGTAGAGCTTCTGGGCACTAGAAGGTGCCACATAACAATACGAAACCTCAAAGGAACCTGGTTCAAACCAAAATCCTACAGAAACCAGAAAAACGGTCAAGTGAAACAGAACTCCTCAATCTTCCTGAAAGACATTTCAAAATAAAAATCATAAACATGCTCATGGAGGTACAGAAAAATATTCAAGAACTCAGGAATGAATCCAGTTGGAGATCCAATCATTATGGAATATAATGGAGGCATTTAAGAGCAGATTAGATATGGTGGAGGAAACAATAAATGAAATAGAAATTAGAGAAGAGTAATACAAAGAAGCTGAGGTACAGAGAGAAAAAGGGATCTCTACAAATGAAAAATTATTGAGAGAACTGTGTGACCAGTTCAAGCGGAACAATATTCATATTATAGGTGTACCAGGAGAAGAAGAAGAAGAGAAAAAAAGAGATAGAAAGTGTTTTTGAGGAGGTAATTACTGAAAATTTCTCCAATCTGGGGAAGGAGATATAGTCTCTCAGGCCATGGAGGTGCACAGATCTCTCAACACAAGGGACCCAAGGAAGACAACACCAAGACATATAATAATTGAAATAGCAAAGACCAAGGATAAGGACAGACTATTAAAAGCAGCCAAAGAGAGAAAAAAGATCACTTCAGACTTCTCAAAAGAAACCTTACAGGCCAGAAGGGACTGGCATGATATATTTAAAGCAATGAAGCAGAAGGGCCTTGAACTAAGAATACTCTATCCGGCAAGATTATCATTTAAATTTGAAGGAGGGATTAAACAATTTCCTGATAAGCAAAAGCTGAGAGAATTTACCTCCTACAAACTGTCTCTACAGTATATATTGGAGGGACTGCTACAGATGGAAGTGTTCCTAAAGCTAAATAGCTGTCACCAGAGGTAATAAAACCACAGTAAAGAAAATAGAACAGTTAATTACTAAGAAAAGGCAAAATTAAATTAACTACCCCAAAGCTAATCAAGGGATAGACAAAGAGTACAGAATACAATACATAATATATAAAGAGTGGAGGAGGAAGGAAAAGGAGGAGAAAAAAAGAACTTTTATATTGTGTTTGTAATAGCATATTATGTGAGTTGAGTTAGACTCTTAGATAGCAAGTGAGTTAACTTTGAACCTTTGGTAACCATAAATCTAAGGCCTGCAATGGCAATAAGTACATAACTATCAATAGTCACCCTAAATGTAAATGGTCTGAATGCACCAATCAAAAGACAGAGAGTCACTGAATGGATAAAAACACAGGACCCATCTATATACTGCCTACAAGAGAATCACGTCAAACACAAAGACATACACAGACTAAAAGTGAAGGGATGGAAAAAGATAGTTCATGCAACTAGTAGGGAGATTAAAGCAGGAGTTGCAGTACCTGTATCAAACAAAATAGACTTCAAAACAAAGAAAGACACAAGAGACAAAGGACATTACATAATGGTAAAGGGGTCAATCAAACAGGATATAAATGTTATAAGTATCTATGCATCCAACATAGGAGCTCCTACATATGTGAAACAAATACTAACAGAATTAAAAGGGGAAATAGAATGTAATGCATTCATTCTAGGAGATTTCAATACTCCACTCACTCCAAAGGACAGATTAGCCAGACAGAAAATAAATAAGGAGACAGAGGCATTGAACAACACATTAGAAAAATGGACCTAACAGACATCTACAGAACTCTACACCCAAAAGCAGCAGGATACACATTCTTCTGAAGTACACATGGAACATTTTCAAGAAGAGATCATATACTAGGCCACAAAAAGAGCCTCGGTAAATTAAAAAAGATTGAAATTGTACCAACCGGCTTCTCAGACCACAAAGATATGAAACTGGAAATAAATTACGCCAAGAAAATGAAAAAGCCCATAAACACATGGAGGCTTCACAACATGCTCCTAAATAACAAATGGATCGATGGCCAATTAAAACAGATATCAAGCAATATATGGAGACAAATGACCACAATAATTCAACACTGCAAAATCTGTGGGCTGCAGCAAAGGCCATGCTAAGAGGAAAGTATATTGCCGTACAGGCCTTATCAGGAAAGAAGAAAAATCCCATATGAAAAGTCTAAACTCACAATTAACGAAACTAGAAAAAGAAGAACAAATGAGCCCCAAAGTCAGTAGAAGGAGGGACATAATAAAGATTAGAACAGAAATAAATAAAATCAAGAAGAATAGAACAATAGGAAGAATCCATGAAAGCAGGAACTGGTTCTTCGAGAAAATAAACATAATAGATAAACCCCTAGTCAGACTTATCAAGAAAAAAAGAGAGTCTACACACATTAACAGAATCAGAAATGAGAAAGGAAAAATCAGTATGGACACCACAGAAATATAAAGAATTATTAGGGAATACTATGAAAAATTATATACTAACAAACTGGATAACCTAGAAGAAATGGACAACTTTCCAGAAAAATATAACCTTCCAAGGCAGACCCAGAAAGAAACAGAAAATGTGAACAGACCAATTACCAGCCATGAAATTGAACTGGTAATCAAAAAACTACCTAAGAACAAAACTCCTGGACCATATGGCTTCACTGAAGAATTTTATCAAACATTTAGTGAAGCCCTAATTTCCATCCTCCATAAAGTTTTCCAGAAAGTAGAAGAGGGAATACTTCCAAACTCTTTCTATGAGGCCAGCATCACTCTAATATCAAAACCAAGCAAAGACATCACACACAAAAAGAAAACTACAGATCAATACCCCTGATGAACATAGATGTAAGAATACTCAATAAAATATCAGGAAGCTGAATTTAAAAATACATAAAAATATCATCCATCATGATCAAGTGGGATTTATTCCAGGGATGCAAAGATGGTACAATATTAGAAAATCCATCAACATCATCCACTAAATCAGCAATAGAAGGACAAAAACCACACTATCATTTCCATAGATGCTGAAAAAGCATTCAACAAAATTCAACATCCATTCATGATAAAAACTCTCAACAAAGTGAGTATAGATGGCAAGTACCTCAGCATAATAAAGGCCATATATGACAAACCCACAGGCAACATCATACTGAACAGTGAGAAGCTGAACTCTTTTCCTTTAAGATCAGGAACAAGACAAGGATGTCCACATTCTCCACTTTTATTCACCATAGTTGTAGAGGTCCCAGCCACAGCAATCAGACAACACAAGGAAATAAAAGGTATCCAGATTGGTAAAGAAGAAGTTAGAATGTCCCTGTTTGCAGATGATATAATATTGTACACAAAAAACTGTAAAGAATCCACTCCAAAATTACTAGATCTAATATCTGAATTCAGCAAAATTGCAGGATACAAAATTAATACACAGAAATCTGTTGCATTCCTATACACTAATGATGAACTAGCAGAGAGAGAAATCAGAAAGGAATTCTACTCACAATTGCACCAAAAAGAATAAAATACCTAGGAATAAACCTAACCAAGGAAGTGAAAGACCTATACTCTGAAAACTACAAGACACTCATGAGAGCAATTAAAGAAGACACCCATAAATGGAAATACATCCCGTGCTCATGAATAGGAAGAGTTAATATTGTCAAAATGGCCATTCTGTCTGAAGCAATCTATAGATACAATGCAATACCTGTCAATACACAAACAGCATTCTTCAACAAACTGGAATAAATAGTTCTAAAATTCTTATGAAACAACAAAAGACCCCAAATAGTCATATCAGTCTTGCGAAGGAAGAATAAAGCTGGGGGGATAATGCTCCCCAACTTCAAGCTCTACTATAAAGCCACAGTAATCAAGACAATTTGGTACTGGCAGAAGAACAGATCCATAGACCAATGGAACAGACTACAGAACCCAGATATAAACCCAAGCATATATGGTCAGATAATATACAATAAAGGAGCCATGGATATAAAATGGGGAAATGACAGCCTCTTCAACAACTGCTGTTGGCAAAACTGGACAGCTACATGCAAGAGAATGAAACTGGATTATTGTTTAACCCCATGCACAAAAGTAAACTCGAAATGGATCAAAGACCTGAATGTAAGTCATGAAACTATAAAACTCTTAGAAGAAAACATAATAAAAAAACTCCTGAATATAAACATGAGCAACTTCTTCCTGAATGCATCTCCTGGAGCAGGGGAAACAAAAGCAAAAATGAACACATGGCACTGTATCAAACTAAAAAGCTTCTGTATGGCAAAGGACACCATCAGCATAACAAAAGGCATCGTACAGTATGGGAGAATGTATTTGTAAATGACATATCCGACAAGGGATTAGCATCCAAAATAAAGAATTCACACGTGTCAACACCCAAAAAGCAAATAACCTGATTAAAAAATGAGCAGAGTATATGAACAGACAATTCTCCAGAGAAGAAATTCAGATGGCTAACAGGCACATGAAAAGATACTCCATATCGCTAATTATCAGGGAAATGCAAATTAAAAGCACAATGAGATATCAACTCACACCAGTTAGGATGGCCAACATCCAAAAGACTAACAACCAATGCTGGCAAGGATGTGGAGAAAGGGGAACCCTCCTACACTGCTGGTGGGAATGTAAGCTAGTTCAATCATTGTCGAAAGCAATATAGAGGTTCCTCAAAAACTAAAACCAGAAATACCATTTGACCCAGGAATTCCATTCCTAGGAATTTACTCAAAGAATACAAGTTCTCAGATTCAAAAAGACGTATGTACCCCTATGTTTATTGTAGCACTATTTACAACAGCCAAGATATGGAAGCAACCTAAGTGTCCATCAGTAGATGAATGGATAAAGAAGGTGTGGTACATATACACAATGGAATATTATTCAGCCATAAGAAAGAAATGAATCCTACCACTTGCAACAACATGGATGGAGCTGGAGGACATTATGCTCAGTGAAATAATCCAGGCGGAGAAAGACAGGTACTTAATGATTTCCCTTTTTTGTGGAGTATAACAATGAAGCAAAACTGAAGGAACAAAATAGCAGCAGACTCACAGACTCCAAGAAGGTACTAGTGGTTACCAAAGTGGAGGGGTGTGGGAGTGTGAGGGGGTAAGGGGGTAGGCTGGGTGGGGAGGTACAGAGAGGGGAACTGAGGGATATTATGATTGGTGCACATGGTGTGGGGTGGATCATGGGGAAGACAGTGTAGCACAGAGAAGGCAAATAATGACTCTGTGGCATTTTACTACACTGATGGACAGTGACTGCAGTGGGTATGGGGGGGACTTGATAATATGGGTGACTGTAGTAACCACATTGTTTTTCATTTGGAACCTTCATAAGAGTGTATATCAATATTACATTGGTAAGAAAAAGAATTTTAAATGTAACAGGACTTTTCTCAGCATATTAAAATATTACAATAAAAAGTGAAGAAAAAAAAGAATTCAATGGCATTTTTCACAGAATAGAAAATACAATCCTAAAATTGTATAGAATTAACAGAGACCCCCAATAGCTACAGCTATTTAATCTGATCAAGAAGGAAGATGGGGACATCACACTTCCTGATTTCAAACAATATTATAAAGCCATTAAAACAGTGGCATAAAAACAGACACATAGATCAGGGGACCTAACTAGAAAGCCCAGAAGGGCTTTGGAGGTACAGATATGACCACATATTTATGGTCAATGAATTTTCAATAAAGGAGCCAAGAATACATAGTGGGGAATGGGTCATCTCTTTAATAAATGTTGCTGGGAAAATGGGATAGGTATGTACAAAAGAATGAAGCTGGACCCTCATGTTATGCTATAGATAAAAATCAACTAAAGACTTATTCATAAGGCCTCGAAACTGTAAACTCCTAGAAGATAACTAGGGAAAAGCTCCTTGACACTGGTTTTGGCAATGATTTTTTGGATCTGACACCGAAAGCACAGGCAACCAAAGTATAAATCAGCCAAGTGGGATGATATCCGACCAAAAGCCTTCTAAGTACAGCAAAGGGAACATCAACACAATGAAAGTCACTGTATGAAATGAAAGAAAATATTTGGAACCAAATGTTTATAAGGAACTGATACACCACAATCAGCAAAAAAAAAAACTAAACAGAAAACCAAGTAAACCATGTAAAGAAATGGGCAAGGGACTTGAATAGGTATTTTTCTTAAGGAGACACATGGCCAATAGGCCAATGACAAGATGCTCAACCTCAGTACTCATCAGGGAAATGCAAATAAAAAATATGAGATACCACCTCATACCTGATAGGATGGCTATTACCAACAAGTTAAGACAACAAGTATTGAGGATGTGGAGAAAAAGGAACTCTTGTGTACTATTTGTGGGAATATAAATTGGTACAGTCATTATGGAAAATATTATGGAGGTGCCTCCACAAATTAAAAATTGAGCCACCATTTGACCCAGCAATCCCACTTATGGATTTTATCCAAAGAAAATAAAATCACTCTCAAAGAAATATTTGCACTGCTATGTTCATTACAGCATTATCCACAAGTGCCAATATCCTTTGACAGGTAAATGGACACAGAAAATGTGGTATGAATAGTAGAATATAATTTAGCCTTAACAAGAAAGGAAATCTTGGCATTTGTGACATGCATGAATTGGTGACATGGATGAAGCTGGAGGACATTATGCTAAATGAAATAAGCCAGACACAGGAAGATAATTGTATGGTTTCGCTTACACGTGGAATCTAAAAACAAGTTGAATTCCTATCACACAGTATAATAGTGGTCACCAGGGGCTCCAGGTTTGGGCAAAAGGGATGTTGGTCAAAGGGTGGAACTTTCAGTCATAAGGTGAATACATTCTGGAGACCTAATGTACAGCATGGTGATACTTGAAATTTGCTAAGGTAGCAGATCTCAAGTGCTCTCACTCCCCCACCAAAAAGGGCAACTCTGTGGATGATGAAAATGGCAATTAGGCAATTAGGTTGATTGTTGTGATCATTTCCCAGTGTTTATGCATATCAGATCATCATGTTGTATACCTTAAATGTGTATAATTGTTATTTTTCAATCATGCCTCAATAAAGCTGGAAAAACCCTCTCAAAAACCTCTAAAAAACTCCAGCATGCATATTATGTTGCTGTGCATATAAATATGTATATATGAACAAATAGACTATAAAGTTTTCCAATAAAAAAAGAAAATTAGGTTAATCAATGATCAAATTAGAAAATTTCTTCTTTGAGTCCTAGGTTTTTGCTTATTTTATCAAATAAATGGTACTAGAATAGTTTATTTTTTTCCCTGAAATTAGTACAACTTTTGTCTCCATTGAGGAGTCAGCAGTGTGACAGCATAGGATGTACCTGGGCTTGTGGCTGAAGGTCCTGGTTCTGACTGGGCTCAGTGACCCACTGAGACCTCATGGTTATTCTCTGTGAAGTGATATTGGCTAAGTGACTTCTAAGGCCCTACCTGCTAAGGCCAATGACCTTCGCCACTGTCCTCCATCTAGCTTCCCTGACATGAACGACTTTGCTTGAGAAAGGGTTTTTGAGGCTCTGAATTAAGCAGAATTATACAAGTTTCTCCTCAGAAACCTCTATATGCTCACGTGCTTCAAAAGGGACAGGGAACCATGTGTAGAGCTCCTGGTGGGCCTCTGGTTGCGGACCCCGTGTCCTATGGGAGAGCTCTTGGGATGCGGCTTCAGGGACTCCCTGCAGCAGACACTGTACGTAGTGACCCATGGAGCTGGAAGGTTAGAAAACCATTCATGAATTGATAATGTTTTTCCTACTATCACAGGGAAGACATATCAATCACCTTTTCTCATGAATGGAGAAAGTCTGTGATTCATTTTACTGCTGCTTATGTAGTTGGTAATAGGGTCCTTTCTCATTTCATCAAATGAAGTGTTATAGACAATCTTGTCTAAAATCTCTTCTTTCACATTTTTCCCCAGGAATTTCATCACTTTTCTAATTTCACGTTTTGGATCCTGTAGGGGAGAGCAGAAGACATGTACTAGGTATTTTTTATCAAGGAAAAAAATGTAACAGTTCATCAAATCTTGGAGAACTAAGCATGGAAATAATGGTTAAAACACTTAAAACCAGCATTTAAAAAGCCTGTTTGCTTGTGTTTAAAATAAACTCTAGCAAGTTATGCATATGATTATATGTAGATTTCTGCTGTCTAATCAATAAGCACTGGGTGTTCCCTCCTGCGGTAGTATAGTCTAAGGCACACCCTGAGGAGGGCTTCTTCTGGGAAACCTACTATTCTTTACTTCTCCAGGTGGCAGGCAAGGCGCTGTTTGGCAGAACAGGCGGCTGGCTGTCAGAATAAATAAGAGCTGCTTCCCCCCCACGCCGTGATCAGAGAGACACCAGTGTGTGAGGCCCCCAGCCGCCTGCTGGAAAGCTGTTCAGCACCTGGTGCTCCGGGCCTGTTGGAGAAGCTGTTTGCACATAGGCCTCAGGAGTGCCTCCCATACCCCGAGACAGGCCCTGCCTCACCGGAAGGCCAAGGAAAGGGGTCCAGGTCACTGTGGGGGTGCCCTGGGGGGCCCAGCTGCTCCATCCCCCTGGCAGCTCCCTGCGCTCCTCACTCAGGCACAGGGCTGCGGGAGGCTGTGGCCGTGCTGGCCCTGGGGGGCCTCTGACCAAGGCCAAGCAGATGGAATGAAGCGATGCCTCTGTCTTCCCCGGAGGGGCGGGAGGAACGCTGGTGAGGGGCACGTGGGGCTACTGACGCCCGTCACCGAGGCTCGGAGAACCTGCCCAGGGGGCTGCATGTGGGCCAGGGCTGCAGGCTGACTTCACATAGACTGGGAGACCTGGGTTACACCGGCTGTGGGAGAACGCTAATTCACAGCGACAAAACCTGAATCATGTCGGGAAGCAAAAGGAACAGTGCTCTCCTTGCTCACTAGTTCTTTCCGGCTCAGATTCCTGATTCTTCTCCTCAGATGTCAGCACAAATAAGGGGGGAGGTAGAGACCCTGAAGGAGGCACCTGGGCCGTGGTTGGAGCTCTACTACAGGGCGATTGGAGAGGCTCAAGTTAGCATGCAAATTATTTTGCGTAAGTGTGAGATTCACATATAAAGTATAAAAATCAAATGAATGATCATATCTGACTTGATAGTTTATAGTTCATCATGTGTAATCAAAACCGAAACAGTTTCTCTGATATGACCGTCCTTGCTTGTTCACCATGTAAGAACTTGTTTATGCTTCAGCAGACAGGAGACTGTTGAGAGTTAGGCTTGGGGTTGATGAATGATTGTGTATTGAGTCCCCTGTACAGAATTTTATTGTTGTTAACAACCATTTGATCAATAAATATGAGAGGATCCCTCTCAGCACCTCTCTTGCGCTGTTACGCCTCGAGTCCCCTGGCTGGTCCTTTCAGGTCTCTGACACCTCATCCCATCTCCTCCCTTGTCTGTGGGTCAGAAGCAGGGAGAGACTGACAATAAGTTCTTACACTTCATTTCTATCATGGATCTTTAATTCTGAGAAAAAAATGCTGTGAGGTCTAGATTCAAGTAAATTTCTTACATTAATCATTTCTTCAGAGAAAAGATAGAGAATGGGATGACAGTCTTTCTTCCTCCACCAACCTTTCACATGGTCAAACCAGGAGGCCCATGCCACTGAAAGGGAGACATAGAGAGGTCTGGGCCATGAGCAGGTGAGAGCAGGAAAAGCCAGAGGAAAAAGTGGTTGTTTCCTGAGAATACAAGTGGAATGTGTGGTTAGGCAGAAAGACAGAAATGGGCGGGATGGCACCATCTAGGGCAGGAGAATTGGCGTCCACACCTCTTACACCCATTTTCTGGACTTTTCTTCCTCTGGAAGCTGGAAGGATTACTCTCAGACTGGGTTCAAATCCCAGCTCTGACACAGCTGTGTGCCCTTGTGCCCTTTACTTAACCTCTCTGAGCCTCAGTTTTTGTTTAAATCCTTGTCTCTAAAAGATGATGAGTAATAGTAACTACCTCCCTAGATAGTGTTAATGTTATTGGCTCAGGGTAGCAGGGAAGTCAGATCTAGTGAGACGACAGACCAAAGTCAAGAAAGCCAGTAAGTTTTAATGCACTAGCAGAGAGCAGCAGAGCAGGCCCGCCTAAGGTGAGACAGGCAGGCCTGGGTACTCATTCTGAGGCTTCTTTTATGTGGTTCTGGCAGGGCAGAGAGGACCTTGATTGACAGCTGTCAGCTCTCTAGGCTTGTTCTGATTGGTGAAATGGGGACAGGGCCTGTGCTGTTCCTGTGTCTGTGATGTTTCTTATCTGGGGGGACCCTGGACATTTCCTGAGTCACTCTTGGACCTGTGGCTTCATCTGAATAACTCTCAGAGCCATTTCTGGCTCTCTGGTTCTATCTGATAAACTCCCTGAGTCATCTTTGGGGGGCCCTTTCTCCCTCCCATCCTGCTCATTTCTGTCTTTCTGCCTCACATTAAGATGTACTGATTTATTCCACAGAGCCTAGTGTGTGCTCGGCACTGTTCAAGGCCTTGGGGATAGAGCAGTGGACAAGACAGGTGGGAAGGACTGTGGACGTGCAGGCCACAGGGCAGAGAAGGCGAGGATGTGAACTGTTCAGTGTACTTGATCATAACGTGAGGTGGGGGAAGAGCAGGGAAGTGCTGGGCTTATGCAGGAAGCCAGTCTGTCCACTGGCTGGCCGAGGAAGGACTCTTGGAAGGTGGCACTGAGTGAAATCCTGAGACAGAGAAAGAAGGTGAATCCCTGGGTGGAGGGGATGGCAAGGAGGCCAGCAGGACAAGGACCAGGTGAGAGGAGGGGAAGGGGAGGGGAGGGGGGGAGGCTGGAGGCCCAGCCCCGGGGGCCTGGCGGTTACAGGAAGGGCCCTGGTGTCCTCTGAGGGAGGGGCTTCAAGCACAGGAGCACGGCGGCCTGCCTTCCCTTTCCACAGTATCCCCTGGTTTCTGTGTGGCAAGGGCAGGGGCTCTTTGTTTATCTGGGAAGGTACAGCAGCAGTGTGGCCCAGGGGAGCAGGAGAAGCGTGGAGGGTTGGCAGGACTTGGGTATGTCTGGAAGGCAGGGTCGGTGGGGGTGCTGATGGACTGGACAGGTGTGTGAGAGTGGCTCAGGCTGGGTTCAGGAGCTGAGGAGGGAAGAGCCGAAGGTAACCAAGTGCTGGAAGCCTGCTGAGGCCAGGTGCAGAGGAAAGACGGGGCTTTGGACTGGGATGCATGCAGCCTCATCTGACAGCCACGTGGCAGCAGAGTCACTGAGTCTGGAGCACCCGGCGAGGCTGGGACTGGGGGCAGATCTGGGAGTTACCAGTAGATGGATGCCATCTGAAGCCATGCAGTGATTGGAATCACCCGAGGAGTGACTGCAGGAGGAAACAAGAGAGAAGCCAGGCTCGGGGTCTGGGAGGCAAGGAGAAGCCAGCCAAGGATACTCAGGGCAGCAGTCAGAGAGCGAGCAAGGCCAGGCAAGGGTGGTGTCCTGGGGGCCGCTGACCGGGGCATTTCAGTGAAGGGAGAGTGGCCAGCTGGGCGAGACGACGTGACGACGGGGCACGGCCACTGGGTTCAGGAACGTGGAGGTCACCGGTCTGGGCACGTTGCTGTGGTGCGGCAGGAGAACGGACGAGAAGCTGAGGAGAGCAAGTGTGAGTAGGCCTCCCAAGTCAGTGGGGTGAATGTAAGGGGGCAGCAGTGGGGCAGGGATGGCAGCATCAGTTGTATTTAACTGTATTTTTAAAGATGAGAGGAATAATTCACGATCCAGTGACCTACCACATATTTAGCATTGGTCTGGTAGTGCCTGGAACATAGCATGATAACTAGTGTCTGGTGAAGAGTAGCTGCTGGATGAAGTTTACATCATCGACCCTGTCACGACCCCCATGCTCTCAGCTTGCCCGATCAGCCCCTCTCTTATGGCTACTCTTTGTGATGTCAGTGTCAGAACATCCACAAGAAGATTTATTGAAGACAGTAAAGCAGTAACACCTCAGGAGACAAACAGATCATTCTCAAAATGTATCTCACAAGGAACAAACTGTAATAGTAATTTTTGTCTCTTAGGATTGCGAAAATCCAAATGAAATTAAAGGCATTGTATTTCCATACTTGACTGGTGGACTGTTAACTAATGGAAAGAAATCCTTTATCAAGTTTGTTCACAATGATTTTAGAGGAGGACTTCAGTACAGGAGAGCTGTGGAGGGCAGTTATTCTCCACAGGACAAAATGAATGATTAATGAAAGTTAACTCAGTTATACATTTTTGAGCTTGAATAATCAAGTGACTTAGTGTGAATATTTGTTTAGGTTTTAATCATGTAAAGCTGCCAATTCAGTTTCACAGTATAAACCAAGTGGATATTATACTGTACCTCCTAAAAGGTGTAATCTTAAAAAGGTTTGCTTAAATTACTTTTTTCAACTTTCAAAAAATCTTTTTAATATGAAACCATTCAGGTCTACATGAGAATAGAGAGAATAATAGAATGAACCTCCATGAACCCTTACTCAGCTTCAATAATTCAATCACTTTTTAAATATTCTTTAGGAGAAGCATTGGGGCATTAAAAGTATTTGAAGTTAGAGCTAACCTCTAGTAGTATCTGAGATTAAGAAAAACTCTAAGAAACTTGTGGTGACTCGTTTGTGGTCCCAAAGTGCCACAGGCCATGGGTCACTGCAGCACCAATGTGACTGCTGTGGCTGGAAAACCCGCTCACGGACAGAACCCTTCTCTCTGGCTGAATGTGCCTGCTGCTGGGCGGGCTTGACATGGTGCCAAGCACATGGTTTGAGCTGAACCAGAACTGCCTGTGTTCAGATTCCAGCCCTACTCTCACCAGCAGGGAATTAGAGTTCACTCAGACTGACTGAGCCTTGGTCTCATTCCCTATAATTCTGGATATTATCACCTTGCTTCAAAAATTAAAGCAGCTGGAACTTTTTCTCATTGCCAGCTTCCCTGTGGTACTGCTTATCTTCACTCAGTGGATGTGTCATCATTGGAAGCAGATCCGCTGACCTCTGATGAGAGCCAGCCAGGGCCACCCAGGTCTCAGGCACGTTGCCTGCATCCCCCACCCTTTCGCTTTGCTTGGTTCTGTTCTGCTGGCTTACCTTTGCCTGCCATGAATGCTTCAAAGTATGCATCCCAGCTTCCTGGGGCAGGGAGTGCTTTGTTGATCCTTTGAAATAGAAGTAAGACACCATGGTGTCCTTGGCATTCCTTGTCCCATAGGTCATCTAAGGGGGTGAGGAGAAATGGAAGAAACAGGGCATAAATGATAGAAGGAGGTAGAAATTGGCAATGCATGACATCTGCCTGTGTCTATAGGAACCAAGCCCTAAAGGCCATGAACACAACTTTGTTCTCCTCCTCTCATCATCCAGGTGGCCAGTGCAATCTTGTGGAGATGCAGATCTGATCAGGTTACTCCCCTGTATAAATCTTCTCAGTATGTGTACATGGCTGTTAGGATCAAGCTCTCAGCTCTGACCCCGTAAACAAGGCTGTGCGTGGTTCTGCCCAACCAGCTCCAAGACCCCTCGTTCTGCAGCAGCCCTTCATTTGTGGCTCTCCAGCAATCTTTCTGGCCATCCTTCTTCAGTGCCTGCTTAAAACTGCCATTCTTTTCTTAAATCAGGGGATCTTAAACTGATGAATGAGAGGACATGACCCTGGATGACCAGTGAGCTGGACCCTGGCAAACAGGCTCCTCACTCCCTCCCCTGTTTTTGGAATGTATCTTCTACCTGCTTTCTCTGCTCCCAGAGAGGCCTGGTGATGCAGCCTTGAGCCAGTGATGTGGTGATGAGCCCATGGGGAGTGTATGTGATGAACCCAGGGAAGGTTTCTCTGTAAACTTTAAGATTTGGTGGGTGGGTGCAGAGGTCGGCTTGTTTTGGGGTGCCCATGACAGTTCCCCTGCTGAGTAAACCTGCCACCTACCACCCTGGAGCAGCCCTCCTCTTTGCCTTCTGTGTATGGGACTGGTTTCAGATGATGCCTGGGAAGTGTCCAGGAAGGTTGTGAACCAATATTCTCCCTGAAATAGTATGCACAATAGTACTTTGTCAGAAATGGAGACATGGCTTCAGATTTTCAGTGGGGTTTGTGGTCACTAAAGTTCAAACCTTCGATTTGCATGTTAGTTTTCTTTAGGGCTCTGCTGAGGGCCTACGCTTGCCCTCATTTTGGTTACTTTTCCTGCTTTTTTGTTGTCTTTTTCCATTGCTTTAAATTTCAAATATTGACAATGCACAGATTAGTCCCTCATACATTCCTCTGTCCTAGGCTACAGACAGACGACTTAGGTCTGCACCTCTCCCTGGCTGTCTTACAGGCACTACAGATTCAACAGGCTCAAAGTCCCACTTGCCTTCAGACTGACTGACTCTTCCGCTTTCCTTCCCTCTTTCAGTTGAGGGAACCACCTGCACCACAATCACAATCACAAAATCATTCTAGAAGCCACTGTTCCACCTCTCCCACGGCCGGTTCCTGACCCAGCATGCAGATTCGCTCTATTCCGAATGTTTGATGTTCTCCTCCGCCTGCCTCTGCCTCACTTCTGGTCTTCCCAGTTCTTGCGCTGGATGACTGCCACCATTTCCTTGTTCACATCCAGCTTCCAATCTTGCCCAGTTCTGATGGCTCCTGCACACCACCATGTCCTCAAGGGAGCTTTCTAAAATGCAAATGGGTTATTTCATTTCTGTTTAAAGTCGCCAGTGGGACCCACAGAAAGCCCAAACATCTTAGCAGGGCAATGAGGCCCCTGCCTCTGTTTCTGCCCACCTTTCAGTCATGCATGTATTTTCTCAAGTGCAAGAGTCTTAGCTTCTGCTTTCCTGGTGATGGGAGTGCCCTTCTCTCCCTTGGCACTTGGCAAGCTCCTGTTTACTCCCCTGTCACTTTCGCCAGCCCTCCTTGACACCAAGTCCTGTACTCCTACATTCCTGCTCCTAGGACAGCTTCGCCCATTCATTATGGTGCTTGGATTGTCACTGTTACCGCAGTGCAGTCCTGGCTCTGCCTATACTAGCAACATATTGACATTTGTCTTCAGCCATTTTTTTCTTCCCCTGGTGTCTAGACACAGGAGACATACTGGGGTCAGCATGGTAGGGCGATGAAGGCCCCGGATACACTCGAGAGAAGCAGGGGTTTAGGAGGGGCAGCTACTGACAAGGCTGTCCATGGAAGGGAAGGCCAGGGGCTGCTCTGGCACAGCCCCCTGGCCATCTGCAGGTGCTGCCTGTAGGTGAGTGCTTCCTTAGACTAAGGGCAGCAAAGGTCTCTGAGGACTCCCAGAAAGCTGAAATGAATTCCTTACTGACCAACTCAAGATGCATGTGAAGTTGCATCAATATGGAAAATAATTTTGATGTTTACAAAATTTTTACCAATTCACCTTTTTTAAAATCATCTCTCAGAATGAATAGAACTTGTAGACACCCTTAGATGCTTGAAAGAGGCAGTTTAACTGAGAGTGAAAAAAAAGTGGAGTATAATGCTACATGTTGTTTCTAAGATTCCTCCAGTGCCACCTTCTGCTTCCTTAAATAAATACTACTCACCAGGAGTGGGCCAGCGCCCGTCAGCTTGGAAATTACCATGGTGGGAGTACATGTAGTAGGCATGGAGTAGGCAGCATAGAGCAGGGGAAAGATCATGTGCCTGCAGGTCAAGAAGATATGAACTGGTAGCCCACCTCTCACACCCTCCAGGTGTTTATTCCTGGACTGCTTGTGTAACATGTCTGAGCTGTATGTGCTCAACCTCGCACTGCTCAGGACTGAGGGGCTGAGGATGCTCAGGACTGAGGCTAAGAGCAGGCCGTCCTCTCCCTCTCCTCGGCGTAGGTGCACACTGAGCCCATCCTCATCAACGAGGGACTGGGGGCACGGAAGATGATCACAGCTCCCAGAGGCTCCCCGTTGGTGCTCCTGGCAGAGTCAGTGTGGTGGTGACAAGACAATGGTTCTGATGCAACCCCCTTCTGGTCCTTCTTCCCTAAGGCAAGGTGCTTCCTTAGGACATCAGTCCACCACCTACTCAGTCAGTTGGCACTCTAAATAAAATCGCTTTTCTTGCCCCAACACAGTCTCTCGACCTATTGGTCTGTCATGTGGTGAGTGGGGTGAGCTTGGACTTGGTAACTCCTATAGCTCAGATAGGTGTACCTGAGTAGCTCAGAGATGGGGAAATCCATCTCTGAATATTTTCTGTCTCAAACTTACCTTACAGTTTTTCTCCCTGAAGGATGGAGGCAGTAGTTACACAGGAAGATGAGTTTTCAAGGTCCTTGGGGAGGGCATTGCATTAGCCAGGTTGATTCCTGAAAAATTGTTCTGAATTATTCTTTAATTTTTGAGAAGTTTTTCTTTTATGCAGTCAATTTTGTCAGTTTGTTTCACTTATGGCTTCTGGGTTTTATGTCATGGTTAGGCCATTGTCACTTCTAGATAAAAGACATTCATCTCTTTTAGTTTTTAGTACTTACGTTGCATTTTTGTGTTAAAATCTTTGACACATCGGCCTTCACTTGGTGTCTTATTTAAGACAGAGTCCCCTCCATCGCTCACCCGATCAGCCTCTAAGAATACAGCAGTACCACTTAGTATTAAGGGGTGGAGATGCAGAAGCAGATGAGGGCAGCGGGCATGGGGCAGGGCTTAGGCCACACCGTGCTCCTCCCAAACCCCCAGAACGTGCCTCTTTCTGTGCTGAGTCACCATGCAAATAAGGCAATGAGTGAGGGCTGTTGTAGAGGTCCTAAGGACTCCCAAAGACATGTTGGCAGATGGCTCCTGAGATCAAACTCAGATACATAGTGTAGCCTAGAACACATCTCAAAATCTGTCCCACTGTTTCTAACTCTCACGCATGCCACTTTCCCCAGGCACCCTGGTGTGACACAGACAGGGCAGTTTTGAAAACACGTTAGGCTTACCCAAAAAAGGAAAAAAAGAAAACAAGACGATGAGCATTCGTTTGTTAATTCATTTTCCCAAATGAGTTTATAAATCAGTCTTTTTCAGATTAGAACAGATCCTGTAGAAACAGCATTATTAAAGATGACCAGGTTCTCGTTCCTGTGCTGGTCCACCACAGGCTATTTAACTCCAACCTGTAACTGAAGGAAAACTTGGCATCTCTGCCTCCATATTGTCTCTGCCTCCTTTGGTGCTTCATCTGTGGGTATAAAGCCTCTGCTCAGCCCTGCAGCCCTGCACGGGGGCTCATTAACCATCAGAAGGAATCTTGCTCATGGCTTAGGAATGATGCAAGCAGCCCCTCACCTGAAACTTGCCTCCCTGAGGAGATAAAGAATTATGTACAACAATGACAGCTGGATTGCTAAGGACTTACAGGAACACCACAGCCAGGCCCATGTCAGCAAAATGGCTGGAGCCAACTAACCATGGACAGGGCGTTTGACAGCTCTTCTCTGGCCCTCGCTGACGTCCAGATGTCTGAGGTCAGTTGTCACCTCCTGACCTCAACTCCCTTCTGGTCCTTCTTCCCTAAGGCAAGGTGCTTCCTTAGGACATCAGTCCACCACCTACTCATTCAGTCAGTTGGAGCTCTAAATAAGATCGCTTTTCTTGCCCCAACACAGTCTCTCGACCTATTGATCTGTCATGTGGCGAGTGGTGTGAGATTGGACTTGGTAACTGCTATAGCTCAGATATGTGTACCTGAGTAGCTCATGCAGGAGATACACACATGGATACACACACAGACACATACAGATACATACACAGGCACACACACACACACGACGATGAAGCTTAGTGGCTTAGAGCACAGACTTAAGAAACAGAATTCCTGAGTTCTAATCATGGCTTAGTTACCTATTAGTTGTGGACCTTGAGCAAATCATAACCTCTCTTGTCTCAGTTTCTTCATCTGTAGCATGGGTATAAAATAGCAGCCACCTCACAAACATGTTGTGAAGACTAACTGCATTAGTACATGGAAAATGTTTAGAATAAAGCCTGACACATGGTGTGTGCTATAAAAATCTTAACTATGACTATATAATTTATTATTTTTTTCCATGGAAAGTGCATTGCAAACTCTAACATTGGACACCAGGGTCCATGGTGCCAGGCTTCTTGAAGTTGGCACTGGGCTCCTGCATAGGAAAGCTGAGACTCTGCTGGGGAGGACCAGGTAGATATTCCTTGACACTTTAACTCAACACATCGCTCAATAGGTAATACCTCTCTATTAAGTTTTAGGGCTAAATAAGTGTTAAGTGAAGGGACCCACCTAGATTTGCACAAGAAAAGATAAGTTTCATGCAGTATTTAGAATCAGAGACCAAAGGGAAGTTTTGTTTTTTTCCAGTATATTAGGTTTTCGAGTTCTTCACTCCTAATTGTCCATTTTTATGTGAAGGTTACAATTTTAAAATTAGTGTTTTCTGGTCTTTCCCACTCCAAGAAAGGCTGTCGAAGGTGAATGGGAGCCTGTCTGCTCTTCTCAGTGTCTCCCTCGTTCTATATCAGGTCTACAATCTCCTGTATCCAAGTAGTTCCTGAAAGTGGAATAAAGATCGGAGGAACTGATTATTATATTCCAGTGATATAATTTTAAAAATATGAATATACATTCATATTTTTAGATGATGATAATACAAATAATCATTATGCATAACAATAAGCATTAATTTAAAAAAATTTCCATCTGAAGAAAGCTACAAAAATCCCCAAACATTCATTTTGACTATTAAACCCTGGCTGCTAATAAATAATGTTGTTATTTATTTATAGGTTACCTCTTTTAGAACCATGAAATTGATCTAATGCCAGTAATATGAAAAGGATGGAAAAGCAAGAATTCCAAATAATCCCCAAACTGGAGAAATCCAGATTGAATGACTTCCTATTTAAAAGACAGAGCTTCCATGTCATAATACCATAACTTCTACAAGAAAGCTGAATTGCTTTTAAATGGAAAAATGACCTTTGCTACCTCTGGAGGTAATATTTGTTTCTCCCTAAGGTCTCACCTACCATGTCCCTCCTGACTCTGGGCGGTTCCTCTCAGCGCCAAGCCCCCTTGACCTTGACAGTGTTTAGCCTCCCAGGAAGTCTCTCCCTGTCTGGCTTCTGGGACACTTGGCTGACCTGGTCTTGTTTTGCTGGGAGGAAGCATGGTTTGGATGGGTGTGGGGATCTGGAATCAGATGGACTCCAACTCTATCTCTGGGATGTATGAATTGAGTGGTTTGGGGGTAAATTATGTAAAACCACCGAGCCATCAGTTGTTCTCCTACAGTTTTGAGAATTAGAATTTAGGCAGAGCCCAGCTTATAGAGGACACCAAGTGAACATAAAGCGTCTTCATTTTCTGACCATGCTGGTGCTCTTCCACCTGGATGGCTGGGGCCAGTGCAGTGAGGCCGCCCTGTGCAGGGTAGGGGGAGGCCTTTGTGGCAAGGAGGCAGTTCCCATAATCCCGGTTCCCCTTCCCCAGGGCCTCGGAGGTGGTCCCTGGGTGCTGCCCCACTGCTCCCCTACTACACTGTGCTCCCCTCTGCACTAAAGCCAGCTTTCCCTTCTGCCCTCCTGTAATCAGAACTAATTTCATTCTGGAAACTTCTGTTGCCTTCTTGTCAGTTTGTTGTCCTGACCCCACAGGCAGTAGCTCTGCTGGGTCCAGGCTGCTTGGGAGCAGCAGAGAGCCCTGACCACCACAGAGGCCGGCCCCATTTCCTCTCTTCCAAGGTGGATGCCCTCTACCTGCAGACTCCATCCCCAGATCTGATGTTGATCTTGTAGATGCTGTGAGCATCTCAGGAGACCTGGCTCCCTCAGTGGTCGGTCCAGGCCACCCACCTTCCTGCCTCACTCACACTCCAGACTTGCTCTGCACCCCAGCCTGTTGACAGGTGCCCTCACACCGTGACTCATGTGCACCAGTAACTACCCACACCAACCCCAGGAGACTCGGATCCCACCTGCCCATGCTCCCAGAATCACACTACTGCCTGACTCCTGGTGCAGTCGGATGTATTTGCCTTTCCATGGACTTCACCTGCTAGCTGGCACTTTCTAGATATGGGTGTTGACTTTAATGGCATCTCAGGATGCTGTGACATGACTCAGGCTAGCTGAGGCTGCAGTTATGCCCCACAGCCTTAGATGCAGGGCTGTAAAGGGGGAGGCATAAGCTGCCCAGATTTCCCTTCTGAATGGAAAGGGTTATTCTACCAGGCATGGGGTGCTGCTGACAGCCCCAGCTATGGACCCCTCTCCTGCTCCGAGGTCACATCCCTTTCCTGAGGGTGCTTGCACCCCATGACGGGCTGACAACCCCGTCTTCTCACCCCAGCTGGGATGGCATCAGCTCTGAAGTGCCGTGTCAGCTTCACAGCCTCCCCTGGGATTGCATGAGGCTTTGCCTGGACTGAGTTCAAGTTCAGCTTCTCCCTCGGCTCCATCCCGTTTCCCTCCCTTCCTCTCTGGAGGATGTGATCCCCAGAGCACTCCCTGTTAACCTCCCACACAAGTATTTCCAACTCAGAGTCTGACTCCTGGGAAACTGACCTAGGACCCGGCCGGAAAAGGGACTGGTTTGAGAGTGAAAATCATGATTTAGAATCATGACAGGCTGACAGAGGGAAGTGGAAGATGGGAGCTTGGAACCTTATGTTACCTTACGGAGTAACAGTCTTTAGAGAAGCAATAAAGTTAAAATGATGGTATTAGGGTGGGACCTAATCCGATTTGTGTGGTGTTCTTATAAAAAGGGGGCATTTGATGTGCATACAGGGAGAGCGCCCCTTGAGCGCTGGGGCAGCGGGGCACAAGCCGAGGAGCGAGGCCTGGAACAGGGCATCCCTCCCAGCCGCAGAAGGATCGACCCTTTCTGACCTCCAGCCTCAGGAACTGTGAGACAATAAATTTCTGCTGTTTAAGCCGCCCAGTTTGTGGTGCTCGGTGAGGCAGCCCTAGCTGACTAACAAACTCCTTGCATAATAATCACCGCAGTTCAGTTTCTTCACTCTGCTTTCCTCCGTCTAAAGGAGGACCCACCAGGAGTCTCATGATTCCCTCTGTGTTTCCTCGTAGCACTCATCACATGCTAGATAATGATTTAATGTCCTTCTCTAGACTGGACTCTCAATGCCAGCAGGTCAAAGGTGATGAACATGTTTTCTATCACTAGGCCTGGTGTTGGTCTCTAGTGCTCAGAAGATTCTTAATAAGTTATTGTTGAATGAAAGAAAAACATCATTAGCCTGGATATTTTGACCTGTAAAATCTGCTTTGGCTAGTTATAGATTTTAAATAAACCAACTATCCTCTCTCTAACCCACGAACCGTATAGATTTGTAGAATAATCTCAGGGCCTTGGCCATTCTGTCTGATTTATAGACAAGGACACTGCTTTCCTCCACCCTTGACCTTTACCCCATTGTCCTGAAAAGAGCTGACAGATGCTCTGAGTTCCATTTCCCCTTGTCATGCCCACTGATGTACTTGATTTGGGATAAGAAGCAATGAGCAGGTCGTCAGGCTTGGCTTGGAAGCCCCAGACTCTATCCCAGATGGAGCAAAGATCCTTCTGTAGAGTGATCCCCTCTATTTGGGAAACTTCTCCAGGGGGCAGCAAGGTCCATTCCGACTCCCTCGTCTCCTGCACCCTGGCCTTAGCCCTTCCCTCCATCTTGTCCTTAGGCACCAGCGGGGGAAAGTGATGGCAAGTGAAAGTTAGGATTCACATGGGTTTTGTATCCTTGAGTGCCTTGGGCACAGAGCTCTAGTCATTTGTTACAGGTGTGTGTGTTCAGGCAAACAAAAGGGGGTCATTTGCATGGCTCCGGCCATCCTGAGTAAGATGGGAGCAAGGTCCTTCAGTATGTGCCAGGACAGGTCTTCCCTACAGGCAGGCTCTGGAAGGGCCCTGACCTCATGCTGCCAGAAGGAAGGAAGGCCAGGGGAAGGCAGGTCAGCTGAGGGGCCAGAAGGCCTTTTCCTGGTTCTTTGGCTGTGCAGGGATGGGGAACTGAGAGGTGTCACTGAGGGAAGGTCTAGTCTCCAGAACCACCCTTCCTTCCTGTGTCCCTTTACCCGGAGGTAGTTATTCTGTGTTCTAGGCTTGATGATCCTTGGAGAAACACCTTCTGCAGACTGAGAAGAACCGTGGCATGTGTGGATGTCACTGGTGGGGACAGATCGGCTTGGGATTCTGCCCCAGCTTCCCAGCTGGATTAGATAGCTGCTATTTGCTCAAGGGTCTGTTTCCTGTGAGGGTGGTTAGACTACTATTTGATGACTAGTACCAGACAGAGTTTTTAAAAAAAAATCAAGGCATAATTAACACAGTAAAATCCACAAATTTTAAGTTTACTTCTTGATGAATTTTCAGTTATATGGACACCCATGTAACTACTACCCACATCATGACTGGAAATGTTTGCATCACCTGCCTCCTTCTTCTTCCACTGCAGCATTTATTTCTATGACCATGCACTGTACCATGTATTTCCGTGGCTGTGCCCTGTGCCGTGTATTTCTGTGGCCGTGCCCTGTACCATTTATCTCCATGGCTGTGCACTACATCACAGAAGGAATACTCAGCAATTTGCCTACCCACTCTTCTTCTGATGGACCTAGGGGGTGATCCCAGGTTTTGGTGATTATGAATAAAGCATCTGTGAGCTTGTTTTGATGTCTTTGGTGTGTGTAGACACATCACTCGATCCTCTCAGGTGCATGCCTAGGATCTGAACTGGGTCATAAATATATTTATTTTGAGCAGAAGCTGTCCAGCAGTTCCCCCCTATGTAGATAAGATACAGCTCACTGACTTCAGAAGGGCCACCTGGCCACCTGTCTGAAGGAGTTGCTCAAGCCTCTTTTAATTCTGGGATTCTCTCTCTCTCTGCTCCTGGGAGGAATGGCAGCCTTTTATTTCTCAGCAGCAGACACTTGGGGTGAACCCAGCTTTGTCTCTGGGTCACTCTGGGGCACCATATCAGAGAGTCAGGCTTCCCTGGGTGTTGCCACTCCCAGAATTTCTCTCAGCCTCAAAACTGACCCACTTAGGCAAGGAGATTCTTCTCTCTGTCACCTGGAGGGGATTTGAGGGTCCATCTATTCACCTGTTTTCTAGGGTCTTCTTTAGGCATGCTGGGTACTGGCACCAATTACAAATCTCAGACAAACCATTAGAAAGGTGTTTCCTCTGGGAAACAGTTGTTTCTAAGCCTCAGCGCTGCTGCAGCCCTCTGACATCCCTTAGAGTCCCCTTCAGAGAAGACTGGCCCTCTGGGATGGAGAGCAGAAGGCAGGGAGAGAGGACGCTCTGCTAATTATATTGTGTGACTGTGTCCTTTCTTTTAGGTGAGTCTACATATCCCCCCACACACACTTTTTTTGACACGAGGCATATACATCAGTTGGAACTTCATGAAATTGCAACTTTGAGATTAAAGATGGTCAGACCTACCTGCTGGCCCGGTTTTGAAGTTACTGCCCCTCAGGCCCAGGTAGGCAGCTCTGTGGTTGTCTCAGAGGTGCAGGACCTGCAGCACTGCCTGTCCCTCCGAGGCTCTGCCCAGACGGAGACTCAGTAGCCAGGCAGGGATGTGGGTTTGTTCCTTGCCCGGAGAGGCTCAGAGCTGTAGCCTGTGGCACAGAAAGCAGCCCCACCAGGGACTCCTCCCCAGGGACCCAGTCCCGCCTGCACCCCCTCTTGGCTTTCACATTTGAGTAGTTTCAGCTGTTCTGCATTCTGGAGTTGCTGCCTTCATGGTACCTGAGTGCTTTTCCTTTCCTGCCAGTTTCAGATAACTTAACCTCATGCTTCCTTGCACATCTGCATTTAACAGTACATCAGAAATATCATGGCCATTCTTAAAGGGATGATAAGGCTCTGTTTTCCAGTGAGAAGCAGACACTTGGCACATAAGAGATTACTGGGGACAGTACTTGTGGAAGAGGAATGGGGAGGAGCTGTGGATTGTGGTGCCCCTGGAGGAGGAGAGAGAAGATCAATGGGAAAAGCCTTAGACCATGGTCTAAAAAACTTCTAGAGAAGCTGTTGGGGAATTCTTGAGCTGAAGTCAACCATTCAAGGAGATACTCCTATTGGGAATGTTAGTGATGCTGGGGTTCTTGTTCATAGAGTCAGAGAATGAACTTTGCAAACACTCAAGGTAGGAGAGCAAGGGAGTTGCTTTTATTTAGAGACAAAGTGAGAGGACAGGAGGGACAAGAGAGCCCATGGTGGTGTGTTGTCTGGGGGATTTATAGGTGGTTGGGGATTTTTAGGAATGTGATAAAGGGCTAAGGGTGTGGACCTGTTAAGTGGTCTTAGAATGTTCATCCTTGATGAGACATTAAGTCTCTTTTCTCATCAGTACTCCAGGTAATTCTGCAAAATCAGCACAAGAAATTTACTGCAGAGTCTTTCCCAGAATAGCAGCCTCTTGTTCTGGGAGCACATCAACCAAGACTGCCTGCCCTCCCCTCAAAGTGGGCTGAGTTATTGTCTATTTGCTGAAGAGTTTGTTAAGGATTGTACTTCTTAACTTCCTGGGTTTTAAAAGGCAATCTTATCTTTAAGATGGAATTTTTCTTGCTTTCACTATGTTGTTTATGGCTGGGCTTGCTTGCCAAATTAATTGCCCAGGTTGCAAATCACCTGGCCAGGACTGAAGGTGGAAAAACAGCACATAGGCCAGGGCCTTTTAGCATGCTAAAGTGAATCCTACACATGATTACAAATGATTAGCATAACAAAAACATGGGCTATGCTGAGGCACTTTACTTTATCTGGGGGATATTAACTGATTTCACTGAAGAATGACTTGAGCTTAATGTTTAACACTGGAGTTTTGATAGGGGGTTTCCTTGCATATTGTTACATTGCTGACTGCAATTATCTTGCCTTGCTTTTTCTGAAGGCCCTCACCCTACTCTGTCTAAACCTACGGTCCCTGTCTCATTAGGGCCAGGTGAAGGTGGTGTTGGGAAATCCAGTCCAGGGAGTCTCCTTGCTGGCTAGGCGTGACCTTAACTGTGGAGAGGATTCATTACTCTCATTGAGAAAGATCTCATGAGCAGGTCAAGCAGGCATAAACCAACAGTTTATTAAAGTGAAAGTGCACACTCAAGGAGGGAGTGCAGGTGTGCTCAAGAGGTGAGCAGCACTGGGGTGTAGTGGTTGGGGTTTAAAAGGGTCTGATTAACTGTAGGGTGAATATTCATGGATGGGTAATTTATCTAACTGGTTAGGTTGCACATGCCTGGTGAAGGAAAGAGAAAATAGTTTTCTTGGGAAGAAATTGACTTGGTAGGCAGACCATCAGGAATTTATTCTGGTATGTTTCAGTCTGCAAGCATCTAGTTATTTTGTACCTGTTGTTTTGAACCCTGAGCAACCTGCTACTTTTTACTTTGTAAGCATCCTATTGTCCCATACCTTCTGATTTGAACCCTGAGTTCCTCTGTTCCCCATTCTAGCCTGCCTCAGAGGATGGAAGGATGTGCCCTGCTGAACTCAGGAGCTTTATACCCTGCTTTAGAGACCATCACCGGTGTGGATAAAATGAGAGTTCCTGTGGCCAGGATTCTCACCTGGCCCTGGTTGACTAGCTCACTGCACACCTGTGGGCAATACATGGCTGTTGACTCCATATGAAGAGCTCCGCCCAGTGGGCGTGACACAGTGGCAGGGCTGCAAGGCTGCAGGAGAGCAGAGCAGAGGCTGGAGTGGTGGCAGTGCCGAGGACAGAGGCCCAGAGGATGGCACTGTGGGACGGCTGTGCGGACAGAGGGGCCCAGAGGCAGAGGCTGGCTTGCTGCCTGCAGACTTGCTCTGAGTGAACGGGATTCTAGTGACTGACCTGCCACCTGGAAATAAAGTTGGGTATAACCCTTTCACCCCAAAGAGCATTCTGCTGTCAGTTTTCTTTGGTCACATTGAATCCATAGCGAACTTGCCTGGGGATAAAACTCATTGGCAAGACAATCAGTCTTGGGCACAGTGGGACCATCATCTGGGGTGTTTTCCAAATAATCAGACTCAAGCAGGAGTTAACTTAAAAGGAAGCTTTATTTACCTGTGACAAGTAAAGGAGACAGGCTCCCTAAGACTGTCTTCTCTGGAGAAGTCAGGGATGGGTTTTTGTTGAGCAAATACATGCGTATTCATCAGGGCAAAGGGGGTGGTTTTCCCGGCTGTGGGCCATCCCTGGAGGGCATGTGTGCAGGGTTGCTCTAGTCAGGAACTGTGTTGGTTTTCCTGGGAAGGGCTGAACACCCATGGTTGGTGCAGATAGTTCCAAAATACCCTCTTAAACATGACTTAGGTGGCTGGAAATATACCAAATGGAAACCACCGAAGAAAAACACTTAGGACAAAATTGTTAAGTCCCAGTCCACTTCAACTGACCCTTGTCCGTTGGAGTTCCTACTAGGTGATATGCTGAGCCACTCAGTTTGTTACAATTACACAGTGTGGGTTGTAGGCCTTCAAGACCAGCCCTTTAATTCAGGAGATGATTTTATTTTCCAGGTACATGCAGAAAGGAAAACTGCACATCACTTCCAGTTGGTGCCTGAACAATCTGAACAAGTTCAGAACGTCATTCCCAAGGGAAAAGCAGTTACAGAGAAAATAAAAGACACGAGGGAAGGTTACAACATTGCCCCTGAGGAGCCTAAATTTTGTGTCCCCCTCTTTGGAGTTCCACATGGAAGTCAGAGAAGTGCCAGCCACTTCTCTGTCATCCTCCCTGAGCTTCTCCTGAGCACTTTGAAGTGGTTCTTCTTGTCCCCCTCAGGCCCTGGACACAGTAAAGTCATACCTGAGAGACTGGGTGGGAAGTCTATTCTGAATGCTTTCTCCTACAAGTGGAATTTTAGATATAACTAAAAAGCATGACTTTTTATTACAAGTACACATCACAATGTGTTTTCTTTTAAAGAATAATATTTCTAGAAAAACTCAGAATTATGGGTAGTGTAGTGACAGTTAAAAATTAAATGAATGTATTAATATTGTTTCCTGACACAGTAGTTATGGAAGAGCATTGTTCGCAGTGACATCACACAGGCTGGGTGGTGCCCTTTCTCACGTGAGGAGGTGGAGAGGCCCACGATACTGGAAGGTGATGTGGAGCTGGTCACTGGGGTCTGTTTCCTACTCTGACGTGAAGTGTATGGAACAGTCCTTTGGCAGCCAGTCTCTTCATCTCACTTCTTACCCACAGATTCTACTACATTTTGAATTCATGTTCTGGGTTCTGTGGGGGTGGGTGGGGGGAAAGGCATGAGGGGATTTTGGTAACAGAATTAAGGAAAGCAAGGAAACAAAACCCAAAAGAAGTTCTTTCAATTTGCTCCATCACAATATTTGTGAGATTGTTGGCCTTAGTCCTAAAGAACATGAGGTGCTGTCTTTAAATTCAGGGATATTACAATATCTTGATTTTCTCTCTCTCTGTTTCATCTGCTTTTCTCACCAGCCAGCTTCTTCCCTGTAACGTCCCTTTCGGAAACATGGTGTATTCTAGTAAAGCACTGGAAGCATCTAGAGCTTTTCCCAGCCCCTTTCTACCCAGCTCTGGCCAGTTTGTGTTCTGGCTCCATCCCCCAGCCCTCCTCCTTGCTCCAGATGTGGACCCTCATTCTTCCCCTCATGGCTGTGTGGGCCACCTCCAGCTCTGAACAACCACATACCCATCTTTTCCTCTTACCTACAGCATGATTCTGTATTAGGTGCCCCATCATCACAAAGTTATTTGGCCAATGCCACCTGGGATATCTCTTAGCTGATGAGTGTGTCCTTGCATATTTATTGTAGCTTCTAAGAAGGGTGAATGCTCTGATAAACATAAAACAGAGAGAAAGATAACTTTTGTTTCTTAATTTTTGAAATTGGAGGGAATGAAGCTCTCAAATGATCTAGACAGGGATTTTTGTAATCCAAGTATTAGGCAATATTTGTCTGCACCAAAGACAGACAGAGAATCTTCCCCAGGGAGCTAGACAAGTCAGTCAGTGGTGTCTGAGCTAGGTAAAACATCAGTTGGAGAGAAAAACCTGTTTTATGGGATTGGGGGCACTTTGAGGTAATAACCTTATATGAATCTGGTAAAGCAAGAAGCAAATCCTTTCTGAGAACAAAGTAAGAATTCAACAAAGGCAATTTGAGCCCCAGAGAAGCTGTAATCTGCTTGCATAATTCTTGCCTCCCTGTTTTTCAGATGGGGACAGAATACTATAATCTTGGACCTCCAAAGGCCATGGTTCAACCAGCTTTCCTGGTGGCAGGGGCCTGGGAATCCCCATCTGGGTCCTGCATCATTGCACAGGTCACGCATGGGAATATTCCATCCTGGAGGCCTCCCTGTTAGCTAATCTGTGTGCCATGAGTGGGGAGGTGCTTGGCCTCCCCTCCTTCATTTCCTCATGCAAGAGAAATTTATGAATGCTTGTCTTTTTCTTTCTTGCTCCTTTATATGGTCCTATGGGAAACCCATGCTCACTGAAAGAAAGAAAGAAGATGTGGGAGAGGCTGACCTGCCTTGACTCTGACCTGTGATGGTGCCCTGTGCTGGGTCTCAGCTTCCCAGGGCAGGTGCATGGCCAGGTTTCTTCAAGTTCATCCTTCTCACCTCCTTTCCTTTCAACGTAGTGTTGACATTGCTAAGACCTCATAGGATCCCATGAGAATATTGGGTGAAAAATTTTCTTCTTCCTTTTAAAGTTCTAACAGCTGCCCCTAGAAACTTATATGACTGTTGTGTCATTCTGGGGATAGAGATATAAAGCTTGAATGCCCTGAGACAATTTAGGTCCTATGGAGCCAACAGTCATTCACACCCAGAAGTTCAGATCTGTATACTTTATGGCCTCATTCAGCCGGTGACCTTAGGAAGATGAGGGAATCTAGAAGGTGCCCTGCCAAGTCTGACTACAAAGCGAAGAGTCATCAACGTACTGAACAAGAGTGGAGCTTTGGGTAAAGGTTTATGCCAGACTTAGTTTTTAATTTTTATCCTAAGTCTGACTTCTGTTCTTTCATTTTGTAAGGGATTTCCTGAGGCCAGCTATTCTACTATTTTGTGTTTTCCTTTTAATTTGATCCTCCCACAAATACCAAGAAGGCAGCTGCTTGGAATGAGGGCTCTCTAAAAGCATTTTCAGATATAGGAGTTTTTCCAATACAAAAGATCTGTCATCTGGCCATTAACAAGTAGGATCTCCATTAGTATATTTATTCCAATAGTGACTCAGTCCAATAAACTTCTCATGGAAAGACCCAGATGTAGAATCTTTACCATGGATGCCAGAGGTACCCTGGAGAGGGCACAGATGGTGGGCCCCTGTGATCCAAAAGTTCACTCCCCAAATAGTCTAAGAAACAAAGGCCTTTGTTGCATAGGTGGTAAGAATGACGTGGTGTATATGGTGTCTCCCATTTCTCACAGCATGAGACACTCCCAGTCACAGACCTGCTCATCTGTGACACTGGGCAGGCACTACTGCAATGAGACTTGAACTAACAGCAACTAAGGTTGAGATGGCCAAGGCTTGCTGTGGGCTAGGACCCCTGTGACAAGCCCCTGAGAGCTGGCCCAGCTGGGCACAGAGAACGCTGCTGTGAACCCTCATCATAAAGCCCAGGCTACTTGGCTGCCAGACACACATGGGCACGTGAACCTTCTGGCTGGTGGAGACCAGAGAGAGTATTTTCACTGGTCACAGAGCCAAGCTCTCAAGACATAGACCAAGACAAAAAGGAAACCTCGCCTGGTTCTTATATGCACGTTCACAGCTTCAGCTAAGCCTTAGTCTCTCAGAGCCCAGCGGACACCTAGGAGGCATGGCTGGGGACCCTGTGGTGGTTTACAGGGTGCCATGTTTCAGGGATTTTATTGAGGTTGGTCCATCTAACCTGTTCCGTGACCAACTTACCCTGTCACACAGAATCTTTGAGTTAGGTGGTGAGCCCTCTAACCTTTAGGTGCTCTACCCTGCCCATCAATTCTGTGGCTTTAGCTTCCAAGATGTCCCCTAGTGACAGCATATACCTCACAGGCACATTAACCCAGAACAAGTCTGTCTAGACAGGTCTGCTGAGATCTGAGGACTGAGCAGTCTGTGAGGATGGCTCCGACAGCAGGCTTCTAGGGGCTGCACCCAAGTTCTGCCCTTTGACAGTTCCTCTTATGACAAATGACACAAAGGACAAAGAAAAACAGTGACCATCTCTGAGAAGAAATGGATCAGTAAAGCAAGAAAACAGTCAACCAACCAAACTTGTCAGATGTCATTAGACCTAGGGAGCTAGTTCCACAGACGTTTTGTGCTGCCAATCTAAATATTTATAAATATAGAAGAAAGGGCTGTCACTTTCTTGGCTCCACCAGCCTCTGCAGACCGAGACTCTGGAAGGCTGGGACGGTAAGAAATCTTACCTTCTGCTGCCTGCATGTCAGATGTCTCAGGATCTCACAGCTACCGAATTTGCAGAAGCAAACGTTCAGCTCGAGTTTGTCCTGCTGACTGTGCCAGTCACGGAGGAGGCATTTCCCTTCACCCCTCAAAGCTCTTCCAGCTGGTCTAGGAGCCAAGTCGGCCTGAGACAGAAGCCCAGGGATGATACCGAGGCCCAAAGAAATGACCGAGCAGTCAGTTTTTAACCTTTTAGACAAAGAAGCAATAAATCTGTGAGGAATTGACAGGACAAAGAAAACATGTTTGGGAGCTCAATTAGTAAGGAATTCTAAACAGAATTTGGGCTGGGGCAGTAAATTAATAAAAATACAAGGTCTGTTGTACAGCCTTCTGGGCCCTGAATTCCCTCACTGGCAGTAAAGCTGTCTCTCTGCCTCCTGGGGCAGGGTGGGCGCCTTCCGCATGAGATGTTTATGTCCTGCCTTCAAGGAGACAGACGAGGTCAGGGTGTGCTCCTTGCCCTGGCTGTTTCTTAAGTAGCTTTAGTCCACACTGATCAATATGCCATTGTGTCACATGTTTGGGTGGCCTGCCCTGGGCCCCTCTCCATTCACAGTGCTGACTGCATGTCCCATGGCTGGCAGGGATGTAGTCATCCCATGGAAGTGACAGTTGGACTTGTGCTGTCCTTGGCATTCCTTGCACATGGATCACCTGCAACAGCAGGTGAACTGGAGGTGGGAGAAAGCAAATCCCATTATTTGCTCCATTGCTAGTCTGCAAACGACAAGAGTATTTCCACAGGGAGCTGTGAAATCACAAGGCCTCTAACAGACTTCAAGGAGCACCTTGGTTCAGGAAATATTTTAATGCTCTTCTTCCTGGTTTGTGCAAGTTTAATAAATTTGTTTAGTAAATAGAATAACATTTTGTTTGCTTCAGGCTAATACTGAAACTTCTGACCAGTTCCTAGGGCTGTTGTTAGACCTGGATCTTTACTTCCTTTTGGCTGTCATAGGATCCAAGAACTTAACCTATTTTCTTTCTTCTTTAAACTTAATGTTGCCAACTTAACTCTTTGTGTTGGTAATCCTAATATGACTCCCCTTACTACTAGTACTAATTATGGTGAAACAAACCAGAACAGACAAAGCATACTAAGTGCTTAGAGCTGAGAATTTCTCCAGGCTTATCTGCCTCAGCTCATTTATTCCTTGAATTTTATAAGACAGGTGTAATTCTGACCCATGTGTATTTTTTCCATGCCACCAGGCAGTTCTCTGACACCAGTGGGGTGTCCTATGATTCAACTTCACTCTGACACTGTCTCCCTGGAGATAGCACAGACCCAACAGGTGAAGGGCTCAGTCCCACAAGACTGCCCCCACCATCAGATGCTGATTGCAGGTCTATGTTGTCACCTGTGCTTCTGACCCACTGGCCATAGACTGGAGTTTTCCATGACCTCCTCCCTGGATTTGACTTGCTAGAGTGGCTCACATAGCTCAGACATACATTTTACTTAAAAGATCACCAGTTTGTTATAAAAGGATATAAGTCAGGAGCAGCCAGCTGGAGGAGATGCAGAGGACCAGGCAGGGGAAGGAGCATGGAGCTTCCCTGCTGAGAAAGCCACTTTCCTTGAATCTCCATGTGTTCAAAACCTAGAAGCTCTCTTGAGCCCAGCCTTCTTGGATTCTAATAGGGGCTTCATTACACAGGCATGACTGACTAACTCATTGGCCATTGCTGATTGAACTCAATCTCCAGCCCTCGCCCTTCCCCAGAGGATGGGGATGGGGTTGAAGGTTCCAGGTCTCTAATCACACGGTTGGCTCCCTGGTAACCAGCCCCCATCCTCAGGTTACCTAGGGGCTTTCCCAAAGCCACCTCGTTAACATACAAAAAGACCTTGAGCTCCTATCACTTAGGAAATCCCAAGGGTTTTAGTGCCTCTGTGTCAGGAATGCTACTGAAGGGCCCCCACCAGTAAGATGGCGAACCTCTGGCTTCTCTTCCGGGTCCTCGGTTCCCGACGGCACCACCTGAAGACCAATCACCTCTCTCCCCCCTCCCACTCCTAGCACCTAGTCAATAGCCACCAGCCCCGTAGAAGTGACACCTCAATCAGCTCATGCCCCTTCCTATATAACCCAGCACCTTTCCCTAATAAAGCGGAATTCTCCGGTGAATTGCTGCTGTGTGTCGCTCCTTTCCTTTCATTGGTGCGGAAACCTGGGAGACGGGACACCCCAACTGGGCCCCGTCTTCCCCCGGACACCAGCAGTAGCTTGCCCTCATCCTCTTTTTCCAGTGCTGGCTCATCACACTCACCACTCCTCTCTGGCCTTTAGGTAAGTTTTCTCCCGGAGTGGGCCACTCTTACCTGAGCTATCACAGAGCCATTGACCGTGATCGTCCGGCAAGGCCCTGACGCTCGGGGATGAGGAGGGAACTCTCCCCGCCTCAGGCCTTCACGGCTGCGGCGGACCCTCAGGCCCCCCCTCCAACAGCCATAAACCCCGCCTTAGGCCTTCACAGCTGCAGCAGACCCTCAGGCCCCCCTCCAACAGCCATAAATGAGGTGACTCCTTTGTGGATGAGAACGCTCCCTTTTCCCCCCTCCTCCTTCCGTTCTGTCTGCTGAAATCCGTTCCGTCTGCCGAAAATTCCTAATACTCGGTACCTCGTGACTCCAGCACTCTGCCTTCTTAGAGAAGTCTGGGTGACAACCCACACTTCCTAAGAAATTCCGACTCGTATACGAGTTTCCACAGACCACCAAGGATCATAGGGGACGCCCTTTCTCTCCTGTGGTCTTCCTCCAGTCCAAGGATCTCCGTTCATCTTCCCCTGTTTGTCTCCTTCTCTGTCCTTCAGCCATGGGAGCCTCCTCATCCCTCCCTGAAAGTTCACCTCTTGAATGCCTGCTCAAGTATCTAGCCACCCTCTCCCTGACACCTGATATAAAACCAAAACTTCTCCGTAAAATGCTCCCAAAATTGGCTGACATACCCCCTAGACAATAACAACCAATGGCCTGCAGGGGGAACTCTTGATCCTAACATCACTCGCAATCTCTTTAACTACTGCCAGTGCCTGAAAAAATGGAAGGAGATTCCCTATATGGAAGCTTTCCGCCTCCTCCTCCCGCCCACCCCTCCCCCCTCCTCTCCTACAACAGCCCCTCCCCCTTCCTCGACCAACACCGCCGCCCCCGCAGAAGCCTCCCATTCACTCCCTTCCCCTTCTTCTCCTACAACAGCCCTTCTCCCTTCCTCCCCCACCATCTCCTCCCCCATCTCACCTCCTCTGCCTTCTTCCCCTGTGGATTAAGCCTGAGCCTTTCAGCCCCCCTTTAACTAGGTCCTGGGGGCCTCCTCCGTCTTTGCCCTCATCACCTGTTTCTCCCCTGTTGGGGACTGCCTTTGTCTTCTCACATGTTTGTAGGCAGAATGGGAAAGCACCTTCCCCCATGTCTGAACGCAGCATAGGAAAGCACAAGCTTGAGAACAACTGGTGCAGTCCTTGGAAGTTATCTGTCCACAAAAACATATCTTGTCCTCGAAGATGAGCCAAGACTCCTCACTCTGAAAATAGGGAGACCTTGAAGATGTGTAGAAACATCGCCCCTGCTTCTAGCTATGCCCTTCCCCCACTTGCCGATGTGGCAGGAATGGAGAACAAAAAACATTCTGTTTACACATTCCATAAGCAACTAACTGGAGCCCTGCTATAGCTCAGTTGGTAGAGCATGGGACTCTTAACCTCAGAGTCATAAGTTCAAGCCCAACTGGAGTGGCAGAGGCAAGCAGCTGGGCTGCTGGGTGGCAACGCGTGGGAGCGTCAGCCCTCCCAGTTCTTCCTATCTTTATTTTCTTCACCCCCCTTCCGCATGTCAAGACCTGCTCGACTAGGCGCGGCTGGACCGCATCACTCCCCCACAGACTGAGCCAGAACCCTTCAGTCCCCCTCAGACTCAGTCCCGAGGGCCTCCCAAAATTATCACCCCCCCTCCGGGACATAGCTTAGACAGACTCACTCAAGCCCTATTACAGTATACCAGCCTTGACCCAGAAATGCCTGATGGAAGGCATGTCCTTATGACATACTTCCTAGCTCAAAGCTACCCTGACATTAAAGCTAAACTCAAAAAGTTAGAACAGGGACCCGCTGCCCCACAGACTGAGATCCTAACAGTGGCCTTTAAAGTCTTCCATAACCGGGATGAGGAGAAAGAACGCCGTAAACAAAAGGCTGATCAAGGCAATTTCCAAATGTTGGCCCAGCTGATAAAACCACAACCTGGGTGCCCTTCTACAAACAAGCACCCCCCAGGAGCTTGTTTCAAGTGCGGACAAGAATGACATTTGTCAAGGGTGTGCCCCTCCCCCAGATCTCCTACCACCCCATGCCCCAGATGCCACAAAAAGGGCCACTGGGGGTCTGATTGCCCAGCCACCCGAAGGGGAGGCTGGATGAACAACCCCCATCCTAAGCCCGCCGTGGTGGGGCTGGCAGAAGAAGATTGATGGAGCCCGGGAGCTTCTCGCCCGACCATTTCCATCACCAAACAGGAGCCCAGAGTTACTTTAACAGTAGATGGTAGCCCCATCTCCTTCCTCCTAGATACAGGAGCCACCTTCTCAGTCTTGCGAGAATACTGGGGCCCTTCCACGCCAGCCATTACTCCTATAGTCGGGGTAGGAGGTAAACAGATGTTCCCATTAAAACCCCCACCTTTTTATGCACAATCCTAGACAATCCCATACCTTTCTCCCACTCCTTCCTGGTTATGCCCCAGTGTCCCATCCCTTTACTAGGACGAGACATCCTTTCCCTCCTCCACGTTTCCATAACTATATCCACTCCCACAGCCCCCAGTACTCCCTTTCTGATGGCCCTCATAGCCGACGACCCCCCTCTACCCAATGAAAGCTCCGGTTCCGCCCTCATACACCCTGTAAATCCCAAAGTTTGAGACATTACAAGCCCCTTTGTGGCTCTATGTCCTCCTGCCTCTATCAAATTACGTGACCCCTCTTGGTGTATCTGTCAGGCCCAATACCCTCTAACTACTTCAGCCCTCATAAGCCTCCAACCCATCATTCAAGATCTCTTAAACAAAAATTGCCTCAGACCCACTCACTCCCCGTTTAATACCCCCATATTAGCTGTTAAAAAAAACCCAACAGATCTTTCCGCCTTGTACAAAACCTTCGCCTCATCAACATGGCCATTGTCCCTATCCATCCCTTAGTTCCAAATCCATACACCCCTTAATCACAGATCCCTGCCTCAGCATCCCACTTCTCAGTCCTAGATCTCAAGGATGCATTTTTTCTATCCCTCTGGACCCCTCCTCCCAAGATTTTTTCGCCTTCACCTGGATGCACCCATACACAAGACATTCTGAACAACTCACTTGGACAGTTTTGCCACAAGGCTTCTGAGATAGTCCCCATATTTTTAGACAGGTCCTAGCTCAGGACCTCAAACAGTTTAATCAGAATCACTCCGAGTCCACCTTATTACAATACGTGGACGATCTTCTACTCTGCAGTCCCTCGTGGGAACAGTCTCAACTTGACACTGCCTCCCTACTTAACCTTCTAGCTTCCAGAAGTTACCGGGTATCCCCCATCAAAGCTCAAATCTCTTCCCCTTCTGTCACTTACCTCAGATTCCTCCTATCGCAACAAAGAAAGTCCATTACCTTAGACAGAAAACGGCTCCTCTCTGACCTGCCCATTCCCAAAACCAAGACAGAAATCCTTTCCTTTCTAGGCCTGGCTGAGTATTTTAGAGCATGGATCCCTAACTTCTCCCTGTTGGCAAGACCCCTATATGACTTCAGCAAGGGCCCCCCTGAAGAACCATTATCCTCCTCACCCCGACACTCCTTCATTAAGCTCCATCAAGCCCTTGTGGAAGCCCCAGCTCTCCATCTTCCTGATTTGTCGAAGCCCTTCTCATTATACATTCATGAGAGGTCCAGTCAAGCTCTAGGAGTCCTAGGCCAATATTATGGCCCATCCTTTGCCCCAGTAGCTTATCTCTCCAAGCAATTAGACCCCACAGTTTAGGGATGGGCCCCCTGCCTACGGGCATTAGCCGCTGGACAGCTCTTGCAGAAGGAAGCTCATAAACTGACATTCAGGGCGCCCCTTACCATTCTGTCCCCACATCACCTAAAAGATCTCTTAACCTACTAAAGTTTACAGACTCTCCCTCCAGACTCCTGACCTTACTGTCCTCTTTCCTCCAAAATCCCATTCACCCCCTTTGCCATCCATACCCAAATCATGACTTTTTCCTCCTTTACCGCTCTCTTGCTTTTTCTCCTCATTCCTATTGTCTTCCCTGCCACCCCAGCCTCCTTTGTATGGCGATTCAAAGTAAGACAGACTTACACACAGCATCAAACAAAAGTTACTGCCCTCATTGCCACACCAGACTGCCTGCTGAAAGGCTGCTCTGAGCCTTTATACCTCCACTTTCCTCCCTCCACCGAAGTGTTCACTAGCAGCTACCTTTATTCTCCCTAACTCTGCTTCCTCTATGACCAAAGACAAGCCTATTGCAAGCAATGGCAAGACACCTACGGGGGATGTCCCTACTCGTCTTGCGCCATTCACTACATGGGTAACTCCCGGTACCCACAGTATTTCTCCTCCAACCATTTCATGAAATATCCCAACGGCTCATTCTCCTTATCAATCCCAGATCCCTGGGACTCTCGATGGGCCGCCGGGGTCACAGCCTCAGTTTACTACAGGGGGTCCTCGACCTCCCATGGTACCCTTCATATCTCTCGAGAGTATGTTCCCTCTCACTCCCAGATCTCTCAAGTTGCATCAGATATCGGACATTCCGAAAAAGTCATTCTCCAAACTCTTGGCAGCACTTCCTCATCTTATTCCTCCTACTCTTGGTTACAGTTTATTCAAGACACCACCATCTTTCTCAACCACACCCTCAACACCACCAATTGTTTCTTGTGTGCATCACTACAGCGCCCGCTGCTGGCTGCCGTGCCCCTTAATATTTCCAACTACTCCTTCCATGCAGAAGGACAACCCCTCTTCCCCCTGGCAGACATACCCCTACGGGAACCAGAATACGCAGATAATCTCACCATCCACCACTCTGTAGGCCCGACTCCACCCCCCTCCAGTGCACTTCACTGCCTCCCAACTCCAGCACACCCTGCATTCTGGTCACCCTAATCCCACAGTTTACACTTTACAGCATGACAGAATTCCTTGAGCTCCAACCTCCCTTGCCCTCGCGCACAAAAAGGGCTGCTTTCCTTCCCATCATGGTCGATATCTCTTTGATCACCTCAGCCATTGAGGCAGGATTTTCTGGGGGAGCCTTGGGTCACTCTCTATGGGCAATTAAAGATCTCAACGCCAAACTTGAGGGAGCCCTGACATCCACTGCCGATTCCCTGGCCTCTCTCCAAAGACAGGTCACTTCGCTAGCTAAAGTCACCCTTCAAAACCGGTGGGCCTTAAATCTGCTTACAGCCAAGAAGGGCGGCACCTGCATCTTCCTTTGAGAAGAGTGCTGCTATTACATCAACGAATCCGGCATTGTAGAAACTGACATTACCAAACTCACCGACCTTGTCTCCAGTCTCCACTCTGCTTCCAATTCCAACCCATTCTCTTCACACGCTGAGATGGACCCCTCTCTCCACTGAAAATTGTTCCTGTAAACAATGGCCGCAGATGCCTGGCTTCTGGCACCCGTATCCTCCTGGCACCACCATTAGAATCAACAAATCCTCAACCTATAGTTACAGGGAACCTTCATTGATTTCCAACCTGAAGAAGTCCACATCTACTGGTCCTTACTGTGGGGAGTCCTATCAACACTTTCCTCCCAGTCCTCAAGCCCTTACTCCCTTCTCCGCCCCCATTCAGCAGGAAGCAGTCAGAGAGAAAAGCAACATCCACAACCCCATAGAGGAGAAAGGGGGTAATGAAGGGCCCCCACCAGTAAGATGGCAAACTTCCGGCTTCTCTTCTGGGTCCTCGGTTCCCGACGGCGCCACTTGAAGCCTAATCACCTCTCTTCCCCCTCCCACTCCCAGCACCTAGCCAAGAGCCACCAGCCCCATAGAAGTGACACCTCAATCAGCTCATGCCCCTTCCTATATAACCCAGCACCTTTCCCTAATAAAGCGGCATTCTCCGGTGAATTGCTGCTATGTGTCACTCCTTTCCTTTCAGCTACAAAGACCAAATATGTACAGCTACAAAGACCAAATATGTAAGTCACAGTATGACAACAGGTATGATTGCTGGCCCAGCTTCCCAGGGGCAGAAAGTAAGGCAGAAGAGGTAAGGTGACCCGCCAAGGCAGCGCCCTGCTGCTCGGCAGCCCTGCAGCAGGGCTGGAGCTGACCTCTGGGTCACATGCCCAGGGTGACAGGCCCTCAAGTCCTAACAAGACAGGGACCATGGGCTTCGACAGAATAGGGCGAGGGCCTCTGGAAAAAGCAAGGATATTTACAGTCAGATCAATGTAACTACATGCAAGGAAACCCCCTACCAAAACTCTGTGTTAAACATTAAGTTCTAGAGTCATTCTTCAGTGAGATCAGTTGATACTCCGCAGATAAAGGAAAGTAATCCATGTTTTCATTATGCTAATCGTTTGTAATCATGTGTAAGATCCTTTACACATGTCCTAACCGTGTGATTAGAGACTTTAGCATGCTAAATGGGAGTTAATATCTCATCAAGCACAAACATCCTAAGCCCTTTATCAGTTCCCCCAAATCCTCAACTTCCTATAAATCCCCTAGACAATGAACCATTCTGGGCTCTCTTGTGCCCTCGTGGCATGAGCTAGGAGCTCTGTCCTCTCACTGTATCTCTAAATAAAAGCCTCTCCCTGACTCTCGTACCTTGGGTGTTTGCTAAGTTCATTTTTTGACTCGGCAAACAAGAACCCGGCATCACTCCCAGCACTTGGTCCTGAAAGATCAGAACATGGATGCTTTACCTGTAAGGATTTTAATGGCCATTCGCTGTTCATTAAAGCAAGTTGAAAATTACAAGAATTTAAGAGATCTTCACAGGTTCTGACAGCCTCTGTGGCTAATGCTGCCCGATCCTTTTGCTGGTGAGCTCCTGCGGGCTTTCCCGCTTCAACTCCAGTCGCGTAGTCAGCAGGATGTCCCATGGCCCCTCTGCTCCACACTGGCCTGAGCCACATGGCACTGTGCAGGGGTGAGTGGTGCCCATCTCCTTGCCAAGGCTGAGACCTTTCTTCTTCCTTCTTTGTTGTCCTCTCTCCTACTGACTGCTCCCTCTGTGATTCACTCCCCTGCTCTCAGCTTCCTACATTCATTTATTCATTCATCATATATTTATCTGAAGTAGAGCCGGGAAATGGGACAAGGGTCCTGCATGGCTGCTGACATTCTTTTCTACTCTTGTTTTAACACATTCCTTTCTTGCTGGCACTCATTTGATCTGACCAAGGATTGCGGTTTAGGCCCTGGGGCGGTGAAGCCGGTGGGGAAGCGCTGTGTAGCAGAGGGGTCAAGGGTAAGAAGAGAGCCCACCTGACCTGAGGGACATGCAGGCTAGCTAGTGTGTGTGCCACTGCAGAGAGCCCACGTCCTGGGCTGCAGACATAGGGGTGCTTGTCTGGGGCTGATGTGACCTGGAACAGGGGTCTTCAGTCTCAAAGACTTGCTCTGGGGTATGCTTCACAAACAGTTCAGAAGGAAAGGTCATTTCTGGGGCTTCCTTGCAACACTGAGCTTGGGCAGGTCCCACAGCAAGTCACCATCCCTTCTCCATCTCTGTCCTGCTCAAGGGGCCTCTGACCAGGGACCTACCAGGACCAGGATGTATCCTCTCTAGTCATTGCCAGCACTCCCATGTCATTAAGGGTCCCAGAGCTTGTGAAGATGGTCTGATCCAGGGTGGAGGGGTGGCGGGGGGCATTCTTTTGAAGTCTTTTTAATGAACAGCTCTAATGGCTTTGATCTCAGACCACTAGGCTCTCCCTGGGGAAAGGGGGCTGCTCCTCCATATCCAGCTCATGATAATTTTTATAAATAGTTTCTATTGGTTGCTTCTATTTAATTACCCCTTCCATGAAATAAGGAAAGGACCAGTTTCTCCACCAGCCATGGAAGCTACTGTGACTCACATTTCAGAATACTGTTGATGCCGGGGTTCTTGTTTACGGAGTAGACGAACGAGTTTAGGAAACACCAAAGGTAGGAGAGCCAGGGAGAGGCTTTTATTTAGAGACACAGTGAGAGGACAGAGCTCCTGGCTCATGCCAGGAGAGGACAAGAAGGCCCGGGTGGTGCATTGTCTACAGGATTTATAGACGGCTGAGAGGCAAAGGGCTAGGGATGTACACCTGCTAAATGGTTCCCAAATGTTTATCTTTGAAGAGACACTACGGCTGAGAGGCAAAGGGCTAGGGATGTACACCTGCTAAATGGTTCCCAAATGTTTATCTTTGAAGAGACACTAAGTTTCTTAACAGTCTTCTGGATTATTTTACAGAGTTAACACAAGAAATTTACTGCTCTGATTCTTTCCCAGAATAGCAGCTTCTTGGTTTGGGAGCACATTAATCAAGACTGTCTGTCCTGCTCCCAAGGTGGGCTGAGTTATTGTCTGTTATATTAAGAAACCTTGGGTTTTACAATGCAATCTTATCTTTAAGATGGAATCTTTCCTGTTTCTACTATGTTGTTTGTGTCTGGGCTTGCTTGTTATATTAATTGCCCAGGTTATATATTACTTGATTAGGGGCTGGAGGAGGAAAAGCAGCATCTGGGCAAAGTTAAAGAAGATAAGCTGGGCCTTTTAGCTGGCGGAAGTAAATTTTACAATAGTCTCATTTAATTGACACAATGAAGACATGGGCTATGCTGAGCTACTTTCTTATCTGGGGGATGTTCAAACATTCCAGGATGAGTTACTCCTGGCTTTTTAGTCTTAACTATTCTCACTGAAGAATGCTATATTCCTAGTTTGGTATTTAACTTTAGAGAATTAATGTGACTCTTACTTTGCTTAATTGTTTAATACAGAGTTTTGGTAGGGGTCTTTTTCCAGAGACCCTCACCCTACTCTGACTATACTCACAGTCCCTGTCTCACTGTGACTTGTACTTGGGGTTGTCCAGTGGCCTAATGGTCAAGAGAATTTAAATTCCATTTTATGTGTGCTGTGAGCTGTAACTAGCCAGTAGCCCAGTGCCCAAGGCCATTCCCGGGGCTTCTTTAACAAGGAATCACCACAGGAAACCTCGCAGACCGAACTAGTGGGGAGGGAAGACCTACAGGCTAAAGGGCAAATGTGGTTTCAGAATTACTTCTGAAAGTAATCACTTCTGAAAGAATTACTTCTCAAAGCAATAATGACATTTTATGCTAAAGTACAGTTGATGAGTTAAGATAGCTGCTAATTAATCTTTCCAAGATGAGGTCTTAACCAGTTTGACTTAAAAGAGTCTAGGTGTTCACAAATGTTAGCAGCAGGCATTGCTCCATGCACCACCAAGTATCAGTAAACACGTGGAGACACTAATCTGTGTAGGAACACTCAGCATAGAAGAGTACTTCAATATCATTTAATCTTGTGTGTTGTAGCTGGGTTAAACATTCCTTACGAAATTTTGCTTACAAGATTAATAGTTTAGCAGCAAAAATTTCTTAGCTGTTACAAAGATCAAAAGAACTCAGCCTACGTTTCTACAAATTCAGGATCATTTCAATTAAGTGGGCAGTTTAATTTTCATAAAACAGCACATTTTTTTTCTGCTTCTACCTTGGAGACTTTTTTCTCAAATGGATGGCAGCATCAATGGGAAGATGAGATTTAATGATCTGGGGGAACACATGGCATTGACCTTTTCCAAACCTGTAAATTAATTTTGATTTTATTTATGTCTGTTTAAGAAACTTAATTTGAATATATTCTATTGTGGTTTTGTTTGCTGGAGGATGATGGAGCCTTCCTACTCATCTCACGTCATCTGCCATGGCTGTGGTTGTGGAGAGATGCTGCCCCACATCAGAGCTCCAACCAGGCTGTTCACTGGCCTCTCTTCACCTAGATTCCCTCCTCACCACTCCATCCCCTTCCATCCCCTGTCCTGCCTTGGCAGGTCTTCCAGCTGAGACTCTGTCCATCACGGCTCAACTCCTGCTGATGTTCTCAAAGCCCTTCCTCCAGGTCCCTCCCCTTCATTATGAGCTTTGATCAACTCTGGTCCATGTTCCCCGTCTCCATGGGGGGGCCTCTTTCTCAGTCCCCCTTCCCTCCAGCCCTCTCAGCCCCTCCTATGGCTTCGCCTACTGGCTGTGCTCTTGGGTCACTTCTGTTCACTTTTCTAACCCAGCTCTCAATGTGGGGTGCTTCTCCACTGACACATTCCAGGGGCACCTCCTGATCCCATGAAGAAGACCAAACCCACACACGTGTGCATGTGTGCACAGATGCAGAGGCATGTGTATACATGGGTGTGTGTGTGCACACACATGTACCAGCGATTCGGCGTTTGGTGAGGCTTGCCTAGGACCGTCCAGCTGCTGCTCCGTCTGCCTTGGGCAGTAAGCAGGACATTGGGGTGACTTGCATGCAAGCACTATCCCTGGGTGTGAGGTGGGCACTGAGAAGGCTTGGCTCCTAGGTGTGCTGTTTGGCTTCCCACACCTGCAGTTTTACACACCTGCTTTAGGATGTGTGGCTGTGAGATCAGCAGACCTGGAAGCACTGGATTTCATCCCAAAAGGTATACATGGTTTTCAACAAAATTCCCCCACATGATCTGCTTTGGGGTGCTGAATCTGGCCTTTCTTCTCTGGGGCTATTGGGAAATGGCGTTCTAAAATAAAATTTAAAAAAATGAAAAAAGAGAGGGAAAAGCATTTTATTTCTGTTTCACCAGAGATTTTCAGAAATGCAGCTGTCAAACAAGGTTCAAGCTCATCTTATTTGGGGAAGAGTCTGGCTGCCAGCTGTAGGGAAGGAAACCCTTCCAGGTGGGTAGCTGGTGTGGGATTCAGTGTGCGGCGCTGTGGATGGCGGCCTCAGTGTGGGTTCTGTCGCGCTGCGGTGTGAGCACACAGGCGATGCCCTCAGCATGTTAAGGCTGAGGTGGCTCCCTAGGCGACCGGGGGACACACGTGCTTGTGCCTGGGCTGTGCTGTTTTCTGACTTTATCCATAACTAGATCAAAGGGCCTGAAACAGTTAGATTAGTCACATGGGTTAGGCAGTTTTGTCTTTTTATCTTCCCTCCCTCCCTCATTCTCCTCCTCCCCTTCTTTCTGTATGAAGGAATCAGCCCCACCTGCAGTCACACTGTGGTATCCTTCTGTCGACAATCCGATCTACATTTCTGGTGTGTTTTGAGTACCCTCACCTCCAGTGAGCAGCCAGCCAGCAGTCTGTTATTATGGAACAAGGAGCAGAGGGACAGGTGGGCTGGGGAGGGGAGGCAGGGGACGGCAAAGACTGGGGCTGAGCGGCCCACTGGCCTCTTTTCCGGCCCCTCGGCAATGTCACCAATGAGACAGAACAGAGGAAACAGCTCAGGCAAGTGCTCCAAGCAGCCCAGCAGCACCCCGGCCAGCAGGACCCCAGTCTTGAGCCTGTGTCCTGCAGCAGCCTGCCTGAGCCAGTTCAGTCCTGCACCCATCATCCGCCTGGCTGAGTATGTCCCTTGGGTTAAGTGTACTGCTGAATAGGAGAAACAGTCCTGCAGGGAAAATGTGACTGAGCACACAGTCCTCGCCCTCAGGATCTGGGCTGGCACCTGGTGACTGCTGACAAGCCAGGTCTTCGTTCTCTTCTGTTCCACTCCTCTTTAGTAGGAAATAGTGTCATATGTCCTGGAGAAATGTTTGCCAATTAAAATGAAAAATGCTCTACAAGGAACTGAGTGTTGCACAAGTCCATCTTATGCTGAACCTCCCCGTTTTGTAAACAGCACGCTGGAGGCTAAAGGTGGAGCAACTCCCTCCCTTTACCCTGGAAGCCTCCCTGCCCGTGGGGCCCCGCCCTCCTCAGTCAGCCACCCTCTGCTCCACTCCCACCCTGCTGGTGCTGGTCTGTGGGACTCGCCTTCCTTCTTAAAGGCTGCACTAGCTGCTCAATGCTCCCAGGATAAAGACTACTGTCCTTGTACAACCATCAGGCCCGTGGTGGTCACCCACTGTTCCTTCTTGTCAGCTGTCCTTGGAGCTCCCTGTGGCCTCACAGCCCTTCCTTCTAGTCCTCAAACAGGCACCCACCTTCTCCACCCTGAACCTCTTCTGCTTCTCCCTCTCTCTGCCACCCTGGAAGGGCCACCTCTCTTCCATGGAAGCCAACCCCTGAAGCCCTAATCACTGACCCACCACTGTAGGGAAGCCCCCACCCCGCACTTTCCCTACTGTTCTATAAGGACAGCTGCCCACTGCTTCACCCCGGATATGTCTGGTCTTAAGAAACTTTGAAAACACAGCGTTTTGTACCCATGGGAAAGGAGCTAGATAAGGGCCTTGAAGGCCAGACACCTGGCCATGAAGGCTGCACACATGTGTGTCTTCAATACTTATGTAACCACGAATTAGCACTATAGCAGTGTAAAAAGTACAGCTTTATGCAGAATAAAGTGGCTTCTTTTTAGCACCCTCCATGATGACTCCCACCTCCTTTGCTCTTGGCATCACCTCAAGACCTCACCAGCAACCTCCGGGCCCTGACAGCCACATCTTGTCAAAGAACTGGGGGCTCCCTCATGGCACTCCTCTTCCAGTTCCTGTGTGCAGGTCTGCACCATTCTCACTCACCGGACAGCGAAGCCCATGCTAGGATGGCTCGCCCCCCGTGTCACCAGTGGTCAGCAGTGCCTGATACGTGGATGGCCTTCATTCTGAGCGCATAAAGACTGAGTGATAGTTGTAACTCTTTCTAGGAAGAAAAAAACATCTTAAAATCATATGTTTCTGAATACTGACACACGTAGGCATAGAGGGGAAGGGTCACGCTATGACCTCTTTGGCTTAGCTTGTTCCTTAATCACCGAATCCCCTGGTTCAAGTTACAAAACACTACCTTTTACCAGCAGAGCAGCCTTTCATCTTTGACTCTATTGTAATGAGTTGTGGGTGGCACATGGTTTCCATTAGGTTGTTGGAGGCCTGGACATTGACTTGATTTGGTTTAAAAATCTGCAGCCCTATGTAATCTCAGAGCATTAGATTTTAAATCCTTTGATATACTAAAACTCAGTATGTTGAGTTCCTTGCTAGTGAGGAAAAAGGAAGGAATTTAAACCAACCAACCAACCAGGACGTAGTGAGTGGGGACCATGTGTGAACTTTGGAGACAACCATTTTTTATCACTTCCGTTCCACATACAACACAATTTTTTTGGTATTTATCATGAATAGAAACAGTAATAATGGTCAGTGAAGAAATGTAGTCAGTGAAACATTTTTTTCATTCGTTTTTGTGTATGGATTCATTCCAGTAAAAAAAATCAGAATGAGTCAATTTTAATAAAACTGTCTTCAAAAAGTACGATTCAGACAATTACTTAATCATATCACTGATGTAATGTTTCATTTTCTTGATTCATTCTTGAGCTCTAAAACAGTTGTTTTAAAATTTAATAATTTAAATTTACATTTAAAATAATTAAGTTATGAGTTTTAAAACAATTCAGGAACAGAGTCAATTTCAAATTAGCACCTTTTTATTATGTAAAAATGTTGTCTGATTCCCGCACAGATTGTCATTTTAGGATGTAAATTTTTGCTGTTTGGTTCCTGCGTTGCTCACCTTTGTGTGGAAGTTGATTCAGAGAACCCCCAGGCACTGAGTCAGCGTCCACGGCTGACCTGCAAAGATGCTGCTGGGACACTTCGATCTGTTCAGAATCCTTCCAGCTCACTTTAAGGATATTTTCTGTCCCTGTGATAAAGGAGTATTCCTGTTTAAACAGCAGCAGATTCAGAATAAACAATGACAGCACAGCGATTGTAGAGACAAAGCAGCAGAATCTGAGTTTCTCAATCCTGTCATTCTATGTGACTCACTGGAGTTTTTGTATTTGGAATTCAATAGCAAAATTTAAAGACAATGTGAACTGAAATTTTTGTTTAGGAAGTGCAGAGTTTTGTTCATGGAAATAGTTTACTGATTTTGAGTAACAGCTTTAAAATCAAAACTAAATACATATAATTAAAACTGCATAGTAACCAAGGCACTAGAAGGTCTCCCCACCCTGCCCCAGAGGATTTCCCAGACCCTGTTGAGTGCTGCAGAGGAGGCACTGATCAAAAGCAGAATTGCAGTTGGCTTACTGTGCTCAGTGCCTGCTTCCCGGGCAGCTGCTCCTTCCGTTCTCCGCACACCACTGGCTGGGGCTGAAAGTGGGCATTTGTGCTCTGAAAATGCCTACCTTCCTATAGTCGCTGGCCCATGCTCATTCAGTAAAGTACTTACCAGAGCCACACCACTTGCCAGGGACTGCATTAGGCAAGGGGACTCAGGTGTTGAATGAGACACTGAACCAAATGCAGGAGAATGTACCATGCGGTGGGGGATGTAGACCACCGAGGTGACAAGGAAGTAGGGGGCGGCAGGGCTACAGCTGGGGTGCAGCCATGGGAAGGGTGCCTCCCCTGGCTGTGGGCTCCCCGGGGGTGAGATCCTGGACTTAAGACCCGCTCCAGGCCCCACGACTGTGCCTGGGCTGTAGGTGCTGCCCCAACCTCTTATTTTCTGCTTTTACCAGGACACCCTGTGGGCTTCCAGAAGGGCTTTCTGCTTACTGTCTGAACTGGCAGGTGACTCTCAGTTAGGTTTGGTCTTCTGGCATCTCCCTCCGAGCCCTTCCCTTTGTTTCTCACCCCAGGGACGGCACTCAGAACACGTTTCCTCGGGGCTGCCCTCAGAACACCTGCACTAGACTGCCCGCAGTGACCTTCCAGAGCAACCTGGACCCAGCACAGCTGCCTGTGGGCTGGGCCAGGTGTAATGCATTTCCTATCACTAACAGATGTCCTCTAATGCATCCTTATAGTCAAGGTATTGTTACATTACAAACTGGGAAACTAGAATGCCCTTTTCAGAATAATGGAGATTTAAAAAATCCATGCAGTATTCAAGTTTTTATATTTTAATTATTTAGCCATCTTACTTTTTCCTTTGGAAAGAATGGTTGAAGAAATAAGCAATAGACATGATCCTTTTAAAAATAAAGTTGGCACATACTGGCACTAATCATAGACAGCTAGTGCCCCAGTTGCATGTATCACAATGTGACCAGAGGTTTTCCTGGGCTAGGAAGTTCGAGTAGGCCTGCCTTACTTGCTCCCCTTTGTGGACACTGTCCACCTGCAGCTGTCTACTCTGAGAAGCGGCCCCAAGGAGCTCTGGGTAAGGGGTGGACTCCTCAGTCAGGTGGACAATCGACCCAAAGGAGCTGGTGACCTGGCCCCACCTGTGTGTTATTCACACGATAGGCTGTGGCACAGACACGAAGAGGGATGCACTGCCCCCCAAGAGCGCTGCTCCATCTGTTCATCCTTTCCAACAATCTTCAGGGTTTTCCTTGCCCTCTCTTCTCGGCTCCATTGTGTGAGTCTCCCCAGTGCCCCTGACCTGGGTCCCCATCGACGCCCCTTCCTGTAGGAGCCAGGCTTACGGCAGTGGGGTAGGCACTTGTGCCTTCTCTGCCTTGAGTTCTCTCCAAAACCCAGTCTGGCCCTTGCCGTCTCATTTTGTTTGGCACCATCCTGGTGGACATCCTGCTGAGTGTGCCAACTTACCTTTTGGTGCTGATAAGCAGTGGGTGCTGCACACAGTGAGAAGTGAGCACGGTGAGCCACCCTGGGTTGGGTGGAGGATTTGCTTGCAGGAGACTTACTGTCCCTCCTGTCCCCAGGACTGGTGGCTGTCTTACCTTGCAGTTGCTTCCCGAGCCAGGCGGGAAGGTGAGGCTGCAGTGTCTGCAGAGAGGGCCTCACCATGGCTTTGTCCACACCTTTGCAGTAACTCAGGAAGAATCATCTTGTTCGGAGGGGAGCCTATATTCTGGCTTTGTCCAGAATGCCCCCAAACTCATCTGTCTTTCTGCTGTCTCTTGACTTCCTTTTGGGGTTTCATAATAGGATTTCTGAAATTACCTTCACTCCTGTGACTCATGCAACTTAGGGTGGGAAGGGAGCTTAGAATTACTCTGCCACTGTCAGGAGATGAGATGGAAGCTGAGAGTGGACAAGGGGGCTCTTGCTGAGGCAAAGCCAGCCTGGACCAGCTTGCAGACCTGGTGGCCCTCCATCCAGTGCCCAACCCCATGCCTGCAGCAGGCTGTCACATGTTGGTCACTGTGTATCCAACCCTGTATACCTGTCCCTGCATGTCTGCTCCCCATGCCCATGTGCCCGATACCATATGCCCATCCTGGCACCCATAGCAGGCTGCATACCCACACCCGCATGCCTGTTCCCTTCTTGTCCTTCTGTGCCTATCACCATGTGCTTGTAGGGGGCTGCTCCTGTGCTTGGCCCGCATGCCAGCCACTTGATTCATCTCTAAAGACTTCTACTTGACAGCAGTGGGTTATGATTTCTATTCTCTCCTTTAAAACACTGGGCCCTTGCTCTGTACAGTGGTGTTAACTGAGGTTAGGGGATGGCAGGTAGTAGAAATACACATTGGTCTCTGCTCCTGGCTCCTGACACCTTTTCATTTCCTGGATAATAGGACTGTCCTTTGTTCCAAAGAGGTGATTCTTAGGTCAGGTCCTGGATGGCTCCTGCAATATTCCTTAGCAGCAGTGAGGTAGAAGGCAGCTGCAGAATCCACGTTGCAGGAGGCTGTGGGGGAGGTGGGGGTAGAGCGGTGCCTTCAGCCCCAGAGATGGTGGAGGGGGTGTTAGGAGAGGATGAGGGGGTGGGGCCGAGGGCTGATTTGTTGCTGAGGTCACCACCCGAGTCACCAGCCTCTCCTGTATTAAATTAAAGGCCCACCCAAGTTGTAATTAAGAAAATAAAACACAGCAACTGCCGGCTCTTCAGGGGGAGGAGCCGCTCCTTCCCCAGGTTCTGGAGCACTCCATGCTCCGCCCCTATATCCAGGATGAGCTGGTGGACATGAGTGTCTAGTATAGGCAGAGGCCGTGGGAACCTCTGTCTATGTGGCTTCTGTCTCTGGGATGTGGGGGTGGAAAACTATTATGTTGGGTTCTGAAATGGGTAAACTGACTTCCCTGATGACTCACCCTTCCCTCTGGCAGCAGTTGCAAAGTGCCTATCACACCTGAGGGAATCAGATGCTTCTGGATTGGCTGACAGCACCCATCAGGGCAATTTGGCCTGATCAGGTAATTTACCATACTTACCCACTAGCTGGAAAACATATGCAGAGCTCCAGCAAGTGTTACGGGAGCTGGACATGAAAAATAGCATCTTTAATATGGACCCCTAGGACCCTGATGAGGAGGTGTTCACTATAGGAATGAGAAATCTGGTGCTCCATACAACTGCCCCATCTCTCTTTGGGTCCTTAGTGACTATTCTTACCCCTGACATAGGGCAACCCGTAAGTGAGGCTACTCGTACTTTAGCAGATCTGGGGGAGGTTGAAACAATAAGAGCCCAGAAGGAAGTAAGGGCTATGACTGAAAGGAGAGGTGCAAAGGGCCTCATGAAGTTCTCGAGGACCCAGGTGTGGGTTGATTTGATAAAGGCTGGGGCAGGGAAAGTAAAACTTGATGGGCAGCCCAATAGGATCTTGTTAGAACTGTGGCACCAATTAAAACCAGAGCCGCAGGTTCTGCCCGGGCCCTCACCACCACAGGAGGATGATTGGGCACCATGGTTCGACTGAGGGGGTGTCAAGTTTCCCACCTTGGGGGACGTGATGGGGACCAGAGGCCGCATGTAAAATTAGTAATTCATTGGTCCCCCAGAATGTACAATATGTCCTGGTGCTGGTAGACACAGGAGCTGAACATTGTCTGATTTATGGCAACCCTGAGTGTTTTCCTGGGACCTCTGCTGTGATTGATGGCTATGGGAGTAAGGCAATTAGAGTGAAGAAAACCCAAATCCTACAGGGGATAGGGCGTTTAACCCCCAAAGGAGTGTACTGTGTACATTTCTCCCTTCCCTGAATATATTTTGAGATAGATATCCTGCCTGGTTACAGACCACTGCAGGTAAGTTCATATTAAGGGTACATGTGGTACAGGCAGTTCTGAGGGGACATGTTAAGCATCCACCTGCAGGTCTGCCTGTACTTAGGCGAGTGACAAATACTAAGCAGTATAAATTGCCTTGGGGTGGGGGCACAAGGAAATTAGAGAAACTACAGGAGTTGGAATAGTTGGGCATCATAAAGCCCACTCATAGTCCTTTTAATTCCCCAGTGTGGCCAGTGAAAAAGCCAGATGGCTCCTGGCCTATGACTGTGGCCTATAGGGAATGGAATGAAGTCACACCCCCTTTTCATGCTGCTGTCCCCTCCGTAGCAGCCCTTATGGACACACCCAGTCATGTACTAGGGACGTATCATTATGTTGTGGACCTTGCTAATGCTAGCCTTCACATGGAGGGCCGGTAGTGGACATTCACTGTCCCTCCACAGGGATACCTCCACAGTCCCACCATTTGTCACAGACTTGTAGCCCAGGACTTGGTCACATGGAAGAAACTGCAAACAGGGCAGCTATATCACTACATTGATGATATGCTCATGTCTGATTCTTTTGCAGATTTAGAAGGAGCAGTTCCTAGATTCCTGCAACATCTACAGGAGAAAGGATGGGCTGTGAACAGCACCAAGGTTCAGGGAACTGGTTTGTCAGTAAAGTTCTTGGGGGTTGTCTGGTTGAGTAAAACTAAAGTTATTCCTGAAGCAGTCATAGGCAAGTTCCAGGATTTCGATACCCCTACCACTATGACAGTCTTACAAGAGTTTTTGGATCTTTTGGGCTACTGGAGAGTGTTTATCCACCACTTGGAACAAATTCTGAAGATGTTATACTGGTTGGTTTGAAAGGGCATGAGGTGAGACTGAGATGAGACATGTGCAGCTGCTTTTCCTACTGCTGAGAGAGCAGTCAAGGCTGTGCAGGCCTTTAGTGTAACGGACTCATCAAGGCCCTGTGAGCTAGATGTTCATGTAACCGAAGTTGGTTATGGATGGGGTCTTTGGCAGAGGCTTGAATGGACATGCCAACATATTGGATTCTGGTCACAACTATAGAAAGGAGCAGAGGTCCAGTACACCTTGATAGAGAAGCAACTGGCTGCTGTGTACCATGCCTAGCTGGCTATGGAGCCCATTGATGGAACAGCTCCGACCAAGGTAATAACCACCTATCCCATTGCAGGGTGGGTGCAAGACTGGACCCAAAGGCCATGGAGTGCTGTGGCACAGACACCTACACTGGCCAAATGGGACTCTTATTTACAGCAGCGAAGCTCCCTCTCTACTAGCTCCTTAAGTGGAGAACTCCAATGCTTATTGGGGCCCAGTGACCTATACCAGTGGAAAGCAGGAAGAACTTGCTTTTGAGCCATTGGTAGCTGAGACTCCTTATCAAGAGGGAAAAGCTCCTATTCCTGAAGATGCTTACATATACAGATGGATCCAGTTGTGGGCAGTCCCTGAAGTGGAGGGCTGTGGCTTTTCATTCCTAAGACTGAGGCAACATGGATGGAGGATAGAGCAGGGAAGAGCAGCCAATGGTCTAAGTTGTGGGCAGTATGGCTCATGATCACCCAGGAGCCTTCCCACATAGTTGTCTGTACTAACAGTTGGGCCATCTATTGGGGCTTGACCCTGTGGCTACTGACATCGTACCATGCCAACCTGAAGGTTGGTCACCAGCCCCTTTGGGGGCAAGAGTTGTGGTAAGACCTATGGGCCTGTAGTCAGACTAAGACAGTTACTGTATATCATGTGACTGGCCATTTGCCTTTGGCATCCCCAGGGAATGATGAAGCAGACACATTGGCCCAGGTGCACTGGCTAGAAGGAAAGCCTGCCTCTGATGTGGCCCAATGGATACATCAGCGTTTGATGTACATGGGGCAAAAGACAATGTGGGCTGTAGCCTGTTGGTGGGGCTAGCTGTTGACCTTTGAAGAAGTCAGCAGAGTCCTGAAGGAGTGCTTGTGTGCTCTAAGAGGGACTTACACTGAGTCCCACAACAACATGGGACAATAGTAAAGGGGCTAATACCCCTTGTCAGGTGGCAGATAGACTATATTGGGCCTCTGCTCATATTAGAAGGACATCGGTGTGTCATGACTTGTGTGGACATGGGTATTGGACTATTGGTTGCTTTTCCTGAACATTGTGCAGATCAGCAAACCACCAAGAGGGGCCAAGAGCATCTCTTTGCAGCTTATGGGTGGCCGCAGGTGATTGAGAGCAATCAAGATACCCACTTTACCGGATATGCATTACAAGGATGGGTGCAGCAATTAGGTATAAAGTGGAAATTTCATGTACAATATAACCCTACTAGAGCAGGCATGATAGAGAGGTACAGTGGTTTGTTGAAATCTGGCCTGATGTCGGACACTGACAGTCTATGGGACTGGTCAGTTTGTTTATGGACTGTTCTACAGCATTTGAATGAGAAGCCACAAAAAGGAGTCTTAAGCCCTGTGGACATGTTAGCACATATTGCTGCCTTGCCTATACAATTGCATGTGCAAACCAAAGAGGAGTTATTGAAGCCAGGATGTGGCCAGCAGAGCAACATCCTACTGCCAGTCCCAACTGCATTAAAACCTGGAGACTATTGAGTGGACATGGCCCTGGACATTTTGACACATGGACCAGTAATGGCTTGTCCACCTGGCACCCTGGGGAAAAGGCCTGGAAGCTGGCCTCCTGTGTATTCCTGGAATAACAGCAGAGTTGCCCCCAAAGATCATGGTAGTGTACCCAAATGTCCGGGAGGTAAGAACATCTTACAGGGAAGTTTTCTTTTATCTTTATGGCCAGTGCATGTACCTCCTGTAACCCTATATATTTACCCATCTGTAACTCCCACAGGGAGGGAGGTGAAAGTCTGGTATACTAGACCAGGATGAGACCCCATTCCTGTCACTGTTTTATCACAGGACCACTCTCTTGCATGCATCCTACCTGATGGACAAAATTTGCCTATGCTGGTGTCTTATCATGTAAGAAACCATGTATCTCATTGCTATTAAGGTCATTTTCTTCGAAAGTTCCTGTGGCCTGGATGCACCCCTTGGCTGCAGCTGCCATGTGATGATTGCTATGAAATCCCTACCCATTCAGCCACTGACTTCCTGTGAAGTGGGCAAGCTATGGAGTTAATCTGCAAAGGACTTTGAACCTAGCTGTATCCTCTGGCTTGAGGATTATCATAATTTTATTGCTGTTGTTATTTTATGTTATTAATCTGGTTACAATGCTCCAGAATACTCTACCAAGCAAGATTATCATTAAATATGAAGAAGGATTAAACAATTTCCAGGTGAGCATAAGTTGAGGGAATTAACCACCCACAAACCCTTTCTACAGTGTATTTTATAGGGACTGTTCTAGATGGAACTGCTCATAAGGCTAAATAGCTGTCACCAGAGAAAATAAAACTGCAGTAAAGGAAGTAGACCTATTAATTATTAGGCAAATACAAAATTAAATCAACTACTCACAAAGCTAGCCAAGGGATACACAAAGAGTACAGAATATGACTTCTAATATATTAAGAATGGAGGAGGAAGAAGGGGAGAAAAAAAGAACCTTTAGATTGTATTTGAAATAGTGTAATAAGTGAGTTAAGTTAGACTGTTAGATAGTAAGGAAGCTATCCTTGAACTTTTGGTAACTGCGAATCTAAAATCTGCAATGGCAATAAGTACATACTATCAATAATTACTCTAAATGGACTGAATGCACCAATCAAAAGCATAGAGTGGTGAATAGATTTAAAACTACATCCATCTAATTGCTGCTGACAAGAGACTCACTTCAAATCCAAAGACATATACAGACTAAAATTGAAGGGAGGGCAAAAGATATTTCATGCAAATAACAGGGAGAAAAAAGCAGGAGTTGCAGTACTTATATCAGACAAAATAGACTTCAAAACAAAGAAACTCACATGAGACAAAGAAGGACATTACATAACCATAAAGGGGTCAGTCTAACAAGAGGATATAACCATTATAAATATGTATGCACCCAACATAGGAGCATCTATATATATATATGTGAAACAAATATTAACAGAATAAAGGGGGAAATAAAATGCAATGCATTCATTTTAGGAATCTTCAACAGACCACTCATACCTAAAGACGTATCAACCAGACAGAAAATAAGTAAGGAGACAGACGTACTGAACAACACATTAGAACATATGGACCTAAACAGACATCTACAGGACACTCCACCCAAAAGCAGCAAGATACACATTCTTCTCAAGTGCACGTGGAACATTTTCCAGAATAGATCACCTACTGGGCTGCAAAAGGAGCCACAGTAAATTCAGAACAATTGAAATTGTACCAACCAGCTTCTCAGACCACAAAGGTATGAAACTAGAAATAAATCATGCAAAGAAAACAAAAAGCCCACAAACACATTTAGGCTTAACAACTTGATCCTCAATAATCAATGGATCAATGACCAAATAAAACAGAGATCAAGCAATATATGGAGACAAATGAAAACAACAACTCAATAGCCCAAAACCTGTGGTATGCAGCAAAGGCAGTTCTAAGAGGAAAGTATATAACAATACAGGCTTTCCTCAAGAAAGAACAATCACAAATGAAGAATCTGAATTCACAATTAATAAAACTAGAAAAAGAGAACAAATGAGGCCCAAAGTCACTAGAAGGGGGGACATAATAAAGATCTGAGCAGAAATAAATAAAATTGAGAAGAATAAAACAATAGAAAGAATCAATGAAACCAGGACCTGGATCTTTGAGAAAATAAATAAAATAGATAAACCCCTAGCCAGACTTAAGAAGAAAAAAGAGAGAGTATATACATAGAAACAGAATCAGAAGTGAGAAAGGAAGAATCACTACAGACACCACAGAAATACAAAGAATTATTAGAGAATACTATGAAAAATTATATGCTAACAAACTGGATAACCTAGAAGAAATGGACAAGTTTCTAGAAAAAAACAACCTTCCAAGGCTAACCCAGGAAGAAACAAAAAATCTGAATAGACCATTTACCAGCAACAAAATTGAACTGGTAATCATAAAACTACCTAAGAATAAAACTCCTGGACCAGATTGCTTTACCACTGAATTTTATCAAACATTTAGAGAAGACCTAATACCCATCCTCCTTAAAATACCCACCCTCCTTAAAGTTTTCCAAAAAGTAGAAGAGGATGGAGTACTTCCAAACTCATTCTATGAGACCAGCATCACTCTTATACCAAAACCAAACAAAGACACCACAAAAAAAGAAAATTACAGACCAATATCCCTGATGAACATAGATACAAAAATACTCAACAAAATATTAGGAAACTGAATTAAAAAATACATAAAAAATGTCCATCATGATCAAGTGGGATTTATTCCAGGATGCAAGGATGGTACAATATTAGAAAATCCATAAACATCATCCACCACATCAACAAAAAGAAGGATAAAAATCACTTGATCATCTCCATAGATGCTGAAAAAGGATTTGACAAAATTCAACATCCATTCCTGATAAAAACTCTCAACAAAATGGGTATAGAGGGTACATACCTCAGCATAATAAAGGCCATATACAGCAAACAAACTCATAGCCAACATTGTACTTAACAGCTAAAATATGAAAGATTTTTCCTTTTAGATCAGGAACAAGACAAGGATGCCCATTCTCCCCACTTTTATTCAACATAGTACTGGAGGTCCTAGCCATGGCAATCAGACAATAGAAAGAAATTAAAGGTATCCAGACTGTTAAGGAAGAAGTTAAAATGTCACTGTTTGCAGATGACATGGTATTACACATAGAAACTCCTAAAGAATCCATCCAAAAACTACTAGAATAACTGAATTCAGCAAAATTGCAGGATACAAAATTAATAAACAGAAATCTGTTGCATTCCTATATACTAATGATGAACTAGCAGAAAGAAAAATCAGGAAAACAACTCCATTTACAATTGCATCAGAAAGAATAAAATACCTAGGAATAAACCTAACAATGAAGGTGAAAGACCTATCCCCTGAAAACTATACGACACTCATGAGAGAAATTTAAAAAGACATCAATAAATGAAAATACATCCTGTGCTCATGGATAGGAAGAATTAATATTGTTAAAATGACCATCCTATGTAAAGCATCGAACAGATTCTATGCAATCCCCATAATAATACCAAAAGCATTTTTAATGAGTTAGAACTAATAGTTCTAAAATTCATATGGAACCACAAAAGACCCCATATAGCCAAAGCAATCTGGAGAAGGAAGAACAAAGCTGGTGGAATTATGCTCCCTAACTTCAAGCTCTGCTATAAAGCTACAGTGATCAAAACAATTTTGTACTGACACAATAACAGACCTATAGATCAGTGGAACAGAGTAGAGAACCAAGATTTAAACCCACACACAGATATGCCCAATTAATATATGGTAAAGAAGCTGTGGATATAGGATGGGGAAAAGACAGTCTCTTCAACAAGTGGTATTGGCAAAACTGGACGGCTACATGTAAGAAAATGAAACTGGATTATTGTCTAACTCCATAAACAAAAGTAAACTTGAAATGGATCTAAAGCCTGAATGTAAGTTATGAAACCATAAAACTCAGGGAAGAAAACACAGGCAAAAATCTCTTGAATGTAAACATGAGCAACTTTTTTCTGAACACATCTCCTTGGACAAGGGAAACAAAATAAAAAATGAACAAGTGGGACTACATCAAACTAAGAAGTTTCTGTGCAGCAGAGGATGCGATCAACAGAATGAAAAGGCATGCTACAGTATGGGAGATTATATTTGTAAATGACTTATCTGGTAAGGGGTTAACATCCAAAATATATAAAGAACTCACACGCCTCAACACCCAAAAAACAAATAACCCAATTAAAAAATGGGCAGAGGATCTGAACAGACACTTCTCCAAAGAAGAAATTCAGATGGCCAACAGGCACAGGAAAAGATGCTCCACATTGCTAATCATTAGGGAAATGCAAACTGAACCCACAATGAGATATCACCTCATACCAGTTAGGTTGGTCAACATCCAAAAGACAAGAAACAACAAATGCTGAAAAGGATGTGGAGAAAGGAGAACCCTTCTACACCATTGGTGGGAATGTAAATTAGTTTAACCATTGTGGAAAGCAATATATAGGGTTCTCAAAAAATTAAAAATAGAAATACCACTCAACCCAGTAATTCCACTCCTAGGAATTTAGTTGAAGTAAACAAGATCTCTGATTTAAAAAGACATATATACCCCTGTGTTTATCACAGCACTCTTTACAATAGCCAAGATTTGGAAGCAACCTAAGTGTCCATTAGTAGATGAATGGATAAAGAAAAGGTGGTACATATACACAATGGAATATTATTCAACCATAAGAAGAAAATCCTACCATTTGCAGCAACATGGATGGAGCTAAAGGGTATTATACTCAGTGAAATAATCCAGGCATATTGAAATAAGACAAGTACCAAATGATTTCCCTCATCTGTGGAGTATAACAACAAAGAAAAACTGAAGGAACAAAACAACAGCAGACGTACAGACTCCAAGAAGGGACTAGTGGTTACCAAAGGGAAGGGGTTGGGCAGGGTGGGTAGGAGGGAGGGAGAAGGGGATTAAGGGGCACTATAATTAACAATCACAGTACAGGGGGCTCACAGGTAAGGCAGTATAGCACAGAGAAGACAAGTAATGACTCTATGGTATCTTACTATGCTGATGGACAGTGATTGCAGTGGGGCTGGGGGGGGATATGATAATATGGGTGGGTGAATGTTGAAACCACAATGTTGTTCATGTGAAACCTTCATAAGATTGTATATCAATGATACTTAAGAAAAAAGAATGCTGGCGTAACAGTTCATAGTTATTTACTACTTAGTTTTCACTAGAAATTAAAATTTGTAAGAGTTAAAAATTCTAATTAATATATGTGGTTAAAGCTACTAGGAATAGTAAGGGAAGTATCTCTGTATGCAAGAAATGTGAGATTTGTGCTTTTAGTAAAAGAAGGCATGAGGAATGGAAATGAATTTTTATTTAAGAAAAGACTATTTTTTTCCTAACATGAGACTGGTTATTTAAAGAGTGAAAACATAGGACAAAATATTAATGTAAAAAAGTAGTTGTAGAATGTTTATGGAAATAAAGGAAACTTTGAAAGGAATTTTAATGTGTGGTCAAGGCTAATATAAAGATGATTTTAAGAACAGTTTTCAGTATCAAAAGTACACTGGTATAAAATCAGAACTTGATTATCTTTGTCTTAAAAGTACAGTGTTCTTGGCTTATTGGTTTACTTTTGCTAATAAGAGATTATTGTAAGATAAATTCTAGCTGAAATAAGCAGGTGATGAGAGGCAACAAAGGGCCAGGTAGCTTATTTGAGTGCAATTCCCGGGCGAGGTTCACCAGTCTGAAGCACAGGCTGGGGAAGTCATGCCCAGAAGGGGAGGTGGGGAGTTTTTAAGAGAACAGAGAAGGGAGGGGGAAGTGGGCCACGCTAGGGGTATGTGGGGAATTTTTATTGGCTCAGAGTCGGGTGATGGACAGCCAGAGGTCTCCTTCCAGATGGAGGGGTTCTGCATCCAGGGTTTGTCAGCATGTCATGGGACGGAATCCAGGAAAAGCTGTCCACTCCTTCCTTATATGGCACAGAGCTATTTGGTGCTGTCTTTGTTCTGTCTGCACTGTACTTGCTTTCCTCCCTCCGGCACCTCCAGCCTTACATTCCAGCTTTTTGGTCATAATGGGCAACAACTCGATCTGGCTACTTCCGGCTGACAAGGGGTGTCATGTGAGGGGGGGTTAAGGCTGGTTGATGGCCGGAGGAGGCTCAGTCGGGAGGGGTGAATACTTGTGCAGCAACAGTTGATTGACCTTTATGTGTGATAGTTCTGCCATGTGTTGTTGAAGGAACCTGAAAATACATGGGCCAATTAAGAGTAAACCACAAACCATTATTAAGGGGCCCAGTAGAGGCATTAGCTAGGCCATTATGGGGAACTGAAGCCACCCATAAGGGCTTCCTTCAGGTACTCGTGTTTTGTGGAGGTCTTTTTGTAGTTTTTGTAATTTTTTAATGCTTTGTTCTATGGTCCCAGATTCACTGATATAGTAATATCATTATTCTTGTAGGAAAATACAGGTTCCACCTTTTTCTGCGGTAAGCAGATTTAAAGCCCGCCTATTTTGAAGGGTGACTTGAGCAAGGGAAGTAAGCTGCTGCTGGAGGGAAATAAGAGAGGCTGAGTTTTCTCCTAGGGTCCTGCTCCCTACGACCTATCATCTAATGCTGCCAGTTGACTTGCAAGACCTTGAGAGCTGACTAGGCTATGGCCTAATGCTCCTGCTCCTGTGGCGGCCATGGCTACTGTGGTGACGATACTCCTACTAGTACAGGAAGGAGGAGAGCCATTTTTTGCCTAGGTTTCAGATACATAGACCATCTGTCTAGTGCCTGTTTTACTTCAGGTTTGTTGTATAATGTTAATTGGGGAACTAGCATCACTGAAAAGTAGGGTCCTACCATGGTGCTGCTGATACACTGGGCAAGTGTGTTGTTGCACCAGAAAAACCCACCCCCTTGAAGAGAAATTAGAGTGTCTATGGTCACCCGTCATTGGCATTGGCTTGTATTGACAATCTCAATATGATGGAATGCTGGGTCAGGTAGCAGGTCAGTGGGGATGATGATTCTTCATTCCGTTTTCTGGTGGCTCCGGACCTATGTCAAGCTCTGGGCTTAAGGCTTGTCTTCCACATCAGTATCTCACTCAAAAGGAGGCTGCAGTCCTTTTCAGAGGAGCTTACTGGTTGAGCCTGGAAGAAACTAATGGGAACCACTGCCACCAGGGGGCTTTGGAGGGAGGCACAGAGGAAACAATTGGACACATTGCTGAAGATATGTGAAGCATTAAGAAACTGCACAGTTTCTCCAATGACTCCAGCCCAGGAAAGTGGTGCTACTGCTGGCCGTAGGGAACAGGGGTAGGGGTCCGACTGAATCTTCTGTTTTAGTGCCTGTTCTGTCTGTAATCAAGAATATTACTTGATACCTGTACCTGGGTGTTTAGAACCTCCGTGAGTGGGATTCACAGTGGTCCATTCCCTCTTGATGTATACTGTGCCCCATGGCTGGGCTTGGTAACTATTATATAGCTTGCCCCTGTACTCCTTTCTCCCAGTGTTGATCCCATGGGTCACTAATGGTAATGTATAGCCTATCCTGTATTCTGGTGAACATGTTGTCAGAGACTCCTCTTGTTGTATCCCCTACTGCATGAACTCTACATGTGTCTAGTTCAGGATGACATCCCCCATACATGTTGGACTGGAAAGTACATGTATGAGAAGTTTGGTCATACAGAAAGCACAGCATTGGGTTTGAGATAGTGGTTAAGATGTCTGTGTGAACTGGTATTTGAACCAGTGTCTGACAACCTGCACATGGGCAACATTGGTTGCCTACTTCTTGGGCTTTGGTTCTGTGAGGAAGAGCTAGTTGGAGCTTAAACTTCCATGCAGAGTAACTCTGCCTGGAGACCACTAGGCTATTCATCTGGCTGGTTGCACTTGACATGACTAACCTGCAGCTTAAGAGGACCCACCTCACAAGACACCCAATCATCGTGTCTGGGCACCTGTTTGAACCTAGAAAGGTGATACCAGGAAGAATGCCAGTGTATTTTGACTGCTGAGGGTGTAGTGAGGATTACTGTATAAGGCCCTGTCCAGTGGGGTTGGAGGGATTTTGGTTGGAGTTCTCTTAGAAGTACCTCGTCCCCTGGCTGAAGGATTGCTGTCTCCTGGGTTGTTGGATGATGTAGGTTGGGGTAGGAGCTGGTCTGCATGTTCCCTGAGAAGATACCTCAACAGTGAAAGTAAGGAAGGTAGGAGGCCAAATGAGGAGAGGTAGTGGGCAGGCCTGTGTTCAGTAAGAAGGGCCTGCCATACATCAACTCAAATGCGCTTAGTCCAGCCAGTCCCCAGGGGGCAGCACACAGCCGAGTGAGAGTGATGGGAAGAAGATTGGGCCATGAGAGCTTTACCTCTAGAGACAGCTGCTTTGGCAGGGGATACCCTGTATCCCATGTCTGCCAGGAAATTAAGAAGGGATGTGGTGTCCAGAACCGAGACCTCCTTTGAGGGGCTACAAAGTAGAAGATCATCCACGTACTGGAGGAGAGTACTCCTGCCCATTGAATGTCATGAGAGGTCTTCTGCCAGAGCCTGTCCAAGAAGATGGGGGCTATCTCTAAAACCTTGAGGTAGAACTGTCCAGGTCAATTGTCTAGATAGACAGGTGTCAGGGTCTTCCCACATGAAGGCAAATAGCAGCTGCGAGTCTAAGTGGAGAGGTATAGTGAAAAAGGCATCTTTAAGGTCTAATACAGTACAATGAGAGGTACTAGAAGGGACTCGAGACAGAAGAGTATATGGTTAGGCACCACTGGGTGTAAGGGAATAACAGCCTCGTTAGTTATTTGGAGGTCTTGAATGAGGCGATATGCTCCAGAAGGCTTTTTTACCGGCAAGATGGGAGTATTGCATGGAGAGTTAGTGGGTACCAGAAGCTCTTGTGAGAGCAGATGATTAACAAAAGGCTGTAGTTCCCTTTGATGAACCTGCAAAATAGGAAATTGAGCCTGAGAAGGGAAGCGGGATGGGTGTTTAAGGCGTATTAAAACCAGGGTGTGGTGGGTTACCACCACAGGGGTGAAGGAGTTGGGAGACTCAGGTCTCTGTCATCTAATCCTCCTTCGCTGACTAGAGTAATGAGGGAACCTAAGTGTTCAAAAGGTGGGAGGGAAATAGAGGCTCCTAACTTATAGAGCAAATCCCATCCTAACAGAGGGGTAGGACAGGAAGGCATGACCAGAAAGGAATGGGTAAATGGAATGCCTTGAAAAGTGCAGGCCACTGGGCCCGTCTCTAAAGGCTTGGAGAGGGTTCCCATGACCCCAACTACGGAGACCCTGGCAGGGTATAAAAGCCCTTTAAAGGAGGGGAGAACAGAGTAGATAGCCCCCGTGTCCACTAAGAAGGAGATGGGCTTACCTGCTACCCACAGCTTGGCCCTGGGCTCGGCAAGGGTGATCGGGTGTCTGAGTCCAGGCGTCTTCAATCTTTGAGGATGCCCAGCAGGTCTGAAGGGTAGTCTTTTGAGGGCATCCACCTCCCGTGGGGCTCTGCCACCAGAGGAGGACCACCCCCTAGTGGACAGTCTACTTTCCAATGACCTCGCTTACTGCAGCTGGGGCACGTCTGTTTGGTCTGCATGGTTGGTTGGGGCACTTCCGTGCCCAGTGCCCTTCTTCACTGCCCTGAAAGCAAGGGCCCGGAGGTTTGAGTCAATCTTCAGGGACACCCCGATGATCTCCACAAGCTGGTCACAGAGCAGCTGTTATGGCGTGAGTCTGTTCCGCCATTCGGGCAGCTGACCTCCTCTCGCTCTCATCCTCTTGGGCATGAAAAACTTTAAATGCCATATCTACCAGGTCTCCTAGAGGGGTCTGAGAACCATCCTCAGCCTTTTTAAGCTTGAGCCTGATGTCATGTCACTCAGGAGCTGACTGAGTTATAAAATGCATGGCCAGGAGAGAGGAACCCAACGCTGAGGCTGGGTCAATCTTAGTAAAAGCCTCTAGGGTTTCCTTGAGGCACTTGAGGAATTCTGACGGGTTTTCATCAGGCCTCTGGGTAATTTCTCTAAGCTTATTGTAATTGATGGCCTTTTGGGCAGTTGAGTTCATACCCGCCAACAAGTAGCAAAACATGCGATTCTGGCACGCCTCACCCTTGGGAGAATTATAATCCCACAGGGGTTCCTGTAGAGGAACAGCTTCCCTGCCCATAGGTTCCTGTTCATCTGTGGCATGGGCTTCATTGGCACCGTGCTCTGCCACCACTGTGACATGGTCATATTCCTCTGGGGTTAGAGTGAATTGGAGGATTACATGTACATCATTCCAGGTGAGCTTGTAAGCTCATGTGAGATATTTAAACTGTTCAGCAAAAATTACGGGGTTGGAGGAAAAGGACCCTAATCACTGTTCCACTTGGGACAAGTCTTCTGGGGAAAAGGGAACATAAACTTGCACTACCCCTTCAGCCCCTGCCACCTCTCTCAGAGGAGCCATCACATGAGCCTGAGACCACTGTGACTTAGAGCAGGTTACAGGAGGGCTAGACCATTTGCATGCCAGCTGCGGCTAGTAGGATGGAGGCAAGTTTGAAGGAGGGGACAGAGGAGGCGACACTGGCAATGGGGGATACAACCTGGGAATCGATGCAGAACTTGAAGGCAGGGGACCAGGATGTGGGGGAGTTTTATCCATTTTTTCCCAAGTGGAGTTGGCACCTGTGGAGCAAGATGGCAGTGTGACTGGAAGAGAAGGGGAACAAGATGGTGGAGAAACTGGAAGAGAAGGAGAATGAGGTGGTGGAGAAACTGGAAGAGAAGGGGAATGAGGCGGTGGAGAAACTGGAAGAGAAGGGGAACAAAGTGGTGGAGAGAGAGAGAGAGGAGGAGGGCTGAGGACATGAACATGGAGGAAGGGAGCTGGACCCCACCATGGGCCTGGAGGAGTGGGAAGGTGGGTAGCCGAGATCCTCCGCTGAATCTGTCAGAGAAGAGCCTCCCAGTAATAGGAGTGGTAGACATCGGCGGTCCTTGGCAGAGGCCTGGGCCAACAAAACTTGGGAAGGAGCACACTTAACACATAGATCTGGGTGGGTGCGCAAAGTCCAAAAAGCCTGCACATATGGGATTTCACTCTATTCTCCACTCTGGTGGCAATAATTAGTCAAGTTGGTGAGAAGGCTAAAATCGAAAGTTCCCTCAGGGGGCCAGCGAGATTGGTTGTCCAAGAGATATTGAGGCCAGGCTTGAGAGCAAAGGAAGACCAGCTTCCATTTGCAAACTTCCTGGGACAAACATAGAGTAGCCAAATTAGAAATGAGACACTGCAATGGGGTCTGAGCCTCCACTTTTGAGGGCTGGTTCCCCATATCTGCATCACCCTCCAACTAATCCGGCTGAGAGGATCCCCCAGCGTCCCAAGTGCACCAAGTCAGGGGAGACATCCTGGGAGCCTGGGTGAGGGACGTCTCCCACACCGCAGGGCCAGGGGCAGGTATCCTGGAATCCTGGATGCCCACAGCACATGGGCTGGATGCCCAAGGGGCCGGATGCCCCAACCTGGACGTAGCTATGATTTTGAACAGATCAGGTGAAATGGAGTTAGGAAGGGAAACAGACCAGGGAAAACTGAGGGACTCACTGGAAAATAGTCCACGCAGCGGCAAGCAGGCTGAAGTCCTGGGTTGGGAAGGAGGGGGCGGGGCCGCCGATGGCCAGTCAGGGCCCCGCGCTCACACCCCTTCCCAGGTTTTGGCACCAAATGTAAGATAAATTCTAGCTGAAATAAGCAGGTGATGAGAGGCAACAAAGGGCCAGGCAGTTTATTTGAGCGCAATTCCCGGGCGAGGTTCACCAGTCTGAAACACAGGCTGGGGAAGTTTGCGCCCAGGCGGCAAGGTGGGGAGTTTTTAAGAGAACAGGGAAGGGAGGGGGAAGTGGGCTGTGCTAGGGGTATGTGGGGAATTTTTTATTGGCTCAGGGCCGGGTGATGGGCAGCCAGAGGTCTCCTTCTGGATGGAGGGGTTCTGCATCCGGAGTTTGTCAGCAAGTCACAGGACTAGAATCCCAGAAGAGCTGTCCATTCCTTCCTTATATGGCACAGAGCTATTTGGTGGTGTCTTTGTTCCGTTTGCACTGTCCTCCCTCCAGTGCCTCCAACCTTACAATTATGAAGTGTTTTTCTTTGCCATTGAAACAATTGCCTATGAATGAAAAATTCTGTTTTATCAAAATAATTCCTTGTGTTTCATGTTGTCTTAATCAGGTCTTTGATCACATAAGGAAACTGAACCTTCTCTGTATTAAAAGAATTAACTTTGGCTAACAACTATGTAACTTTCTGCATTTGCTTTTAAATTTTTTTATTGTCACTTTAGTTAAATGGATACCTAAGTATTGTTTCATGATGGTCTGTGATCCTATTTAATCAATGTTCAAACCTTCTGGTATTTTTGACAAACTTCCCAAAAGTCAAACTCTAAATGAAATCTTTTGATTGGGACATTCCAAAGGATTTGTTAAACCAGTTAGGTTTATTTATTTCGTGTGTTAGATTACATGGGAAGAATTGTCAAACAAGTGATGCTAAACCTTCTGGGATTATATTTATGTAGATATATGTTATTAAAGTAAGTGTTCTAGAAATTGTATGAAACTCCTAGAAATCTGATATGTCCTGGTATGTTTTTACTTTTAATTCTTGTTTTGAAAATGTCATATATTATAGAAATATGCAAATTTCTTTGTCCACTGCATTATAATGAACTCTCATCAGATCCTTAACCATGGCCATTTTTAAGTCTTTATCATTTATAGTTAGTGTTTTCCTCTGATGCTTTTGCCAATGTCTTTCATCTTTAGAGAGATTCATGGAAAGGACTTTTGGCAACTACAGGTTTCTGATAACCTTGGAATTATACACCTGAACTTGGTAAGAATTTCCATAACTACTGGGAAAACTAGATTTAAGCAGAGCAGGAATTAGTAATATGGAACTGAATGAACTCGGGATGATGATTATAATTTTTCTGACTTCCTGTTTGAAACATTTCTGGTTCTCTATTGTTTGCTTTTCCAGATGTAAGCAAATGTTTTCTCTGGAGCTATCTGTGACTTTGAGCAGTTTGGTAAAATATACCTTTGTAAACAACTATGAAACATATACTTTTTCTCTCTATCGGCTCCCTCCAGAATTCAGAAACTCTCAGTAAGTATTCTTTTTCTCATGGAAATATAGTTATTTGCATAAGTTCAATAAGAATTTGTTCTCCTTGTAAAAAGGCAATGGAAACTTTGATTATATTACCAAGGCTGTGACTAGAATGCCATATTTGAGAGTGGTGTGGATAGCTCAGATACGATAAAACAGCTTAAGGAACTAAGGCTATCTTTATGGAGCCAGTGAAACTTCTTAGGAAAAAAATTAACCTGGAACCTTGCTTACAACCTTGCAGCCTTACCAGCTGAGTAAGCAAGGTCAATCCCTGGCAGGTGCAGTATCTCAGGATATTTTGGGGACCTTGAGAAGAGAGGAACTAACCCAGTTCTACAGGTACTGAAGGTGAGTCTGATGGCAAGTATTTGGCTTCTTGGACCTAAGGGGCCTTTTTAAAAGTTCAATCTGAGATTCCTTATGCCAGCAAAGCAGATCTAAAAGAGCCTACATGGTCAATCACTATTCTTGTTGCACTTATGTAAATAATTGGGCCAAGTTTGTTGGTCTTAAATTGCAAACAAATGGTTGTCTTTGGTAAAAATGAGAGTGATTTTTAAAGAGACACCTTTTCAGTAGCACACCTTCATGGATATTAGATTATAGTTTTGATTAATTGTCTTCAAGGGTTTTTGTCATTGGCCTACAAACTGTACTGAATCCCGAATTCTTCTGGTTTCCCCCAGTATCTGGCTATGAATCTCCAAAATAACATTTCCGATTTTCTCCCATTCTTTTGCCTTGGAATCATTGAGAATGACAGCTGCCGTTTTTCCTGAAGCCTGGCAAACTGAAGCCACACGACTTGATATAAACGTCAGAGAAATCACTGCAGCAGCTCATGTTTAAACAATCTCAAGGCCTGTTGCTGTGTGTGCCACTCAAAAACATCACCAGAGACATTCAGACTGCAGATCAGGAAACTGTCAGGTTGCCTCAGCCCACCAACACTTCATCTGAATGCCTGACATCTAGAATATTCTCAGTGGCAGTACTCAGAATCCAGACACTGGGTTTATAATTTGCTCCAGCCATGAGCCTTTCTTTTCCTTTATTCCTATAGAAACGCCTCTTCCTAGCTAACTGATCGCTTGTACAATATAGTCCTGCCTTTGGGAACCCACCTGCAAGATCACATCCTGAGATAAGACACAGTTGTTTAATTGAACTGACCTACCCTCAGGGTTTCCGAGCTGTGGAGCAGACTTCCCAGCAGAACATTTAAAACCACCATGCGGGACTCGGTGGAACTGAAGGTGTGATGGACCATGCTGGATATGTGGGAACATGTTCATCTCTGATGTTTCTGTAAGAAAAATTCTTGATCAAAAGGGGGAACTGCAGCATTGTATAAAATTTCTGGACAGAAGAGACTCCATTTTGGTATTCCATTTTCCTTCTAACAAATGAACTCTTGAAACTGGGCCAGAGTAATTGTTTTATAAGCCCTTGCTCATAAAATCCAACAGAACTACTGGTATTTGGACTGTTGATACGAACTTTATGATGACAGAACAGTTAACTAATGCGTACCAAGAATAGTTTTGTTTAATAGCACCAATACACCCAGATAGAGGGTAATCAAAAACAACACAACCGGTTAGCACCAAATTAACAGACTTCTTCTCTTTTCTTTATTTAAATCATTACCCCTCTCCTTCTTTCTCATGAAACCACCTTCTTTCCCCATGTGGGCACTTTTCTGGTCATTCTGGAGTCTGTGCCTCCCAAACTGCAATTCTGAGACCCCAAACCAAAGGCCTTTGTTCTTTTTCAGTTTTGCCTCCTTCTTTTGGTTGCCCCAAAGGCACACAAATCACCACATGAACAGCTGGTTGGAAACTCCTCCGTGCTTTCGGGTTGGACCGTGCAATGTACATCCTCCTTTGTGAAGCCATCCTGTCTCCATGGGCAGAAGTACTCACTCCTTCCCATGGGCCACTAGAGTACTGTGTGTACATTTATAGTTCTTACTCACTGTCCTGTAATTCCTGGCTCATACGCCCAGACCTGGAACATGGGGACAGGGTGTGGTCCCTTTTGCAGGCCCAGCATTTGTCTTCCAAATGGCTGGGATGAAAGGAGAGCTCAATTTTTGGGGAGAAGCACCAGCCATGCACAGAGAAGTAGAGCTGGCCTGGGGGGACAGTGGAGCAGGGCAGAGAGGGTGTTTGATGAGATCAGGTAGGAAAGAGAGATGGTGTAATTGGGAGAGGAAATCCTGGGATTCCTCTTTCAAATCAAAATCAGTCAAAGGGAGAAATAAAGTTAAGAAACCCTCTTATTTCTTACAAGCAGTTGTCCAGTCTCTCTCTTGACCTGGTTGCAGCAGAAGAGGGCTCTACCCAACCTCTCTGGTCCAGACATACCCTCGCATGCCCGTGTAATTGCCTATTGATATGTAGATGACCACCTTTGTCCACCTCTTGAAACACCTATTGATATGCAGATGTACTAAAGCCAGGGGAAAGAGTCTGGAAATACTACAATTTTACCCAAGGATGGTATTGTAGTGTAGGATCTGAAGAATCAAAAGTTAGCATAAGTACAGCCATCTTAAAGGCTTAAATACCACCCCCTAACCTAGAAGGAGGAAAATTATTAGAATCTTGAAAAACAAGTTAGTCAGCCAGTGTTAAATGTAGTGACCTTTAATTAGCTGACCTCAAATCAGTTAATCATACACACCAAGCTTATCTTGCTAGAACCACCCTAAACATTCCGAAGGTAATCTTATCTAACCAGACCCCAGGATGTGGCCCCAGCCAAAGATTTATGTGTCTATGAAAAAACACTGTATTGTGATTGTAGAAAATGTTGCCCCCTTTGAAAATGCTATAAAACCTTCTGGCTTTGTGTGCTCAGGGTCCTTGTTGAGACCTGCTGCTTCGGGCTAATTTGGACCCCAGCTAGCTGGTTCCTGAATAAATTCCTCTTGCTTATTGCATCAAGAGACGCCTTCCGTGAGTGATTTGGGGCGGCGTCCTCCTCTGGGAGAATCCAACAGTAGGAGAGAGAATATTGGGGATTTTTGCCTCAGGGTCCTGCATTTCTAGATCTAACATTGTTAGGCTGTAGGTCACAAATATCTTTTCTTTCTTAGGTTTTTTTAGGTTCTGTATTTTCTAGCTTGAGTTAATCAGTCCTATCTATACAGCAGCACCTTTATTACTACAGGAAATACTGAAAAAATAAATCACTGATTTAAGTAAAGGATTTCTTTTAAAAGCCATATTCTTTTTTTAAATAGAGGTATCATTGAAATACAATCTTATGTTGGTTTCAATTATACAACACAGTATAATTGTTCAACAGTTACCCATATTATTAAATCCTCCCTCCCATTAGTGTGTTACCCTCTATCAACACAGAAAGATGTTACAGAGTCATTAACTGTATTCCCTGTGCTGTACTGTTGATGCTGGGGTTCTTGTTCACAAAGCCGAAGAATGAGCTTCACAAACACTCAAGGTAGGAGAGCAAGATATAGGCTTTTATTAAAGATAAAGTGAAAGGACAGAGCTCCTGGCTCATGCCAGGAGGGGACAAGAGAGTCCATGGTAGTGCATTGTCTAGGGGTTTTATAGGTAGTTGAGGATATTTAGGAAAATGAAAAAAAGCTTAGGGATGTGGACTTGTTAAGTGGTCCCTGAATATTAAAAATTAAATTAACATAAGGAATTTCTTGCCTTGATTTTTCTCTGGGATACTAGCGTTTTGATCTTGGGAGCATATCAAAAGGCTGCTTGCCCAGCTGCCAAGGTGGGTGAGGTATTGTCTAGTTGCTAAGGAATCCTGTCTTTTACCATGCCGTCTACAGCTGGGTCTGCATGCTAAATTACTTGCTCAGTTTGCAAAATCACCTCCTCAGATCTGAAGGAGGAAAGAGGACAGAGGCCTGGGGCTTTTAGCATGCTAAAGTGAACCTTACACATGATTACAAATGATTAGCATAATAAAACATGTGCTACTCTTCTTTGTCTGGGGAACATTAACTGATCTCACTGAAGAATGAATGACCCTAGAGTTAAAGTTCAACATAGTGTTTTAGTCGGGGGTGGTTTCCTTGCATGTAGTTACATGGCTCTGACTGCAAATATCCTGTCTTGCTTTTTCCCAAGGCCCTCACGCTACTCCGACTACCTCCACGGTCCCTGTCTCACTACCATCTCCATTAACAACTTATTTTGTGATTTCCTAAGCCATGTTCTGATCTCCAAGTTTCAGCTGAAAATCCGTAGTCCAAGGACTGATGGAGGGTCACAGAGCCCAGACGGTGTGCTGGGAAGAAGCAGGGCAGCGCGGCCGGGGAATGGCAGTCACAAAGGCTCCCATTACCACCGTGTCAGAGACACGTGGGGCCTGCAGCTGGTAAAGGGCCTCTGGGGGCTCCTGGGTTCGGTGTGGCAGGGTGGGGCCAGTGACAGAAGAGCTGGTGCAAAGCAGCATAGGGGCCGTGGGCAGGCTGCCCCCAGTTGTGCCACTTTGGTGTAGTGATCACTTTGAATTAAAAGTTACTTAAGAAACTGTGAGAAGGACCCTCCTTTGGCCCCCTGAAAGTGGAAACAATGTCTCATGGGAAAGGTACCCTATCTGCCTTTTATCACCAGAGACATGGCATTCTGGGTGGAGAAGGCTCCATGAACAAACCTAGCTTGTTTTTTTTTTTTTTTTTTTTTACTAATTTTCTACCCTAGACCAAATACTATTTAAAATTCCTTACTAATTGAAACTCCAGAACATAAATTTTTGTCATGTTAATTCCTCCCAGATTGATTATCTCTTTGTCTGAAAAGTATAAAAACTGCCTCCTTGGTCATTCTTTCCTTACATTTTCATAATTGAGTTTCTGTATGCATGTGATTGAACTTTGTTTTCCTTCTCCTGTTAGTCTGTCTCAGATCAGTTTAATTCTTAGACCAGCTAGAAGAACCTTGAAGGGTAGAGGAAAATTTTTCCTCCCCAACAACAGGAACAAATCCTGTGACCTGGCCCAAGAAAGGAGAACTGTAAATAATGCCTCAGACGTGGCCTAGACTGCTCTGAAAATCTCAGCTCCTTGTGTTTTTGCGAATTTGAGGGCTGTTTGGGTGAGCACACTGTTAATTCCTCTGATCAGTGCACGTCTGGCGACTGGGCTTGGCAGCACACCCTGCTCTCCTCTGGTAGAGAATCTAAAATGGCCTGTGGGAAAAGGGGAAGCTGGCTCAAGAAACAGAGGCATCCACCTCAGAGCCTGCTGCTCCTTTGGTGTTTTGAACCCTTCCTTTGCTGGCTTCTCAGCTGACTCACTGTGCATCTTCGACAGGGTGATGGCTCCTGCTTGCAGTTGACGGTTTAAGATGAAAAACAGCAACGTGAATGAAAACACCCTGTCTAGGACATGTAAGTGCTTAAAAATGCTGGTTCTTCTTGAAGGGTCCCCACCAGTAAGATGGCAAACTTCCGGCTTCTCTTCGGGGTCCTCAGTTCCTGCCGGCGCCACCTGAAGCCCAATCACCTCTCGCCCCCCTCCCAATCCCAGCACCTAGCCAACAGCCACCAGCCCCGTAGAAGTGACACCTCAATCAATTCATGCCCCCTCCTATATAACCCAGCACCTTTCCCTAATAAAGCGGAACTCTCCGGTGAATTGCTGCTATGTGTCGCTCCTTTCCTTTCATTGATGCCGAAACCCGGGAGATGGGACACCCCAACTGGGCCCCATCTTCCCCCGACACCAGCAGCAGCTTGCCCTCGTCCTCTTTTTCCGGCGCTGGCTCATCACACTCACCACTCCTCTCTGGCCTTTAGATAAGTTTTCCCCCCGGAGTGGGCCACTCTTCCCCGAGCTATTGCAGTGCCATTGACCGTGATCGTCTGGCAAGGCCCTGACGCTCGGGGATGAGGAGGGAACTCTCCCCGCCTCACGCCTTCACGGCTGCGGCGGACCCTCAGGCCCCTCCCCAAACAGCCATAAATCCCCGCCTCAAGCCTTTACGGCTGCGGCGGACGCTCAGGCCCCTCCTCCGACAGTCATAAATCCCCGCCTCAGGCCTTCACGGCTGCGGCCGACTCTCAGGCACCCCCCTCCAACAGCCATAAATGAGGTGACTCCTTTGTGGATGAGAACGCTCCCTTTTCCCCCCCTCCTCCTTCTGCTCATGGGAGCTAGCGCTAGGTACCTCGTGACTCCGGCACTCTGCCTTCTTAGGGAAGTCTGGGTGACGACCCACACTTCCCAAGAAATTCCGACTCGTATACGAGTTTCCGCAGACCACCAAGTATCATCGGGGACGCCCTTTGTCTCCTTGTGGTCTGCTTCCAGTCCGAGGATCTCCGTTCGTCTTCCCCTGTTTGTCTCCTTCTCTGTCCTTTAGCCATGGGAGCCTCCTCATCCCTCCCTGAAAGTTTACCTCTTGAATGCCTGCTTAAGCATCTGGCTACCCTCTCCCTGATGCCTGATATAAAACCAAAACTTCTCCGTAAATATTGCTCCCAAGATTGGCCGACATACCCCCTAGACAATAAAAACCAATGGCCTGCAGGGGGAACTCTTGATCCTAACATCACTCGCGATCTTTTTAACTACTGCCAGTGCCTGAAAAAATGGAAGGAGATTCCCTATATCGAAGCTTTCCGCCTCCTCCTCTCCCGCCCCCTCCCAAGTTCTCCTAGCCTGCAAGCCGCCGCCCCCGCAGAAGCCTCCAGTTCACTCCCTTCCCCTTCTTCTCCTACAACAGCCCTTCTCCCTTCCTCCCCAACCATCTCCTCCCCCATCTCACCTCCTCCACCTTCATTCCCTGCAGATTAAGCCTGAGCCTTTCAGCCCCCCTTTAACTAGGTCCCGGGGGCCTCCTCCGTCTTTGCCCTCATCACCTGTTTCTCCCCTGTTAGGGACTAACTTTGTCTTCTCACATGTTTGTAGAGAGAATGGGAAAGCACCTCCCCCCATGTCTGAACGCAGCATGGGAAAGCACAAGCTAGAGAACAACCGGTGCAGTCCTTAGAAGTTATCTGTCCACAAAAACATATCTTGCCAAGACTCCTCACTCTGAAAATAGGGAGACCTTGAAGATGTGTAGAAACACCGCCCCTGCTTCTAGCTATGCCCTTCCCCCACTTGCCGATGTGGCAGGAATAGAAAACAGCGCATTCCATAAGCAATTAACTGGAGCCCTGCTGTAGCTCAGTAGAGCATGGGACTCTTAACCTCAGAGTCATGAGTTCAAGCCCAACTAAAGCAGCAGAGGCAAGCAGCTGGGCTGCTAGCTGGTGACATGTGGGTCCAATTCTATCTTTCTTTATTTTCTTTGCCCCCCTTCTGCACTTCAGGACCTGCTCGACTAGGCACGGCTAGACCGCGTCACTCCCTAACAGACTGAGCCAGAACCCTTCAGTCCCCCTCAGACTCAGTCCCGAGAGCCTCCCAAAATTATCGCCCCCCTCCGGGAGGTAGCAGGATCCGAAGGCATCGTGCGGGTTCACGTCCCTTTCTCCTTAAGAGATTTAGCCAAACTAGAGAAACGCCTAAGTTCCTTTTCCACTGATCCCATGACATAACATCAGGGAGTTTCAATAGACCCTCCAGTCTTACAGCCTCACACATCATGACATTTTCATGCTCCTGGCCAATACTCTCCTCCCTGAAGAGCGTAGACGAGTTTAGGACTTCGCCCAAATGCAGGCTACTGAAACCCACAGGACTGACCCCACCTATCCCCCTGGCCCCACTGCTGTCCCCGAACAAGACCCACACTGAAATTATAACACCGCCATGAGTCTCCGTTCTCGAGATATTTTTGCCTCTTGCTTAATAGCAGGTCTGAAAAAGGGCAGCTTGTAAAGTAGTCAATTTTCAAAAGCTCCAAGACATAATTCAAAAGAGAGATGAAATTCCCTCCAAGTTCTTAGACAGACTCACTCAAGCCCTATTACAGTATACCAGCCTGGACCCAGAAACACCTGAAGGAAGACATGTCCTTATGACATACTTCTTAGCTCAAGGCTACCCCGACATTAAAGCTAAACTCAAAAAGTTAGAACAGGGCCCTGCTACCCCACAGACTGAGATCCTAACAGTGGCCTTTAAAGTCTTCCATAAGCAGGAGGAGGAGAAAGAATGCCGTAAACAAAAGGCTGATCAGGCCAATTTCCAGATGTTGGCCCAGCTGATAAAACCACAACCTGGGTGCCCCTCTACAAACAAGCCCCCGCAAGAGCTTGTTTCAAGTGTAGAAAAGAGGGACATTGGTCAAGGGCATGCCCCTCCCCCAGATCTCCTACCACCCCATGCCCCAGATGCCACAAAAAGGGCCACTGGGGGTCTGATTGCCCAACCACCCGAAGGGGAGGCTGGATGAACAACCCCCATCCTAAGCCCGCCGTAGTGGGGCTGGCAGAAGAACATTGATGGGGCCTGGGGGCTTCTCACCCGACCATTTCCATCACCAAACAGGAGCCCAGGGTTACTTTAACTGTAGACGGTCACCCCATCTCCTTCCTCCTACATACAGGAGCCACCTTCTCAGTCTTGCGAGAATACCGGGGCCCTACCAAGCCTGCCATTACTCCTGTAGTTGGGGTAGGAAGTAAACAGATTTTCCCATTAACCCCCCCCTTTTATTCACAATCCAAGACAATCCCATACCTTTCTCCCACTCCTTCCTAGTTATGCCCCAATGTCCCATCCCTTTACTAAGACGGGACATCCTTTCCCTCCTCCACGTTTCCATAACTATATCCACTCCCACAGCCCCCAGTACTCCCTTTCTGATGGCCCTCATAGCCGACGACCCCCCTCTACCCAATGAAAGCTCCGGTTCTGCCCTCATACACCCTGTAAATCCCAAAGTTTGGGACATTACAAGCCCCTCCGTGGCCCTATGTCCCCCTGCCTCTATCAAATTATGTGACCCCTCTCAGTATATCTGTCAGGCCCAATACCCCCTAACCACTTCAGCCCTCATAGGCCTCCAACCCATCATTCAAGCAGACCCACTCACTCCCCATTTAATACCCCCATATTAGCTGTTAAAAAAGCCAATGGATCTTTCCGCCTTGTCCAAGACCTTCGCCTAATCAACATAGCCATTGTCCCTATCCATCCCTTAGTTCCAAATCCATACAGCTTCAGCATCCCACTTCTCAGTCCTAGATCTCAAAGACATACCCCCATATTAGCTGTTAAACCAACGGATCTTTCTGCCTTGTCCAAGACCTTCGCCTCATCAACATAGCCATTGTCCCTATCCATCCCTTAGTTCCAAATCCATACAGCCTCAGCATCCCACTTGTCAGTCCTAGATCTCAAAGACCCATTTTTCTATCCCTCTAGACCCCTGCTCCCAAGATTTTTTCATCTTCACCTGGATGGACCCATACACAAGACATTCTAAACAACTCACTTGGTCAGTTTTGCCACAAAGCTTCCGAGATAGTCCCCATATTTTTAGACAGGTCCTAGCTCAGGACCTCAAACAGTTTCATCATGATCACTCCAAGTCCACCTTATAATACATAGACAATCTTCTACTCTGCAGTCTCTCATGGGAACAGTCTCAACTTGACACTGCCTCCCTACTTAACCTTCTAGCTTCCAGAAGTTACCGAGTATCCCCTGTCAAAGCTCAAATCTCTTCCCCTCCTATCACTTACCTCAGATTCCTTCTATCTTAACAAAGAAAGTCCATTACCTTAGACAGAAAATGGCTCCTCTCTGACCTGCCCATTCCCAAAACCAAGACAAATATCCTTTCCTTTCTAGGCCCTTTCTAAGCCTAGCTAGATATTTTAGAACATAGATCCCTAACTTCTCCCTGCACCCTGTTGGCAAGACCCCTATACAACCTCAGCAAGAGCCCCCCTAAAAAACCATTATCCTCCTCACCCCGACACTCCTTCATTAAGCTCCGTCAAGCCCTTGTAGAAGCCCCAGCTCTCCATCTTCCTGATTTGTCGAAGCCCTTCTCATTATACATTCATGAGAGGTCCAGTCAAGCTCTCGGAGTCCTAGGCCAATATGCTTTGCCCCAGTACCTTATATCTCCAAGCAATTAGACCCCACAGTTCAGGGATAGGCCCCCTGCCTACGAGCATTAGCCGCTAGACAGCTCTTGCAGAAAGAAGCTCATAAACTGACATTCAGAGCGCCCCTTACCATTCTGTCCCCACATCACCTAAAAGATCTCTTAACCTACAAAAGTTTACAGACTCTCCCTCCCTCCAGACTCCTGACCTTACTGTCCTCTTTCCCCCAAAATCCTGTTCACCCTCTTTGCCATCCATACCCGAATCATGACTTTTTCCTCCTTTACTGCTCTCTCGCTTTTTTTCCTCATTCCTATTGTCTTCCCCACCACCCCAGCCTCCTTTGTATGGCGATTAAAAGTCAGACAGACTTACACACAGCATCAAACAAAAGTTACTGCCCTCATTGCCACACCAGACTGCCCTCTGAAAAGCTGCTCTGAGCCTTTATACCTCCACTTTCCTCCCTCCACTGAAGTGTTCACTAGCAGCTACCCTTATTCTCCCTACTTCTGCTTCCTCTATGACCAAAACAAGCCTATTGCAGGCGATGGCCAGACACCTACAGGAGATGTCCCTACTAGTCTTGCACCATTCACTGCATAGGTAACTTCCAGTACCCACAGTATTACTCCTCCAACCATTTCATGAAATATCCCAACGGCTCATTCTCCTTATCAGTCCCAGATCCCTGGGACTCTTGATGGGCTGCCAGAGTCACAGCCTCAGTTTACTACGGGTGGTCCTCGACCCCCCACAGTACCCTTCATATCTCTCAAAAGTATGTTCCCTCTCATTCCCAGATCTCTCAAGTTGCATCAGATAGCAGACATTCTGAAAAAGTCATTATCCAAACTCTTGATAGTGCCTCTTCATCTTCTTATCCCCACCCCTCTTCCCATTTCTCCTACTCTTCATTACAGCTCATTCAGGACACCACCATCTTTCTCAACCACACCCTTAACACAGCCAATTGTTTCTTGTGCGCATGACTACAGCGCTCACTGCTGGCCGCCGTGCCCCTTAACATTTCCAACTACTCCTTCCATGCAGAAAGACAACCCCTCTGCCCCCTGGTAGACATACCCCTATGGGAACCAGAATACGCAGATAATCTCACCATCCACCACTGTGTAAGCCCAACTCCACCCCCCTCCAGCGCACTTCACTGCCTCTCTATCTACACCCCTACCTCCAGCTCTAAGACTTTTACGCAACCGGGACACTTCTTTTAGTGTAATAGCAGTCTTTTCAACTCACTGCCTCTCAACTCCGATACACCCTGCATTCTCGTCACCCTAATCCCACAGTTAACACTTTACAGCATGGCAGAATTTCTTGAGCTCCAACCTCCCTTGCCCTCACGCACAAAAAGAGCTGCTTTCCTTCCCATCATGGTCAGTAGCTCTTTGATCACCTCAGCCATTGGGGCAGGGTTTTCGGCAGAAGCCTTGGGTCACTCTCTATAGGCAGTTAGAGATCTCAACGCCAAACTTGAGGGAGCCCTGACATCCACTGCCGATTCTCTAGCCTCTCTCCAAAGACAGGTCACTTCGCTAGCTAAAGTCACCCTTCAAAACCGGCGGGCCCTAGATCTGCTTACAGCTGAGAAGGGCGGCACCTGCATCTTCCTCTGGGAAGAGTGCTGCTATTACATCAACGAATCCGGCATTGTAGAAACTGACATTACCAAACTCACCGACCTTGCCTCCAGTCTCCACTCTGCTTCCAATTCCAACCCATTCTCGTCAATACTAACAAACCCCCTCCTCACCTAGCTCTGGCCCATTGCAGGCCCCATAATAATCATTCTTCTCACCTGTCTCTTCTTACCCTGTATAATAAAGTTCATCAAATCCCAAGTCGGAAAAATCTCTAATCAAGCTTTCAACCAGCTTTTACTCAGGAACTACCAGCTTCTGGCCACAGAAGATCCCTCACCCTCACGTGACCTCCTCACCACACGCTGAGATGGACCCCTCTCTCCACTGGAAACTGTTCCTGGAAACAATAGCCGCAGATGCCTGGCTCCTGACACCCATATCCTCTTGGCCAACCTATGGTTACAGGGAACCTTCATTGATTTCCAAACCTGAAGAAGTCCACATCTACTCGTCCTTACTGCGGGGAGTCCTATCAACCCTTTCCTCCCAATCCTCAAGCCCTCACTCCCTTCTCTGCCCCTGTTCAGCAGGAAGCAGCCAGAGAGAAAGCAACGTCCACAAACCCATAGAGGAGAAAGCGGGGAATTAAGGGTCCCCACCAGTAAGATGGCAAACTTCTGGCTTCTCTTCGGGGTCCTCAGTTCCTGCTGGCGCCACCTGAAGCCCAATCACCTCTCGCCCCCCTCCCTATCCCAGCACCTAGCCAACAGCCACCAGCCCCGTAGAAGTGACACCTCAATCAATTCATGCCCCCTCCTATATAACCCAGCACCTTTCCCTAATAAAGTGGAACTCTCCGGTGAATTGCTGCTATGTGTCGCTCCTTTCCTTTCACTTCTTGCCTTTTTTCCCAAGCTGTAATTATTGAAACCTAAATGCAGAGAGAAAAGAACTAAACCCTAGAGCCTCAGTGTGTACTTACTGGTGCCTTGTCCCTTCCTACAAGGGGTATGCTTTCATGGAGGCAGGTTATATTCCCTGGTGTCCTTGGCTGCCAGGAACATCAAACCCATCGCTGTGTTACATAATCTCTTACCTGAGACAGTCCTGCCAGTTCCAACCTTGCACATAACCCGCTGCTTTTCTTCCTGGAATTTAAGGGGTCACCATATTCAGCCATCCTGCCAAAGCCTCTTTGTCTCTAACTCTGTACCTCGCCATTCCTCTTCAACTCTTTTTCCTGTTTTCCAAAGGCTTAAGAAAATGAGTTGTATTTTTCTCCTTTCTGCTTCTCTTTGACAGTATCACTACTTCTGGTGCTGCAGGCTCTCTGCAGCATTTTTCTGAGTCACACGTTCTGAGCACTAACTCACAACTCTTTCTGGGAAACCCCTCATTTCCAGCTGCCTGCCACAGTTCTGCTGACACTCAAGCTGCCCCACATTGCATATTTCATCTTTCCCCACCTCCCGTGCCCGTGTGTTCCATGGTCCCTGTCTGAATGTAAGGTAGAAGAATACACATGAGTGGGGTGGAGAGAGAATTAAAGCCAGAAAAGGTCACTAAAAGGGACTCAAAGAGTTAACCAGATAAAACTAGAGAGCCAGAAAAGACTCACAGAGTTAATGAGTTAATCATTTGAAGCTCCAAAGGCCAGGAGTATCTTGCAATGTCCAAATATTCCCCAGATAAAGAAAAGTATCTGAGCATAGCCCATGTCTTCACTGTGTCAATTAGATCATGCCACTGTAAGATTTACTTTGGCCTGCTAAAAGGCCCAGCTTATTCTTTAACTTAACCTATATGCCATTTTTTCCTACATTCTCTAATCAAGTAATTTGCAACCTGTGCAGGAGACAAGCACCATGATTAACTTAGCAAACAAGCCCAGGCATAAACAGCATATGTAAAAATAGGAAGTATTCCATCTTAAAGCTAAGATGGCATTTTAAAACTCAGGAAGTTAAGAAGTAAGATTCTCAACATATTCTTTAGCAAATAGACAATAACTCAGCCCACCTTGGGGGCAGGGTAGGCCGTCTTGATTGATATGTTCCCAGAGGGAAGCTGCTATCATGGGGAGGAACCAGATCAGTAAATTTCTTGTGTTAAGTTAATTTTGCAGAATTACCTAGAGGACTGATAATAGAAGAGATGTAATGTCTTTCATCAAAGATAAACATCTTGAGACCACTTAAGAAGTCTATATCCCTTAGCCCTTTGTCACAGTCCTGAAATCCTTAAAAGATTGGGCAACTCCCAATCTTTCAGCGTGCCTCCTCTCTGAGGTAGCCCACACTCCCCTTTCTACAAGTGTGCACCTTTTTGCCTTAACTAAGACTTTTTCTCAACCTTTTAGGGTGCCTCTCTTAGGTCACCTTTGTAAGACCGGAGGTACTGGAGGAAGGGACGGGTCTCACTGGAGGAACTCGACTCATGCTAAGAAAGGAAGAGAACAGCGAATGTCACTCAAATGATTCAACGGAAGGTCTCTAGCCGCAGGTCCCGCCTGGAACATGCATGGCAGTACCCTCTCCCCAGCAACCCAGCATGACCAATCATTGGTGATTACAACACCCACACTGGACAATTAGTTCTGTTTACAATACCCTCAGGGCTCTCCCAGCTCCCTTGATAAGCCTGTCGCCCCTCCTACTGGGCGCGACTTTCCTGGCCCGTGAGCGGGCTGGTGAACCTCACCTGGGATTGTGCTAACAAAATTTTTTCTGGCTCCTTTGTTGCCACTTGCCTGGTCTGGTTTTGTTTACTTTAGAACCTTCACTTTCTCTCTTTAAATAAAACTTAAATCTTTCAGGGTGCACCTATTCTCTGAGGTCTTCTGCACTTTTTCTCTCTTTTAGTGAGTAACTTAAACAAAGCTTTTAGTCTGCTTCACTACTGTGTCTCTGCCCTTCATGGGGACAAGAACTGAGGAAATTAAACAACACCCCTCTAACATGGCCATGGTACTGCCATCATCCACACCAGAAGCATCATCTTGGACTACAGCAAGGGAAGACCCCTTACTTAACAATGTCAGTGATTAATTTAACATATGTTTATTGAATGCAATTGTAAATGGGGAATAAACTCAAAGTCCCTTCAATTGAAGCATTTGCAGTTAGTAAGTACTGCTCACATCTGCTTCTTCCACGTTCACAGCACATGTACTGCAATGTTGCAGAACCTTATTCTTTAACTTATTCTTTCCACCCATTTCCATAGCTCTGGCCTCTTTGTTTCTGGTTTTTCATACACTTAGTGTATAAATTAAGGTTTATCAGTTTAGCTCAAGGAAGCCCTGGTCATTCACTGGCATAACATGGGATGCTTTTCACCGGAACCCAAGGCTGTCTTCATTATGACACAGTCCTACGTGGATTAAACAATTTACTGTCCTCAGTGTGCATCCCATAATTTCCTACTTCCCTTCTTCATTCTTGTTCTCCCTGCAAAAATACTCTAAATGCATCTCCATAATCAAGTGCTTCTCTGTGAAGCTTTCTTTTCCTGGCAGCCCTTCCTTAGGGTCCCCTGGAAGAAATCTCCTGTGTGCTTTTTAAAAACAACAGCTATGTTGAAATCTAATTCACATACCTTGTGGTTCACTTTTTTTAAGTGTACAGTTCCAGGGCTTTTAGCATATTCACCACAATCAGTTTTGGAACATTTTCCTCACTCCATAAAGAAATCTCATACCTCTCAGCAGTCACCCTCAGTCTTAGCACTAATCATTTTGTGTCTAGATTTGCCTACTGTGGACATTTCATAGGAATGGGATTCTATGTAACTGCTCCAAATGGTTTATTTGCACTTTTTTTTGCAGCAATGATTCATTTTTACTTTAATGAGCAAATCCTGAATCTTCCCAGGGCTCCAGTGTCTTAGCTTTAATATTGGACTTTGTGGGGAGAAGCTCTGAGGTCTACTCTGCACCATTTTTTAAGGAACACATCTTGTCTCCCAATCAGATGGCTACCTAGAGTGATCTCAGAATTCACCAGTTACCCACTCAACTGGGCCGATGGATATCACTTAATGAATGAGAAAGTACATGAGCAGAAGCTTTAGTTTACATCAGGCCTTGTACAAAGCATAAGACATCCTGGTTCTACTAGCCCCAGGAGCGGACGCTTTCTTCCCTTTGCACAGTCCCTGGTGTAGGCCCTGGTGCATGTGTAAGCTCATCACATGGATGTTCCCTCGTGGAGATTCCTGACCCTCTGTGGAAGTTTCGGAGCCATTTCTGAGAACAGGTCAAGCCTGCCCACTTTGGAGTCAGGAGTGATTCTTGGCAGCGGCCTCTTTCTGCCGGAGGGACCAGAGCTTCCCTGGCCACCTCAAAGAGCCTCGCTAGGGACTTGACGGGGTTACAGAGGGCAAGTGCGGCCCAGCCTCTGCGGGCCCAGCACGGGGAGGAGGGCATCTCTTTCCTTGGGGAGCGGGCTCTGAAGAGCCCTGGGAGCAAAGGGCTGTCCTGGAGCACAGCTGTCCACTCAGCACGCTTCCTCATTTCATGGTAGAGCAGAGCCTCCCCTGCCCGGGGAGAGTGGGACGCAGGGTCAGTGCACAGGCCTTGGCAGGGCATGCTGACGGCTTTGCTCCTCAGGGATGGAGCGGCAGGCCCACACCAGCTCAGCGCCGCCTAGCTCTTGAGCCCATGGTGGCTTTTCTTCCCTTCTGTTTTTGATCTACAGTCACATACTTAGAGTCCTCTCAGGCCGTTTTTCTGGGCTCATTGTCTTGAACCCACCCCTTTTTCTTCTTCCAGTCTTTCCCACTCCCCTAGGGAAAGATGGACCAAGGCTTTCTCTTTCCCTCACCTTCGGCTTCTCAGCGCTCACCTTCCTTTTCTCCTGCTCTCCCTTCCATCTGCCGGCCCGGCCCCCTCTGCCCAGCGTGGCTGCTGGCTGTAGGCATGGCGAAATGGCAGGCATTGTGTTAAGGAAGGCAGAGGCTCTGAGATGTGAACAAAGTCAGAAATGGTAAAGGATTACTGTGTCTTAATGTCCTAGGGCTGCTGTGGCAGAGAACACAAGCAGGGTGGCTTAAATGGCAGAAACATGTGGCCTTACAGCTCTGGAGACTGAAGAGAGGCCTCACGTCTGAGACTAAAGTGTTGGTGGGCTTGGCTGCTTTGGAGGCTGACAGGGGCCATCTGCTCCAGCTTCTCCCCCAGCCTCTCCCTTGGCCTCTCCCCTGGCCTCTTCCCCGGCCTCTCCCCTGGCCTCTGCCCCGGCCTCTCCCCTGGCCTCTGTCTGGCCTCCCTCCTGGCCTCTCCCCTGGCCTTTGTCCTGGCCTACCCCCCAGCCTCTCCTCGGTCTCTCCCCCAGCTTCTCCCTGGCCTCTGCCTGCCGTCCCCCACAGCCTCTGGTGGTTGCTGACTGTGCCAGGTGATCCTTAGCCTGTAGATGCATCACCCTTATCTCTGCCTTCATCTGCACATGGCATCTCCCTGTGTGGGTGTCTGTGCCTAAATTTCCCCTTTTTATAGGAACACCTGTCATATTGGATTAGGGCTCACCCTTGTTGACATCATCTTAGTTTGATCACCTGCAAAGATTTGATTTCCAAATAAAATCATGCTGACAGGCACTGGGGTTAGGACTGCAACATCTCTTGCAGGGGACACAAGTCAACCTATGACACTACCATCAATCTTTAGAGCTCTGAAAAGTTAGCCAGAAGTCCCTTTCAAAATTCCCACAGAAGTCTTCAAGTTCATTGACCATTTCCTCCAACTACATTGGTCCTTTATCCTAAGGCACCGCCACTCAAAAAACAATGAAATCTCTTGATTTATTTAATAACAGTTTTGTAGTAGGATGTTTTTTCTTTGATTCACTTAGAAAGCGTGTTCCAGCTACCTTATGAGTTAGCTGTAGGTTTTCGTTCTCATCTTGGGAACCTGTACTCATTTCAGCATTTTGATATGGGAAAATGTCTTTCAGGTTTCCAATACTGAAAGCGTAATCTGGCACACACGTCATTTTTAACAGAGGCGTTCCCGTGCAGGCTTCTGAGTCTTGGGGTTGCCAGGTGTATGGTGAAAACCATACCCTTCTGAGGCAGAGAAAAACAGCACATGACCGACCAGTAATTTGCTAGGTCTTTGGGGGGTGCTGACAAGCTTTTAGGATTTCTCCATATTCTAGGTAATGTTGTATACACATTAGGACTTTGAATGATTGATCAAATAGTGGTTGAAACAACATATTACAAAATAATAGGATGTCTGATAGGACGCTGTCTTTGTGAAAAGCATTTTATGTGTAGCTGTATGGAGAAACTGTGCACCAAAGCCCACAGCCCAGTGCTGTCACAGGCTTCTCTCAGGCTGAGGCAGCCACGTTGACGGATGTCTGCACCGCCCTTCAGTTGTTTCAGTGTGGACGGTCTTACCTTGACCCTGGGTGGGATCTTGGGCAGTTTCCGTGATTTTTCTGCTCCCTTTTAGTTAGCTGACAGCACTATGAGTAGAGAGCAGTGGTGATTCCATAATTATATTTTAAAAAGTTGAGGTGTAATTGATTTACAACATCATATCAATTTAATTATAATTAGATTTTACTCTTGGGTCAATACTTCTAATTTTCATCAGAGGTAAGATGTCTCCCCTGCTTCCCATACTCAGGCCAGACTCCGGGGGACAGGGTGGGAGGACTTGGCTCTCTTTGTGTCCTCCACTTCCTCCCTCCCTCACTGACTGCAGGGTTGGACCCTGTGACGGTGAAAGGTGGGAAAAGGAACAGAGGGAAAGGGGCAGGGAATGTCTGCTGGGGGCCTGTGCGGTCTCTGACCTGGCAGGCGTCTGAGCTGAGTCTCTCCTGGTGGACACTCTCATGTCCCTTCTGAAGTCCCAGATCTGCTGCTCTCACTGGCTTTTCCTGTGTGCTGGTTGCATGTACCCTGGCCAGACACCTTCCCCTCAGCCCCTGGCTCCCTGTCCTGAGACTTTGGCTAGTCCCGGGGTTTCTCTCATGTGGCCCACATGTGGTCCATGGGTGGCACGAGGGCATCCTCTGTTCCAACAGCTGGGTGCACAGGACAATGCCCCTGACGCCATAGATTTCCTGAGTGCGTTTTTTAGCCTGAAGTCCATAGAGCACCCCCTAAAGTCCCCACACTTTAGGCTGAAGGAGAAGAGGAGCAGCTCGCCAGCCCCCTGTCAGGGCTGGTGGGCACCCACAGCACACTCCCAGCTCTCTCCAAAGAGATCTCTTCCCAGATCCCTCTCCTTTCCACAGCCCAGCACCTTTTTGTATTTGTGAATCTGAATGAGGGTTCCAAGAAGCAAGGAGCAATTCTAGATGACTTTATTTTAAATTCTGGATTTGGGAATTCTCTCTCATACTGTGGTATTAGTAGTTATCACTTTGGTGCCTAAATCATAACCAAGGCAAGAAGTCTTGTTTTTCTACTTTGTAAATTGTATGAAAAGCACACACACAACAAGGTGTCCACGTATGACGTGTACAGCTTGATGCATTTTTGCAAGGTGCCCACAGCTGCACGTCAGCCCCCAGTCAGGGGCTCTCCAGATGTCCTCCTGAAATCTGCTAGTCCTGCCTCCCTTCCAAAGCTACCCCAATCCTGACTTCCAGTATTACAGCTTAGTGTGGCCTGTTTTGGAACATTTTACTCTATTGAACCAGATGAAACTGCTGATGTTCAACTATTTTTGCCCTTCAAAAAGGCAATTTCACTTGATTCAACCTCATATAAACAAAATAAGATGAAATTACACTGTTACTGTCTTTTACTCAACATCTTGTCTGTGACAGTCATTCTTGGAGTTACAGGGAAGTAATGGTTTGTTCATTCTTGCTGCTGTGTTTTCCCCTTGTACGGTGGGTGGAGCACTGGGTCTCAGCTCTGCAGGGCTGGCAGCAATCAGCTTCACTAGACACTGTTTCCCAGGTGTGGTGTCAGATTACTCGCCACTAAGTTGCAGCAGCAACAGAGGATCATGCAATATGTTAACTGTATCACAGAGCATCAAATACTGAGGAATAAATCTATTGTAACATTTGTCAGACTGCAACACTGAAAGCTATGAGACCAAACTGAGAGAACAGTCAAAATGCCCAAATAAATGGAGGGATATGCCGTGTTTATGCTTCAGAAAACTCAATCATGCAATGTTAGTTCTTTTCAAACTGAGCTATAGATTCACTGTAATCCTGATTATTGCTATTTCTGAGGTAGAACTGAGAAGTTGATTCTAAAGTTTATGTGGGAAGGCAAAGGGCCAAGAGTGGGCAAGGCGGTCTTGAAGAACAAAGCTGGAAAATTTAAACTTCTTGATATCAAAATTTATTATCAAAGTATGTTAATGGAGACAGTATGGTCCATGTGCGAGGATGCATGGGCAGGCGAGTGGTCTGATGAAGCAGCACAGAGTGCACAAACACACCTGTATGTAGCCAGACCTGTGGTGAGGTGGTGCTGTGTTGAGAGGTGAGCACTTCCCCTCCCGCAGGTAGTGCTGGGCTGGTCAGAATCCGGCTGGAAAAACTGAATCCTCACCTCACGGTGCGCCACACATAAAAGCCAATTCTTCTTGGATTGCAGATCTAAGTGGGAGGCACACCAACAAAGCTTTCAGGAGGAAACATGAAAAGATTTTTTACACCTTTGGGAAGCTTGGGAAGGCCAAGCTTTATTGAACTGGCTAAAGCAAGCATCCACTATAAAGGAAAACAATCACAGATTCGCATTCAACTGAAACGTAACACTGTTCATGTAAAACACCACTAAGAGAGTAAAGTGACAGTCCACCCAGAAGGACAAGGCAGTTGTCAAAAAACTCTTATCAGATCATGAGTTTTATGATCATGTACACAGAAGGCCTGCCTAGTCCCATGCTGTGCATTTTTACTTCCAGGTCCATCTATGTGATGTGGATGTCAGTCAATCTGAGTAGTTTTGGTGTTTTTTTTTTTTTTTGGCTTGTTTTTCTTTTTTACGTTATAGCTGTTCTTCACATATTCACGTTCTGGTGAAAAACTTTCCTTAGTTCATTGTTTAGTAGCTTCCTTTCTTGAAATTAAAATCCTTTTTAATGACATAAATGATGATGCTATAATAATATGTCTTACTGTATGACTGGCACTATTCTAAGAATTTCACATTCTCACTGTTCCATTCAGACCTCTAGGAGCCGTGGGGTGGTGGCTCTGTGTCATGGCATGGTGGCGTGGGGGTGCCGGGGCGGGGGGGACGATCCCCTGCTTTGGATCCAGCAGCACAGACGGAATATGACCCTGGCAGGCTGCCTCCCTAGTCCAGGTGTTACACACCACACTACTCTAGTTTTTAAGTCAGTGGCTTTATTTTCTGGTGAATACAGAGAGTAGGACTGGCACCAGTGAGAAGTACTCTGGGCTGGGTCACTTCCCTTGCGGCCAGACCTCAGGTTCAATTTCTGGAGGAAAAGGCCTCTGCTACTTTCCCATATGTAACATGCCCCCCAGCCATCCCCAGAAATCTCAGGGAGCTCGGGGCCAGGGCTCTAAAACAGCTATGGCTCACCTTATCCTCCGGGGGAATTGTCCACTCACCCTTGCGTACAAGGTAATTTGATGGTCCAGAGGGTGGAGCGGTGTCCATTTTAAAAAGTATTTCCCTCCTGGAGGATCCAAAAAGACGTTTTTCCAATGAAGACATACAGATGCCCGACAGATGCATGAGAAGATGCTCAGATCACTAACCATCAGGGAAATGCAAATCAGAACCACATCACCTCCCACCTGTTAGAACAGCTAGCATCAAAAAGACAGAAGTTAAGTGCTGGCAGGAATGTGGAGAAAAGGGAACCCTGTGCATTGCTGGTGGGAATGTCAATTGGTTCAGCCACTGTGGCAAACAGGGTGGTGGCTCCTCAAAACATTAGAAATAGAACCAACACACAACCCAGCAATTCCACTTTCGAGTATTTATGCAAAGGAAATGAAAAAAAGGATATAGAAGAGTTATCTGTACCCCCATGTTCACTGCAGAGCAAAAGCCAAGACATGGAAGCAACCTAGGTGTCCATCAGCAGATGAGTGGGTAAAGATGTGAGATACCTATATATATGGGGGAATATTATTCAACCCTGAGAAAGAAGGAAATCCTGCCATTGTAACAGCATGAATGGACCTTGAGGGCATTATGCTGTCTGAGATAAGTCAGAAAGAGACAGATTAATACCATATGATCTCACTTTTATGTGGAATCTAAAAAAGTTGAACTTGCAGAGGCAGGTAGTAGAATGGTGGTTTCCAGGGGCTGGAGGGTGGGGGAAATGGGGAGATGTTGGTCAAAGGGCACAAATTTCTAGTTACAAGATGAGTAAGTTCTGGGATCTCATGGACAGCATTGTGATTATAGTTAATAATAATGTATTATATACTTGAAAGTTGTTCAGAGAGTAAATCTTAAATGTTCTCACCACGAACAATAATGGTAATTATGTCACTTGATGGAGATGTTAGCTGACGCTGTGGTGGTGATCATGTTGCAGTATGTAAGTCTATCAGTCAGCAGGCTATAACACCTCAAACTCATACCATGTGATATGTCAACTACATGTCAATAAAGCTGAAATAAAAGAAAAAAAGTAGAAAAACATTTCTCTCATTAGTCAAGCTCACCTGAAATTTATTCTCGTCTTTTAAGGGGCTAACAGGCTAACAATCCCACTCCCCTTTCAAAATTAATGATGTATTTTATTTTCAATGTTTTAATCCTTGTCATTTAAAAGACTAACTAGAGAAAGAGCTACAAATACACTTTCACTGTTTTTATGATTACTTAGAGTTGGTGTTTAAAGGCAAATGATGTGTCACCAGGCCAGGAAGTTGGGGACTGTGTCCAGGTTTTGCTGAGAGAGGCCTTACCTGGGGCCCACTTCAGGCTGTTTGAGCGCCCTGACTTGGCGCAAACCAGCGGCCTGGAGGTCTGCTCACCACCAGCCCCGCCACTGAGCATGCGGCCACATGCTTGGAAAAGTGGCACTGGTATTTGCTAGCTTTCTTATCCAAGAACTCATTTTCTGGTATGACCCTACTGCAGCCCAACTACAGAGTTTACTTTTGATAGCACCGGCCACACCTCAGCACAGAATCAGGGCTGGGGTCCGTCCTCCAGGGTAAATGCACACGGGGAATTCATCCCCAGCTATGGATGAAATGACCGAGTGCGCGCCCTTCCGTGAACATCAGCCGCAGGGAGGACAGAGCACACCTCTGCGTCCCCACGAGATTGAGGGGGGCCTGCTGGGGATGCCTACTACTTTGGATATTTGCTCCTGGCATCATGATATAGTTTTTGAAAGCTGGAAGGTGCTGGAGGGAGTATGGGGGGTGAGATACTGTAAAAAAAGAAGGAGAGGGACTCAGTGGACTCTCCCCTAAGGAAAAAAAGAGAGAGAACAAAGAGATGGAGATTTCCATAGTAGACCAGTGGCTACTATCAATCATTCATCTATGCATTCAAAATTTGTTGATCACTAGGCACTGTGTTAGGAGAAAACAAAGAAATAAGAGCTTTGTATGATTCTGCAATCTTGGAATGTGTGTCTTCTGCTATGTACCTATTTATTTCTTATGGTGATGATATTTAAAAGTCTTAAAACCAAAGGGCCCTCATACAACTCGATAGAAAAAAATGTTTGCTTAAAAAATGGGCAGAGGACCTGAATAGACATTTTTCCAAAGAACATACAGATGGACCAACAGGCACATGAAAAGATGCACTACTTTGCTAATCATCAGGGAAATGCAAATAAAATCCACAAAGAAATATCACTTCACACCAGTCAGAATGGCCACTATCCAAAAGACAAGAAATAACAAGTGTTGGGGAGGATATGGAGAAAAGGGAACCCTGTTGGTGGGAATGTAGATTGGAGCAGCCACTGAGGAAAGCAGCATGTAGGTTCCTCAAAACACTAAAAATAGAACTACGTTATGATCCAGCAAGTCCACTTCTGGTTACATATCTAAAGAAAATGAAGTCACTATCTCAAAAAGATATCTGCACCCCCATGTTCACTGCAGCACTATTTACAACAGCCAAGACATGGAAACAACCTAGGTGTCCATCAATGGATAAAGAAAATATGATATATACATATCATACCATAAAAAGGAAGGAAATCCTGTCATTTGCAGCCACATGAATGCATTGTGAAGGCATTAGCTGGATGAAATAAGATAGGCACAGAAAGACATACTGTATCTCCTTTATATGTGGAAACTGCACACCCTCCCCTTCCTCTCCAAAAAACCCCCAACAAACTGAACTAATAGATACAGAGAGCAGATGGCTGGTTTCCAGAGGTGGGGGGTGTATGTGTGAAATTGATAAAGGGAATCAAAAGGTACAAATTTCCTGCTGAAATAAATCCTGGGGATGTGATGTATTGCGTGGTGACTATAGTTAATATACTACATATTTGAAACATATTTGAAGTTGCTAACAGAGTCAATTTTAGGGGTTCTCACACAAGAAAGGAATTTGTAACTATGATGATAGATGCGAGCTAGACTTATGTGATCATTTATTTCACAACATAAACAAATACCAAACTGTTATGTTACACACCTGAAATGAATATACCATTATATGTCTATTACAGCTCAATTTAAAAAGTAAACAAAACCAACTAACTAAACCAAAGGACCTGTGTCCTCTTCTCAGGACACGTGGAAGCAGGGAGGTGAACCATACCTCCCTCTGTGCAGCCCTGAGCAGAGGTCCCAGCAGGGGTGATGGTTGTACAGAGTGGGAGAGCACAGAATTCTGGGTGTCCTCTCATGTTTCTCTAGCAGCTCCGCTCTCCAGGTGGCAACCAGAGCTTCCTATACAAGGCGGGGTGAGCAAACTTTGCAAAGGGAGAAATAATGAATATTTTAGAATTTGCTGGGATTACACCATCAGTTGCACCTACTCAGATCTGCCTTCGCTGTGTGGATGCAGTCACAGGCAATACTCAGCAGGATGGCTGTGTTCCAATAACACTTTATTTACAAAATCAGGTGGTAACCCTTAGCTCGCCCACTCTCATGTATAGAATAAAGAAGAAACTCTTGGACTTGAAATAAAACAACTTTCAATAACCCTCCTCCCCAGTCCTCTGGGCTTGTGGCTGCCTCTGTCCCTCACTGACATCTCCCTTGCTGTCCCTGTTCTTCCTTTTTTCCCTTTGTGTGGCAGCTTTATTTAGATATAATTCACATATCATGCAACTCACCTATTTAAGATGTACCATTCAGTGGTTTTAGTGTCCATAGGTTTGTGCCCAAATCACTTTTAGAACATCAACCCCAATAGAAACCCTATGCCCTTTAAAGGGCATCCGCTAGTCCTCCCATCTACTCAGCCCCAGGCAACCACTAATTTATGCCTCTGAAAAGATTTGTCTCCTCTGGATATTTCATATAAATGGAATCACACAATATGTGGCCTTTGTGACTACCTTCTTTCACAATATGAGGAATCTTTCTCAATCTTATAATTTCAATTTCATAATCTTTTCAGGGTTTGTCCATATTGTAACATGTATGAAAACTTTATTCCTTTTTATGGCTGAATGACATTTCATTTTATGGATATATCACATTTTCTTTATCCATTCATCAGTTCATGGACATTGTTTCTAATTTTTGACTCATAGAGGTTATGCTGTGAAGAACATTTGTGTACTAGTTTTTGTGTGAAGAGATCTTTTTAATTTCTCTTGGATATATGCCCAGAAATATAATTTCTCAGTCAAATGCTAACTGTTATTTAACCTTTTTAAGGAATTGTCAGACTGTTTCCGCAAATGGCTGCACCACTTTACATTCCCAGCAGCGGTACATGAGGGTTTCAATTTCTCCACATCCTCACCAACTCTTGTTATTAGCTGTCTTTTTTATTATAGCCATTTTAGTGGGCATGAAGTGGTATCTCATTGTGGTTTTGACTTGCATGCCCTTAATGACTCATGACACTGAGCATCTTTTCAGGAGCTTATTGGACATTTTGAGAAATGTCTATTCACGTCCTCTGCCCATTAAAAAAAAATACATTTATTCAGTCAGTTTCCATTCTCAACAGTTATGTAGATTACTCTATGCCAGAGTATTTCACATGGAAAAATTTAAAACCCTTATAAAGCCAGCAAAATCATATCACACAGTATACCAGTGGGAAGGGGATATTCCTATATACTCAAACAGGGTATGTATTTAAAAACTATAAAATAATAATTTTTTGAAAAATTCAAGAATATTCTTAAGAGAGTTCAGCACTTCAAGCTAAATGTGCTTTCTGAGTTAGTCATATTATTGAGGCCGTGTCCATCAGGTAATGGACTAAAGTTCAGTAGTAGATACAGCAGCCCCAAAGATTTCAGTCCCAGTGGCTTTCTTTAAAACTCCCAAAGTGTGGAATTAAGATATTAAAACCCCCCCTAAATCTGCTACTCCAACAATAGATTTCCATGCTTAATACTTAGCAGCTTGTTTGACTAAATTGGTTCTTTTCAGGGGAAAAAGAAAGATAAGTGACTATAAAACATATAGTTTGAAATGTATTTTAATATTTTCTTGAAAATAAAAAATTATGGAATGAAAGGATCATTACAAGAAAAAGAAAGTAAAACACTAGAATGACCAAAATTTTTCAAACAGGTACCATGGAGCATGCTTGCATTCAGTTTTGTGGTATTCATTAGTGCATTTTTCTTATTCTAAGTAAATCCACTTCATTAATTTCTGAATCACTATATTCGGGAAGACAGGATGGTGACAACACCATCATGTATTCATGCTTAGCTTCCTGTTCACACTACTCTCTTCTACTTTGTACAGCCAAAAGCCTTTTTCTATTGCTTAAGGAAACCCTTCCTGGGCATTACTGATGACAGCTATGGATGGCCAATGATGTTGTGGTGCAGAAGCAGGTATAACTTGTCATGGGGTGGGGGGGTGGAAGTATTAAAGGAACATGGGGACCTGGATAGTAGTAGGAGTTGCTGAATGTGGCCCAGTGTGAAGATGAACAAGAGCTCTAGCTGTGACAGGTGATGACCGTGGGTTGCAGGGGGATGTGGGGGTGGGAGGTGGAGGCAGCCCCTGGACTTGACCTTGTGGGTGGACTGGGCTGCTCTCACACTGGGGACAGCTCTAGCTACTGTGGGGAAGGCTGTGCTGGAGCAGGTGCAATCCGTGAGGGAGCTGGGTAAGGAACTCCAGGGCCAAGCTGAAGAGGAGCTGGAGGGGGTGGACCTGCTGGAGCTTGCAAAGCTATGGTTGGAGCTGGGAAGGGTACTGGTGGGTGTGGAGTTGGAGGCCTTGAAGCTCTTACCGAAGAAGTCGAGAAGGCAGAAAGGCGAGGTGGCAGAGGACATGTATGGAGTGGGATTCCCAGACACCAGTGTTCTGTCTGGACTGATGGCTGGGGCGATTCTCCATCAGACTTGGAGCAGACTGACACAGGTGGGCAGGGGCTTCCCATCTCCAGCTCCATGTACTGGGAAAGTGGGGACTCATGTGGTCTGACTAACATTTCTTCTTAATTCCACATCACATGTCTCACTAAATGGTGAGACAGAAAGTGAACGGGATCACACATGGAGAGGCTGGGTGGTTAGCACCTTCAGTTTGTATCTGTAAAAGTTGGTCTCATCTTCTGTAAAAGTTGGTCTGCAGGTAAAATTGTAATATTTCCAGAATCTCTCACCTGGCTTTAGTGCATCTGCATATCAACAGATGTTTCAAGGGGTGGCATGAAGTTGTCCATCTACATATCAACAGGTGATTACAAGGCCCTGTGAAGGAGAGGTTGGATGGAACTCTATTCTGCTGCAACCGTGTCTAGAGAGGATCAGGAGGACTGCTTGTAAGAAATAAGAGGGTTTCTTAACTTTATTTCTCTCTTTGATTGATTTCGATTTTAGAGGGATTTTGCCCTGGGATTTACCCCTGGAGCTACACTGTCCTAGCTGTGGACCTCTGGCCAGTGTGTGCCATTCTCTCTGGCTGCCATGAGGGCCACTGGCTCTTTTTATAATCTGTGGAGATCTAGATTTTTCTTGCCTGCTTCCTCTTTTCTCTTGTCTTATTTTTTGTATTTATAACATTGTCTTCTTTCCATACATTGAAGAAATAGGAAGGATTGGTATAAGTTTATGTGTTTATGTGTTTACCCTTTGGCCAGAAAAAGGTGGAGTTCTTTGATAATCTCATGGAATTGTATACATTTGGGGAGGGGCAGTTCCACAGAGCAATATCAGGATGTGATGGTATAAGGGGCAATTACTGGGAAAGGTGAAGGCCATGGGTATGTACAAGAAAGGAGTAAGATAAATACATAAATGGCAATAATGAAAGGAGAAATGTTGCAAGTATCATGGAAAAGACCGAAGTAAAATACCTTAAGAGGCTGAGGAAGGAAACACACTCACTCACACACACAGACACACAGATGGTGGTGGACCATCCTTAAAAACTGCACAGAAGAGATGACATTTAAGTTATTCTTTCAAAGAAGAACAAAGTAGTCTTTTGTTATGGAATAGAGGTGGTGGGGCAGAGGTGACACAGGCTGAGGAAACAAGCTTCAGTAAGGATGAGATTGGGAGTGGGGGATCCATTTGGAGAGTGGAGACCAGTCCTATTTGACTTTAACATTGAACAGCAATTTCTTGAAGTGTGCTCTTGGAATCCCTGGGGATCCCTGATATTCTTCCAGGGGGTCTGCAAGGTCAGAACTGTTTTCACAATAGTAAGGTGATGTTTGCCTTTTACATTCTCTCAGGAGTATGCAGTGGGACTTTCTGTAGCTATATAATTTATGATGACAAATGGGATGAAGGAGTGAGTTTTGCATATTCTCATGTCTTAAAATCTTCTCGGTTTTAATTGCTAATGAGGAAAATACTGACAGATAAAACTCACATGAGCAAAATCTATTTGGGGTTTCCAATAACTTTTAATAGTGTGTAGGGATCTGGAGCCAATGAGTGTGCAGACCACTGGCATTCAGCAAGTGGAGCAGAGAAACGGAGGTAGGCCATGCAGGCTCTTTAGGTCCATGGCAAGGAATGTGTGGTTGGTTTGATCATCAGTAAACAACTTGCTGAAGGGTTCTGAGCAGGAGAAGGACACACCTGGAGCTGCCTTTTAAGAATTATATTAAGTGGACTATAAAGTGGATTGGAAAAACTAAAGCAGAGGCTAGAGGATAATTACAGGCTTCCATAAGAGCCCAGGGCAAGCGGGATGTGCTACAGGATTGAGAATGGGACAAAGAAGGCTGGTGGACTTGGACATCACTGGATGCAGCAAGTAGCTAACACGGGGCCTGCTGGAGAGTGAGGTGCTACAAATACTTGACTTCAATGTTTAAGCCTAGATGCTTGTGATGGTCAAAATTATGTGTCAACTTGACTGAGCCAAATATCTGGGGTGACCAGATATTTGGTCAAATATTATCCTGGGTGTGTCTATGAGGATGATTTGGATAAGATTAACATTGAAATTGGTAGACCGAGTAAAGCAGATTGCCTTCCTTTATGTGGGTGGGCCTCATGTAATCAGTTGAAGGTCTGTGTAGGACAAAAGACTGACTTCCTCTGAGTAAGAAAGAATTCTCTTGCCTGAAGGGCTTAGAACTGGGTCACTGAGTGCAGATTTTGGATATGCAAGCCTCCATAATTGGGTGGACCAATTAATTCTTTTATATATATAGAAACTATTGGTTCTGTTTCTCTGGGGGAACTCTGACTAATACAGATTTTGGTATCAAGAGTGGTTCTAGAGGAATGGAATCTTAAGGATGAATCTTCTCAATTGGTTTTGAAGGTTTCTGGAATTCATTTTCAAATCTGGTTAGATTTAAGGACACTGATGAGTCTATTTAGGTATTAAAGAGAACACAGATAGTCCATGGTATGATCTGACAGTAGAGACACATGAAATATCACCATTAGGTACTTCCAATCAAACATGGGTAAGATGCTGAGACCTGAGTGACTGCGTGTACCATATACTCAAATGTTTTTGTCATTGTAAAGTGAATCATATGATGATTACATTGCTCAGATATGGTTGCTCCTAATGTTACTGGACGAAGTGGGGAATGGAAATGACAAACTCAGGGGCTTGAATTCCCAGCTCAAGGTCCACATAAATGACCAGAAAGCTTCTGTGTCCACCCTCATCTCCTGTAGCTGCATGGCTGGGATGGAGAACCGAACCCAGAATCTCATCCTGCAAGGGGCTGAATTACACTGCACATTGACTTCCCAGCCTCATGGGGCACCTGCAGTCAAAGTGAGGTTGGGGGGATGGGACTCTGAAAGCTGGAATGGGGATTTGTAGGAACACCCTGGTGGAACTGGGGTCATTGTGCCCCCAAATTCTGATGAGTTGTCTTTGCCAGTAGAAGCAGTCTCTCTGCCTCCATCTAAGGGCATTTGCCTGAGAAACTCTACTGGCCTCCCCTGAGGCAGTAGTCCTGCAAGACACTGCTGATTCCCCTCAGGACCCACCTCACCTCCTTCTTTGCTTTTAGACTGATAACTAGACTCAAGTCCCAGCAGACCCCTGAAGGTGAGGTGCAAAGCATGACCCAAGAGGAGGTGCACCCCAGAAGAGCTGCTTGAGTTTTCCAATTTGTAAAAACAGAAACCTGGTAATATGTATGGGAGTGGATATAAGTGTGAGGAATAAAGGCAGAAGGAACACAAATTTTGATTAAGTCAAATTTATTAATAAAGGCCCTCTAAGCAGAGATTCTACATTTCATGTCAGAACCTGGGAAGCTAGCAAGGGTCGCAATGGTTTGTTTGGCTGGTTTCCTGGAACACACACGAGAAAGTGGCTCACTGTGTGTGAGCTGCACGCACCAAACAAGCTGTGGTTTAATGTGGAGGAAGGGATTCAAAGGCTTAGGGAGATTGGAGAGTTAGAGTGGACAGTGGCCTAAGACCTACCTGTAACACGGGGAGGACCTTCAGGGTGGATGTTCCCCTGTAACTGTGAGGAGTGTTTGCGCGGGACACCCAGCTGGTGGGGAGCTCTGTGACTGCGCCTGTCTGCAGGTCACTTACAGTCGGAGCTGCGTCACTGGACTGGAAACCTGATGCTATGAGAGTGGATAGGTTCTGAGGTGGAGGGGCTGAGTGTGGGCACTCAGCCACCAAACACAAGATGGGTGTGCTTTCCCTGAAGGGCAGCAGAGCCAGAGAGGCACCAGCAGAGTCTTTGGCGTTGGTCAATTGATCACGGTGTTCCTAGAAGTGAAATAGGTGGGAAGCCTACCGAATTCTTACTTGATCTGTATAAGCATAAAAGTTCTACGTCAAGTGAAGAAAAGTCTAACCTCACTCAAGGTAATAATCAGACTTTTCAGGGACTCCTGGACACTGACTGTGAACACACAGTTTCCGGGGGACCCAAGAGTCACTGTGATTGCCCAGTCAGACCAGGGGCTCATGGAGGTCAGGTGATCATAGTTTTAGCGCAGGTCTGTCTCACAGCGGGTCCAGTGGGTCCTGAGCCCACCCTGTGATTATTTCCCTAATCCTGAAATGTGTGCTAGGAATAAACATGTTCAGCAGCTGGCGGAGTCCCCACCTGGGCCCTTGACCTGTGGAGTGAGGGCTATGGTGGTGGGACAGGCCAAGTGAAAGCTGCTGAAACTGCCTCTACCCAGGAAATGAGTCTGAATGCAGTGCCACATTCTCAGAGGGACTTGTAGAGATGAGGGACCACATCCCCATTCAGCCTCCTATGTGGCGTTTGCGGAAGACAGACACATCCTGGAGAATAACAGTTACTCATCATGAGTGTAACCAGGTGGTGACTCCCAGTGCAGCTGCTGGGCCAGATGTGGTTTCATTGCTGAGCAAAATAACACACCCCCTGGCTCCTGGTGTGCAGCTCTCCACCCGGCAGGTGCCTTTCCTCTACACCTGTTAGTGAAGACCGCCGGCAGCAATTTGCTCTCAGCTGGCCAGGCCAGCAATACGCTCTGCTGTCCCACCTCTGGGTACATCAGCTCTCCAGCCCTGTGTCATGATTTAGTTCACGGGAATCTTAATTGCCTTTTCCTTCCACAAAATATCACACTGATCAGTTACCATGGGGACATTACGCTGATTGGACCTAGTGAGCAAGGAGTAGCAGCTTCTCTAGACTTACTGGTAAGGCACTTGCCTGTCAGAGGGTGGGAAATATACCCCAAAAATTCAGGGTTCTACATCAGTCTGATTTCTAGGGGTGCAGCATGGTCATGCTGAGACACCCCTTCTAAGGTGAGGGTTAAGTCATCACATCTGGTGCCTCCCACGACCAAGGTGGAGGCATGAGGCCTAGCGGGCCTCTCTGGGTTTCTGAAGCAGCATAGTCCTCACTCGGGTGTGCTCATCCAGCCCACCTGCAGAGGGCCTGAGGAAGCTGCGGGTCTGAGGGGACCTGGACCCAGAGTGGGCCCTCCAATGGTCCTGGCTGCCATGCAAGCCGCTCTGCCACTCGGGCCGTGTGACCCAGCAGGGCCAGTGACGCTTGAGGGTCAGTGGCTGATAGGGATGCTTCTCGGAGCAATGACAGGCCCAGATGTTTGGCAGATGCACCTCAGTGCAGGCCCTTAGCATTTTGGAGAAACCATGCCAACCTTTCAAACTGTTATTCTTCTTCTGAGAGAGCTCTAAAGTTATAGCCTGCTATTGTGTCTTACTGGGGACTGAACACTTACCTATGGGCTACCAAGTTATCATGTAATCTGAACTGGCCATCATGAGCTGGGTGTTATCCGACCCAGCTGGCCACAAACTTGGGCCTGCACAGTACATTCCATCATCAAGTGGAAGTGGTCCATGTGATAGGGTCTGGGTAGGCCCTGGAAGCACAGGTAAGTCACATGAAGAAGTCCAAATGCCCACGGTCCCCACTCATTCTACACTGCCTTCTCTCTCCCGGTCTGTACCTGTGACTTCATGGGGACTTCTCTATGATCAATTATCAGAGGGAGAGCAGACTCAGCTCTGATTTATGGGTGATTCTGCATGATATGCCAGCACCATCCCAAAGTGGAGCACTCCCTGGCCCTTCCTTGAAGGACAAAGAGAAGGGAATCCTCCCTGTGGGCAGGATTTTGAGCAGAGCACCTGGCTGTGCACTTTGCGTAAATGGAGAAGTGGCCAGCTGTGCAATTATATACTGAATCATGGGTTCTGGCCAATGGTTTGGCTGGATGGTCAAGGACTTGGAGGGAACATGTCAGAAAATTAGTGACAAGAGAATCTGGGGAAGAGATATGTGAATAGAACTTTCTGAATGGTCAAAAAAATATGAAGATATTTGTATTCCATGTGAATGTTCACCAAAGGGTGACTTCAGCAGAGGGGGATTTTATGATCAAGTGGATAGAATGACTTGTTCTATGCTTCTTTTCCCAGCCACCTGTGTGCAATTGGCTCATGAACAAGTGGCCATGGTGGGAGGGTGGAGATGAAGCAGCATCTTGTTCCCACCAGAACAGATATCTACCGTGGATACAATTTGCCTTTCCTGCATACAATGCTTCTGCCAAAACTACTATGTGTGGACTAACAGAATGCCTTATCCATGATCATGGTATTCCAGACAATGCTGCTGCTGATCAAGGAACTCATTTCACAACAAATGAAGTATGGTAGTGGGCCCAGGCTCATGGAATTCCCTCACTGCTCTTACCATTCCCACCATCCTGAAGCAGCTGGCTTGGTAGAATTGTAGGATGGCCTTTTGAAAACTCAATTGCAGAGCCAGCTGAGGGGTGATGCCTTGCAGGGTTGTGGGTCAGACTCCCCAGGAGGCTGTGTATTCTCTGAATCAGCTCCAACGTAAGGTGCCGTTTCTCCCACAGCTGGGACTCACAGGCCAGGAATCAAGGGATGGAAATGGCATTGGCACCAGTCGCTGTTGCTCCTAGTGACCCATTAAGAAAATTTTCTGTGTCTCTCCCCACGGTCTTATGCTCTGCTGGTCTAGAGGCCTTAGTTCCAAAGGTAGGAATGCTTCCACCAGGAGACACAACAAGGATCCATTGAACTGCAAGTTGACTGTCGCCTTGCCATTTTGGGCACCTCATGACTGAATCAACAAAGAGGAATCCCTGTGCTGGCTGGGTGACTGACCCTGCCCATCAAGGGGACAGTGAACTGCTGCTCCACAGTGGAGGTAAGGAAGAGCATGTTGGGAACACGGCATTCCTTGGGGCATCTCTTAGTATTGCCATGCCCTGAGATTGAAGTCCATGGAAAATCCAACCTGATCCAGTCAGGACTGCTAATGGCCCAAACCTTCAGTAGTAGAAGTTTGAATCACCCACAAGGCTAAGAACCACGACCAGCTGAGATGCTGAAGGCAAAGGGAGTGCAGAATGAACAGCAGCAGGTAGTCACGAATACCAGCTCTGACTGCGTGACCAGCTACAGACTGTGGGCTGCAACTCTCGTGAGGGTTTCCTCCTTATTTTGTATGAGTTGCATTTATATACATTTGTAATAAATTTTCTTCCCTCTTTCATCCTTTTATCATGTCACATAAGATATATTGACTTTACGTCATATTATTTAAGTGTTAACTTTACATCATAAAACCATAGTATTTAAGTTCTGAGATGTCAAGGAAAAAAATGCCCAAGAAAATCTTCTTCTATGAACAATAACTAGAAATCAGGAGCAGTAACTGGTTTATAAGAGGATGGGTGGGGAAGAGGAGGTGGGTGAGTTAGGTTTTAAACATTTCTAATAATCCTAGAGAAGGTTTGGGACTGGAGATTTAGATACGGGAACAAATCACACAGAGGTGCCAAATCTGAATATTAAATCATAGACCCTGAGTTGGAAGCCATCTTAGGCTATTTTCTTACTCCCATCTCTCACCCAGTTGGGAGCCTGCAATATTCAATCTCTTTCTTAACAATGAACCCTCGGTTTCTCAATAAGAGATCTATTTAGAGTGAAATCCCTTGGATTAGTTGACAAAGGCATAAGCATGCTCTTTTAAGTTTGCGTGAGAGGCAGAAGTCAAACTCCTGGCACCAGACAAGTGTTAGGACTGCCAGTGCAGGAGATTGCAGACATAAGTTTATGGCAACATTCCAGAAACAGGCTGAAATCCAAACATTGGTGGCCTCCTATGTAAAGCTTTCTGTTCAGATTGCTTTGTGATTTCAAAGTACTTTTTTTTTTTAGCTTTAGATCAATTTTGCCATAACTGACACCGGCCTGAATGCCCAAATGCATTTGCAAAGGCAAATCTTTGGAAGACAGGAACATTCTGCTGGGAGTTGACATGCCTCGCAAACATTATTGCAAAATCTCATGGTGTGCAGGCATTAAGATACACTGCCATGATCAAGTAGAGCTTAAAAACTTTTCTTTTTCTTCCTTTCTTTCTTTCTTTCTTCCTTTCTTCCTTTCTTTCTTCCTTTCTTCCTTTCTTCCTTTCTTCCTTTCTTCTTTCTTTCTTTCTTTCTTTCTTTCTTTCTTTCTTTCTTTCTTTCTTTCTTCTTTTCTTCTTTCTTTCTTTCTTTCTTTCTTTCTTTCTTTCTTTCTTTCTTTCTTTCTTTCTTTCATTCTTTCCTTTTTTTTCTTTTTTTCTGTGTTTATTCTTTCTTTCTTTCTTTCTTTCTTTCTTTCTTTCTTACTTTCTTTTCTTTCTTTCTTTCTCTCTCTCTCTTTCTTCCTTCCTTCCTTCCTTCCTTCCTTCCTTCCTTCCTTCCTTCCTTCCTTCCTTCCTTCCTTCCTTCCTTTTCTCTCTCTCCCCCTCCCTCACCCCTTCCTTCCACCTTTCTTTTTTCTTCTTTCTTTCTCTATCATCTATCTATATCATCTATCAATTATCTACCATCTATTGCAATGAGAGGTTTCATATAAAATTTAATGTCCCATAGAAAAGTATAGGTGTTTTCATATTTTTCAGCTCTCTCTGAAATTAAGTAAAGATCTATCTAATGCATACAGAAAATAAAACAACATTTTGTCTTTGAGTTTAAGCAAAGCTCATCTGTTTATGAATTTTGCCATCGAATTCTTCAGGGTGCAGGTATTTCCTCTGAGTCCTTTCTGGTAGCTCACCTTCCCTGTCTCTCCCTTCCCTTTCCCCTGTCCCCACTCCTGTGACCCTGATGGGGAAGAACACTCTGCTGGAAACTGGGTCACACTGCCAAAGGAACGTCAATCCTCAGGTGGCAACCTCTAAACTGGAGGCAGCCAGGACCTCCTGGAGGGTCTCCACCCCTGCTGCCTCCAGCCCAGGGCTGAGCCCCCCTTGATGGACACAGCTCTTTACAGAGAGTTGCCACCTCTTCCTGAGGAGGGATTTCGAAGCTCCATGCAGGAGGCAAGACACTGTGATGTGCCAGGGGAGCCCAGGAGGTACAGGGAGGGAGGACGGTGTGGCTGAGAGGGGAGGCCAGAGGGGATGGTGCCCCTTTGTGCCGGCTACTCGGCCCAGGCCTGCCCTGTTCTGGCCGCAGCCGGCTTAGGCCACTTGTCTGTTTTCCCCTGGAAAACCAATTCCTCTGGAGTCTTCCCCTCTGTCCTCCCTCCCGAGCAGGGGTGGGGTACTGGTGGCCTGAGCACGGGCAGGTGCCTGCGTCAGGGCTGGGCTGATGGGGTTGCCCAGGGCTCTGTCCCCGGGACAGGAGGCTGGGAGCTTCTCCTGAGCCAGGGCTCACAGCCACCTTCGTCAGAGACCAGACAGTGAGTGTTTCAGTCCTCGGGGTCACATCTTCTTTGCTGTTGTTTCTGTGACAACCTTTTAAAAACATTGCTGCTCTGCCAGATGGGTATGGATTTGGCTCATGGGCCGCAGTTTCCCAACTCTTGTGACTCTAGACCTAGAGTGGAGAAGGGGGCCGGGGGTGGGCGCTGATGAGGAAGAAGGGGTGGGTGAGTTTTCCAGGTCAAAGAAAACCTCTCAGAAGGACTGATCATCAGATTCTTCCAGGATGAGCTCTAATTCCTCCAAGCTGAGAGAGAGAGAGAGGCCTAGAAAGGTTTTTAAGTTTCTGTGGACTAAATTTGCCTAGATAGATGCATCAAGTTCCATTAACAGCAAAACCCACACTAATTTCGGGCAGGAAAGGGGCAGAGGCACACAGGCTCTGGTGCAGAGCAGGAATCAGGCACGCTGCAGGGCAGGCCGGGGCTGGGCAGGGTGGGAATGGGCCCCGGGTCACAGCTCAGAGCAAACAAGGCCCGGTGGCGGGGACAGCGGCGCTGAAGGCTGGAGCAGAAGCAGAGGTGCCACACTCTGGGGAGGGCCGTGTTCCACCCGGGGCTCCCCCACTCACTGGTGCCCTGATAGATGCTCCGATCCAGTGGCCCTTTAGGGAAGAACTGCCTTTCTAAGTATGTTTCCTCCCAGACTTTGTTGCTTTCTCTCTCTAAGCCTCTGTGAGAGAAGTTCTGAGATCTGCTGAGTGGTTAGAATGGAATCTCTGGCCAGTCAGGTTGTGCTGGCCCTGTGGGGCACTAAGAGGACATGAGTGCAGGGTACAGCCTGCAGCTCTGGGATTGCAGGGCTCCTGGGGCTGGAGGGGACGGGGCTCCAGGGGCTGGAGGACATGGGGCTCCAGGGGCTGGAGGACATGGGGCTCCAGGGGCTGGAGGGGATGGGGCTGCAGGGGCTGGAGGGGATGGGGCTCCAGGGGCTGGAGGGGATGGGGCTCGAGGGGATGGAGGGGACAGGGCCCGGGGCCTGCCCAGCTACTCCTGCCCATTCCTGTCTGGGGGCCCAGAATCTTAGTTTTCTCATCCCCTAAGTGAGACTGTTGGAGTGTGATCTGATTCTAATTCTCCCTCTAAAGTCTCAGGATTCCAGGTGCACAGCCCCAGTTACCCTTGCTTTTTTTTTCTCTCCTTCTCAGTGAATGGTTTCCAAATAATTTAACTGTGAACATTTACAATTTGATCATGCACTGCTGTGGTATATATAGGAATGTTTGTGTGTGTAAATACATAACATGTGATTAGAATAAAAATTCTTTTAAATGTATCCATGATCATTGAGAATGTTAAAATAAGGATATATGGATGGTCACCTTCCCCATATCTATTTTATAGGACTAAAGTTCTTTTAAAATAGAATGAAACCATTAATTCTTCTTTATGGTAGTGCAGTATTTATTTTTTAAAAGGACTTAGCAGATCCTTATAAGAGACAAATCCATGAATACTTCTTGTGACTGAAATTTATGGAGAATTTAAGAATGGAATTTATTTTTACAATTAAAGCAAAAAGAATTTTACAATATTTAAAATAAGGAAGGCAAGTTTTGCCTAATTGCAAACTCTAGACACATTGCTAACCTTGTCACCATCATCTCTGACATGCTGAGGCCATGTTGTCTGCAGAAAGGGTGCTTGCCGTCTGCATTTGCAGGTAGCTCCTGGAATGCGAGCTGAAGGTGTTTGGTGTGGATGCTCACCGGTACACATTAATTTTCTGTTCAGTCACACTGATTCAGTTCACGTCTTCCTCACACAGACCAGCACTGGGTGGAAATACTGTACCAGACCCTTTGTCATGTGGGAAATGATTTGCATGTTTACATTAGAAAGCAGGAAGGAGAAAGAAGCCAAACAGAGCCCACGTTGTCCCGTGTGGGGCAGACATTCTCTGTGCCCTGTGACTTGGCAGCACAGGAAGGCTCCACGCCCACAAGAGCCTTCCCGACAGTCTTTTAAAATGATGTGCTGGCTTTTGCACAACTTGTGTATATGATGGGACTTTCTTGAGACAGGTTTCAGTAAAAAGAAGCAGGCACACTTACATGTGTAGTGGAACAACTTGGGGAGCCTGGCAATTTTGCTACAAGCCTTTTTAAGGAGCATGACACGTGGTTCTTCCCAGAGATGTGACAACGAGTTTTCCTTGAGGTGTGTACGGTGCTATTTTTCCTTTGGCTAACGGAAGGCTTTTTTTTCTTTCTGAGGAGCCCATCTGAAATATAAAATCTTCCCCTCCTTTCTGGGTGTGGGTGGCCCCAGAAGTGGGCTGTTCTTGTTTGTCCTGGTCCTGCCACTCATCGCCCAGCTTTGGCCTTTCCCTTTGGTCTTGAGACCATATCCAGCTCGAGGGCACCCAAGGCAGGCAGGGTGCATGGGCTTTCCCTCCTCACTGCGTCCTTGGACCCATGCCTGGTATCTCTGAGTGCCGGGTCCCCATGTCTCTCATCTTGCCCATTGAGGATGAAAGCTGCTGCCTTTGACGTTCTCTCCAGTGCCTGCCTCTCGTCCTCCCTGGTTCTCCTGTTCACCTGCTCTTGTGCCGAAGCTCCACTCCTGTTTCTCACTCTTCGTGAATTTTCCCTCTGAGAGGCCAGGCTATTGCAAATAGTGATGGAGTTAAGCCATGTTTATTTTGCCTTTAGTCCATTACCGTGTGGTAGGTGTCTGTGTGAATGATCATGTAATTTAATCTTAAACTTCTACCTGGGATTTGGTTATATTTTAATGAAGTATGTCATAGTGACATAATGATTAGATAGTGTGGCAAAGCTCAGGATTAGAAGAAGGGTGTTGGGATTGTAAGAAACCTTGATTAAGAGCCTCAAATGTCTAAGATCTAGTAAGGAAGCCCAGACTGCCTCCCTGCTGCTCTCAGATCTCTGTGCGGAAGGTCAGGGTGCTCCCTGCCATCTTCTTCTGGTAGTCCTTATCAAATTCTTCATTCTGGGCTACAGTGAAATAGTTCTTCCAGTCCCCAGGCATCCCTGAAACAAGGTGAAGTATCTGCGGTTATTACAGGAGTACAGGGGAAGGGAACATGCACCCGGAGCCAGGACAAGAAGGGGGGAAGGAAGTCTGTCTCCCAGATATTGTGCAGTAGTGTCACTGACCAGAATAAATAACGGAGCACAATACATTGCTGGGAAGTCTAAGCAGATTGTGGGGACCACAGAGGCCAGTTTTGCATCTTAGAATATAAGTCCTCCATACCTTTTCTCATAAAAGGGGAGATAGAGTGGTCCATGATGCTGGGCGGCAAAGTGGTGTAGTTGGCCATTGGGTTTTGCTTCATTACGTCAAAGGAGGTGTGATAGATGATTTTGTTCAGAACTTCCTCTGTTATGTCTTTCTCCAGGAACTTCAGTATCTTCTGAATTTCCCGCTTTGGGTCCTGTATGTACAATAGGAATACAAAACAAATAATTTTGGGTTTTCCATTCGGAATGACATTCATTCAGGACAAACACTGTTTGGGCATGAATGAGTTAAGGGATCAGTTCAAATACATGACAAATATTCCTCAAAGGATGGCCATGTATAAAGCATAGAACTGTCCTAGGAGCTGCCACAGCACGAAGATGAGAGCCAGTGCTGCCTTCAGGAGGTTCACCTTTCAATGGAGAATGAATATAAACACAATTAACTGGAATGTGTGGCTCAGAAAAAGTGCCATGGGATTTGATGGGAAGCAGCATTCACAACTGCCTCCTGGTGGAGATCAGGAAAGGTTGTGTAAAGGAGGGAAAATGGTGCTGGCGAAGCATGTATGGCTAACTCTGGTATCTGAGCTACAAGAGACAGCAAAAATGTCTGAGGTCAACAGAAGGCCAGTAAGAGGCTGAATGAAAGGATCTCGGGTTGTGAACCCAGAAATGTGAATCCTGTGCCCTGGTTCTCTCTGAGCACAGAGATGCAGTAAAAGGAGCTATGGCTTTTGATTAGATTTCAGAGGACCTCTTACTAGCGCTGGCATAGGAAATGCTTTTGTAATTCCAGGACATGAATCCATTGAGTCATGCGTGAACTTGAGCTGCCACTCATACACAGTGGCTTGAAATGGAGAAATGGGTCCTCTACCACAACACATGGGCAATCCTGCCAATGTTTATGTGGGTTAAACCTCAGTTTGTGATGTGGGTTTGCGGTGTGGGAGGGAGGAGGAAACTGAGTTTATTGAAAACAACAAGGCACTTACAAGTGTGACCTCAGCAATCGTTACAATAATTCTGTGAGATACGAAACGGGATGATGCCCGTTTTATAGGTGAAGAAAACTAGTCCAAAAACATCAGGATTAATTTGGCTGTAAAGGCATGAGGTGTGTCCTGAGGAGGAAGGATCTTCTGGAAACTATACACGGAATCAAAGAAAATTTGTCATTAGGACTTCTAAGGCTAAAGCTGGTCAGATAGAGGGCCGCGGGCAGAGACTCAGGCTCCGGGCCAGCGCGCCCGCCGGGGCTCCCGCCGGCTCCCTGCCTGGGAGTCGGACGTCGGTTAGAGACTCGCGCCACCCTCACCTCCTTCATGTCCTCGTAGAAGAGGTAGAGGATGCGGTGCTGATCTTTCACTCCCCACCAGCCCTTTACGTGGTCGTACCAGGCGCCCCACACAACTGAAGAAGAAGAGAGAGGGGGCATCAGCACCCACCTGAGACTTAACACACGAACAGGGGTGGTGTGAAGGAAAGAGGCCTTTATCACATGCAGCTGGACGACAAAGGCTTTGGGTAGAACTCTTATTTGCTGAGACGGGGATTTTGCAATTAGGGAGATAATACAAAGTATTCTGGATTCCTGCATTTACATTTCCACCCTTGCATTTACTACCGCACGGTAGACTGTTTTGTGGCCGGGGATTCGTAATCTTTACTTGCCTTGCAGTACTACGTGGTACCTAGATCGGTGTCATGCAATCAATACCGTTTCCTAATAGACTGATTTTCATTCTGGAAAATTTATCATCACCAGATATTTGGACGCCTTTACTCTGGGTGATGGTGAAGGGGAGGGAAGGCTACCTTTCACTAGCCCTGCGGAGTCTACTCTGTACTCGCCCACCCTGCCAGGCTGACCCCTGTCACTGTGTCAACGGGCTCCTTTGTCCTCAGGCTTCCACTGGGGCTTCACCACCCCGAGGCGCTGGAAGGACCTTGGAGGAGGGCAGTGAGGATGTGTGCTTATTTCCTGATGCCCTTCTTGTCGGCTTGCCATGGCCAACTGTTCCTGGTAAGGGGCTCTCTCCTTTCTCCAGGGGCAATGGCTCCCCAGTGTCGTACTGTCGTCTGACGGGTTCTTTAAACTCTGCCCGCAGCTTTCTACACAGCTCTTTGCCCAGACTCTCCTCAGGCGACCCAGTTTGAGTGGCGTCTACATCTCTCCACAGCCTTTATGAATACAACCATCCAGTGAAAACACTCCTTTCTGATGGCAGCTGGTGAATGAGTGAGGCAACACGACTTACCTTTTCCAGCTTTGAATGTTTCAACATATTCCTCCCATGTACCAGGGTCAGGCAACATTTTTAACATCTTTGAGAAATGGTAGTAGGATACCAGACAGTCCTTGGCATTTCTAGCCACATAGATAATCTGAAATCAGCCGGTGAGGGGATTGAGACACAGAGAAAAAACAAGAGAGAAAAATATCATTGTTCGGTGCACAGCATTGTGTTACTGGAAAGCATCTAAGAACGTAAGCCTTTCCTTTTAGGGTGCCTGAAGGCGAGGCATTTTCTATGATTAGGATGACCATATCTCCCAGCATGCTCAGGCAGAGTTCCAAACTTCCAGAACGAGAGGCCAAGCCAGTGGGGAGCCATTGCGCCCTAGAGGATGAGGCCCTTTAATAGGAGCGGAGGCCTTTGGTGGGGAGACAGTCGAGCAGTGGGCCACCAAGAAGGGCACCGGGGAAATAGACACACTTCCTCGCTCTCCTCGCTCGTCCCCTGCCCCCTACTCACCACCAGGCCCCGGTCCCAGCCTGAGCTCGGAGCCCGTTCTCTGCCAGGCTGCGGGGAGGAGCACGTTCACGGTCCCTCATGCGTCTTCTCTCACGGAGTGAAGAGAATTTCTCTGTCCAGCACAACCACCATGCATTCCCAGATGAACACAGGCTTGGCATGACTCTATTTCTCTGCCCCTTTTCCTGTTGAGATTTCTCTCCGACTCTCATGAAAGCATTTAGGAAGCCAAAAACTATGACAGGCCTTATAATGTAAATATACATCTTAATGCCTGTGTTGGTTCTTGACTTTTTGTAAATACAAGCTTGAGTACCTGAAGTGTGGGCTACAGAGGGAATGTACTCAAGTGCGGAGTCAGGTAGCCGGGTGTGCTCTGATCTCAGATACTTTCTGAGAGTCTGTGGATTCATCTGTGTGAATTTCCTATCGCTGCTGTAACTAATCACCACACTCACACAGTGGCTTAAAACAAGAAGAGATTTATCCTCCTATAGTTCTAGAGGTCAGATCTCACTGGGCCACAGGTAAGCTGTTGGCAGGGCTGTGTCCTTTGGCGGCTCCAGGGAGAATCCTTTCCTTGCTGTTTCTAGCATCTGAGGCCACTTATATTCCTTCTTCTTGACCCTGTCCTCCAGTCACTCTGACCTCTTGCTACAGTTGTCATATGTACTTGTCCCTTTGATCTTCTTGCCTCCCTCTTATAAGGATCCTCATGATGATATTTAGCCCCATCTGGATAATGCAGAATAATATTTCCATCTCATGATCCTCAATTTAAAAACATTTGCAAAGCACACTTCACCATACGAGGCAGGCTTCACAGGTTCTGGTGATGAGGATGAGGGTCTTCAGGGGACTGTTGCTTAGCTCACTGCTCCACCTGAACAGGAAAAGCTTGCACTAAGCTTTTTAACACAATTTCCTACTCAAATAATTTATAATTCTATGCAGATAGAGGGTGATTCTGCCATGGAGATTTTTAGAAGGCCTGATTTTATAAAAAGAAGGTGTTAGTATGGTGGCTAATAGTGTTATTGTGTCTTCTGATATTGAGTCTACAGTATCACTGGAAAATAATATTGGTTTTTGAGTGGCAAAAATAACGTGAGTGGAGTTATTAAACTAAGAAGTTTTCACACCTGGGTGAACCTGGGTGTATCTCAGGGGAGCAGATCATGAGCAGAACAGCATCGTGACATGTGGAGTCCTATCCAGTTCAGTATACCTTGTTTGGAGGTGGGAGGTGGGCAAGAAGAGCTGCTGAGGCATGGAAGCCTAGCCCAGCAAGAGTCAGAGCGGCAGCTGGTATCCATACCTGAGCACTGCCCTGGGGAGAGAGTCTTGGTTAAACGAGCTTGACTGTTTGTGTTTTCTTGGTAAGGGTTCACATGGAAGGTAAGAGTCTGCATTTGCGTTTCTGAAGTAGCTCGTCCATAGGGAGAAGATGTGCTGGTCCCGCTGATATAAATAAGTATTTGATTCTGCTAGATGACTACTCTCCTCACTGCAGATCTGTAAGTTGGTATTTGGTTTATATTCTACCTTCCATTGATTTCAAGACCCACTAATGAGGTGATATCAAAGAGAAACACTAGTACATTCAATATATACTGTAAACTGATTCTGAATTTGGAAGTGTCAAAATAAAATACAATTTTTGAAAATGGATGATGTAGAGGTTCCTGGGGGCCATGAGGTATGCTCTGAGGGTGGACTGCTTTCTCCCTCGTGGTCTTACAGATCTCCTGGCTTCTCCGTTTGGCTCAGGTTTTCCCCTCACATATTTTCCCCAAGTAAATCCCTTTCACACCTTACTGTGCCTTGGTGTTTGTTTCTTGGGGGATCCAAACCGAGATAATAACCTTCCTCAGGAAATACATGCTTTGTTTCACTCTTCACTCTCATTGAATGTGGCTTAACTGTCAGCCAATCAGAATGATTTTTCCTGAAAACTTCCCAGTGTGTACCCAGAAATAATATTCTGAAGGAAAGGTGGATCCAGAATAGAGAATGTGGGAATGTGGGGGCAATTCCTTATACCTCTACTGGTTATTTATCTTCCATTATCCTTGATTGTTCTCATGGAGATAGAGACATTCTTTGGACATACTGACCAAAACTGGGTTTGAAGTGTTGGCTCTTCTTACCTTTACATTTTCTTTCCAGAAGGAAGGTGGCACCAACTGAACAGGCAGATGAGTCTTCAGAGTTCTAGGAGAAGGCATTTTTTGAGCTAGGTCCAGACCTGGGAAATACATTTCTCATTAGCTATATGGATTCAATATTATTTTGTCAAGCATCTGGAAGAAGATTTACCAAATAGTTGACTCTGCCTAAAATTACAGTTTTGTGTGTCTATGCTTTGCTCCTGATGACAACTTTGCCATCCATTCAGGTGGAGGAGGGCACTGCTGAGATGCTGAAAACTTCCAAGGCAACCTCACTCTTCCTATTTGCTGTGTTGGTGCTCTTGTGTGGGAAGGTGAAGATGCTCTGGGAGGTTTTAGGCTGGTGATAATTATGACCCCAACATGTTGTTGGCCTTTTTTTCCTTTTGTTACTGCAGTGGGGAGAAGATCAAAGCAGCTGGAGAAGAGCTGGCATCCCTCTTAGGGGCCAGCTCTGCAGCCCCAGCAGCTCTGTCTAAAGAGCTTCTTTCTGTCTTTCAACTTTTACTTTCAAGGCCAAGAACCATTACAGCCACCAGTCATATGTCAGCACTGTGCTCTGTGTAGGGATATATTTTCATATGAAAAATTGACCCTTGTCATGGTCAAGTGGCTACCCCAGGTTAGGGAATGTGAGAGCCAGGATATGAGTAGTCTATTGATGTGGAAAGCCTTAAAGGGGAGGCTTAAGAAACTGCAGAAAATAGTAGAGAGACTGTTATCTAAGGAAAAATTAGATAAATCACAGACAAAATCCTCCTTAGAAATAGAAAGTCCAGTGTGAAAACAAGGAATACAGGCAGGGATTGGGCCATGCACAGCACCAACTGGGAAGGGGCTTGCAAGTAAGGCAGAGTGTCCGCCTTGGAGAAGAGTAGCTTTTGGTAGAGAATAAGATATGTAGAGACTGGGGAATACTCCCTGGAGGCCTGGCATTGAAGGGAAAGAAGGAAGAAAGTAAGAGGGAGAAAATTAAAGATCTCACAGAAATGAAAGAACAGAGCATGCCAATTCCTCCCCCTCCCCCAATCACCAATATCATCCATAAGCAAAACTGCACAGCAGAGGGCAGAACTGGCAGAAAAGAGTACTTTTCATACATGGTTATGAAATGAGTACAAACAGAAAAAGCAGATCTCATTCTTAAACTGCTATAATAATCAGAAAAGCAAGTCAGTGTCTTTAACCTGATGAAACTTCTCCCCCAAATCCAATGATGAAACTGAACAAGATTGTAGCACAACACTGTATCCTGAAACAAACATTTGGAAATATGAAAAAAATAACCCAGAAATACAAAAACTAAGAAAAGAAATAGAAAAAAAGGAAGAAATGAAAAAAAATTTGATTGAGCACAAAAAAAAAAAAGACAAAATAACATAAGGAATGAAGATTGAAACATAAGGTCGATAATGAAGAATAAATTAAGTGAAAACTTAATAAAGAATGTTGCAGAAAAGCAAGTAAATAATCAAGAGAATAACAATGAGATAAAGAAAAAAGTTAAAAAGAGTGAGAAAGCAGCTGACCTAGAAGACAGGTAAAGAAGGTCCAACACTAGTATAAGTTGGAGTTCCTGAGAAGAAAATTAAAATAGTGGAATAGAACTATGAGCAAAACTTCTGGAAAAAAGGAGAATAGAATTTGCATCTATTGAGTTTAGCTAAACTATGCCCTATTATTGCTGCCTCAGCATCCAGTCTGTGTGGCTAAATGGCCTGCAGTGGCCGTGGGCTGACATTTGACTCTCCTGCCAGTTCATGCCCCAGCCAGATAACATCCTGCAAAGAGTCTCTCAATGGCCCTTGTGATCAGCAGTCTCCCCCACCTCCTAGAACTTTCCCGTTGGGTACCCCTCAAAGAAGAGACCCTCAAAGCCTACCAAAGCCTTGCTCGTTTTGGTTTGAATTGATTAAATTGTCCTTAGCCCAAGAACCCTAAGCACTCCACCCACAAACTCTAATAAAGGCATGTACACCAGGCCATACTGTGCTCTCTGCCTGCATTATGCCATGACCTCTCCATCTGGTCCCTTGGGGTATGTGATGGACTTTCTCCAGGACTTGTGAATAATAAACTTCTATATTTCAATTCCTCATAGTCTTTTGTTCAACTGAGGCTCACTACTGGACCTAGACCCCCAACCCTGGGTCTCTATTGAACAAATGTAAGTTTAACAAAGTCACAATTGGCTTCACAAGCAGGATGGATTGAGTCAGCTTGCAACTGACCATGCCTTTTAGTTGCAAATAGCTTACTGAGTGGCTCTCCCAGGCAGGTGATTCTCTCTGGGGAGTTCACTGCCTACTGCTGTTTGGTAGCATGGCTCTGTATTACTGCATAATGCCTAAGTGGAGTGCAGCTCTGAGTTCCCATACTAAAGTGCAAGCTCCAGAAAAAGCAACCAGAGTCTCCCTGAATTGGAGCATTGCTCATTGGAGCTAGTTTGAGGGGCTGTGGATGTGTTTCCCACGACTAACACCCCACAAAGGGTAAATCCCCCAAGGGGTTTTAGACTCTGAGTGTGTTTCCCAGTTCTAAGCATGAACCACTGGGGACATATGAGAGGCAACCCCCGCCCAAGAGTGGGTTATCAGCTAAAGGTGCAGTGTCCCTAAAGGAGGAGAGGGAGACTCCCATTTTCTGACTGCTGTGCTTACGGGAAGCACCAAGACTGTATGTTGGGGACACCCTTGGCCTGGTAAAGTCATGGCCTCCCACAAAGGCAACAGTAGCTTGGGCCCATGATCCCCGTTACCTTGCTGAATACCATGCTGCCAATGCACCTTGTCCCCTGAACCTGTGAGATAGTGTGGGTCCTTCTCTTGGTGTGTGGTGGCACAATGCAAATGGCCTGAGCACTTGGTGCCTGCGCCAACTGAAATGCCTAAGGAAGTTAGCAAGCTTTAGCTGGCTGCCCATGGTGTCTGGGTCAAACATCTGCCCCAGATAGGAGCCTGGCATATGCCACTCAAGTGCCAGATATTGGCAGTCCCCTGGGCCTTCTAGAGGCAAAGGCATTTACAGCTTTGCCATAAGTCTCCATCCCGCCTTGTGTCAGGGAGTCAACACAGAAGCTGAGCATGGCCAGTGAGGCTTGACTGTTGCAATGGTGCCTGCAAGAGACGCCTGATGTCAAGGGCCTTCCCAGGTTCCAGGACGCAGTGTATCTCCGTGCTCAGCCCCACCCACTGACATGGGGGTGCAGCTGGAGGCACCCAGCTGCTGGCCCTGCAAACAGCTGGAGGAGCTCCTTGGAACTAAGTGTCTCATGTGGGAAGGGTGTCAGCACTCCTCACTGCCAGCAGGCTACCCCGGCACATTGAGGACACTGCAAGGTCATGGCACCTCACCCTGGCGGGCAGATCCCTTGACAAGTCCTTTGGCTCATCCCAACTGGTGGGCTGGTGGCAGTGCGTCTGGGCCTTTAACAGACCATAAAAGTGAGACTCCCCAGGGAATGTGGTTTTGCTGACTCCTGGTGGTGGCCAGCAGGCTTGCAGTCTGGTCTGGACAATGGCAAAAGGGGAACTTCATGATTCAGGGAAAGCCTCTCTGGGTGCCTCCACTGGAGCGGGAGAGCTGCTCACACATGCTGATTGTGGTTACTTAGGTCTGCTCACACATGCCAGCAGAACCCATAAGCATGTTATAATGACATCACAGACTCCTTATCCAAATTACACTCCAGTTTCAGCACCCTGCATGAGCCCTCTCCAGAGGCAGAATACCAGACACAGCCCTGGAGAGAGCCATTCCTCTGGCCATGTCATACCCACGAGCAGGTGCTAGCAAGCCACATTACATCAGGCTACAGGGGCCTGACAGCACTCACTGGGCACACAGGTGTCATGCCTCCCTCACCCAGGCCCTCTCCAAAGTAGTGAGAGATAATTTTTATTCCCAAACAAAATTCTGGAAGGCTCCCAGGGGGGAATGTGTGTCCCAGGAGAACCCTATTCCCTATGGCACACTGAATTCATCAGGCTGCTGCCGCCGTCTCCTGAAGCCAGCAGGTGTGCAACCAGCACAGTCAATGCCTTCCCTGGCCACTACGTTCAGAAAGACTGCTTCCCATCATGCAGTCTACTCTTAACCAGTTATGTGCTCATCCCCTTGGCCATCATTCATTACAGGTTCAGCTCCTCATACCCATTTCACCTCCCGAGCTGTTCAGTCATGGCCTGTAGAACATGGAATCTTGTGGAATCTCCACCTAGCTTACCAGCTGGTGGTGGCTGGACTTCCAAAGAGGCATAGTGGCCACTCAAAGACATGCTCCTCAAGCTTTTACAACAGGTGGTTCCCCAGATGCACAGAAATTTTACCCTAGGCTCTAATACTACTTAGTTCCTAGCCCTCAAGTCTCCAGCCATCCCCCTTCCTGCACCCCCACCCCACTTCCTGTCTTCTACAAAGACTCCCCTGATAGTTCTTACCAGGAACCCCCCACTCCTTCGATACCAGAGTGGACGTCATTCACATCTGCTCACCTTTACAAATTTGATGTTTTGGTCATCTTGCTGTCTTCTAGGTTGCTCGCTGGCAACCTGATCAAAGGTAGATTGTGCAGTTATGGGCCTTTTATAAATAGAAAACCCAAGGAGTCAGATCCCTACCAAATTGCTTAGAGATCATGATTATACATACTTCATTGGCTCTGGGCCAGCTGCAAAGCTAAGGCCACTAGCTTTGCCTCACTTTTGGGGTTATAATGACTAGTTAATTAATCCAAATTCATAAAATTTTTGCAGGACATTGAAATGATAGCTCTGGGATCAAGTAGTGGAAATGTGGAACTCAGAGAGAGGAAAAGAGGCCTTCACCTAGTGGATGTTGTCACATTAGGAAATGAAATCCATGAAGGAGTCCCAGAATCCAGTGGAAGCTGGCCTGGTCCCTACCCCACCTTAACTGAAGAGGTAATGCCCTTTTTCTCCAAAGCCATCAGGACCCTGGTTGCTTGTCCTGAAGGCTGCCCCATAAGCTAGTCGAATGCACATGCTTCCTTTATTGTGGCTGTTGTTCTTACTGGGTATGGCCTGAATAGGATTGCTGGCAGACCCCTGCAGCCCAGCCTTGTCTGTAACAGAATCAGCCAGGTGTGCAGCTGTACCGCAGGATGGCTTAGCACCAGGTGCTGTCAGGCTGTGTTAGAAGGGCTTCATCCAGCATGTCTTCAGGTGTGGATTCTGACCCAGAGCTCACCTCTCTCTCTACATCAAATTGCACCAGTGGCAGTGATGTTTAAGTGAACTGCTTTCTCCTTATGCTGTGCCTCACGTTATATCCCAGGTGGACTAGCTCTTTCAGTGTGACTGAACCAGGCCCATCTGGCTGGCAGGTTTGTACTCAGATGACCCTGCCATGGTTCTAATTGGGCAATCCCTGGGTTGTAAAGCTGCCATCCATGAAATGTGCCTATGATTAGCCTATCAATGTGTCCAACTTCTATATCCATTGTGGATGGAGCCCCCAAAAAGCTCCCATCACTGCATGCTCCTTTGCAAGGTGTAGCTCTGATGACCTGGTGGAACTTACTGAAATCTGCTCAGATGGCCTCAGAGCCCTGCTAAGCAGGCCTCCAGCACGTACACTCAGGACTTAACACTCCCACCCTTCATGGGTCTCCACCTAGGAAGGCCACCCACCCCCAAGCTGGCCTCCACAACCCCCAAGCATACCAACCCCACAGAGGATATCACCCCACCTAAGAGCTTGCCATTGGAGGGACTGCACTTCAGACAGCAAGGCCACAGCCCAAGAGGATGAGGGAGACTGTGCACCTGGAACTCACTCAACATTGGGGTTTCCCTGCAGATTGCCCCTGTACTGGATGGGGAGGGAAATGACTGTGCCGACTGCCAGCCGAGAGAGAGAGAGAGGCTGAGCTGCCAAAATGCCTGCAGTCAATCAGCCCTGCGGACCCTGTAGAGCACTGCTTTTCTGAACTAGCTGTCTGCTTTCCTCAAGAAATCTGCTGCTGTCAAAACACTTGCAAAACCATGACCCCCACAGAGCTTACCAAAACCCTGTTTTTCTTGGTTTGAATTGACCAATCTGGATTTAGCCTGGGAACCCTGAAGCTTTCTGCATGTGGACCCCAATTGGGGCATGTACCCCAGGTCTTCTGCATGCCTGCACCCTGCCTTGACTTCCCTATGTAACTTAAGGCAGGCCATGTACTTCCTCCAGGACTGATGAGTAATAAACTTCTCTCTTTCAATTCCCTTGTGGTCTGTTTTGAACTGAGGCTCACCATCTGGCACTCTGTTCTCCACTTAACAAATGTTAATTTAACAAATTAGGTCATGAAATCTTAACAATGGCATACAAGAGAGTTGACTCATAATGGTCAACTCTGAAACATATCAAAGTAAAATTATTATATTTGAAAATAAAGAGAAAAATTCTTAATGTCTCCAGGCAAAATGTGAAATAATTCATGAAGTTAAGAGAATTAAACTGCCATCACACATTCCAAAAACAGCACACTAAACAAGGAAACAGTGAAGCAGCATTTTAAAGAAAACTTAAGTAAAGAAAGTATGAACAAAAGGTATTGTACCCAGGCAAGCTGTGCTTCAAGGATCAAAACTATAGAAAAAAACCTTTAAAATGTGCAAGAACTCAGAGAATACAGTGCATATGTACCTTCCTGAGCAATATCCCAGCATGGGTTTGATTAAACCAAGAGATACTGGGAAAATATTATCAAAAGGACTGCTGACTAGCATTTTACATTATTTAATACCAGAACTAAAATTTTTAAAAGTGAGGTGATGGCTAGAAGAATATAAACCTTATACATTCTTACAAAGTAGGAAGAATGCAACTTAAACCTTAGAATAAGATCACTGGCAGTTGTATACATAATAGGGGGAGTCACAGGATTCCTTCAAATCAGATAGTAAAAGATTAAGTAAGAGAAAAGAGCATTAAGTCCTTATAAAGGTAATAACACACAGGAAACCAACTAATAGGAAAAAATTTAAAAAGTGCTGAAACAAAAACAAAAACCCAAAATAAAAACAAAGCAAAAGAAGTCCCACCCAAATTAAAAAAAAAGATATGCCAACTAATGAAACACAGTAAATATTACTTATTGCATGTAGTAATTTCAACACGATAGTACAAAATAATTATGACCAAACATGTCAGCCATATCAGTGAATGTAAGTGGGATTAAATCACCCATTAACACTTTTCAAAGCAGCTCATAAAGGAAAACTCAAACTATATGCTGCACACACCTAAAACATGGAAAGGTAAAGGTAAAAGAATTGCAGAGATATAACATGCAAATGACATTGTGAGAAAGCAGGTATCATGATACTATTAAAATGGGATTCAACCCCAAAAGCATTATATAAGACAAAGAAGGAAGCTTAAAATGCTAAAGACTGCATTATATCAATAAAATACAATAATGATGAATATCTATGTACCAAATAGGAAAATAGCCACTTATCTAAACTGGAAACCACAGCATATATAAAGAAAAATAGAAACATATTACTAATAGGGCACTTTAACCCTCAATATAAGACAAATGGGCAAAAAACAAAAAAGAGGATATAAAAGATTTAAAAAATATGAACAATATATTAGATCCTTTGGATAATAGAGAACATACTTTCTCAAGTGCACATAGAAAAGTCACAAAAATTGGTAGTACATTAAGGCACAGATAAAACATCAGTAGGTTTCAAGAAGTTGCAATATTATAAACACTATTTGCTTACAAATGCAATAAAACTAGAATTAAATATAAAGCCTCTCCCCCAACCTACCCCTCCAAAAAAAAAAAAAAAAAACCAACAAATCTTCCATCTGGAAGTTTAAAACATCCATTAAATATCTTTGGTATAAAATTACAGAAATTCTGAAAAATATAATGAACTTAAATGCAAACAAAACACTATATATCAAAACCAAATACATTTAAAATAGTGATCAGAGAAAGATTTATGGCCATAAATAATAAACAAAAATAAATGAATTAACTCCCCAGCTCAAAAAGCATTTGACAAACTCTAACACTGATTTATGATGAAAAACTCTGAGAAAACAAGGAATAGAAGGGAACTTCTTCAGCCTGGTGCTACAGCTAGCATCACACTTAAAGGTAAAGCCTGAGGACTTTTCTACTGAGACCAGGAACAAGACAAGATGCCTGCTCTCATATTTCTATTTAACATTGCACCAGAGGTTCCAGCCAGTGCAATAAGACAAAGAAAAGAAATAACAGATATCCAGACAGAAAGAAAGAAGTAAAATGTTTCTTTATTCACAGAATTTATGTAGAAAACCCAGTAGAATGTACAAAAAGAACTACTAGAATGAAAAAGATAGGTTGTGGGATACAAGGTCAAATGCAAATATAAATTATATTTCAATATACCAGCAATACATAATTAAATATTAAAATACAAAAAATACCATTTATAATAGCATAAAATAAAAACATTTATGGTTAAATATGACTGAAGATGTACCAGACCTATGAATGAAAGCTACAAAACACTGCTGAGGAAAATTAAATAAGACCTAAATACTTGGAAAGATAAGCCACATTCATACATCAGAAAGTTGATTCTGTCAAGGTATTTCCTCCAAACAGATGGATAGATTCAATGCAATCCCAGCCAAACATCAGCAGGTTTGGGTTTTTTTTCCCCTAGAAACTAAAAACCTGATTCTAGAATTTATGTGAAAATACATAGATTCTAAAATAACAAAGCAACTTTGAAAAAGAAGAAAAAATTTGGAGAATGTATACTACCTAACTTCAAAACTTACAGGGCTACAGGAATCAAAAGGTGTGGTATTGGCTTAAATACAGACACACAGTGAGAAGGAACAGTACAGAAAATCCAGAATGTGCCCGTGCATATACAGTCAATTGATCTTGGAAAAGGGACCAAGACAATTCAGTGGGAGAAAAGGTAATTTTTTCAACTAATTGGCTGGAATAATTAACCCACTCAATAATGGGTTTTCAATATGTATTGTTTTATAAATGAAGAAACGCTAGGTTTTGAGAGGTTTGATGACATTTTCAAGGTCACCCAGATAAAAATCCAAACTAGCATTTCACGCTGGACTGTTGAATACTGACATATCTGCCTTTTCACCTTTGGGTTGTCTTGATTGCAAAAGCTGCTATTTACTTTATAAACGCATGTCCTTTATTCCTAACTGATTGCAAGTTCTTTAAGTGTGCTATGTCTTATATTTCTTAGTATCATCTTAGTATGTGAAGTGTAATCATTTATTGATAATAATGATACTTTATAGGATTTTGCTTGATTCTCTGGTAGACAGGTTATAAATAAAATGTATTTATAAGACAATTCTCATAAATTAAGAAGGTAGCACAATAACACAGGAATATGGCTCTCAGTTTCTGGAGGTTAGGAATCCTCAGTCCTGCTTTCTCTGTGTTATATGCATTCATGCTTGCTCACTCTGAGTTCTTAGCCCACAGTAGGGAAAGTGCTGCATGATGCTACCCAATCATGTATTTTAGAACAGAAATTTAGGAGTCTTGTTTCCAAGTTGAAGTGAGTGTGTTAACTTGAACCCCCTTCAAGCTTCCTCCTAGTTCCCTTTGGAAATATTTTCTAGAAGGGTGATCATGGAAATAATTCTCTTCTTAGATGAAAACTGGCCCAGCACAGTGGTTACAACCTTATGGGTTCTCGTTGGGTAAGCCTACCTGAGCTGAAGGGTGGAGGTAGAGTCCATTCAATGAAAGGATGCCGTTCAAAGGTATTGGCCCGCTGGCACTTCTGCACATCTCCATCATTTTGGATCATGTCCACAATCTCCTGTGTCCAGGTTGTTCCTAGAAGTGTTGATTTTTTATTTCTACCCACTCACTGCACAATTATTTCACCTTGATTACTCTTATATTTAGTAAAATTCTTATTTGCTGACTGTTGGGAAGAATCAGCTCACTTATCTTTGCATGACACCCAGAGTGGATGGGGCTGCTATGTGACCTCAGGGTGGAGAGAGCCCCTTTGTGACACCCAGAATGGATAGAGCCTCTCCTGCAAGCACTGGGGTCTTTGTGCTCACTGTCAAGGTCTGCTTACATATTAGCCTGACAGAGGTAGAGACCTGTCCTTCAGTTCTCTTTAATCTCTAGTACCTAGTGTAGAACCCTGCACCTAATAAATGTAGCTCGAACAAGTGAATATCGAATCAAATGAATGTAGGGAGATACACACACATAGATGAACTAGCCACTGTCCTGCCCTAACAAGCTTACAATCTTTTTGGAGGAGATGACATATGACATATTCTTCTTGCCCAACTAATAACTAATATCTGTTCCTCCCTTCTTTCTCAAGTCATCAGATCTTCAGCTTTTAGCTGCCATGTAGCTATTTGACTCAGAGGTAGCATATTTCAGTCTTTCTTGTATGATGTGGCCATGCCATTAAATTTTGGGAAGTTGTCTTGGAACATAACCTTATTCCTCCCTCCCTTCCTTCTTACTGCTGTTTGGAATGTGCATATGATGGCTGAAACTCCAGCAGTCATGTTGGACTATAAGCCAAAAGGTTCACCTGCAGATGGTGGAGCAGAAAGTCAGAAGGAGCCTGGGTCTCTGATGCTCAATGCAGCCAACATTTTATCCCTGGACTACTAAGCTCCAGATTGGTTTTTCTTTTGTGGTATTTTGAGTTCTCTGACACTTGTAGCCAAATTGAATACTAACAGATATAGAAAAAGAGCATGTGGGTAGACAGAGACAGACTGTGCTTATTGTTCACCAAATACGCATTTTCTTCTTTATATCAAAGCGTTTGGTATCTCTCTGGCTCTTAGCCGGTTCTGATGCTCACTGATACATGACATATATACAGATAACTAAAAGGGTCAAAGCCAAACATGGACTTGCAAAGGGCAGGAGTACAGAGGAGGAGGACGACCTGTAGAAGGGCTCAGCAAGCTCAGGGGTGATGGCAGCACTGGGGTGAAGAGTTAAAGGGATGGAATGTCCACCTGCGCCAAGAAGCCCGGGCACCCCAGGTGGGGAAGTCACAGGGGCCAGGAGAAGGGAAGTCATATTTCCATGTTGGGAAGTGTGGTCACAGGCAGTTAAGAGGAGGCGGGGGTACAAGGCTGGAAGCAAAGTCTGGGATCGTCCTGTGGAGGGCCTAGGGGTTGACGGCATGATTTCAAAGGTGAGCTGAAAAAGCAGTCTTCTTTGAGGGGCAATACAAATATAAGTTCCAATATTTACGGCAAGAGGACTGTTAGTAAAAACCAGACAGAAAAGGGGATCCTTGAAGTCGGAACGATACCCAGAAGCCCCCACTCTAGCTTATAAAGTACGCCCTAGGCAGCAATGGGGCCTAGTGAGAATGGGAGGGGTCAGGGAGGGGACTAGAAAGAGGATAGCAACGTGTGACCCGTTTGTGAATGGACTCAAGTCTGAAATCGTTCTGGTCATGAAAATCTAGAGTTCTTGTGTTTAGTCAGATGGGCACTGAGAGACTTTTGCAGACTGGTGACACCTTAACTTGTCTACCTACTCATCACACTCCCTGAAATTATAGATCCAGACAACGCAGGGGGATTATCCATCCTCATGTCACAGTCTCCTCTGCTTAGGATGTTCTTTGCTTCTTTTCTCCTGCATAAGGCTGGGATACCCTTTGCCTTTTCTGACCCTTACTTTCCCCACAAAGTCCTCTTCATTTCACAGGATCCTGGTAGGCTCATCTTCCCTGTCTCAGTCCCTTCCCACTGTACTTCTGTAGGTTCTGGATCCAATGCTATTAGCACTTTTTATATTGGTGTGAGGACTCCTCACCTCAGACTCCTCCACTGAAAGAAGCTAAGCAGGTGAGGAGTGTGTTCCTTTGGGAGAAGTCAGTGGGTAAGAACAAGGAGTGGCAGGGTTGCAAGATTACCGTTAAGAACTTCTGTGCTATTTCTCAGACTCTGTGCATTTAAATAATTTTGTAATTCTTGCAGTTCTTTGAGTATTTGGGATTCTGGCCATCTCTTTCTCCATCAGGGACCTAAATACAAGGAAGGGTCTTGGATCCTGGTGGGGGCTGGTTGGAGCTCATGAGCAAGTCTGGTTCTCGTTTGTTCTGGGGCTGGTGCTGGGAAATCTGCATCTAAAACTGGGAGGCCCCGGCAGCTACCACAGCTCCTCTAAAGCTGGCCTCCCGCTCCCTGCTTCTCAGACTTACCTGACTTTACATAGGTTGCAATGAGGAGATCATCAGGTTTTGCTTGGAAATTCCAGATTTTATCCCATTTATCACTTACAATCTTCGTCATAAGGATTCCATTCACTTCTTTGGTCTCTGGTTTTATGTATTCTCCCTGCAGGTGGAGACCTTTCATTTCCTCCAAGGACATCTTTCTGTGTGGACAGCTGCTTAAAAAGAAAGGTGTGTTTGTATCATTTCTTATGCTTCCAACAGTCATTCCTTTAAGAAAGTTCTCTGAGAAAGGAGAGGTGTGGGGGAAATTTATTACTAGGTTTAATGTTAATTTAAGTGAGAGAAGTCAAAACTGTTAGAACCTGAAGCATTTAAAATGCTTTGTTTCAGGATGCAAAGACGATAAAGAAGTGAACATATTTGTGACAGAGACAAATGCCACAGAGGAAGTGCAGCTGGGAGATGTGTTAGACAATGACAGATTTTGGTGGTTCATCAGGGATGGCCTGTCTGAGGCCTGAGTGACAAGGGGGGGCCGCCATGCAGGGGGACTCAGCAGAAGGCCCTAAGTTCGCAGACCGTTGTCAAGCTTGAGCAACAAAGGAAACCCGGAACGGAATAGGCACCGAGGCTGATCCTACAAACCAGTGTGAAGGGGACAAGGCGGCTGGGGGGTGGGGTGCAGCCTGAAGGGGGTGGCCCATAAAACTAAGGCTGACCTGGATAGCTACAGAGCTAAGAGAAGTCACAGACCCAGGTGAAGCTTAAGCACGTGTTGAGGTGCTGCTGGCAGAATGACCATCAAAAGTTTTCCATCTGATTGCACAAAAACCTCCCTGCATGTCTGTATCTCCAGATGTCACATCGTGCTCCAAATCTCTGGCTGAAGAGCAACATCTGCCAGCTGAGGATGTAACCCCAATTTACTCAGGGGAGTAATCCCCACTGGTTTGGGATGTGATAATTGTTCCCTTAGTAGATAATTTTTGATATTTCTTGAAATCTCAAATTCATTATAGAAATGCAACAAAGTAAATCAAACCATAGCATTACTATTTTTGTTTTAAATTTAAGAATAACCTTGCCATATTCAGTTAAGTATTTATTATGAGGAGAAAACTTTGGCGTATCAGAATATCTAACAGATGAGTCTTGCAATTAGAAGTTAATGTATTATTGAGTGATTTAATATGTAGACTTGAGATTTTAGGTTGAAAGTTTAGACAATCTTAATTTATAAATGTTTAAGAGAATATAGGAAACATCATATTCATAAACTTAATTTTACTAGATTTGTGAGGTTTATTGAAGGAAATGGGATTATTGTTATTGTTAGAGACCTGAGATACTTAAAAAAGAGAGAACATATTACAATAAATGCAATTAAAAATATTTAGGGGAATTTTATTAACTAAGTTGAAAAAGCCTCTGTAAGTGGAAACATTCCCCCATATTCCCCTGATGCTCTGGGTCCAGTGTGGGGACAAGACTTGGGTTCTAGCCACATCACACCCAGATCTGTGCTTCTGACCGGTCTGTCTCTCCTCCCTCTTTCTTTGACCCAAATTCAACCTTAGAGGCCATTCTTTAGGGCCTGCTGTCTCAAGCAGCTGTAGACGCTCACTGATCACTTGGGGACCTCGGGGGCCACTGCAGGGGC